>NW_028225182.1:1825070-2549773 GCF_052327205.1 Somniosus microcephalus | reverse complement strand
GTGGATGTGGTGTATTTGGACTTTCAGAAGGCTTTCGATAAGGTCCCACACAAGAGATTAGCGTGCAAAATTAAGGCACATGGGATTGGGGGCAAGGTATTGACTTGGATAGAGAACTGGTTGGCGGACAGAAGGCAAAGAGTTGGAATAAACGGGTCGTTTTCCGAGTGGCAGGCAGTGACTAGTGGGGTACCGCAAGGATCGGTCCTAGGACCCCAGCTGTTCACAATATATATTAATGATCTGGACGAGGGAATTGGATGTAATATCTCCAAATTTGCAGACGACACAAAGCTGGGCGGGAGGGTAAGCTGCGAGGAGGATGTCGGGAAACTCCAGTACGATTTGGACAGGTTGGGTGATTGGGCAGAAACATGGCAAATGCACTATAATGTGGATAAATGTGAGGTTATCCACTTTGGTGGCAAAAACAGGAAGGCAGATTATTATTTGAATGGCAATAGATTGGGAGAAGGGGAAGTGCAAAGAGACCTGGGCGTCCTTGTGCACCAGTCACTGAAGGTAAGCATGTTAAGAAGGCAAATGGTATGTTGGCCTTCGTAGCAAGAGGGTTCGAGTACAGGAACAAGGATGTCTTGCTACAGTTGTACAGGGCCTTGGTGAGACCGCACCTTGAGTATTGTGTGCAGTTTTGGTCACCTTACCTGAGGAAGGACGTTCTTGCCATGGAGGGAGTGCAGCGAAGATTCACCAGGCTGATACCTGGGATGGCAGGAATGACGTATGAGGAGAGATTGTGTCGATTGGGCTTATACTCACTGGAGTCTAGAAGATTGAGAGGGGATCTCATCGAAACCTATAAAATTCTGTCAGGTCTGGACAGACTAGATGCAGGGAGGATGTTTCTGATGGCCGGGGAGTCCAGAACCAGGGGTCATAGTCTAAGGATAAGGGGTAAGCCATTTAGGACGGAAATGAGGAGGAATTTCTTCACCCAGAGAGTGGTGAACCTGTGGAATTCTCTGCCACAGAGGGCGGTGGAGGCTAGTTCATTAAATATATTCAAGAAAGAGTTGGATATATTTCTTGAGGCTAAAGGAATCAGGGGATATGGGGAAAAGGCAGGGACAGGGTACTGAATTTGGATGATCAGCCAATACATTGAATGGCGGAGCAGCCTCGAAGGGCCAAATGGCCTACTCCTGCTCCTATCTTCTCTGTTTCTATGTTTCCAATTTATATCCGAAGGACCGTGAAACTTCAGTGTAAACTGCAGTCTATGTATTCGGTAGTCTAGGAGTTGGAACCTGTTGTTTCTGAGCAGTAGGTTATATAGATACATATATTTCGTAATACCTCCTCTTGCTATGATTTATTAACGCTTTGTTCTAAATTTGATAACACCTGTTTCAATACATTTTGTATAGAGAATATTGTTCCACGTTATTCGGTTCTGGGCACTGCTCCCTCGTAAGATATATTGGTCTTGGAGAGGATGCTGCACAGGTTCATTGGAATGACACCGGAGATAAAAGTGTTCAATTATGAGGACAGGTTGCATAGACTAGGTTTTCTATTCCCCAGAAGATGAAGTGGTGATTTAATTGAGGTTTTTAAGATGATTAAAGGATTCGGTAGGGTGGATAGACAGAAATTATTTCCTCTGGTGGAGGAGTCTTGAACAATGAGGCAGAACCTTCAAATTAGAACTAAGCTCTAATGATGTCAAAGTATTTCTCCACAAAAAGGGTTGTGGAAAACTGGAACTCTCTCCCCCTAAAAGCTGTTGCGGCTCGGTCAATTGAAAATGTCAAAACTGAGATTAGTAGATGTTTGTTACGCATTAAGGGTTAACGAACTACGGCGCATGCATTGAGTGAAGACCCAGATCAGCCATGATCTACTGGAATGGTGGAACAGTCTGAAGGGGCTGAATGGCCTCCTCCTGTCGCTATGTTCAGTTGTATTCCTCCCACCACTGGGGGCGATGTAGTGAACATTCCCGCTGTCCACCTTTTCCCAGGAGCGCAGTGAAGACATCCCAGTCCCTCTGCCTCAGTCTGAGCAAAGCCATGGAGATTGAGTTGTGATGAATTAAAAGCCTGCTCCCTCTCCAAGGAGAAACTAGACCGCGAGAGGCAGCGACAGCGACCCTCCGCTCAGCAAACTCCAGCCCGGCTTTCACACCGGGAGGCGGAGGGGGATTATCACGCAGGCGCAGTGATGTCACAGTCAGCCTGAAATATCAGAAACAACAACAGGAAATGCTGGAAAAACTCAGCAGGCCAGGCAACATCCATGGAGAGAAAAAACAGAGTCAAGGTGTCGGGTCGAACCCTTTTTCAAAACTGGAAAGGAAATAGATCGAAAGGCAGTGCTGGGAGAGAACAAAAGAAGTGAAGAGACATTGAGAGGTATTCAAAACGAGACGCGATGGTGATAGGACGAGTGGAGACAGAAGACGGCTCCAGATTAGGTGTGAGATGTTCTGGCAGAATGGGAGACAGCTGCCATGTGGGAGATCTGTTTCATTTCCTTTCCAGTTTTGAGAAAGGGTTCGACCCGAAACGTCGACTCTGTTTGTTCTCTCCACGGATGTTGCCTGGCCTGCTGAGTTTTTCCAGCATTTTCTGTTGTTGTTTCGGATTTCCAGCATCTGCAGTATTTTGCTATCGTACTGAAATATCAGAAATAACAACAGAAAATGCTGGAAATACTCAGCAGGCCAGGCAGCATCCGTGGAGAGAGAAACAGAGTTAACGTTTCAGGTCTGGGACCCTTCATCAGAACTGGAAAAAACTGGAGATGTAACATATTAAGCGGGTGCAGAGACAGGGGTGGGGGGGGCGGTTAGGAGGGGAGGAAGGAATTGAAAGAACACCCTGTACTATTGAAAGAGGCAGGAAAGATAAAATGTTGCAAATGGGAATGGCCTCTTACCCTCTCTAGATCTTATCATTGCTAACTGCCGACGTGACGTCGGCCGTCTCCATTTCTCTGCTCCCCTCACTCACTCCAACCTACCTCCCTCTGAACTTGCAGCACTCCGTTCGCTCCGATCCAACCCTAACATTATCATTAAACCTGCTGATAAGGGTGGTGCTGTTGTTGTTTGGCGAACTAACCTCTACCGTGCGGAAGCTGAACGCCAACTCTCCAACACCTCCTCCTACCTCCGCCTGGACCATGACCCCACTAGCAAACATCAAGCCATTGTTTTCAAGCGTGTCACTGACCTCATCTCCTCTGGAGATCTTCCCTCCATGGCCGCCAACCTCATAGTCCCCCAACCCCGCACAGCCCGCTTCTACCTCCTTCCCAAGATCCACAAACAGGACTGCCCTGGTAGTCCCATCGTTTCAGCCTGTTCTTGCCCCACGGAACTTATCTCTTCCTATCTCGACTCTATTTTTTCTCCCCTTGTCCCATCTCTTCCCACCTACATTCGCGACTCTTCCGATGCCCTCCGTCACTTTAAGAATTTCCAGTTTCCTGGCCCCAACTGCTTCCTTTTCACCATGGACGTCCAATCCCTCTACACCTCCATCCCCCACCAGGACGGCCTTCGGGCGCTCCGTTTCTTCCTTGAACAGAGGCCCAACCAGTCCCCATCCACCACCACCCTCCTCTGCCTGGCTGAACTTGTTCTCACATTGAACAACTTCTCCTTTGACTCCACTCACTTCCTCCAAATTAAAGGTATTGTTATGGGAACCCGCATGGGCCCTAGCTATGCCTGCCTGTTCATGGGATATGTGGAACATTCTTTGTTCCAGTCCTACTCAGGTCCTCTCCCTCACCTCTTTTTGCGGTACATCGATGACTGTATTGGTGCCGTTTCCTACTCTCGCCCAGAACTAGATAAGTTGATTCACTTTGCTTCCAATTTCCACCCTTCCCTCACCTTCACATGGTCCATCTCCGACTCTTCCCTTCCTTGACTTCTCCGTCTCCATTTCTGGCGATCGGCTTTCAACAAACATCCACTACAAGCCCACTGACTCCCACAGCTACCTGGACTACACTTCCTCCCACCCCGCTTCCTGTAAGGACTCTATTCCATTCTCCCAGTTTCTCCGTCTACACCGCGTCTGTTCTGACGATGCCACCTTCCATACTAATGCTTCCGACATGTCTTCCTTTTTCCTCAACCGAGGATTCCCCTCTGCTGTGGTTGACATGGCCCTTGACCGTGTCTGTTCTAATTCCCGCACTTCTGCTCGCACCCCTTCCCCTCCCTCCCAGAACCACGATAGGGTTCCCCTTGTCCTCACCTTTCACCCCACCAGCTTCCACATTCAACGGATCATCTTCTGCCATTTCTGCCACCTCCAACGTGATCCCACCACCAAACACATCTTCCCCTCACCTCCCCTTCCAGCATTCCGAAGGGACCACTCCCTCCGCAACACCCTGGTCCACTCCTCAATCACCCGCAACAGCCCTTCTCCTTCACCTGGCACCTTCTCGTGCAAGCGCAGGAGATGCAACACATGCCCTTTTACCTCCTCCCTTCCCACTGTCCAGGGCCCCAAACACCCCTTCCAGGTGAAACAGCGATTTACTTGTACTTCTTGCAATTTAATATACTGTATTCGCTGCTCACGATGCGGTCTCCTCTACATTGGGGAGACCAAACGCAGATTGGGCGACCGCTTTGCGGAACACCTCCGCTCAGTCTGTAAGGGTGACCCCGAGCTTCCGGTTGCCTATCACTTTAATTCACCGCTTCACTCCCACTCTGATCTCTCTGTCCTCGGGCTATTGCATTGTTCCAATGAAGCTCAACGTAAGCTCGAGGAACAGCACCTCACCTTTCGATTGGGCACTTTGCAGTCTGCGGGACTCAACATCGAGTTCAACAATTTCAGAAAATTATCCCTGCCCCCATTTTTCATGCAGTATGATTTTTGCCACTCCCATTTGCAACATTTTATCTTTCCTGCCTCTTTCAATAGTACAGGGTGTTTTTTCAATAACTTCCTCCCCTGGCCATCTCTGCACCTGCTTAATATCTGTTACATCTCCAGCTTTTTCCAGTTCTGATGAAGGGTCCCAGACCTGAAACGTTAACTCTGTTTCTCTCTCCACGGATGCTGCCTGGCCCGCTGAGTATTTGCAGCATTTTCTGTTGTTGTTTCTGAAATCTCAGAGTTGCATTGCCTTCCCGCGCAGGCGCAGTCGCGCTCCCTCTGTCTGACGCAGGCGCAGTACCGCTCTCTGACGCAACCGCAGTACCGCTCTCTGACGCAGGCGCAGTCGCGCTCTCTCTCTAACGCAGTCGCGCTCTCTCTCTGACGCAGGCGCAGTCGCGCTCTCTCTCTGACGCAGGCGCAGTACCGCTCTCCCTCTCTGACGCAGGCGCAGTCGTGCTCACTGCCGTCATTCCAGCTCAGTTTGCCTCTGGTGCTGGGCCGGGTTGATCGATGACTGAGGGTCAGGAACAGGATCATTGCCCAGGTTACGGGGGCCGCGCTCTGTGACTGAGGGAACTCGGCCCGACAGCGGCTGCTCAGCCCGGAGTTTAGATCACAGCGAGGGAGGGTCACCGCTCTGGTCAGTAACTCCGCACAGAAAATGGCGCATTTCCGTCTACAGCAGTGAGAATGCGGAAGTCTCGCTTCTCATTTTTTATATCACAGGGAGGGAGGGGATTCACAGGATCACAGCTCCGGTTAGTAACTCCCCGGGGAATGAGCTGAACCGGCTCACAATACAGGGGCTGGTCCGGGGGTGGAGGGCGCGGTGGGTTCATCAGGTCCCGGGGAATGAGCTGAACCGGCTCACAATACAGGGGCTGGTCCGGGGGTGGAGGGCGCGGTGGGTTAATCAGGTCCCGGGGAATGCGCTGAACCGGCTCACAATACAGCGGCTGGTCCGGGGGTGGAGGGCGCGGTGGGTTCATCAGGTCCCGGGGAATGAGCTGAACTGACTCACAATACAGCGGCTGGTCCGGGGGTGGAGTGCGTGGTGGGTTCATCAGGTCCCGGGGAATGAGCTGAACCGGCTCACAATACAGGGGCTGGTTCGGGGGTGGAGGGCGCGGTGGGTTCATCAGGTCCCGGGGAATGCGCTGAACCGGCTCACAATACAGGGGCTGGTTCGGGGGTGGAGTGCGTGGTGGGTTTATCAGGTCCCGGGGAACGAGCTGGACCGGCTCACAATACAGGGGCTGGTCCGGGGGTGGAGGGCGCGGTGGGTTCATCAGGTCCCGGGGAATGAGCTGAAGCAGCTCACAATACAGGGGCTGGTCCGGCGGTGGAGGGCGCGGTGGGTTCATCAGGTCCCGGGGAATGTGCTGAACCGGCTCGCAATACAGGGGGCTGGTCTGCGGGTGGAGGGAGCGGTGGGTTCATCAGCAGTTTGGACAGGAAATGGTGCATTTCTGCCCAGAGCAGTGTAAATGGGGGAGTCTCAGGAGGGTGGAAATTTACTGTGAGGAAAATCTCCAAACTAAACACACAGCTCCGGAACTGGGGATCTGAGGAAAGGGACAAAATCAAACAAATACTCGGCCTTGAAATTGAATTTTAATAAGCAGATTAAAAGTCTACATTACATTATTTCACGCTTTCAATATTGTTCTTATTTTCTGCTCTGCAGCAATTAGATCTCCCGGTGAATGATGGTGTGATTGCGGAAGGTGATCAGCTCGAAGTAAACAGGGATTGTAGACTGAGGAACAACAGTCGGTGAACCAGCACAGGATTGTGAGCACCAACCGGAGAGAACTCTTCCGATTCAAAGAGCTTCCATCGATGGACTGGGCCGAAAGGTAAGAGAGAGTCCCATTGACTCAGATACACTCTGGTCCTGTAGCTGGACTGGGGAGAAAGGTCAGGGAGAGTCCCATTGACTGAGATCCACACTGGTCCTGGAGATGGACTGGGGAGAAAGGTCAGAGAGAGTCCCATTGACTGAGATACACACTGGTCCTGGAGATGGACTGGGGAGAAAGGTCAGAGAGAGTCCCATTAACTCAGATACACACTGGTCCTGGAGATGGACAGGGGAGAAAGGTCAGGGAGAGTCCCATTGACTCAGATACACTCTGGTCCTAGAGATGGACAGGGGAGAAAGGTCAGAGAGAGTCCCATTGACTCAGATACACACTGGTCCTGGAGATGTACGGGGAGAAAGGTCAGAGAGAGTCCCATTGACTCAGATACACACTGGTCCTGGAGATGGACTGGGGAGAAAGGTCAGAGAGAGTCCCATTGACTCAGATACACTCTGGTCCTAGAGATGGACAGGGGAGAAAGGTCAGAGAGAGTCCCATTGACTCAGATACACACTGGTCCTGGAGATGGACAGGGGAGAAAGGTCAGGGAGAGTCCCATTGACTCAGATACACTCTGGTCCTAGAGATGGACAGGGGAGAAAGGTCAGAGAGAGTCCCATTGACTCAGATACACACTGGTCCTGGAGATGGACAGGGGAGAAAGGTCAGAGAGAGTCCCATTGACTCAGATACACACTGGTCCTGGAGATGGACTGGGGAGAAAGGTCAGAGAGAGTCCCATTGACTCAGATACACACTGGTCCTGGAGATGGACTGGGGAGAAAGGTCAGAGAGAGTCCCATTGACTCAGATACACTCTGGTCCTGGAGATAGACTGGGGAGAAAGGTCAGAGAGTCCCATTGACTCAGATACACACTGGTCCTGGAGATGGACAGGGGAGGAAGGTCAGAGAGAGTCCCATTGACTGAGATACACACTGGTCCTGGAGATGGACTGGGGAGAAAGGTCAGAGAGAGTCCCATTAACTCAGATACACACTGGTCCTGGAGATGGACTGGGGAGAAAGGTCAGAGAGAGTCCCATTGACTCAGATACACTCTGGTCCTAGAGATGGACTGGGGAGAAAGGTCAGAGAGAGTCCCATTGACTCAGATACACACTGGTCCTGGAGATATACTGGGGAGAAAGGTCAGAGAGAGTCCCATTGACTCAGATACACACTGGTCCTGGAGATGGACTGGGGAGAAAGGTCAGAGAGAGTCCCATTGACTCAGATACACTCTGGTCCTAGAGATGGACTGGGGAGAAAGGTCAGAGAGAGTCCCATTGACTCAGATACACTCTGGTCCTGGAGATGTACGGGGAGAAAGGTCAGGGAGAGTCCCATTGACTCAGATACACACTGGTCCTGGAGATGGACAGGGGAGAAAGGTCAGAGAGAGTCCCATTGACTCAGATACACACTGGTCCTGGAGATGGACTGGGGAGAAAGGTCAGAGAGAGTCCCATTGACTCAGATACACACTGGTCCTGGAGATGGACAGGGGAGAAAGGTCAGAGAGAGTCCCATTGACTCAGATACACACTGGTCCTGGAGATGGACAGGGGAGAAAGGTCAGAGAGAGTCCCATTGACTCAGATACACACTGGTCCTGGAGATGGACAGGGGAGAAAGGTCAGAGAGAGTCCCATTGACTCAGATACACACTGGTCCTGGAGATGGACTGGGGAGAAAGGTCAGAGAGAGTCCCATTGACTCAGATACACACTGGTCCTGGAGATGGACTGGGGAGAAAGGTCAGAGAGAGTCCCATTGACTCAGATACACTCTGGTCCTGGAGATAGACTGGGGAGAAAGGTCAGAGAGTCCCATTGACTCAGATACACACTGGTCCTGGAGATGGACAGGGGAGGAAGGTCAGAGAGAGTCCCATTGACTCAGATACACACTGGTCCTGGAGATGGACTGGGGAGAAAGGTCAGAGAGAGTCCCATTGACTCAGATACACTCTGGTCCTGGAGATGGACTGGGGAGGAAGGTCAGAGAGAGTCCCATTGACTCAGATACACACTGGTCCTGGAGATGGACAGGGGAGGAAGGTCAGAGAGAGTCCCATTGACTCAGATACACACTGGTCCTGGAGATGGACTGGGGAGAAAGGTCAGAGAGAGTCCCATTGACTCAGATACACACTGGTCCTGGAGATGGACTGGGGAGAAAGGTCAGAGAGAGTCCCATTGACTCAGATACACTCTGGTCCTGGAGATGGACTGGGGAGGAAGGTCAGAGAGAGTCCCATTGACTCAGATACACACTGGTCCTGGAGATGGACTGGGGAGAAAGGTCAGAGAGAGTCCCATTGACTCAGATACACACTGGTCCTGGAGATGGACTGGGGAGAAAGGTCAGAGAGAGTCCCATTGACTCATACGCACTGGTCCTGGAGATGGACTGGGGAGAAAGGTCAGAGAGAGTCCCATTGACTCAGATACACTCTGGTCCTGGAGATGGACTGGGGAGAAAGGTCAGAGAGAGTCCCATTGACTCATACGCACTGGTCCTGGAGATGGACTGGGGAGAAAGGTCAGAGAGAGTCCCATTGACTCATACGCACTGGTCCTGGAGATGGACTGGGGAGAAAGGTCAGAGAGAGACCCATTGACTCAGATACACTCTGGTCCTGGAGATGGACTGGGGAGAAAGGTCAGGGAGAGTCCCATTGACTCAGATACACACTGGTCCTGGAGATGGACTGGGGAGAAAGGTCAGAGAGAGTCCCATTGACTCATACACACTGGTCCTGGAGATGGACTGGGGAGAAAGGTCAGAGAGAGTCCCATTGACTCAGATACACACTGGTCCTGGTGATGGACTGGGGAGAAAGGTCAGAGAGAGTCCCATTGACTCAGATACACACTGGTCCTGGAGATGGACTGGGGAGAAAGGTCAGAGAGAGTCCCATTGACTCAGATACACACTGGTCCTGCAGACAGTACACACAGGTTACAAAATGAGGCAGGTCTTGGCGAGAATGAGAGTGGGAGTGTCTGACCACCGAGCACAATTATCCAGCATGAGGCCGTGCAATGGGATGTGAAGTGAGGTCAGTTTCTGTCTCTAAACACACAGTCACAATGAATCTTGTGCATGTTTTAAAGTAAAGGGGTTTGATCTAAGAGGTGACTCTGGAGCAGAGCCCAGCAGATGGACACATGTCTGTTTGTTAGGTGGGGCTGAACTCACACCGACACCTTCGGACCTCAGTGTTAAAATATTTCAGATCTGGTGACAAATCAAGGGGAAAGATTGAACAGGGAAACTAATTAAAATCAATTCATTGAACACGATTCAGAGACAAACCTATAGCCTGTGACCAGATATGGAGTATTGTCAGATAGTGAATGCTGAGCACAGCGTTATTATGTCAGAAGTAGGAGCAGAAGTCTGCCACACAGCCCCTAGAGCCTGTTCCACCATTCAATAAGATCATGGCTGATCATCGACCTCAACTCCACTCTCCTGCCCGATCTCCATATCCCTGGATTCCCCTAGAGTCCAAAAATCTATCTATCTCAGCCTTGAATATACTCAATGACTCAGCATTCGCAGCACTCTGGGGCAGAGAATTCCAAAGAGTCACAACCCTCTGAGTAAAGAAATTCCTCCTCACCTGAGTCTTAAATGACCGACCACTTATCCTGAGACTATGCCCCCTAGTTCTCGACACTCCAGCCAGGTGGAACAACCTCTCGGCATCTACCCTGTCAATCCCCTTCAGAATCTTATATGTTTCAATGAGATCACACCCCATTCTTCTAAACTCCAGAGAGTATAGGCCCATTCTACACAATCTCTCATAGAACATTCCTCTCATCCCAGGAATCAATCTAGTGAACCTTCGTTGCACCGCCTCCAAGGCAAGTATATCCTTCCTTAGATAAGGAGGCCAAAACTGTGCACAGTACTCCAGGTGTGGTCTCACCAAGGCCCTGTACAATTGTAGCAAGACTTCCTTACTCTTATACTCCAACCCCCTTGCAATAAAGGCCAACATGCCATTTCCCTTCCTCACTGCTTGCTGTACCTGCACGCTAGCTTTCTGTGTTTCTTGCATGAGGACACCCAAATCTCTGATCACCAACATTTGAAAGATTCTCACCATTTAAAAAGTATTCTTTTTTTCTTCCTCACAATTCCCTACATTATACTGCATCTGCCACCTTACTGCCCACTCACTTAGTCTATCTATATCCCTTTGCAGACTCTGTGTTCCCCTCACAGCTTACTGTCCCACCTAGATTTGTATCGTCAGCAAACTTGGATACATTTCACTCGGTCCCTTCATCGAGGTCATTAATATAGATTGTCAATAGCTGAGGCTCCAATACTGATCCTTGCGGCACCCCACTAGTTACAGCCTGCCAACCTGAAAAAGATCTGTTTATCCCGACTCTTTTTTTTGTCCGTTAACCAATCCTCTATCCATGCTACTTTATTATCCCCAACCCCATGAGCCCACATCTTGTGTAATAACCTTTTATGTGGCACCTTATCGAATGCCTTTTGGAAATCCAAATATACTACATCCACTGGTTCCCCTTTATCTACCCTGCTAGTTACATCCTCAAAAAACTCTAATTAATTTGTCATACACGATTTGCCTTTCATAAAACCATGTTGACTTTGCCTAATCATGTTATGATTTTTAAGTGCCCTGATACAACTTCCTTAACAATCGATTCCAGCATTTTCCGAATGACTGGCCTGTTGTTCCGTTTTCCCTCTCCCTCCTTTCTTGAATAGCGGTGTTACATTTGCGACCTTCCAATCCGCTGGGACCGTTCTAGAATCTCGGGAATTTTGGAAGATCAAAACCAATGCATCCACTATCTCTTCAGCCACCTCTTTTAGAACACTAGGATGTATGTCATTGGGTCCAGGGGATTTGTCGGCTTTTAGTCCCATTAGTTTCTCTAGTACTTTTTCTCGACTTGTATTAATTACCTTAAGTTCCTACCCTTGGTTCCCCACCATTTTTAGTATGCTTTTTGTGTCTTCTACTGTGAAGACAGATACAAAATATTTGTTTAACGTTTCTGCCATTTCTTTATTCCCCATAATAATTTCTCCTGTCTCAGCCTCCAAGAGACCAATGTTTAGTTTTACTACTCTCTTCCTTTTTACATACTTGTAGAAGCGCTTACAATCTGCTTTTATATTTCTTGCTAGTTTTCTCTCATTGTATTTTTCCCTTATCAATGTTTTGGTCAACCTTTGCTGGTTTTTGAATCTTCCCCCAGTCCTCGGGCTTACTATTATTCTCTGCAACATTATAAGCTGCTTCTTTCAATCTAATGCTATCCATAACTTCTTTAGTTAGGGTGGGGGCGGGGGGCTGGGCCAGTGGGTGTGGGGGGGGGCAGAGGCCTGGGCCAGTGGGGGAGAGCGGGGGCCTAGGCCAGTGAGGGGGCGGAGGCCTGGGCCAGTGGGGGAGAGTGGGGGCCTAGGCCAGTGAGGTGGCAGGGGGCTGGGCCAGTGTGTGTGGGGGGCGGTTTTAGTTACTTTCTGTCTCCTTCACTACAAGAGGAGCGAATGCGGAGAAATTTTATGCTCCTGATGCCGCGTTTCCCAAAAGAATGGGAGTGAAACCACATCGGACATGCTGGATCCGGCTCCAACCGTCCGCTGCAAGTTCGAATCCAGTCGGGGTCCCGCCATCTGCTTTTATACCGGGACAGTGTTTGTGGGAGGGGCTGTGGTGCAATAATAAATTTTAGAATGAGGTTTGTTCGACCATAGAGCTGTCTTTCTGTTACTTTGGATTTACACTCTGCCCAGTTGTATATACGAACAGTTAACAATGTTTAAGCGATGTGGTGTGTTCAATGTTTGTGCAGTAACTCGGTCACCCAGTGTGAGGCTGAAAGACAATCTCCCAGCCTGGGTTCGATCCTGGCTAACGGGAGTGTTGTGGCCAGTTAGCTCAGTTGGTGAGAGCGTGGTGCTAATAATGCCCAGGTCGTGGGTTCGATCCCCGTACGGGCCATCAGGATGTTTTCATAATTTTACGCTTTTCCCGCACATTTCCAATACAAACTTTATAAGGAAGCCAATGCACACAGACACTCACGGGGGATATATTTGGATTAACATCCTTTGCCACCGGGACTGAGAGACACATCTTTCTGTTCATTTGTCTTTCTGGGTTTGCTGTTGAAAGTTGAACAGGCGGCCTGTTGCCGATAAGGGTCACAGGCAGGTAATAGACAGACAGAGCGGCTCTGACCGCGCGAGATGGGCAAAAGGCTTCAGTTCAGGACAAATGCGTCAATGAATTGTTCGCCCAGCACCGAGAGAGACAACATCCAGAGAAAAACACAGGAGGAAATCGATTTCAAGTGGATGCCTACCCGCTCTTGGTGCCGTGCTTTCGCGAACACGTCTGTTGTGTTCTCGTGTAAAAAATATAATTTTGTCCGAACAGTTTGGCTGGCGCGAAAGGATCTGAATTGCAAAGGGGCAGGCATGAAAAGCTGCGTTGATGTGCTTGCTGCCAGGAGGCTGGCTGCGGCTTCCCTGGTGGTCTAGTGGTTAGGATTCAGCGCTCTCACCGCCGCGGCCCGCGTTCGATTCCCGGACAGAAGAACAGTGCGTTTTGGGGCTGTTTGAATTGCCACCATGCAATGCACCCTTTCGGAACAATGCTTCACCCCTGATTCAACTTTCCACACCCATGCTCAACATCACTCTTCATATAGCGATACAAAACACACATTCTTGATTTCTGTAAAATGCGTACTGTTTCAATGTCAGCAGGAATTGATTTCTGTCAAATTTAGACTAGCTGCCTTTAAATGTTGCCAACATTTAACTGCAGCTCACAGTGTCAGGGCAGTCATAGTTTTTATCAGTCTTCCGTGTACCTTCTTGCCCACTGCATCTCCCTAACAAACTTAGCTTATCACTGGCACGGCTATCGATTAATTCATTGCCAGTATGAAAAATGCAAATTTTGAAACTTACCAACGTGTGCAAGACTGGAATCAGAGAGTCCGTGATAACTTGAGCATTAAGATGTTCATTAGCCCTTCTTGTATTGCTCAGTTCATTAGCCTTTCCTGTATTGCTCAGTAGCCCACTGTGTGAGGAACTAAGAACCGCGGGCATTTTCACTTCTGTGTGGGGCTCAGCACCATACCTGCAGCTGAAGATTGAACTTGATTTGGCTCGTGATCAGTGCGGCTCAGTGAGACTTCGGCCCGTCTCTCCCTTCACAACCCATCAGTGTGGAGTAAAGAACAGGGAATTTTACACATGTGTTGTGTTCTGTAACTTTATTTGAACATGTCATTGCATTTCACGCTGTGTCCAACACGGTGAGGTCCCCCGTGCTGTGTCAGGTTTGTATCTTTATCAACACTGCAGCTTTACATTAACACAACCTGAGCTCCGAGATCTGTTCGGGTCACATTGCCCGAAGTGAGGAATGAGCGAGAGGGGCAATTCCACCCGGGGTTAGAAAATCCTCCAAGAAGAACGACCGAATACTGTGTTTGATGTGAAGCCGAAATAGCTCAGTTGGGAGAGCGAAAGGTCCCTGGTTCGATTCCGGGTTTCGGCAGGTTTTAGTTGCTTTCTGTCTCCTTCACTACAAGTGGAGCGAATCAGGAGAAATTTTACACTCCTGATGCCGCGTTTCCCAAACGAATGGGAGTGAAACCACATCGGACATGCTGGATCCGGCTCCAACCGGCCGCTGCAGGTTCGAATCCAGTCGGGGTCCCGCCGTCTGCTTTTATACCAGAACAGTGTTTGTGGGAGGGGCTGTGGTGTGATAATAAATTTTAGAATGAGGTTTGTTAGACCATAGAGCTGTCTTTCTGTTAGTTTCGATTTACACTCTGCCCAGTTGTATATACGAACAGTTAACAATGTTTAACCGATGTGGTGTGTTCAATGATTGTGCAGTAACTCGGTCACCCAGTGTGAGGCTGAAAGACAATCTCACAGCCTGGGTTCGACCCTGGCAAACAGGAGCATTGTGGTTGGTTCGCTCAGTTGGTGAGAGTGTGGAGCTAATAGCGTGAAAGTCGTGGGTTCGATCCCCGTATGGGCCATCAGGATGTTTTCATAATTTTACGCTTTTCCCGCACATTTCCAATACAAACTTTATAAGGAAGCCAATGCACACAGACTCTCACGGGGGATATATTTGGATTAACATCCTTTGCCAACGGGACTGAGAGACACATCTTTCTGTTCATTTGTCTTTCTGGGTTTGCTGTTGAAAGTTGAACAGGCGGCCTGTTGCCGATAAGGGTCACAGGCAGGTAATAGTCAGACAGAGCGGCTCTGACCGCGCGAGATGGGCAAAAGGCTTCAGTTCAGGACAAATGCATCAATGAATTGTTCTCCCAGCACCGAGAGAGACAACATCCAGAGAAAAGCACAGGAGGAAATCAATTTCAAGTGGATGCCTACCCGCACTTGGTGCCGTGCTTTCGCGAACACGTCTGTTGTGTTCTCATGTAAAAAATATAATTTTGTCCGAACAGTTTGCCTGGCGCGAAAGGATCTGAATTGCAAAGGAGCAAGCATGAAAAGCTGCGTTGATGTGCTTGCTGCCAGGCGGCTGGCTGCAGCTTCCCTGGTGGTCTAGTGGTTAAGATTCGGCGCTCTCACCGCCGCGGCCCGGGTTCGTATTCCCGGTCAGGGAACAGTGCATTTTGGGGCTGTTTGAATTGCCACCATGCAACGCACCCTTACGGAACAATGCTCCGCCCCTGATTCAACTTTCCACACCGCTGCTCAACATCACTCTTCATACAGCGATACAAAATGCACATCTTTGATTTCGGTAAAATGCGTGCTGTTTCAAAGTCAGCAGAAATTGATTTCTGTCAAATTTAGACTGGTTGACTTTAAATCTTGCCAACATTTAACTGCAGCTCACAGTGTCAGGACAGTCACGGTTTTTATCAGTCTTCCGTGTATCTTCTTGCCCACTGCACCTCCCTAACAAACTTAGCTTATCAATTAATTCATTGCCAGTGTGAAAAATGCAAATTTTGAAACTTACCAACGTGTGCAAGCCTGGAATCAGAGAGTCCGTGGCCCGTGATAACTTGAGCATTAAGATGTTCATTAGCCCTTCCTGTATTGCTCAGTAGCCCACTGTGTGAGGAACTAAGAACCACGGGCATTTTCACTTCTGTGTCGGGCTCAGCACCATACCTGCAGCTGAAGATTGAACTTGATTTGGCTCGTGATCAGTGCGGCTCAGTGAGACTTCGGCCCGTCTCTCCCTTCACATCCCATCAGTGTGGAGAAAAGAACAGGGAATTTTACACATGTGTTGTGCTCTGTAACTTTATTTGAACATTTCATTGCATTTCACGCTGTGTCCAACACAGTGAGGTCCCCCGTGCTGTGTCAGCTTTGTATCTTTATTTACACTCCAGCTTTACATTAACACAACCTGAGCTCCGAGATCTGGTCGGGTCACATTGCCCGAAGTGAGGAATGAGCGAGAGGGGCAATTCCACCCGGGGTTAGAAAATGCTCCAAAAGAACAACAGTATACTGCATTTGATGTGAAGCCGAAAAGCTCAGTTGGGAGAGCGTTAGACTGAAGATCTAAAGGTCCCTGGTTCGATCCCGGGTTTCGGTAGGTTTTAGTTACTTTCTGTCTCCTTCACTACAAGAGGAGCGAATCAGGAGAGATTTTACGCCCCTGATGCCGCGTTTCCCAAAAGAATGGGAGTGAAACCACATCGCACGTGCTGGATCCGGCTCCAACCGGCCGCTGCAGGTTCGAATCCAGTCGGGGTCCCGCCGTCTGCTTTTATTCCAGGACAGTGTTTGAGGGAGTGGCTGTGGTGCGATAATAAATTTTAGAATGAGGTTTGTTAGACCATAGAGCTGTCTTTCTGTTACTTTGGATTTACACTCTGCCCAGTTGTATATACGAACAGTTAACAATGTTTAAGCGATGTGGTGTGTTCAATGTTTGTGCAGTAACTCGGTCACCCAATGTGAGCCTGAAAGACAATCTCTCCAGCCTGGGTTCGAGCCTGGCCAACGGGAGCATTGTGGCCGGATAGCTCAGCTGGTGAGAGCGTGGTGCTAATAACGCTCAAGGTCACGGGTTCGATCCCCGTACGGGCCCGGGTTACAGGGCCTGCTCTGTGACTTAGGGTCAGAAACAGGATCATTGCCTGGGTTACAGGGAACGTTCTCTGTGACTGATGGTCAGATAGAGGATCATTGCACGGGTTACAGGGACAGCGCTCTGTAACAGGGGGTCAGAAACAGGAACATTTCCCGGGTTACAGGTGCCACCCTCTATGATTGAGGGTCAGAAACAGGATCTTTGCCCGGGTTACAGGGGCCACGCTCTGTGACTGAGGGAACTCTGCTCCATTCAGCACACGGCCCGCAAGCGCGACTGCTCAGCCCGAGTTTAGATCAGAGCGAGGGAGGGAGGGGCTTCACAGTGTCACAGCTCTGGTTTGTAACTCCGCAGAGAAACGGAGGGGAGATTCCTGTCAGCATCAGCTCCCGGGAAATGTGCTGAACTGGCTCACAATACAGGGGCTGGTCCGGGGGTGGAGGGTTAGGTGGATTAATCTGAACCCGGGGAATAAGCTGAACCAGCTCACAATACAGGGGCTGGTCCAGGGGTTGAGGTCGTGGTGGGTTCATCCGGACCCGGGGTATGAGCTGGACCAGCTCACAATACAGGGGCGGGTCCGGGGGTTGAGGTCGTGGTGGGTTCATCCGGACCCGGGGAATAAGCTGAACCAGCTCACAATACAGGGGCTGGTCCGGGGGTTGAGGTCGTGGTGGGTTCATCCGGACCCGGGGAATAAGCTGAACCAGCTCACAATACAGGGGCTGGTCCGGGGGTGGAGGGCGTGGTGGGTTCATCAGGTCCTGGGGATTGAGCTGAACCGGCTCACAATACAGGGGCTGGTCCGGGGTGGAGGGCGCGGTGGGTTCATCAGGTCACGGGGAATGAACTGAACGGGCTCACAATACAGGGACAGGTCCGGGGGTGGAGGGCGCGGTGGGTTCATCAGGTCCCGGGGAATGAGCTAAACCGGCTCACAATACAGGGGCTGGTCCGGGGGTGGAAGGCACGGTGGGTTCATCAGGTCACGGGGAATGAACTGAACGGGCTCACAATACAGGGACTGGTCCGGGGGTGGAGGGCGCGGTGGGTTCATCAGGTCACGGGGAATGAACTGAACCGGCTCACAATACAGGGACTGGTCCGGGGGTGGAGGGCGCGGTGGGTTCATTGGCACTTTGGACAGAAAATGGCACATTTCCGCCCAGAGCAGCGAAAATGGGGAACTCTCAGGCGTCTGGAATTCTACTGTGAGGAAAATCTCCAAATTTAATACACAGCCCCGGAATTGAGGGTTTGGAGAGAGGAGTGAGTTAGAATGAAAATAACAGTGAGATCAGACAGTGATTTACCCGGGGTGGATGGACCCAGTGAGATCAGACAGTGTGTAACCCGGGGTGGATGGGTCCAGTGAGATCAGACAGTGTGCAACCCCGGGAGGATGGGCCCAGTGAGATTAGACAGTGTGTAACCCAGGGAGAATGGGCCAGTGAGATCAGACTGTGTGTAACCCAGGGAGGATGGGCCAGTGAGATCAGACTGTGTGTAAGCCGGGGAGGATGGGCCCAGTGTGATCAGACAGTGTATAACCCGGGGAGGATGGGCCGAGTGAGATTAGACAGTGTGTAACCCCGGGAGGATGGGCCCAGTGAGATCAGACTGTGTGTAACCCGGGGAGGATGGGCCCAGTGTGATCAGACAGCGTGTAACCCAGGGAGGATGGGCCAAGTGAGATCAGACAGTGTGTAACCCGGAGAGGATGGGTCCAGTGAGATCAGACAGTGTGCAACCCCGGGAGGATGGGCCCAGTGAGATTAGACAGTGTGTAACCCAGGGAGAATGGGCCAGTGAGATCAGACTGTGTGTAACCCAGGGAGGATGGGCCAGTGAGATCAGACTGTGTGTAAGCCGGGGAGGATGGGCCCAGTGTGATCAGACAGTGTATAACCCGGGGAGGATGGGCCGAGTGAGATTAGACAGTGTGTAACCCCGGGAGGATGGGCCCAGTGAGATCAGACTGTGTGTAACCCGGGGAGGATGGGCCCAGTGTGATCAGACAGTGTGTATCCCAGGGAGGATGGGTCCAGTGAGGTCAGACCATGTGTAATCTGGGGAGGATGGGCCCAGTGAGATCAGAAAGTATGTAACCCGGGGAGGATGGGTCCATTGAGTTCAGACAGTGTGTAACCCGGGGAGGATGGGCCCAGTGAGATAAGACACAGTTTATGCCGGGGGGAATGGGCACAGTGAGATCAGACAGTGTGTAACCTGGGGAGGATGGGCCCAGTGAGATAAGACAGTGTGTAACCCGGGGAGGATGGGTCCAGTGAGGTCAGACTGTGTGTAACCTGGGGAGGATGGGCCCAGCGAGATCAGACAGTGTGTAACCCGGGGTGGATGGGCCCAGTGAGATCAGACTGTGTAAACCGGGGAGGATGGGTTCAGTGAGTACAGACAGTGTGTGACCTGGGGAGGATGGGCGCAGTGAGATCACACGGTGTGTAACCCGGGGAGGATGGGCCCAGTGAAATCAGACAGTGTGTAACCCGGGGAGGGATGGGCCCAGTGAGATCAGACAGTGTGTAACCCGGGGAGGATGGGCCCAGTGGGAACAGACCATGTGTAATCTGGGGAGGATGGGCCCAGTGAGATCAGACAGTATGTAACCCGGGGAGGATGGGTCCAGTGAGTTCAGACAGTGTGTAACCCGGGGAGGATGGGCCCAGTGAGATCAGACACAGTTTATGCCGGGGGGAATGGGCACAGTGAGATCAGACAGTGTGTAACCCGGGGAGGATGGGCCCAGTGAGATCAGACAGTGTGTAACCAGGGGAGGATGGGCCCAGTGAGATCAGACAGTGTGTAACCCGGGGAGGATGGGCCCAGTGAGATCAGACAATGTGTAACCCGGGGAGGATGGCCCCAGTGAGATCAGACAGTATGTAACCCGGGGAGGATGGGCCCAGTGAGATCAGACAGTGTGTAACCCGGGGAGGACGGGCCCAGTGAGATCAGACAGTGAGTCACCTGGCTAGGATGGGCCCAGTGAGATCAGGCAGTGTGTAACCCGGGGAGGATCGGCCCAGTGATATTAGACGGTGTGTAAACTGGGGAGGATGCGCCCAGTGAGATCAGACGGTGTGTAACCCGGGGAGGATGGGCCCAGTGAGATCAGACAGTGTGTAACCCGAGGATGATGGTCCCAGTGAGATCAGGCAGTGTGTAACCAGGGGAGGATGGCCCCAGTGAGATCAGGCAGTGTGGAATCCGGGGAGGAAGGGCCCAGTGAGATCAGACAGTGTGTAATCCGGGGAATATGGGCCCAGTGAGATCAGACAGTGTGTAACCCGGGGAGGATGGCCCCAGTGAGATCAGACATTGTGTAACCCGGGGAGGATGGGCCCAGTGAGATCAGACAGTGTCTAACCCGGGGAGGATGGGCCCAGTGAGATCAGACAGGGTGTAACCCGGGGAGGATGGGCCCAGTGCGATCAGATAGTGTGTAACCCGGGGAGGATGGCCCCAGTGAGATCAGACAGTGTGTAACCCGGGGAGGAAGGGCCCAGTGAGATCAGACAGTGTGTTATCCGGGGAGGATGGGCCCAGTGAGATCAGACAGTGTGTATCCCAGGGAGGATGGGCCCAGTGTGATCAGACAGTGTCTAATCCAGGAAGGATGGGCCCAGTGAGATCAGACAGTGTGTAACCCGGGGAGGATGGGCCCAGAGAGAATAGACAGTGTGTAACCCGTGGAGGATGGGCCCAATGAGATCAGGCAGTGTGTGTAATGATGCCAGCAAATAGTGATGTTATTTGCCTGTTTGATTATCATGCCTTACCAGCATAATTGCATGTATTGATTGCTTATGCCTGACCAGCAGAGGGCATGTGACCGAGACAAGCATGGCAGTTGAGTTTAGTTTCAGTTTCGTTCTAGATGCATCACGAGCTTGATGTCTCCTGTAAATGCTGTATAAAGAGTTGAACAGACTTTAGATTAAAAGACATTCTCTTTCATAAATGTCTCGTCATTGAACCCACAAAGAAATCAATACATGGTGTCAGAAGTGATTGAAAGAGATGAAGAGGAAACATCTGAAGTTAAATCAGCTCTCCACAGATTAGCAAGCCAAAAGAGAACATCGTTACTTACCATTAGAGAATAGCTAACGAAGTGAAAAATGGAAGGTTTACTCCCACCGGCGAAGCTTCACTTGACAGGTAATGTGGCTGAAAATTGGAGAAGGTTCAAACAACGTGTGGGGTTGTATTTATCAGCAATCGGAGCTGACGAGAAAAGTAATAAAAGGAAATCGTCACTGTTCTTACATGTCGTGGGTGATGAAGCGCTGGAGGTGTATAATAACTTCACATTCGCTGCTGATGGAGACAAAATGAAGCTAGAGAAATTAATGGAACAGTTTGAGGCCTACTGCATACCTAAACGTAACGTGACATTTGAGAGGCACAGATTTTTCACGTGTACCGAAAACGGGTGAGCCTATTGATCAGCATGTGACTGAACTGAGAAACAGAAGCAAATCGTGTGAATTTGGGGGACTGACAGACTCGCTGATAAAAGACAGACTGGTGTGTGGTATTCCGGATAATGGTCTAAGGGAAAGACTGCTAAGAGAGCAAGATCTAGACCTGGGAAAAGCCATAGCACTGTGTAGGGCTACAGAGACTGTGAAGTTGCAGGCAAAGGAGCTGTTCAGTGACAATAGCTGCAACGTGGATGCAGTGAGAAAGAACGGATACAAACCGTTTAACAAAACGAGCGCCAATGTGAAAAAAGAGGCGTGGCCAGCAAACAAAAATGAAAGGGACAATCAAAAGTCATGTAGTCGATGCGGTACACAGCATGCATCAAGAAAGTGTCCAGCATATGGTAAAACATGCAATAGTTGCAACAAAAACAACCATTATGCCCGTTGCTGTAAGAACCAAGTGCAACAAAGCAAGGTCCATACAGTAGATGAAAGCGAGATAGAGGAGTTCAATGTAGATCTTGTGTCTGAAAACAAAGAAGAAAAAAGAGACTGGATGTTGACACTAAAAGTGAATGACATACACATTCCATTTAAATTGGATACTGGAGCACAAGTTAATGTGATATCAGAGACTGATTTTAAGAATATTAGACCCAGACCAAAGATACATGGAATCAAAGTGAAAGTGACAGGATACACAGGTACTGATATACCAGTGAAAGGAAAATGCATTGTCAAAGTAACACACAAGGACAGAGAGCACACGCTAGCATTAATCGTGGTGCCAAAGGATGTGCAAGCCATACTAGGTTTAAAAGCCTGTGCGAGACTGAACCTGGTAAAGAGAGACCTCATTGTGGAAAGCGAAGGAGAGACAGTCTATGATGAACTGAATGTTGCGTACACACCGGGTAAGCTGATGTATACAGCAGACATGTTGTCCAGAGCTGTTGACCCAGGAGAGCCCGCAAACACAGTGAAAAGACTGATGTACAAGGCAAAAGACAGTGGAACTAACTTCTACCAAAGCATGCTTGTATACCGCACAACGTCGCTCGAGTGTGGTAAGCCACCAGCCCAACTCCTGATGGGACGTCGGCTAAGGTCAAACCTACCCATCCCGGAGAACCTCCTGAAAACAAAAGAGGGGGAGAAAGTGAGGAAGTTCAAAGAACAACAGAAAGAAAAGCAAAAGTACTACTATGACAGAGGCGCACAAAACCTACCTGAACTCCACACTGGTGACCAAGTAAGGTTCAAAGACAAAACAAACAGATGGACTCAGAAGGGAACTGTCCTGAGTGAAGTTCAACCAAGATCATACACCATTCAGACAGATGAGGTTGCTGTTCTGAGAAGAAATCGTCGAGATCCTCTCATGGGACCAGCCACAGCAGGTCAAGAGACTGATACTGTTGAACAACCTGATCACACAGCTGAGAACCAATCATCTGAGGCAACAACTCAGATTCAAGGACAATCAATCAGAAAATCCTCAAGACACGTGAAGCCTCCTGAGAGACTCATTGAGCAAATTTAAGGACTATTGTTAGAGAAGGAAGTAATGTTATCTTATTCTTTCTTCAAGTTCTAGTGTATTGACATATTTCATGTGAACACACAAAGCAAGGTTAAAAAACCTTGATCATGATAATGATAATGTAAGTTCATTAAGTGTTACAGTTAAAATGCAGATTAATACAAAGAAAACATGTTGTTAGTTAAAAGTAAAATACTTTTGTTTTAAGAAAGGGAGATGTAATGATATCAGCAAATAGTGATGTTATTTGCCTGTTTGATTATCATGCCTTACCAGCATAATTGCATGTATTGATTGCTTGTGCCTGACCAGCAGAGGGCATGTGACCGAGACAAGCAAGGCAGTTGTTTAGTTTCAGTTTCGTTCTAGATGCATCACTAGCTTGATGTCTCCTGTAAATGCTGTATAAAGAGTTGAACAGACTTTAGATTAAAAGACATTCTCTTTCATAAATGTCTTATCATTGAACCCACAAAGAAATCAATACAGTGTGCAACCCGGGGAGGATGGGCCCAGTTAGATCAGACAGTGTGTAACCCGGGGAGGATGGGCCCCATGAAATCAGACATTGTGTAACCCGGGGAGGATGGGCCCAGTGTGATCAGACAGTGTGGAAGCCGGGGAGGATAGGCCCAGTGAGATCAGACAGTGTGTTACCCGGGGAGGATGGGTCCCGTGTGATCAGACAGTGTGTAACCCGGGAAGGGTGAGTCCAGTGAGATCAGACTGTGTGTAACCCGGGGAGGATGGGCCCGGTGAGATCAGACAGTGTGGAAACCGGGGAGGATGGGCGCAGCGAGATCAGACAGTGTGTAACCCGGGGAGGATGGGTCCAGTGTGATCAGACAGTGTGTAAGCCGGGGAGGATGGGTCCTGTGTGATCAGAAAGTGTTTAACCCGGGGAGGATGGGCCCAGTGTGAACAGACACTGTGTAACCCGGGGAGGTAGGGCCCAGTGTGATCAGGCTGTGTGTAACCCGGGGAGGATGGGCCCAGTGTGAACAGACACTGTGTAACACGGGGCTGTAGGGACCAGTGTGATCAGGCAGTATGTAACCTGGGGAAGATGGGCCTGGTGAGATCAGGCAGTGTGTAACCCGGGGAGGATGGGCCCAGTGAGATCAGACAGTGTGTAACCCGTAGAGGATGGGCCCAGTGAGATCAGACAGTGTGTAACCTGGGGAGAATTGGCCCAGTGAGATCAGACAGTGTGTAACATTAGGAGGATCGGCCCAGTGAGATCAGACAGTGTGTAACCCAGGGAGGATGGGCAATGTGAGATCAGACAGTGTGTAACCCGGGCAGGATGGGCCCAGTGAGATCAGACAGTGTGTAACCCGGGGAGAATGGGCAACATGAGATCAGACAGTGTGTAACCCGGGAGGATGGGTCCAGTGAGATCAGACAGTGTGTATCCAGGAAGGATGCGCCCAGTGAGATCAGACAGTGTGTAACCTGGCGAGCATGGGCCCAGTGAGATCAGACTGTGTGTAAACCAGGGAGGATGGGCCCAGTGAGATCAGACAGTGTGTAACCCAGGGAGGATGGGCCCAGTGAGATCAGACAGTGTGTAACCCGGGGAGGATGGGCCCAGTGAGATCAGACAGTGTGTAACCCGGGGAGCATGGGCCCAGTGAGATCAGACACTGTGTTAGCTGGGGAGGATGGGCCCAGTGAGATCAGACAGTGTGTTAGCTGGGGAGGATGGGCCCAGTGAGAGCAGACAGTGTGTGACCCAGGGAGGATGGGCCCAGTGAGAGCAGACAGTGTGTAACCCGGAGAGAATTGGCCCAGTGAAATCAGACAGTGTGTAACATTGGGAGGTTGGGCCCAGAGAGATCACACAGTGTGTAACCCAGGGAGGATGGGCAACGTGAGATCAGACAGTGTGTAACTCAGGAGGATGAGTCCAGTGAGATCAGACAGTGTGTATCCAGGAAGGATGGGCCCAGTGAGATCAGACAGTGTGTAACCTGGGGAGCATGGACCCAGTGAGATCAGACACTTTGTAATCCGGGGAATACGGGCCCAGTGAGATCAGACAGTGTGTAACCTGGGGAGGATGGGCCCAGTGAGATCAGACATTGTGTAACCCGGGGAGGATGGCCCCAGTGAGATCAGGCAGTGTGTAACCCGGGGAGGATGGGCCCAGTGAGATCAGACAGTATGTAACCCAGGGAGGATGGGCCCAGTGAGATCAGACATTGTGTAACCCGGGGTGGATGGGCCCAGTGTGATCAGACAGTGTGGAAAGCGGGGAGGATGGGCCCAGTGAGATCAGACAGTGTGTAACCCGGGGTGGATGGGTCCAGTGTGATCAGACAGTGTGTAACCCGGGGAG
Organism: Somniosus microcephalus; assembly: GCF_052327205.1. Lineage (NCBI taxonomy): Eukaryota > Metazoa > Chordata > Chondrichthyes > Squaliformes > Somniosidae > Somniosus > Somniosus microcephalus. The sequence goes on along the minus strand of NW_028225182.1, from coordinate 2,524,562 downwards.
GATGGGCCAAGTGTGAGCAGACAGTGTGTAACCCGGGGAGGATGGGCCAAGTGTGAGCAGACAGTGTGTAACCCGGGGAGGATGGGTCCAGTGATATCAGACTGTGTGTAACCCGGGGAGGATGGGCCCGGTGAGATCAGACAGTGTGTAACCCGGGGAGGATGGGCGCAGCGAGATCAGCCAGTGAGTAACCCGGGGAGGATGGGCCCAGTGAGATCAAACAGCGTGTAACATTGGGAGGATGGGTCCTGTGAGATCAGACAGTTTTTAACCCAGGAAGGATGGGCCCCATGAAAGCAGAAATTGTGCAACCCGGGGAGGACGGGCCCAGTGAGATCAGACAGTGTGTAACCCGGGGAGGATGGGCCCAGTGAGATCAGGCAGAGTGTAACCCAGGGAGGATGGGCCCAGTGTGATCCGACAATGTGTAACCCGGGGAGGATGGGCCCAGTGAGATCAGACAGTGTGTAACCCGGGGAGGATGGGCACAGTGAGATCAGACAGTGTGCAACCCGTGGAGGATGAGCCCAGTGAGATCAGACAGTGTGCAACCCGGGGAAGATGGGCCCAGTGAGATCAGACAGTGTGTAAGCTGGGGAGAATTGGCCCAGTGAGATCAGACAGTGTGTAACATTGGGAGGATGGGCCCAGTGAGATCAGACAGTGTGTAACCCAGGGAGGATGGGCAATGTGAGATCAGACAGTGTGTAACCCGGGGAGGATGGGCCCAGTGAGATCAGACAGTGTGTAACCCGGGGAGGATGGGCAACGTGAGATCAGACAGTGTGTAACACGGCAGGGTGGGTCCAGTGAGATCAGACAGTGTGTATCCAGGAAGGATGAACCCAGTGAGATCAGACAGTGTGTAATCTGGCGAGCATGGGCCCAGTCAGATCAGACAGTGTGTAACCCGGGGAGGATGGCCCCAGTGAGATCAGGCAGTGTGTAACCAGGGGAGGATGGGCCCAGTGAGATCAGACAGTGTGTAACCCGGGGAGGATGGGCCCAGTGTGATCCGACAGTGTGTAACCCAGGGAGGATGGGCCCAGTGAGATCAGACAGTGTGTAACATTGGGAGGATGGGCCCAGTGAGATCAGACAGTGTGTAAACTGGGGAGGATGGGCCCAGTGAGATCAGACAATGTGTAACATGGTTAGGATGGGCCCAGTGAGATCAGACAGTGTGTAACCCGGGGAGAATGTGCTCAGTGAGATCAGACAGTGTGTAACCCTGGGAGGAATGGCCCATTGAGATCAGACACTGTGTTAGCTGGGGAGGATGGGCCCAGTGATATCAGACAGTGTGTTAGCTGGGGAGGATGGGCCCAGTGAGATCAGACAGTGTGTGACCCGGGGAGGATGGGCCCAGTGAGAGCAGAGAGTCTGTAACCTGGAGAGAATGGGCCCAGTGAGATCAGACAGTGTGTAACATTGGGAGGTTGGGCCCAGAGAGATCAGACAGTGTGTAACTCAGGGAGGATGGGCAACGTGAGATCAGACAGTGTGTAACTCGGGAGGATGAGTCCAGTGAGATCAGACAGTGTGTCTCCAGGAAGGATGGGCCCAGTGAGATCAGACAGTGTATAACCCAGGGAGCATGGACCCAGTGAGATCAGACACTTTGTAATCCGGGGAATATGGGCCCAGTGAGATCAGACAGTGTGTAACCCGGGGAGGATGGGCCCAGTGTGATCAGACAATGTGTAACCCGGGGAGGAGGGGCCCAGTGAGATCAGACAGTGTGTAACCCGGGGAGGAGGGGCCCAGTGAGATCAGACAGTGTGTAACCCGGGGAGGAGGGGCCCAGTGAGCTCAGGCAGTGTATAACCCGGGGAGGATGGGCCCAGTGAGATCAGACAGTGTGTAACATTTGGAGGATGGGCCCAGTGAGATCAGACAGTGTGTAACCCGGGGAGGATGGCCCCAGTGAGATCAGACAGTGTGTAACCCGGGGAGGATGGGCCCAGTGAGATCAAACAGTGTGTAACCCGGGGAGGATGGGCCCAGTGTGATCCGACAATGTGTAACCCAGGGAGGATGGGCCCAGTGAGATCAGACAGTGTGTAACATTGGGAGGATGGGCCCAGTGAGATCAGACAGTGTGTAACCCGGGGAGGATGGGCCCAGTGAGGTCAGAGAGTGTGTAACCCGGGAAGGGTAGGCCCAGTGGGATCAGGCAGTGTGTAACCCATGGAGAATGGGCCCAGTGAGATCAGACAATGTGTAACACGGGGACGATGGGCTCAGTGAAATCAGACAGTGTGTAACCCGGGGAGAATGGGCCCAGTGAGATCAGACAATGTGTTAGCTGGGGAGGATGGGCCCAGTGAGATCAGACAGTGTGTGACCCGGGGAGGATGGGCCCAGTGAGATCAGACTGTGTAACCCGGTGAGGATGGCCCCAGTGTGATCAGACAGAGTGTAACCCGGGGCGGATGGGTCCAGTGAGATCAGACAGTGTGTAACCCGGGGAGGATGGGCCCAGTGAGATCATACAGTGTGTAACCCGGGGTGGATGGGCCCAGTGAGATCAGACAGTGTGTCTCCAGGAAGGATGGGCCCAGTGAGATCAGACAGTGTATAACCCAGGGAGCATGGACCCAGTGAGATCAGACACTTTGTAATCCGGGGAATATGGGCCCAGTGAGATCAGACAGTGTGTAACCCGGGGAGGATGGGCCCAGTGAGATCAGACACTTTGTAATCCGGGGAATATGGGCCCAGTGAGATCAGACAGTGTGTAACCCGGGGAGGAGGGGCCCAGTGAGATCAGACAGTGTGTAACCCGGGGAGGAGGGGCCCAGTGAGATCAGACAGTGTGTAACCCGGGGAGGAGGGGCCCAGTGAGCTCAGGCAGTGTATAACCCAGGGAGGATGGGCCCAGTGAGATCAGACAGTGTGTAACATTTGGAGGATGGGCCCAGTGAGATCAGACAGTGTGTAACCCGGGGAGGATGGCCCCAGTGAGATCAGACAGTGTGTAACCCGGGGAGGATGGGCCCAGTGAGATCAAACAGTGTGTAACCCGGGGAGGATGGGCCCAGTGTGATCCGACAATGTGTAACCCAGGGAGGATGGGCCCAGTGAGATCAGACAGTGTGTAACATTGGGAGGATGGGCCCAGTGAGATCAGACAGTGTGTAACCCGGGGAGGATGGGCCCAGTGAGGTCAGAGAGTGTGTAACCCGGGGAGGGTAGGCCCAGTGGGATCAGACAGTGTGTAACCCATGGAGAATGGGCCCAGTGAGATCAGACAATGTGTAACACTGGGAGGATGGGCTCAGTGAAATCAGACAGTGTGTAACCCGGGGAGAATGGGCCCAGTGAGATCAGACAATGTGTTAGCTGGGGAGGATGGGCCCAGTGTGATCCGACAATGTGTAACCCAGGGAGGATGGGCCCAGTGAGATCAGACAGTGTGTAACCCGGTGAGGATGGCCCCAGTGAGATCAGACAGTGTGTAACCCGGGGCGGATGGGTCCAGTGAGATCAGACAGTGTGTAACCCGGGGAGGATGGGCCCAGTGAGATCAGACAATGTGTTGTAATGATCAGTAACCTGTCATTCTGGAATGGTACACTATGTGGTGCTGTTTGTATATAAGAGTGGGCTACCCACAATGCACCAGGCAACCCACAAGGTAGCAGTCAAGATGGATGCCTTTACAGATACTGTACCTAGTCCACATGTGCTCAATAAAGTGTCTAGCAAAAGCTAGATGTTCCTAATAAAAACGAATAGTTATTAATGAACATAACATGGTACCAGGATTGGTAAGATCTGTTGAATATTGTGCAACGCGACATGGAGAATTTGAAGCCACCAGAGCGTTTGAAACTCACAGGAAATATCGACTACAATTGGCAGACTTTTAAACAACAATTCGAACTCTACATTGCTGCCATCGGGTACGGTACGAAGCCAGACGCAAGGAAAATAGTGTTGCTGCTCACGGTTGCAGGCCCACAGGTGATAGAGGTATTTAAAACATTTCTATTTAATCCAGAGCAGAACAGAGAAAAATTAGATGATGTGCTAAAGAAGTTTGATACACATTGTTCTCCCAAAAAGAATGAAACCTATGAAAGGTACATCTTCCATTCTCTGACACAGCAGCAAAATGAGACTTTTGATAGCTTTATGACTGATCTGAAACTGAAAGCACAGACATGTAATTTCTCTGAGCTGAAAGCATCCATGATTCGTGACCAGATTGTGTTTGGTATTCATGATAAAAAATTCAGGGAACGTCTGTTGAGAGAAACCGAACTAACATTGGAGATTGCTGTGAAAATATGCCAAGCCAGCGAGCTAGCTCAAAAGCACGCGAAGACTTGCAGTGAAATCAATAATGATGCGATTGTAATGAGTGATAATGCTGCTGTCGGTGCTGTGTCCTACAAGGGGAAGAAACGTCGGCAGAACAGAAATGGAAAGCAATCGGAGGATGAAATTTTTAATTGTAAACGCTGTGGTTTCAGACACCAGTTAAGACAATGCCCAGCGTTTGGAAAAATGTGCACAAAGTGTAATGGAAGGAATCACTTTGCCAAACAACGCTTTTCAAAAGTAAAAACAAAGAAAGGGCAACGAGTTAATGTGATTGAGGACACTGATTTAAGTGAGACATGTTTTGTAGGAATGGTGTCATGTGACAATATCAAAAAGGATACAGAAAATGTGCAGCCCTCAGGAATAACAATGCTGAACATAAAGTTAATGCAGTAGAAGAGAACAAATGGATGATCCCACTGCAGGTAAATGGAGCATTAGTTACATTGAAACTAGACACTGGGGCAAAAGCAAACTTAATCAGTATGAGTGACATTAACAATATGAAAGAAAAGCCAAAATACAGAAAATGTCAGTACTACTGTGATGCGCTATCAATTACCCAAAAGACTGAGGTTAAGCGAGTAACTAACAGGCTTTTATTAACAAGAGAATGAAGGTGTGCCTCGAGTGGTCGACCAGTCCAGAATACAGAGGGACTGTGGAGCAGTCACCTTTATACCTGGACTTGTGGGAGGAGTCAGCCGAGGCATGTACAGACATGTACACAGTGGAATACAAACACCCATACAGGCAGGTATAACAGTGGTTTACCACATTCACCCCTTGTTTAAAAATGAGTCCGGCGGGGTGAAGTGTATTAAAAGTTTGTGTATTGGAGTCTCTCCGGAGGTCTTGTCTGCCGCTGTGATCGACGTGGCGACGGCAGGGGTAGTGAAGCTTCCGGTGTCGAGTGCCGCGTAGGCTGGGGCACTGGTGTGTAGTCCTCATGGGTGTCGAGCGGGTCGCGGGGCCCAGCCATGCCGTCTGCTGGGGTTGGATATTGGATCGTGGGGGGGGTGGTAGTGGGTAGTGGGTTACTGGGGCCCCGGAGGGTGCGAGGTCTCGTATGGAGACTGTGTCCTCCCGCCCATCCGGGTACGCAATGTAAGCATACTGGGGGTTGGCGTGGAGGAGGTCGACCCTCTCGACCAGGGGGTCCGTTTTATGGGTCCTCACGTGTCTTCTCAGTAGGACCGGCCCTGGGGACGTCAGCCATGGCGGTAGCGATGTCCCCAATGTGGACTTCCTTGGGAAGACAAACATTTTCTCATGAGGGGTGGCGTTAGTGGCAATGCAGAGCAGTGACCGAATAAAGTGGAACGCATCGGGGAGCACATCCTGCCAGCGGGAGGTCAGAAGGCCCCTAGACTTTAAGGCTAGCAGGGCGGCCTTCCAACCTGTCGCATTCTCTCTTTCCACCTGTCCGTTCCCCCGGGGGTTGTAACTGGCGGTCCTGCTTGTGGCAATACCCCTAGCGAGCAGGTACTGGCGGAGTTCGTCGCTCATAAACGATGAGCCCCGGTCGCTATGGATATAGCTGGGGAAACCGAACAGGGTGAAGAGGTCGTTCAGACATATAATGACCGTGGCAGTGGTCATGTCTGGGCAGGGGATGGCGAACGGGAAACGGGAGTACTCATCAATAATGTTGAGGAAGTACACATTGCGGTCGGAGGAGGGGAGAGGCCCTTTAAAATCAACGCTCAGCGCTCGAAGGGGCGAGTGGCTTTTATCAGGTGAGCCCTGTCTGGTCTAAAAAAGTGCGGTTTGCACTCAGCGCAGACTTGGCAGTTCCTGGTCATGGTCCTGACCTCCTCAATGGAGTAAGGCAGGTTGCGGGCCTTGATGAAGTGGAAGAACCTGGTGACCCCCGGGTGGCAGAGGTCATTGTGGAGGGCCCGCAGTCTATCGATCTGCGCGCTGACGCAGGTGCCACGTGATAGAGCATCCGGGGGTTCATTGAGCTTCCCGGGCCGGTACAAGATCTCGTAATTGTAGGTGGAAAGTTTGATTCTCCACCTCAAGATCTTCTCGTTTTTGATTTTGCCCCTCTGCTTTTTGTTAAACATAAAAGCAACTGAACGCTGGTCAGTGAGCAGGGTAAATCGTTTTCCGGCCAGGTAGTGCCTCCAATGACGCACAGCCTCCACAATAGCCTGGGCCTCCTTCTCAACAGCGGAGTGTCTGGTCTCCGGGCCATGGAGGGTTCGTGAAAAGAAGGCCACGTGTCTCCCTGTCTGATTAAGGGTAGCAGCCAGGGCAAAGTCGGACGCGTCGCTTTCCACCTGGAAGGGGATGGATTCGTCCACTGCGTGCATGGTGGCTTTGGCAATGCCTTCCTTGATACGGTGGAAGGCTAAGCGGGCCTCTGCTGTCAAGGGAAAAGAGGTGGACTTGATCAGCGGATGGGCCTGGTCCGCATAGTGGGGGACCCACTGGGCGTAATAGGAGAAAAACCCTAGGCACCTCTTCAGGGCCTTGAGGCAATGGGGCAGTGGGAGTTCCATAAGGGGACGCATCCAGTCGGGGTCGGGACCGATGACTCCGTGTTGCACAACACAGCCAAGGATGGCGAGGCGGGTTGTGCGGAATATGCACTTCTCCTTGTTATACGTCAGGTTCAGGAGTTGGGCGGTGCAGAGGAATTTTTCGAGGTTTGCGTCATGGTCCTGCAAGTCATGGCCGCAGATGGTCACATTGTACAGATATGGGAAAGTGGCCTGCAACGCATTTTGATCGACCGTCCGGTCCATCTCCCTTTGGAAGATGGAGACCCCGTTGGTGACGCCAAAGGGAACCCTAAGGAAGTGATAGAGACGGCCGTTTGCCTCAAAGGCAGTATACTGGCGGTCCTCAGGGTGGATAGGGAGCTGGTGGTACGCTGATTTCAGGTCAATGGTCGAGAAGACGCGGTACTGCGCGATCTGGTTGACCATATCAGCTATGCGGGGGAGTGGGTAAGCATCCAGCAGGGTGTAGCGATTTATTGTCTGGCTGTAGTCGATGACCAAGCGCTGCTTCTCGCCGGTCTTAACGACCACAACCTGGGCTCGCCATGGGCTGGTGCTGCCCTCAATAATCCCCTCCTTCAGGAGCCGCTCCACTTCAGTTTTAATGAAAACCCTGTCCCCGGCACTGTATCGCCTGCTCTTTGTGGCGATGGACTTACAGTCGGGGGTGAGGTTAGCAAAAAGTGGGGGGGGGGGTGACTCTGAGTGTGGAGAGGTTGCACCTGGTGCGCGGTGGGCAGTTTGGAAGCTGCTGGCTGTGGACTGTGAGTGGGGGGAGGGGTCCACCATACGCCATCGTAACACTTTTAAGGTGGCACTGAAAATCTAACCCCAGTAGAACGGCAGCGCAGAGGTGGGGCAGGACCAGAAGTTTAAAATTATCGTACACAGTCCCGTCTACTAAGAGTGTCACCGCGCAGTAGCCGCCAATGTCCGCCGACTGGGACTCGGAGGCCATAGAAATCCGATGGTGCACAGGCAGGACTGGGAGAGAGGAACGCCGCACTTGGTCGGGGTGGATGAAGCTCTCCGTGCTCCCAGAGTCAAAAAGGCAGGTTGTTTCATGACCATTTACCTTAATGTCCATTGTGGACCGGGCCAGTTGGTGCGGTCTCGCATGGTCCAGCGTAACGGAGGCCAGCGTAGGGGTCGGTGTGTCGCTGCGGGTATCAGATGAGGCGGTGTTGGGGGCCTGCTGCGTCCCGGCTGGCGTCCAAGATGGCGGCGTCCATGATCCCCATGTGGCTGGAGACGTCCAAAATGGCTGCTGTTCCGGTGGTTCGCACATGGCTGGGGAGGCCCAAGATGGCGGCCCGCACGGCCCACACGCGGTGCTGCTGTGGTTCGGGGTGGCTTTGGCCCTGCAGACGCTGGCGTAGTGTCCCTTCTTCCAGCAGCCTGAGCAGATCACATTTTTCACCGGGCAGCGCGCTCTGGGTTGTTTGGCCTGGCCACAGAAGTAGCATTTCTGACCTTGGGACACTGCTGCGGTAGTTGGGCCGTTGCTGGGATGCGGCTGGGGTGGCACGGCGCTATGAGACGGTCCTACCGTGTCCCAGGCTGTCATTCCCCGCGGCGTCCATGGTGCAGAGGAGTAGGCATCCATGCCCCGGTAGGCTGCGTCCAATGATAGTGCGAGTTCAGAGGCCTTGTTGAGGTCGAAGTCACTCTGCTCCAACAGTCGCTGTCGGGTGTAATTGGACCTGTGGCCCGCTACAAAAGCGTCCCGGATGAGTTCCTCTGTGTACACAGCGGCCTTTACATCCTTACAACCACAGGCCCGGCCAAGCACAGACAGTGCCTGAAGGTATTCCTCGGTCGGTTCCCCAGGTTGTTGTTTACGACTCCCCAGGAGGTGCCTGGCGTACACCTCGTTCACTGGGCGCGTGTACTGGTCCTTGAGTAGCTTGAGAGCAGCCGTGTACGAGGTCGCATCCTGGATGACCGAGTACGCTCGGTGGTTCACTTTGGAGGTCAGGACATCCAGTTTGTCCTCATCCGATTTGACCGTTGCAGCGGAGGCAATCAGGAATTTTTCAAAGCACCTAAGCCAGTGAGCAAACTTGGTGGATGCGTCCGCCTCCCGATGGTCTAAGTCCAGGCATGCTGGTGTGAGGATCTTCTCCATTATAAAAAATCTTGTTAATAAAATTGATGCGCTATCAATTACCCAAAAGACTGAGGTTAAGCGAGTAACTAACAGGCTTTTATTAACAAGAGAATGAAGGTGTGCCTCGAGTGGTCGACAAGTCCAGAATACAGAGGGACTGTGGAGCAGTCACCTTTATACCTGGACTTGTGGGGGGAGTCAGCCGAGGCATGTACAGACATGTACACAGTGGAATACAAACACCCATACAGGCAGGTTTAACAGTGGTTTACCACATACTGAAGGACTATAATGGACAGAAAATAGATAGCTTAGGTGTATGCAGACTTAAAGTTACAGTCAAAGACAAAGTGCATCATCTCATGTTTTCTGTTGTGGCTGAAGGACGTGATTCACTACTGGGTGACAAAGCTTGTGAGGACTTAGAACTGGTCCAGAGAGTCTACTGTATAAACTGTGCCATAAGCAGGCCAGATGACTCGGTGGATTCTGTAGTGAATAATTTCCAGGATGTGTTCAAAGGATTTGGAGTTCTACCATTCACTTACAAGAGCCAGCTAAATGAGGATGCTCAGCCAGTGGTACATGCTCCACGAAGAGTTCCAGCACCCCTGCGTGACCGGCTCAAGAATGAACTGGACAGAATGACCACACTTAGGAGTCATCAGGAAAGTCGAAGAGCCAACAGACTGGGTTAACTCCATGGTATGTGTAAAGAAAAAGAACAATGATCTAAGAATATGCATGGATCCAAAGGACTTAAATGCAAACATAAAACGTGAACACTACCAGATTCCCAAGCGAGAAGAAATCACCAATGAAATGTCAGGTGCCAGATACTTTACAAAGCTCGATGCCTCACAAGGATTTTGGCAACTAAAACTGGATGAAGAGAGCACCAAATACTGTACCTTCAACACACCATTTGGCAGGTATTGTTTCCTCAGAATGCCTTTTGGGATAATATCTGCATCTGAAATCTTTCATAGAGCGATGGAACACATAATTGAAGGTCTGGAAGGAGTTCGGGTCTATGTTGATGATATCATCATCTGGGGCTCCACATTGAAAGAACACAATGAGAGACTGACTAAAGTGCTACAGAGCATACGTCGGAATGCACTAAAGCTCAAAAAAGCCAAGTGTCAGTTTGGCGTCCAGGAAGTCACTTTCCTAGGAGATAATCTATCTGGTAAATGAATAGAGCCAGATATGGAAAAAGTAAATGCCATACTCAAAATGCCCCGACCCACTGACAAAAAAGGAGTGCTACGCATCATGGGGATGATAAACTTCATTGGAAAGTTCATTCCTAACTTGTCAGCCATGACAGCCTGTCTGCGAGACCTGCTACGTAAAACAAATGAGTTCACATGGACAGAAAGACATGAACAAGAGTGGATAAACCTCAAAACAGTGCTGACAACCACACCTGTACTCACCTTCTTTGACCCAACAAAAAGAATCAAAGTGTCAATGGATGCATCAAAAGATGGCCTAGGTGCGGTCTTGCTACAAGCAGAGGGTGAAGATTGGAAGCCTGTTGCCTATGCCTCCAGGTCTATGACTGATACTGAGTGTTGATACGCCCAGATTGAAAAGGAATGTCTAGGCTTGGTAGTTGGACTAGAAAAGTTTCATGGCTACATATATGGACTTCCCACCTTCACAGTTGAGACAGACCACAGCCCACTGGTTTCCATCATAAAAAAGAACCTGAATGAGATGTCTCCAAGGATTCAACGACTCATGATGAAGCTGCAAAGAAATGACTTTGAACTGATGTGCGGGTTAGGTTGATTGGCTATGATAAATTGACCCTTAGTGTTAGGGGGATTAAATACGTGGGGTTACGGGGATAGAGTGGGATATGTGTTGGTGTAGGGGTTACGGGGATCGGGTGGGATATGTGTCGGTGCAGGCTCGATGGGCTGAAATGGCCTCTATCTGCACTGTGGGGTTTCTGTGATTCTGTGTGATCTACACACCAGGCAAATACATAGTGTTAGTAGATGCACTATCCCGAGCACCCACCATGTGAGCTCTACTGAAGAAGACGTGGATGTTCATGTGAGTATGGTCACTGCTGCGCTGCCCGTGTCAGACACAAAATCAAAGCAAATAGCAGAAGAAACAGTAAAAGATACAGTATTACAAACAGTAATAGAGAACATTCATCATGGTTGGCCAAAAGGTTCCTGTCCAAAATATTTTCACATAAGGTCAGAATTGAGTGTCGCAAGTGGTCTATTACTAAAACAGAACAGAATAGTCATTCCACAGGCTCTACGTCAAGACATGCTCAAAAGGATTCATGAGGGACACCTCAGAATTGAAAAATGCAAAAGGAGAGCAAGAGACACTGTTTATTGGCCTGACATAAATAAGGACACTGAGAACATGATAGGCAAATGTGAGACATGTCAGAAACACCAAAACAAACAAGCAAAGGAACCAATGATAGTAGCTGACATACCAACAGCACCATGGCAAAAGGTTGGTATGGACCTTATTCATTTAAATGGTAAAGACTATCTAATAGTGATTAACTACTATTCTAACTATCCTGAGATGGTGCTGCTCTCAATCACCACAGCAAGCAGTGTCATAATGCATGTGAAATCCATCTTCGCCAGACATGGAATTCCCAGGATTGCCGTTAGCGACAATGGTCCGTGCTTGAACTGTAAGGAGTTCGTGTCATCTGCAAACTTACTGAGGGGGCTCTGACCCAAATTTTCAGAACCTCTCTGGCCACAGGGGATGTACCAGAGGACTGGAGAACAGCTAATGTAGTACCATTATACAAGAAGGGTAGCAGGGATAAACCAGGGAATTACAGGCCAGTGAGCCTAACATCTGTGGTAGGGAAATTATTGGAAAAAATTCTGAGGGACAAAATTAGTCTCCACTTGGAGAGGCAAGGATTAATAGGGGATAGTCAGCATAGCTTTGTCAAGGGTAAATCATGTCTGACAAATCTGATTGAATTTTTCGAGGGGGTGACTAGGGAGGTGGATGAGGGAAATGCTGTGGATGTGGTTTACATGGACTTCAGTAAAGCTTTTGACAAAGTCCCGCATAGGAGACTGGTCAAGAAGGTAAGAGCCCATGGGATCCAGGGTGCCTTGGCGCGTTGGATCCTAAACTGGCTGAGTGGCAGGAGGCAGAGGGTGATGGTCGAAGGTTGCTTTTGTGACTGGAAGCCTGTGTCCAGTGGGGTACCTCAGGGATCGGTGCTGGGTCCCTTGTTTGTGATCTACATAAATGATTTGGATGAGAATGTAAAAGGGATGATCAGTAAGTTTGCAGATGACACGAAAATTGGTGGGGTGGTAAATTGCAAGGGGGAAAGCCTCAGGCTACAGGACGATATAGACGGGTTGGTCAGATGGGCGGAAAAGTGGCAAATGGAATTTAACCCTGAAAAGTGCGAGGTGATGCATTTTGCATGGACAAATAAGGCAAGGGAATACACAATGAGTGGTAGGACCCTAGGAAGTACAGAGGGTCAGAGGGACCTCGGTGTACATGTACATAGATCTCTGAAGGCAGCGGAACAAGTAGATAAGGTGGTTAAAAAGGCATATGGGATACTTGCCTTCATTAGCCGAGGCATAGAATATAAGAGCAGGGAGGTTATGATGGAGCTGTACAAAACGCTGGTGAGGCCACAGCTGGAGTACTGTGTGCAGTTCTGGTCGCCTCACTATAGGAAGGATGTGATTGCTTTGGAGAGGGTGCAGAGAAGATTCACCAGGATGTTACCTGGGATGGAGCGCCTCAGCTATGAAGAAAGACTAAACAGGCTGGGGTTGTTTTCCTTGGAGCAAAGAAGGCTGAGAGGGGACCTGATTGAGGTGTACAAAATGATGAGGGGCATAGATAGGGTAGACAAAGAGGAACTTTTCCCCTTAGTAGGGGGGTCAATAACAAGGGGGCATAGATTCAGGGTAAGGGGCAGGAGATTTAGAGGGGATTTGAGGAGGAACTTTTTCACCCAGAGGGTGGTTGGAATGTGGAACTCAATGCCTAAAAGGGTGGTAGAGGCAGGAACCCTCACAACATTCAAGAAGCATTTGGATGAGCACTTGAAATGCCATTGCATACAAGGCTATGGACCAAATGCTGGAAAATGGGATTAGACTGGACAGGGATGGATGGGCGGCGCAGACACGATGGGCCAAAGGGCCTCTTTCTGTGCTGTAAAACTCTATGACTCTATAACAGTTTGCAGCACATTATGACTTTCAACACATCACATCCAGTCCTTTGTATGCTCAGTCGAATGGTAAGGCAGAGAAAGGTGTTCAAGTTCTCAAGCAGCTACTGAAGAAAGCGACAGAAAGCAAGTCTGATCCTTATCTCGCCCTGCTGAGCTACCGAGCCTCACCTTTAGACTCTGGTTCTTCACCTGCTGAACGCCTAATGGGTCACAAGTTGCGTACCACGCTACCCTGCTGTGCAAAAGAAAAGCAGAGTAAGGAACTGAGACAGTTACTTCAACTGTTAAAGCTGAAACAGAAATCATACTATGACAAGTCATCCAAAACTCTGAAACCATTGACAAGGGATGACGTTGTCAGGATTGAAGATCCAGATGCATGGAACAGGAAAGATACAGTTCTTGAGGAAGTAGGACGAAGGTCATACACTGTTAGAACTGAGGAAGGACAGATTCTCAGGAGGAACCACCGTTCCCTCCTAAAAACACAGGAGACTATCGAAGAGCAAATCGATGACAATGCCGCAACTGAATCTTGTCACTCACCACCAAAACAATCTAACACAAATACACATACAGGCTCTCATGAAAACACATCAGACTTACCTGTGCTGAGAAGATCCACACGTGAAGTAAAAAACCCTGATAGACTTAATCTTTGATTAAAAAGAAAACTACATTGAAAATGTATTGACTGTTGAAGATGTTCATGATGCTATGATTGATTGATATTGATTGATACTGATTTTGTTTAAGCTCAAAGAAAGGGGGATGTAATGATCAGTAACCTGTCATTCTGGAATGGTACATTAGGTGGTGCTGTATGTATATAAGAGTGGGCTACCCACAATGCACCAGGCAACCCACAAGGCAGCAGTCAAGATGGTTGCCTCTACAGATACAGTACCTAGTCCACATGTGCTCAAGAAAGTGCCGAGCAAAAGCTAGCTGTTCTTAATAAAAACGATTAGTTATTAAAGAACATAGCCTGTGTAACCCGGGGAGGATGGGCCCAGTGAGATCAGACAGTGTGTAACCCGGGGAGAATGGGCCCAGTGAGATCAGACAGTGTGTAACCCGGGGAGGATGGGCCCAGTGTGATCAGATAGTGTGTAACCCGGGGAGGATGGGCCCAGTGAGATCAGACAATGTGTAACCCGGGGAGGATGGGCCCAGTGTGATCAGATAGTGTGTAACCCGGGGAGGATGGGCCCAGTGAGTTCAGACAGTGTGTAACCCGGGGTGGATGGGCCCAGTGTGATCAGATAGTGTGTAACCCGGGGAGGATGGGCCCAGTGAGATCAGACAGTGTGTAACCCGGGGAGGATGGGCCCAGTGTGATCAGATAGTGTGTAACCCGGGGAGGATGGGCCCAGTGTGATCAGATAGTGTGTAACCCGGGGAGGATGGGCCCAGTGAGATCAGACAGTGTGTAACCCGGGGAGGATGGGCCCAGTGTGATCAGATAGTGTGTAACCCGGGGAGGATGGGTCCAGTGAGATCAGACAGTGTGTAACCCAGGGAGGATGGGCCCAGTGAGATCAGACAGTGTGTAACCCGGGGAGGATGGGCCCAGTGAGATCAGACAGTGTGTAACCCGGGGAGGATGGGCCCAGTGAGATCAGACAGTGTGTAACCCGGGGAGGATGGGCCCAGTGTGATCAGATAGTGTGTAACCCAGGGAGGATGGGCCCAGTGAGATCAGACAGTGTGTAACCGGGGAGGATGGGCCCAGTGAGATCAGATAACGCCGGTTGCTCTAAAGCACAGAGAAATTGTATATTTCCATCCAGATTTCTGGTAATTTTTCAGAAGCCAAAGCGGGCAGGACGAGGATCTGAGGAAATGGAGAAAATGAAACAGAAATACTCGGCCCTGAACTTTTACTTCTCTGAAAAATTGGAGGAAAATTGTACACTACAATCCACTTCACAACATCAATATTGTTCTCATTTTCTGTTCTGTGGTAATTAGATCTCCCGGGAAGTGACGGAGTAATTGAGAAAGGTCCACAGCTGGCGTAAACATGGATTGTAGACTGAGGAACAACAGCAGGTGAAATAGCACAGGATTGTGAGAGCACCAACCAGAGAGAACCCTTGCGATTCAAAGAGCTTCTAGAGATCGACTGGGGAGAAAGGTCAGAGAGAGTCTCATTGACTCAGATACACACTGGCACTGGAGATGGACTGGGGAGAAAGGTCAGAGAGAATCCCATTGACTCAGATACACATTGGTTCTAGAGATGGACTGGGGAGAAAGGTCAGAGAGTCCCATTGACTCAGATACACACTGGTTCAGGAGATGGACTGGGGAGAAAGGTCAGAGAGTCCCATTGACTCAGATAGACACTGCTCCTGGAGATGGACTGGGGAGAAAGGTCAGAGAGAGTCCCATTGACTCAGATACACACTGGTCCTGGAGATGGGTTGGGGAGAAAGGTCAGAGAGAGTCCCATTGACTCAGATACACACTGGTCCTGGAGCTGGACTGGGGCGAAAGTTCAGGGAGAGCCCCATTGACTCAGATACACACTGGTCCTGGAGATGGACTGGGGAGAAAGATCAGAGAGAGTCCCATTGACTCAGATACACACTGGTCCTGGAGATGGACTGGGGAGAAAGGTCAGAGAGAGAACCATTGACTCAAATACACACTGGTCCTGGAGATATACTGGGGAGAAAGGTCAGGGAGAGTCCCACTGACTCAAATACACACTGGTCCTGGAGATATACTGAGGAGAAAGATCAGAGAGAGTCCCATTGACTCAAATACACACTGGTCCTGGAGATATACTGAGGAGAAAGGTCAGAGAGAGTCCCATTGACTCAAATACACACTAGTCCTGGAGATATACTGGGGAGAAAGGTCAGGGAGAGTCCCACTGACTCAGATACACGCTGGTCCTGGAGATGGACTGGGAAGATAGATCAGAGTCCCATTGACTCAGATACACACTGGTCCTGTAGACAGTATACAAAGGTTACAGGTTAATGCAGGAAATGGTGAGAATGGGACTGGGAGAGTCTGACCACTGAGCACAATTATCCAGCATGAGGCCGTGCAATAGGATGTGAAGTGAGATCAGTTTCTGTCTCTAAACACACAGTCACACTGAATCTTGTGTGTTGTAGAGTACAGGGATTTGATCTAAGAGGTGACTCCAGTCTGAGGCCGAGGCCAGTAGACTTTAACTATCTCCCCGCCCCCAGCACCAACTCAAAGAACTGACCTTTATGATGGCCATGATATCAGTATTATACTGCCTGTTAAGGTGATAACAGACATTCAATTATATTTCCTATCCAACTCTCTAAAGTCTTATAATTCTGAACTGGATGCTGGGTTTTACGAAAATGTATTTACTCTGATTCTTTTGCTGGATTTCACAATTGAAGTTGATTTACATGATTAATTTCTTCATAAACTGGTGATAAAATGATATATAAATCTTATATTTTAATAAAGATTTGTAAAATTGCAAACAGTTTATTATTTTGTGTGGTCACCTGATCCAGCTCCCTTCCTTGGCCGAGGGTTCTGTTTATTAAACTGAGAGAGGTGTTTGTCCCGATATTTTCTAGATTCCTTTCCCTGCTCGTTCAGCACAGTCCCCCGATTATCGTGGAGCCTAAAAGCACCATGTTTCAGCTCTTCAAAGGCTGACTGGAGTTTCCAGAATTGTCCTTTACTGAAATTTTGTAACATTTCAGATGTGCAACGGCGACGATCGGATATTTCGCCATCAAGTTCAGTATATTGTGTAATTTAAATGGTTACTGTGAACAGTAACAGATTTAGATGGTTTAAGACAATCTGATTTTCAGCAGTCACAGGGTGTATCTCCAACAATGTGACTTTTATTGATGTATTTCTGTAGATGCGGCGCTGCTTAATGTTCTGTACAGCTGGAACTGATGGTGGATTCAGTAAATCCGCAGTGTCAGGTCTGGTGGTGTAAAAAATCCGTTATTGGAATCGCAGCTTCATGGTTAGAAACACTGGCTGAATGTTCAGGGTTAATGTTCTGAACTAAACTCCGAACATGTGATGTTGGTTTTGCTATTTCTGTGTTCAGTTATTTTCGGCAATCGAGTTCCTCTATTTCTAGATCGCAGCACAAGGGGCCTTGGCTCCAATTTATATCCGAAGGACTGTGAAACTTCAGTGTAAACTGCAGTCTATGTATTCGGTAGTCTAGCAGTAGGAACCAGTTGTTTCTGAGCAGTAGGTTATATAGATACATATATTTCGTAATACCTCCTCTTGCTATGATTTATTAACGCTTTGTTCTAAATTTGATAACACCTGTTTCAATACATTTTGTATAGAGAATATTGTTCCACGTTATTCGGTTCTGGGCACTGCTCCCTCGTAAGATATATTGGTCTTGGAGAGGATGCTGCACAGGTTCATTGGAATGACACCAGAGATAAAAGTGTTCAATTATGAGGACAGGTTGCGTAGACTAGGTTTTGTATTCCCCAGAAGATGAAGTGGTGATCTAATTGAGGTTTTTAAGATGATTAAAGGATTCGGTAGGGTGGATAGACAGAAATTATTTCCTCTGGTGGAGGAGTCTTGAACAATGAGGCAGAACCTTCAAATTAGAACTAAGCTCTAATGATGTCAAAGTATTTCTTCACAAAAAGGGTTGTGGAAAACTGGAACTCTCTCCCCCTAAAAGCTGTTGCGGCTCGGTCAATTGAAAATATCCAAACTGAGATTAGTAGATGTTTGTTAGGCATTAAGGGTTAACGAACTACAGCGCATGCATTGAGTGAAGACCCAGATCAGCCATGATCCTTGAATGGTGGAACAGTCTGAAGGGGCTGAATGGCCTCCTGTCGCTATGTTCAGTTGTATTCCTCCCACCACTGGGGGCGATGTAGTGAACATTCCCGCTGTCCACCTTTTCCCAGGAGCGCAGTGAAAAGACATCCCAGTCCCTCTGCCTCAGTCTGAGCAAAGCCATGGAGATTGAGTTGTGATGAATTAAAAGCCTGCTCCCTCTCCAAGGAGAAACTAGACCGCGAGAGGCAGCGACAGCGACCCTCCGCTCAGCAAACTCCAGCCCGGCTTTCACACCGGGAGGCGGAGGGGGATTATCACGCAGGCGCAGTGATGTCACAGTCAGCCTGAAATATCAGAAACAACAACAGGAAATGCTGGAAAAACTCAGCAGGCCAGGCAACATCCGTGGAGAGAAAAAACAGAGTCAACGTTTCGGGTCGAACCCTTTTTCAAAACTGGAAAGGAAATAGATCGAAAGGCAGTGCTGGGAGAGAACAAAAGAAGTGAAGAGACATTAAGAGGTATTCAAAACGAGACGCGATGGTGATAGGACGAGTGGAGACAAAAGACGGCTCCAGATTAGGTGTGAGACGTTCTGGCAGAATGGGAGACAGCTGCCATGTGGGAGATCTGTTTCATTTCCTTTCCAGTTTTGAGAAAGGGTTAGACCCGAAACGTCGACTCTGTTTGTTCTCTCCACGGATGTTGCCTGGCCTGCTGAGTTTTTCCAGCATTTTCAGTTGTTTCGGATTTCCAGCATCTGCAGTATTTTGCTATCGTACTGAAATATCAGAAATAACAACAGAAAATGCTGGAAATACTCAGCAGGCCAGGCAGCATCCGTGGAGAGAGAAACAGAGTTAACGTTTCAGGTCTGGGACCCTTCATCAGAACTGGAAAAAACTGGAGATGTAACAGATATTAAGCAGGTGCAGAGACAGGGGTGGGGGGGTGCGGTTAGGAGGGGAGGAAGGAATTGAAAGAACACCCCGTACTATTGAAAGAGGCAGGAAAGATAAAATGTTGCAAATGGGAATGGCCTCTTACCCTCTCTAGATCTTATCATTGCTAACTGCCGACGTGACGTCGGCCGTCTCCATTTCTCTGCTCCCCTCACTCACTCCAACCTACCTCCCTCTGAACTTGCAGCACTCCGTTCGCTCCAATCCAACCCTAACATTATCATTAAACCTGCTGATAAGGGTGGTGCTGTTGTTGTTTGGCGAACCAACCTCTACCGTGCGGAACCTGAACGCCAACTCTCCAACACCTCCTCCTACCTCCGCCTGGACCATGACCCCACTAGCAAACATCAAGCCATTGTTTTCAAGCGTGTCACTGACCTCATCTCCTCTGGAGATCTTCCCTCCATGGCCGCCAACCTCATAGTCCCCCAACCCCGCACAGCCCGCTTCTACCTCCTTCCCAAGATCCACAAACAGGACTGCCCTGGTAGTCCCATCGTTTCAGCCTGTTCTTGCCCCACGGAACTTATCTCTTCCTATCTCGACTCTTTTTTCTCCCCTTGTCCAATCTCTTCCCACCAACATTCGCGACTCTTCCGATACCCTTCGTCACTTTAACAATTTCCAGTTTCCTGGCCCCAACTGCTTCCTTTTCACCATGGATGTCCAATCCCTCTACACCTCCATCCCCCACCAGGACAGCCTTCGGGCGCTCCGTTTCTTCCTTGAACAGAGGCCCAACCAGTCCCCATCCACCACCACCCTCCTCTGCCTGGCTGAACTTGTTCTCACATTGAACAACTTCTCCTTTGACTCCACTCACTTCCTCCAAATTAAAGGTGTTGCTATGGGAACCCGCATGGGCCCTAGCTATGCCTGCCTGTTCATGGGATATGTGGAACATTCTTTGTTCCAGTCCTACTCGGGTCCTCTCCCTCACCTCTTTTTCCGGTACATCGATGACTGTATTGGTGCCGTTTCCTGCTCTCGCCCTGAACTAGATAAGTTCATTCACTTTACTTCCAATTTCCACCCTTCCCTCACCTTCACATGGTCCATCTCCGACTCTTCCCTTCCTTGACTTCTCCGTCTCCATTTCTGGCGATTGGCTTTCAACAAACATCCACTACAAGCCCACTGACTCCCACAGCTACCTGAACTACACTTCCTCCCACCCCGCTTCCTGTAAGGACTCTATTCCATTCTCCCAGTTTCTCCGTCTCCACCGCGTCTGTTCTGACGATGCCACCATCCATACTAGTGCTTCCGACATGTCTTCCTTTTTCCTCAACCGAGGATTCCCCTCTACTGTGGTTGACATGGCCCTTGACCGTGTCCGTTCTGTTTCCCGCACTTCTGCTCACATCCCTTCCCCTCCCTCCCAGAACCATGATAGGGTTCCCCTTGTCCTCACCTTTCACCCCACCAGCCTCCACATTCAACGGATCATCCTCTGCCATTTCTGCCACCTCCAACGTGATCCCACCACCAAACACATCTTCCCCTCACCTCCCCTTTCAGCATTCCGAAGGGACCACTCCCTCCGCGACACCCTGGTCCACTCCTCAATCACCCCCAACAGCCCTTCTCCTTCACCTGGCACCTTCTCGTGCAAGCGCAGGAGATGCAACACATGCCCTTTTACCTCCTCCCTTCCCACTGTCCAGGGCCCCAAACACCCCTTCCAGGTGAAACTGTGATTTACTTGTACTTCTTGCAATCTAGTATACTGCATTCGCTGCTCACGATGCGGTCTCCTCTACATTGGGGAGACCAAACGCAGATTGGGCGACTGCTTTGCAGAACACCTCCGTTCAGTCTGTAAGGGTGACCCCGAGCTCCCGGTGGCCTGTCACTTTAATTCTCCGCTTCACTCCCACTCTGATCTCTCTGTCCTCGGGCTATTGCATTGTTCCAATGAAGCTCAGCGTAAGCTCGAGGAACAGCACCTCAGCTTTCGATTGGGCACTTTGCAGCCTGCCGGACTCAACATTGAGTTCAACAATTTCAGATAATTATCCCTGCCCCCATTTTTCATGCAGTATGATTTTTGCCATTCCCATTTGCAACATTTTATCTTTCCTGCCTCTTTCAATAGTACAGGGTGTTTTTTCAATAACTTCCTCCCCTGGCCATCTCTGCACCTGCTTAATATCTGTTACATCTCCAGCTTTTTCCAGTTCTGATGAAGGGTCCCAGACCTGAAACATTAACTCTGTTTCTCTCTCCACGGATGTTGCCTGGCCTGCTGAGTATTTCCAGCATTTTCTGTTGTTATTTCTGAAACGGTGGCATAGTGGTTAGCACTGTTGCCTCACAGCGCCAGGGACCCGGGTTCGAATCCGGCCTCGGGTGACTGTGCAAACTCCACACAGACACTCTCCCCGTGTTTGCGTGGGTTTCCTCCGGGTGCTCCGGTTTCCTCCCACAGTCCAAAGATGTGCGGGTTAGGTTGATTGGCTATGATAAATTGACCCTTAGTGTTAGGGGGATTAAATACGTGGGGTTACGGGGATAGGGTGGGATATGTATTGGTGTAGGGGTTACGGGGATCGGGTGGGATATGTGTCGGTGCAGGCTCGATGGGCCGAAATGGCTTCTATCTGCACTGTGGGGTTTCTGTGATTCTGTGAAATATCAGAGTTGCATTGCCTTCCCGCGCAGGCGCAGTACCGCTCCCTTGCCTTCCCGCGCATGCGCAGTCTCACGCTCCCTCTGACGCAGGCGCAGTGCCGCTCTGTCTCAGACGCAGGCGCAGTGCCGCTCTCTCTTTGACGCAGGCGCTGTCGCTCTCTCTGACGCAAGCGCAGTACCGCTCTCTCGCTCTCTCTCTCTCTCTCGCGCGCTCTCTCTGACGCAGGCGCAGTACCGCTCTCTCTCTGACGCAGGCGCAGTACCCCTCCCCCCTCGCTCGCTCTCTCTCTCTCTTTGACGCAGGCGCAGTGTTGCTCGATGCCGTCATTCCGGGGATTGCCGGTCCGGCTCAGTTTGCCTCTGGTGCTGGGCCGGGTTGATCGATGAGTGAGGGTCAGAAACAGGGTCATTGCCCAGGTTACGGGTGCCGCGCTCTGTGACTGAGGGAACTCTGCTCCATTCAGCACTCGGCCCGACAGCGGCTGCTCAGCCCGGAGTTTGGATCACAGCGAGGGAGGGTCACCGCTCCGGTCAGTAACTCCGCTCAGAAAATGGCGCATTTCTGTCTACAGCAGTGAGAATGCGGAAGTCTCGGTTCTAATTTTTTATATCACACGGAGGGAGGGGATTCACAGGATCACAGCTCCGGTTAGTAACTCCCCGGGGAATGAGCTGGACCGGCTCACAATACAGGGGCTGGTCCGGGGGTGTAGGGCGCGGTGGGTTCATCAGGTCCCGGGGAATGAGCTGAACCGGCTCACAATACAGGGGCTGGTCCGGGGGTGGAGGGCGCGGTGGGTTCATCAGGTCCCGGGGAATGAGCTGAACCGGCTCACAATACAGGGGCTGGTCCGGGGGTGGAGGGCGCGGTGGGTTCATCAGGTCTCGGGGAATGAGCTGAACCGGCTCTCAATACAAGGGCTGGTCCGGGGGTGGAGGGAGCGGTGGGTTCATCAGGTCCCGGGGAATGAGCTGAACCGGCTCACAATACAGGGGCTGGTCCGGGGGTGGAGGGCGCGGTCGGTTCATCAGGTCCCGGGGAATGAGCTGAAGTGGCTCACAATACAGGGGCTGGTCCGGGGGTGGAGGGAGCGGTGGGTTCATCAGGTCCTGGGGAATGAGCTGAAGCGGCTCACAATACAGGGGCTGGTCTGGGGGTGGAGGGCGCGGTGGGTTCATCAGGTCCCGGGGAATGAGCTGAACCGGCTCACAATACAGGGGCTGGTCCGGTGGTGGAGGGCGCGGTCGGTTCATCAGGTCCCGGGGAATGAGCTGAAGTGGCTCACAATACAGGGGCTGGTCCGGGGGTGGAGGGAGCGGTGGGTTCATCAGGTCCTGGGGAATGAGCTGAAGCGGCTCACAATACAGGGGCTGGTCTGGGGGTGGAGGGCGCGGTGGGTTCATCAGACCCCGGGGAATGAGTTGGACCGGCTCACAATACAGGGGCTGGTCCGGGGGCGGAGGGCGCGGTGGGTTCATCAGCAGTTTGGACAGGAAATGGCGCATTTCTGCCCAGAGCAGTGTAAATGGGGGAGTCTCAGGAGGGTGGAAATTTACTGTGAGGAAAATCTCCAAACTAAACACACAGCCCCGGAACTGGGGATCTGAGGAAAGGGACAAAATCAAACAAATACTCGACCTTGAAATTGAATTTTAATAAGCAGATTAAAAGTCTACATTACATTATTTCACGCTTTCAATATTGTTCTTATTTTCTGCTCTGCCGCAATTAGATCTCCCGGTGAATGATGGCGTGATTGAGGAAGGTGCTCAGCTCGAAGTAAACAGGGATTGTAGACTGAGGAACAACAGTAGGTGAACCAGCACAGGATTGTGAGCACCAACCAGAGAGAACTCTTCCGATTCAAAGAGCTTCCATCGGTGGACTGGGGCGAAAGGTAAGAGAGAGTCCCATTGACTCAGATACACTCTGGTCCTGGAGATGGACTGGGGAGAATGGTCAGGGAGAGTCCCATTTACTCAGATACACACTAGTCCTGGAGATGGACTGGGGAGAAAGGTCAGAGAGAGACCCATTGACTCAGATACACACTGGTCCTGGAGATGGACTGGGGAGAAAGGTCAGGGAGAGCCCCATTAACTCAGATACACACTGGTCCTGGAGATGGACAGGGGAGAAAGGTCAGAGAGAGACCCATTGACTCAGATACACACTGGTCCTGCAGACAGTACACACAGGTTACAAAATGAGGCAGGTCTTGGTGAGAATGAGAGTGGGAGTGTCTGACCACCGAGCACAATTATCCAGCATGAGGCCGTGCAATGGGATGTGAAGTGAGATCAGTTTCTGTCTCTAAACACACAGTCACACTGAATCTTGTGTATGTTTTAAAGTAAAGGGGTTTGATCTAAGAGGTGATGCTGGAGCAGAGCCCAGCAGATGGACACGTGTCTGTTTGTTAGGTGGGGCTGAACACACACCGACACCTTCAGATCTCAGTGTTAAAATATTTCAGATCTGGTGACAAATCAAGGGGAAAGATTGAACAGTGAAACTAATTAAAATCAATTCATTGAACACGATTCAGAGACAAACCTATAGCCTGTGACCAGCAGATATGGAGTATTGTCAGATAGTGCATGCTGAGCACAGCGTTATTACGTAATAAGTAGGAGCAGAAGTCTGCCACACAGCCCCTAGAGCCTGTTCCACCATTCAATACGATCATGGCTGATCATCGACCTCAACTGCACTCTCCTGCCCGATCTCCATATCCCTGGATTCCCCTAGAGCCCAAAAATCTATCGATCTCAGCCTTGAATATACTCAATGACTCAGCATTCGCAGCACTCTGGGGCAGAGAATTCCAAAGAGTCACAACCCTCCAAGTGAAGAAATTCCTCCTCACCTCAGTCTTAAATGACCGACCACTTATCCTGAGACTATGCCCCCTAGTTCTCGACACTCCAGCCAGGTGGAACAACCTCTCGGCATCTACCCTGTCAATCCCCTTCAGAATCTTATATGTTTCAATGAGATCACACCTCATTCTTCTAAACTCCAGAGAGTATAGGCCCATTCTACACAATCTCTCATAGAACATTCCTCTCATCCCAGGAATCAATCTAGTGAACCTTCGTTGCACCGCCTCCAAGGCAAGTATATCCTTCCTTAGATAAGGAGGCCAAAACTGCACAGTACTCCAGGTGTGGTCTCACCAAGGCCCTGTACAATTGTAGCAAGACTTCCTTACTCTTATACTCCAGGCCCCTTGCAATAAAGGCCAACATGCCATTTCCCTTCCTCACTGCTTGCTGTACCTGCATGCTGGTTTTCTGTGTTTCTTGCATGAGGACACCCAAATCTCTGATCACCAACATTTGAAAGATTCTCACCATTTAAAAAGTATTCTGTTTTTCTTGCTCACATTTCCCTACATTATACTGCATCTGCCACCTTACTGCCCACTCACTCAGTCTATCTATATCCCTCACAGCTTACTGTCCCACCAAGATTTGTATCATCAGCAAACTTGGATACATTTCACTCGGTCCCTTCATCGAGGTCATTAATATAGATTGTCAATAGCTGAGGCTCCAATACTGATCCTTGCGGCACCCCACTAGTTACAGCCTGCCAACCTGAAAAAGATCTGTTTATCCCGACTGTTTTCTGTCCGTTAACCAATCCTCTATCCATGCTGCTTTATTATCCCCAACCCCATGAGCCCTAATCTTGTGTAATAACCTTTTATGTGGCACCTTCTCGAATGCCTTTTGGAAATCCAAATATACTACATCCACTGGTTCCCCTTTATCTACCCTGCTAGTTACATCCTCAAAAAACTCTAATTAATTTGTCATACACGATTTGCCTTTCATAAAACCATGTTGACTTTGCCTAATCATGTTATGATTTTCAAGTGCCCTGATACAACTTGCTTAACAATCGCTTCCAGCATTTTCCGAATGACTGGCCTGTTGTTCCGTTTTCCCTCTCCCTCCTTTCTTGAATAGCGGTGTTACATTTGCGACCTTCCAATCCGCTGGGACCGTTCTAGAATCTAGGGAATTTTGGAAGATCAAAACCAATGCATCCACTATCTCTTCAGCCACCTCTTTTCGAACACTAGGATGTATGTCATTGGGTCCAGGGGATTTGTCGGCTTTTAGTCCCATTAGTTTCTCTAGTACTTTTTCTCGACTTGTATTAATTACCTTAAGTTCCTACCCTTGGTTCCCCACCATTTTTAGTCTGCTTTTTGTGTCTTCTACTGTGAAGACAGATACAAAATATTTGTTTAACGTTTCTGCCATTTCCTTATTCCCCATAATTTCTCCTGTCTCAGCCTCCAAGAGACCAATGTTTAGTTTTACTACTCTCTTCCTTTTTACATACTTGTAGAAGCTCTTACAATCTGCTTTTATATTTCTTGCTAGTTTTCTCTCATTGTATTTTTCCCTTATCAATGTTTTGGTCAACCTTTGCTGGTTTTTGAATCTTCCCCCAGTCCTCGGGCTTACTATTATTCTTTGCAACATTATAAGCTTCTTCTTTCAATCTAATGCTATCCATAACTTCTTTAGTTAGGGTGGGGGGCGGGGGGCTGAGCCAGTGGGTGTGGGGGGGGCAGAGGCCTGGGCCAGTGGGGGAGAGCGGGGGCCTAGGCCAGTGAGGGGGCGGAGGCCTGGGCCAGTGGGGGAGAGCGGGGGCCTAGGCCAGTGAGGTGGCAGGGGGCTGGGCCAGTGTGTGTGGGGGGCGGAGGCCTGGGCCAGTGGGGGAGAGCGGGGGCCTAGGCCAGTGAGGTGGCGGGGGCCTAGGCCAGTGAGGGGGCGGAGGCCTGGGCCAGTGTTGGGGCGGTGCGGAGTGCTGGGCCGTAGGGGGCGGGTATCTGGGTCAGTGAGGTGGCGGGGGGCTGTGCCAGTTTGGGGGAGGGGGTGCTGTGCCCGTGGGGGGACAGAGGAACAACATCACTTGAATTGTACAGGATCGGTCAGAAGGTAAGTTCCATGTTGCTGAGCCTCTGCAAGTAAAATATGCATTGAATGAGGTGTTTGATAGAAACATAGAAGATAGGAGCAGGAGAAGGCTATTCGGCCCCTCGAGCCTGCTCCGCCGTTCAATTAGATCATGGCTGATCATCCAATTTCAGTACACTGTCCCTGCCTTCTCCCCATATCCCTTGATCCCTTTAGCCTTTAGAACTATATCTAACTCCTTGAATATATTTAATGAATTGGCCTCAACTGCCTTCTGTGGTAGAGAATTCCACAGGTTCACCACTCTCTGGGTGAAGAAATTCCTCCTCATCTCAGTCCTAAATGGCTTACCCCTTATCCTTAGACTGTGACCCCTGGTTCTGGACTCCCCCACCATCAGGAACTTCCTTCCTGCATCTAGTCTGTCTAGTCTTGTTAGAATTTTATAAGTTTCAATGTGTCCTCCTTTGTGAAGACAGAACCAAAGTATGTATTTAATTGGTCTTCCATTTCTTTGTTCCCCATTATAAATGCATGAGGGAGAAAGGAATCTCAGGCTATGCTGATGGGGTTAGATGAAGAGCGCTGGCAGCAGGCTCGTGTGGACCATCAAGTGGCACAGACCACTTGGGCTGAATAGCTTGTTTCTCTGCTGTTAATTCCATGTAAAACAGGAGGTGACGATGCCGCATTTTCTGAGACAGTTTGGTATAAAGAGAACATCAGAAGCTTGGCTCTAATTCTGTAACGTGCAACAAGCAAACTCCTCCGGTGGAACTGGGAGATTCCAGTCGCCCAGCCAGAGCACGTGGAATATTCTGTAAAAGTGAAATGAGTTTAACTGTTTCTATAACATTGAATCACAAATAAGGTTTGTGTATTTCACAGAAGAGGGTTTGATCAGAGACTCGTCCTGTTTGCCACGTGGGTGAAGAGTCAGGCAGGTGCATCTCCATCTCCAGCCTCCCTTTCCTCAATGTTTTGCCGCCTCCCGAATTTCTGCCCATCTTTTTCACAGCCTCATGTTTGAATCTCTCCAATCAGGTTTCTGCTCCTGCCACAGCACTGAAATGGCAGCAACCAAAGTCCCAATCGACACATTCTGAGACTGTGACCATGGTAAACGATCCCTCCTCATTCTTCTCGACCTCTGCCGTCTTTGACACGGTCGAGCACGACATCCTCCAAGGCCTCTCCCCCGTTGTCCAGCTCAGTGGGACTGCCCTCACTTGGTTCCACTTTTACCTACCCAGTCGTAGCCAGAGAATCTCCATCAATGGCTTCTCTTCCCGCTCCCGCACTGTTAACACTGGAGTCCCCCATTGATCGCCCCTCGCCCCCTCCTGTTTCTCATCTCCGTGCTACCCCTTGGAGACAGCCGAAGACAAGTGGTCGGCTTTCACATGTACCCTGACCCCACTCTGCTCCACATCTCCACCAGCTCTCTCGAACCCGCCACTGACTCTGCTTTCTCAAGCTGCTTATCCGACATCCATCTGTGATTAGCTGCACATTTCTCCAATTAAACATTGGTAAGACCCAAGACATGGTCTTTGGCCCCTGCCAGGAATTCTGTTCCCTCCTTGTACCCAATCAGTGTCTCAGATTTAAACATACCATTCACACGTGATATCAAGAAATGGCTGCCTGCACTGGATACAGGAAAGGGTATGGGCCCCGACAACATCCCAGCTGTCGTGCTGAAGACTTGTGCTCCAGAACTAGCCGTGCCTCTAGCCAAGCTGTTCCAGTACAGCTACAACACTGGCATCTATCCGACAATGTGGAAAACTGCCCAGGTGTGCCCGGTCCACTAAAAGCAGGACAAATCCAACCTGGCCAATTACCGCCCCATCAGTCTACCCTCAATGATCAGCAAAGTGATGGAAGGTGTCGTCGACAGTGCTATCAAGAGGCACTTATTCACCAATAACCTGGTCAGTGATGCCCAGTTTGGGTTCCACCAGGACCACTCAGCTCCCGACCTCATTACAGCCTTGGTCCAAACATGGACAACAGAGCTGAATTCCAGAGGTGAGGGGAGGTGAGAGTGACTACCCTTCACATCAGGGCAGCATTTGACCAAGTGTAGCACCAAGAAGCCCTAGTAAAACTGAAGACAATGTGAATCGGGGTGGGGGGGGGAAACGCTCCACTGGCTGGAGTTATACCTAGCACAAAGGAAGATGGTTGTGGTGGTTGAAGGTCAATCATCACAGCCCCAGGATATCACTGCAGGAGTTCCTCAGGGCAGTGTCCTAGGCCCAACCACCTTCAGCTGCTTCATCAATGTCCTTCCCTGCAACATAAGGTCAGAAATGGGGATGTTCGCTGATGACTGCACAGTGTTCAGCGCCATTCACAACTCCTCCGATAATGAAGCAGTCCATGCCCGCATGCAACAAGACCTGGACGACGTTCAGGCTTGGGCTTATAAGTGGCAGGTAACATTCGCACCACAGAAGTGCCAGGCAATGACTATCTCCAACAAGCGAGAGTCTAATCACCACCCCTTGACATTCAATGGCATTACCATCACAGAATCCCCCACCATCAGCATCCTGGGGCTTACCATTGACCAGAAACTTAAACTGGACCAGCCACATAAATACTGTGGCAACAAGAGCGGGTCAGAGGCTGGGTATTCTGCGGCGAGTGTCTCACCTCCTGACTGCCCAAAGCCTTTCCACCATCTACAAGGCACAAGTAAGGAGTGTAATGGAATACTCTCCACTTGCCTGGATGAGTGCAGCTCCAACTACACTAAATAAGCTCAACACCATCCAGGACAAAGAAGCCGTTTGATTGGCACCCCATCCACCACCTTAAACATTCACTCCCTCCACCACCGGCGTACCGTGGCTGCAGTGTGTACCATCTACAAGATGCACTGCAGCAACTCACCAAGGCTTCTTCGGCAGCACCTCGCAAACCCGTGACCTCTTCCACCTAGAAGGGACAAGGGCAGCAGGCGCATGGGAACACCACCACCTCCAAGACCACCTCCAAGTTCCCCTCCAAGTCACACACCATCCTGACTTAGAAGTATATCACCGATTCTTCATCATCGCTGGGTCAAAATCCTGGAACTCCCTACCTAACAGCACTGTGGGAGTACCTTCACTATAAGGACTGCAGCGGTTCAAGAAGGTGGCTCACCACCACCTTCAAGGGCAATTAGGGATGGGCAATAAATGCTGGCCTTGCCAGCGACGCCAGCTGCCATTAGCGAATAAAAAATAAAAAAAAGTTTTATGGGATGGACAATGGAGACGTGGAACATAGAAAAGGATACCAGATGAGAATATATCGAATGCTGTTGGAAGGTGAATGATGGACAAGGAAGGGTTACACACCATGGTCACAGTCACAGAGATTGGAGTTTGTGACTGTTCAGGGCAGATTAGATTTACATCGATACTGCAGCAGAGAAACAGTCCATTCGGCTCTAGTGGTCTATGCTGTGTTTATACTCCACGGGAGCCTCCTCCCACTCTAATTACATCTTGACACCGTATCCACTTACATTCAAGGGCGTTAGACTCGCGACACCAATATTAAATAACATTCAGAATGCCGGAGAACCCATCCTCCTGGAATGGATTGAGCGAGTTTGTCGCACTCCCCTCACTTCAGGAAAAATGAGCTCATTCACGTTGGACCTAAAAAGGATAGATCAGAGAATTTTCTAAATGGTTAGAAGTTAGGAACTATGGATGATCAGAGAGAACTTGGGGGCCAAGTACAGAAATCACTAGAAGCTAGTTGATGGGCACCAAAATAAGTAAAAGTCTGATGGAATGTTGGGCTTTATCGCGAGGGCTGGAATACAAAGGGGTAGAAGTTCTGTTCCAGCTGTACAGAGCTCTGGTTAGACCCATTTAGAGAACCGCACCTTGGGAACAATATCTTGGCTTTGGAGGTGGTGCAGCTCAGATTCACCAGAATGATACCGGGACTAAAAGCTTTAAATTATGAGGATAGATTGCACAGACGAAGCTTTTATTCCCTTGATTATACAAAGTTAAGGGGTGATCTAATTGAGGTGTTTAAGATGATCAAAGGAATTGCTAGGACAGAGAGTTAAACTATGTCCTTTGATGGACCAGTCCAGAAAAAGGGGGCATAACCTTAAAGGCAGAACGAGGCCGTTCAGGGGTGATGTTAGAAAGCACTTCTTCAGACACAGTGTAGTGGAAATCTGGAACACTCGCCCTCAAAAAGCTGTTGAGTTTCGGTCAATTGAAAATGACAAAACTGTCATTGATAGATTTGTGTTAGGCAATGGTATTTAGGGTTATGGAACCAAGGCGGGGAGATGGAGCCATGATCGAATTGAATGGCGGAACAAGCTAGAACGAGTGAGTGGCCTACTCCTGTTCCTATGTTCCTGGGCCTCTATTTATAAAGCCAATGTTCCCATATATGTTTCTAAAAGCCGTATCGCCATGCCCTGCCACCTCATTGAAACTTATAAAATTCTGACAGGACTGGACAGACTTGATGCAGGAAGGGTGTTCCCGATGGTCGGGGAGTCCAGAACCAGGGGTCACAGTCTAAGGATAAGGGGTAAGCCATTTAGGACAGAGATGAGGAATTTCTTCACCCAGAGAGTGGTGAACCTGTGGAATTCTCTGCCACAGAAGGCAGTTGAGGTCAATTCATTAAATATATTCAAGAAGGAGTTCGATATATTTCTTAAGGCTAAAGGGATCAAGGGATATGGGGAGAAGGCAGGGACAGGGTACTGAATTTGGTTGATCAGCCATGATCTCATTGAATAGCGGAGCAGGCTCGAGGGGCCGAATGGCCTACTCCTCCTATCATCGATGTTTCTATGTCAAAGATTTCTGTATCTATACCCCAAAGTACTTCTGTTCCTGCAACCTCTTTAAATTGTACCAGTTGGTTTAAATTGCATCGCCTCATTCTTCCTTCCATAATGCAGCATTTCACACTTCTCTGCATTAAATTTCACCTGCCATGTGTCAGCCCATTTCACCAGTGTCTCGATTTCCTCCTGAAGTCTTCTGCTATCCTCCTCGCGGTTTACGACTTTTCCGAGATTCGTGTCATCGACAAACTTTTAACTTATGCCCTGTATACCCAAGTCCATGTCATTGAAATATATCAAAAAGAGCAGTGGTCCTAATCCCGCCCCCTGGGGACACTGTATACTTCCCTCCAGTGTGAACAATATCGGTTCACAACTGTCTGTTTTCTGTCCCTTCACCAATTTAGTATCCACGCTGCCACTGCTCCTTTAATATCATTGGCTCCAATTTTTTTAACCAGTCTATTATGAGGTACTTTATCAAAGGCCTTCTGAAAGTCCATATACAGAACATCAGCTGCACCACCTTCATCAACCCTCCTATTTCATCGATTCGTTCATTCAAGTCAGCCAGATTTGATTTGCCTTTTAAAACAAATCCATTTTGGCTGTCACTAGTTAACCCATGCTCTTCCAAGTGACGGTTAATTTTGTTTTGGAAATGTTGTCCCGAGGAGTTTCATCAACACCGATGTTAAGCTGAGTTGCCTGTGGTTATTTGGTTCATCACTCTCTCCTTTTTTGAACAATGAAGTAATGTTTGCAGCCCTCCAGTCCTCTGGCACCTTTCTCAGATCCAAGGATTGGAAGATTGTGGCAGAGCGGGTGACATTTCTGCTTTGAGCCCAATCAACCGTTTTAATACATCGTCCTAATCGATTTATACCCTGTCCAATTTCTCTACCACCTCCTCCTTCACTGTACGATTGGCAGCATCCTCTGCTTTAGTGAATGCGGAGGCAAAGTGCTAATTTATTACCTCAGCTGTGTCCTCTGCTTCCACAAGATGATTGCCTTTTTGGCCCTTAATCGGCCCCACCTTTCCTTGGACTATTCTTTCACGCTTTATATGTTTATAAAAGGCGTTCGTGTTCCCTATTATGTTACCACTAATAATTTCTCATACATTCTCCCTGCCCCTCTGTTGCTGTTGTGTGTTTATTACACTAGTGGCAGCGTTTATAAAATTCAGTACGTTGCCGTTTCATTAAGTCTCAAACTGGTACTGAATTAACTGAATCGCTTTGACATTTCCACAGTGGGGAAAGGAAAGACCGCTGATTGATAGTTTCAATGGACACACGTGCGCGGGCTCACGCACAAATGGAGAATTATGATTGTAAAACAGCAGTCACATCTACCATTTGTATATTCATGGTGTTTTCTGAGATCCCAGAGCTGCCAGCTGCTGCACTGTTGAGGGAGGAGGGCCTTGATATCATGTTTAACAAGGCAACGTTCTCCTCATCATTTTAATATTTCCCTCGAACCCTCCTATTAATATTATATTTGTTACAGAGCATCAGAGCCTGGGAACGCCTGTCACCGCCATGGCCGAAGGTCCAAACAGGGAAGAAGATCCAACATCTTCAAAAAGAATGAGAATGGACACAGGTAGGTTCACAAAATACTTCAAATACAATTGCTGTCCTGATAAAATGTCCAGAACTAGTTCAAGAACCTGCAGCTCTCACAGGTCGAGGGAACAGGACAGGGGCTGAGTACGAAGAGGGAAACGAGTGACCATCTAGAGGGTCACTGCAGTCTCGGGTGGAGGCAGTCTCTGAGTACTGAAACTGTCCAATGGATGCCTGGTATTGGGGACTGTAAGGTGGAGAGAGTGATCAGAGGAGGGTTTTCCTGAGCAAACAGTGTGACTCCAGAGAGCAGGAGGCCACCCAGCAGGGTGAGAGTGAGAGGTAGGTGGGGCCCAGGAATAGGAGAGCGGTACTGGTGGCAGATTGTATAGTCAGGGGAATAAACAACCTCATCTGCGGCCCTGAGCATGCCCCGAATGGTTAGTTGCCTTCCTGGTGCCAGAGGGAATAACATCCTGGAACAGGTGGGGCCACCTCTGGGAAGGAAAGGAGAGCAGAAAATAGCCATGTTCAGAACCCGTAACACGGATAGAAATACGTTTCTAGAGGGACTATTGAGACTGAGGCACTAAACTAAGAAACCAGGCCTCAAGCTGTTGAGCTCCGGATTGTTTTGCACTGGGCTGCTTAAGGCGGGAAATATGAGGCTGGTCAATGTGCGGCTGCAGGGCTGGAGCAGGAGGGAAGTGTTCACGTTCTTGGGGTGTTAGTGAGTTCCGATGGAAGGGAAGCGACGGCCGCCATCTGTACCGACCAACAATAACGGTTTTACAGAAAAGGTGAATGGAGCAGTGGGAGGGTATCGGGATGTGACTGGAGATTGGGAAATATCCGGATCGGAGACAAGAGAGCGGAATTAATAAAAATGTAGGAGCTGAAACAGAAGATTTAAGAAATAGTGAAAAAGGTATTAGCAAGAAAAAGGAAGGAGGATTTGAAATAGTGAGAAACAAATTCACTTGGTTTTTAAAAAAAAAAAAAGAAACTGGGACAAGTCAACATTCCCAGTGTTGGAGCTAGTATTGAGTGTTGTGTGTGTGTACAAATCATTCCAAACATTCAGAAGTATGAGATATGTGATCAGGTATCTATAAGACAGGGCCTTGGTTTTCACAGGACTCAGAGGGAGATGTTCCTGGTGATAACATTTTGAGGGAAGAGTGAAAGTTTGTGACTGCCAGTATTAATAAAGCATTCGATGACAGCTTAGAACAACAACATGGACACACTTACGTTTATATAGCACCTTTAAAGTAGTAAAACGTCTCAAGGTGCCTCACAGGAGTGTTAGCAATCAAAGTTTGACACCGAGTCACATAAGGTGATATTAGGACAGGTGAGCAAAAGCTTGCTCAAAGAGGTAAAGTTTAAGGAACGTCGAAAGGAGGAGAGCGAGCAAGAGAGCGAGGCGGAGAGGCTTAGAAGATAAGGGTGTTCCAGGGAGCTATGCTAAGATGGAATCCATATGTACACAGTTCAGCAATAGGAAGGGAGTTAGCACAATTCTCTGGGTTTTACAGGTCAGCGAGCAGTGGAGCTGAGATAAAGGTGGGACTGGGGAAACTAGCTGTGAAGGATGCAATTTTGGGGAGATACCAAATATTTCCTTAACTTTCTAAAAATGATGGTTGAAGTGAGAATGTTGATGTACTGGAGGAGAATGTGGGTCCATAGTTAGAGATCACTGTAGAGAAGGATTTGGATCTGAGTAAAATAGCCAAGGTGGAGAAGTCACTGGGCTCAGAAATAATGCAGCCCAGACTGTTAGAGGAAGTCAGAGAGGCAATAGGAGGGACTGCCCCCAGCATTTCAACCCACGTTTAATATCAAAAATATACTGGTGTACTGAAGAAGCCCAAGTGATGATTCTGTTCTAATGTGGAGAGTGGATTAACCTGGTAACCAGAGACCATTGTATAGAAACTCCACCAAATCTGTTAATCCAGGTCGAATTAGTGAGCATTTAGCGAGAAAGAGTATGCTGAGGGGAGGCTGGAACGGATTGGATGTAGAAAAGTCGTATATGACAATTTTACGAACAATGACGGACAGGTAAAGATCCATTGGTCCATCCAGACTCTCCCAGGCAATTGCGATGCTTTGCCATACTTTGTTCTAGCCATCCCAAACCAAACCATGGGTGAGGTGAAAAAAAACAGGTAAAAACACAGGCCAATTTGGGGGATTAAAATAGGGGAAATTCCTCTCCGACCCTCTAGGCAATTGAAACTAGTCCAGCAGATGAATCTTACACTGAATTCCCGGAAGTGTCTTCCTGTTGCAAGAGGTGATGTCCGCACCGAACAGGAACAGGTCCAGCTCTTGCCTGAAGGAGTTCACCGAGTCACTGTCCACCGCCAGAGAAGGTATCCTGTTCCAGAGGTCGACTATCCTCTGGGAAAAGAACCACCTCCTGACACCTAACTTAAATCTGGCCTTGCACAACTTAAAATTGTGACCCCGGCCCTCCGTAAGCTATGTAATTGGAACAAAGTGTCAAATGGAACACAATCGATTCCCTCCATCATCTTATAAACCTCAATCAGATCACCGCTAAGTCTTTGCTTCTCTAAAGTGTAGAGTCCAAACTCTTAGCCTATCTTGATAACTAAGCTGCTTTATACAGGAAACTTTGTGCTATCCGGCACCCATGGGACCGAGCTACTGCCGTTTTTTTAAAAGCTCCGGATAGACCAGCGTCAATGTTATCAGATAGGAGCTTTTCATCGCAGTATCTGACCACAAACACTGTTGCTCAGCAACAGCTTGTAAACACTCGGCCCGTGGCTTGGAAGCGTCTCTGAAGCTGTTGCTAAGATACAGAGACGCTTTCTAGAGCCTGCTGTATCTGACCACAAACACTGTTGCTCAGCAACAGCTTGTAAACACTCGGCCCGTGGCTTGGAAGCGTCTCTGAAGCTGTTGCTAAGATACAGAGACGCTTTCTAGAGCCTGCCGTGTCTGACCACAAACACTGTTGCTCAGCAACAGCTTGTAAACACTCGGCCCAGTAGCTTGGAAGCGTCTCTGCAGCTGTTGCTAAGCGACAAAGACGCTTTCCAGAGCCTGCCTGTGAAAAGAATGCTAGGAGGAAAAAAAACACCTAACCAAAACGGCTGCTGATTTCTGCTGTTAGATCAAAGTTGCCGGACATTCAACTTCCGGATAGCACAAAGTTTCCTGTACTGGGAATTAGTCTAATGTCCCTCCTCTGCAACAGTTTAAAAGCCTCAATCTCACCCACCATGTGAGGAGACCAAAACTGGACACAGTATTGCAAGTGAGGCCTTTACCAAGGCCTTGTACTAAGAGAAAATAGGTTGTCTTATACCCAACTGTCCTATGAATGCACCCTAATACCCCCTTTGTTCTAACTATCGCTTCACGGCATTGCTCCTGTACTTTTAGAGATGTATGTACTAGAATGCCCGGATCTTCCTTTCTTCCCCTTATTTAATGCCATGAAGGGTGTATGAATGTTGAGCACTCGCCCTGCCCACAGGCATAACATGGCACTGATCCAAGCTAAACATCATTTGCCAGTCATGTGCCCAATCTCCCAACACATTAAGATGCAGTTTTGTGGAGATGTGACTATACAGGGTTTTGGAATGTTGCCCATGCGGTGTGAATGTGTTATCAGAAGGTGATCGATAATGTGGCTCACAGGAAGCTGCAGCCGTTTGGTATACGATGAAATGTAGCCGCCTGGGTAGAAAGTGGATAATGTGTTTAGTTTTCTCCATTTGTGTTCACAGATCCGGACTCTACAATCACTGAGTTCTTGACAAAGTGCGACGATTACCAGCTGTTCCAGTTCACGAAATTCTACCAGGACAGACTGGAACAGGCGATTGAAGGAGGGGTGGACGGAGTCAGCTCGTTGTTAACATACGAGAGGCATTTCAGTGGACAAGAACATCGGGTGAGTGGGAGGCACACAGAATGAGTTTGGAATATTTAAACATCACAGAACTGACAGGATATCAGAACTTAGAATCACAGAATGTTACATAAGAGAAACATGTCAAATAGGAAAGAAATGGATAAAACGGAAAATATTTATAAGGCCCAGAAATTCGGGTCTCCACGGGTGACTACGCACGGGGTATTCACCCGTAGGCCCAATGGAAGTGCCGGTTTCCTGCATGCACGGGAAACCGGCACTTCTGTTCCCCTGAAAGATGGGGTTAAGAGGTCGAACACGTGCGCAGGAGAGGCTGTGCGTGCGCATCGAACTTGTGTTCTTTTTGCAGGTTTTCCCGGGAGGGTAAGTCTCCAGAAGTTACACATTTAAAAAGCAGGCGTAAGGCCTGTTTTTTTTACAAGGTAAGTGGTGAATTAATTAAAATTAAAACATTTTTTCCACAGGTTTATTATTTTTAAATACTTTAAAGCAAGGTAAGTTTATTTTTAGCCCCGTTAGAAAATAAAATTATTTTTTCAAATTTAAATTATTGTATAAAAGTTATTTCATGTAATTTATAGTTTATTTAAAAAATGTGATTTTTAAAAAATTTATTTGAAGATTTAGTGATGTTTTGGGGCCCGTAGTATTTATAAGTTTTGACAGCTCTTCCTGTCAAACTTATGAATGATGCATACCCTGCTCCCCATGGCCCACGTGATCCCAGGGGACGCATCGAACTAACTGCGCCCCTGGGATACGCAAGCACTGCGTGCCGGCAGTTGGAGGAGGCCCAGGATCGGAATCCCACACGGGCCCACAGCTCAACGGTCGGCGCGCCAGGTAAGTGCAGGTCGGGGGCTTGCACCCGCGGGAAGCCCCCGACCCGAATTTCTGGGCCATCGTGAATCTGAAACGATACGAAGAGGTGAAAATACCCAGCGGATCCATCCCTATCTGTACAAGGGACAGGGGAACGGTTCGGGTATAACTCTTTGTGGACTGAAAACAAAGGGAAACAGTTTTAGTGGGACTGGGAAAAGGAGAGACCAGAGGCAACAGACAGCAGTATTTTGCTATCGTGTTAGAGGGAAGGTCATGAGTTTACTGACTTGCAAACGACTTAACGTAAATTAAGGAACTGGGAGATGACAAAAATCACCTGTAGAGTAAATGAGAGGTATTTCAAGAACAAAAACAAAATGGTAAAATGGTTAAAATGTAGAGACCCGAACAAGAAATCTAACGCCCAAAAAATGGGAATTAAAAACCCAAGGCAGTGCAGGTTTTTCCTCCCCCTGCATCACCAGGAGTCAATTCCAACTTCGGCAAGAGACTCAATACGAGCGCTAGAACCTGTTGTGGAGCGTCACTCCCCGGGACAGCACTTCAGGAAATTACAGCAAGCAGCCTGTAATGTTCTATCAATTACCTGTAATGAAACAGAACTAAATGGAAATTATAATCGGGCAGGGTGTATAATGGACGGTTGATCTGCGACCACATTTCCAAGTTAATAATCTGGGAAACTTACTCTCATCCCAACCTCCTGCTCACTACGCATTACTGTTAATATCCCACCTAGTCTAATCCCAACCTCCTGCTCACTACCCATTACTGTTAATATCCCACCTAGTCTAATCCCAACCTCCTGCTCACTACCCATTACCGTTAATATCCCACCTAGTCTAATCCCAACCTCCTGCTCACTACCCATTACTGTTAATATCCCACCTAGTCTAATCCCAACCTCCTGCTCACTACCCATTACTGTTAATATCCCACCTAGTCTAATCCGAACCTCCTGCTCACTACCCATTACCGTTAATATCCCACCGAGTCTAATCCCAGCATCCTGCTCACTACCCATTACTGTTAATATCCCACCTAGTCTAATCCCAACCTCCTGCTCACTACCCATTTACCGTTAATATCCCACCTAGTCAAATTCCAACCTCCTGCTCACTACCCATTTACCGTTAATATCCCACCTAGTCTAATTCCAACCTCCTGCTCACTACCCATTACCGTTAATATCCACCTAGTCTAATCCCAACCGCCTGCTCACTATCCATTACCGTTAATATCCCACCTAGTCTAATCCCAACCTCCTGCTCACTACCCATTACTGTTAATATCCCACCGAGTCTAATCCCAACCTCCTGCTCACTACCCATTACCGTTAATATCCCACCTAGTCTAATCCCAACCTCCTGCTGACCGCATAATGTTTAGAATTCCAATTAGTCCAGGTGTATTCTTCTGTTCAGCCCCCATACTCCAGCATTACCTTCTATCCACGCAGCAATAGAAATAGATTTTATCAAAAAAATGTTGACTTGCTTCCACAATAGTCTGTGGTTGAATTATGCTTTCTTTCTTACCACCTCATGTGTAAATACATTTATCAACCTTCACCTCAATTCTTCAAATTAGCCTAAATATGTACCTGCTGGGCAATCAGTGGAAACTATCAGTAACTTTTTTGATCTTAGCTATTCCAAATCTGAAGACTTGCAGCAACTCCTCACTTAATCTGCTCACCTCTAGTGGAATGAGCCCAATGTTCT
The DNA here is from genome assembly GCF_052327205.1 of Somniosus microcephalus. Taxonomy (NCBI): domain Eukaryota; kingdom Metazoa; phylum Chordata; class Chondrichthyes; order Squaliformes; family Somniosidae; genus Somniosus; species Somniosus microcephalus. The sequence goes on along the minus strand of NW_028225182.1, from coordinate 2,485,139 downwards.
CAAATCGCACTCTCTGACAGTAACTCCACATCCCTGGGAACATCCTAGTGCAATTACACGCCAGTTTTTCCATTGCTTTTACATCCTAAACATGGAGTGTCCAAACCTGGACATAACTGGTTAAATTACCTGCCCCTGTGCTCTTGGTGTGGAACGTCACTCCCCAGGGGGGAACATGAGGAAATTGAGATTTCTCAGTCTGTAATTACCTGCCCCTGTGCTCTTGGTGTGGAACGTCACTCCCCAGGGGGGAACATGAGGAAATTGAGATTTCTCAGTCTGTAATTACCTGCCCCTGTGCTCTTGGTGTGGAACGTCACTCCCCAGGGGGGAACATGAGGAAATTGAGATTTCTCAGTCTGTAATTACCTGCCCCTGTGCTCTTGGTGTGGGACGTCACTCCCCAGGGGGGAACATGAGGAAATTGAGATTTCTCAGTCTGTAACATTCCGTCCACTCACTTTAATGGTTTGGTTTCTGCACCATTTTTTTCACTGGGTGAGTGACTGGTAGTTTCATATTTTCGCAATAGGACAGATTTTGCGGTAGAAATAACGATGGGGCTAACAGCGCTCACTTATTAAAGTGTAAATTGGACAGTAACTTCCAACGACTGCACATGCGGAGTTAAACACGAAAATGGTGAAGGTCCTGTCCGAGTTGCCCTGCTGCTCCCAAAGCTGCACGAGGATGGTATCTCGCCGAGAGACTCGCCATTGAAATGCATGGAACGGCGTAAAATGACTGTACTTACCTGATAGATACACAGGAAACTCACCAGGAAAAGTCGGGGCTTGCCTATTCCAGTGTAATTATTTGTTTAACAGCGTGATCAGTCTTAACTAATGCCAAGCAACCTCTCTGGTGCAGAAAATTAACTTTTACAAGTGTGGAGTCTCATTCCTTTGGATTTTAATTATTGTTGAGCTGTATAAACAAAAATTCAATAATGTTTGTATCTTTTCTATCTGACTCTTTTTTCGCTCCCTCTGAACATAAGAGGATAAGAAATATTAGCACAAGTAGGCCATTTATCCCTTTGAGCCTGCTCTGCCATTCAGTAAGATCATTGCTGATCTATCTCATCTCCCCTTTCCTGCAATATCCCCATGTCCCTTGATTCCCTTAATATTCAAAAATCTATCGATCTCTGTCTTGAATATACTCAACGACTGAGCCTCCACAGCCCTCTGGGGTAGAGAATTCCAAAGATTCACCACCCTCTGAGTGAAGAAATTTCTCCTTACCACAGTCCTAAATGGCCGACCCTTTTTTCTAAGACTGTGACCCCTGGTTGCAGACTCCCCAGCCAGGGGGAAACATCCTCCCTGCATCTACACTGTCAAGCCCTGTAAGAATGTTGTATGTTTCAGTGAGATGCATTCTGAATCCAATCTTTCTTTCCCTCTCTTTATTTCACTTTCTGCAGGTGATTTGACATTGCATTCTATATTCTAACTAAGACTTCCTGGTTCAGACTTTGCGTAAAGATTCTTCAAACTGATTGGTTAAGGAAGCATACAGTCGCTTCTCCTGTTCCCTCTGTAGAGGGTGCTGGGCGTTTTGGCTTTAATTTACACTGACGATGAAGGAACGGCGATACATGTTCAAGTCAGGATTGTATGTTACTTGAAGTGGAACTTGGAGGTGGCGGTGTTTCCATGCGGATGCTGCTCTTGTCCTTCTAGGTGGCAGAGGGCGCGGGTTTGAGAGGTGCTATCAAAGAACCTTGGCGAACTGCTGCAGTTCTCTCTGTAAATAGCACACACTGCATTGATGGTGCACCGTTGGTGGAGGGATTGGATGTTTAAGGTGGTGGGTGGGCTGCTGATGAAGCGTATTTCTCTGTCCTGGATTGCGTGGAGCTTCTTGAGTGTTGTTGCAGCTGCACCTATCCAGGCAAGTGGAGAGTTTTCCATCACACGCCGCAGTTGTACCTTATAGGTGCAGGAGAGGCTCCTGGGTGGCCAGGAGTTGAGCCACTCGCCACAGAATCCCCAGCCTCTTACCTGCTCTAGCAGCCACGAGTTTTTTTGTGGCTAGTCAATGGTAGGGATTTGACGATGGCAATGCCAGTTAATAACAAAGGGACATGGTTGGACTCTCTTGTTGGAGATGGGCATTGCCTGACACTTGTGGGACGCGAATGTTGCTTGCCACTTGTCTGCCCAAGCCTAGATTTTTGTCCAGGACTTGCTGCATGCGAGCATGAACCGCTTCATTATCTGACAAATTGAAAATGGAGCTGAACACTGCAATCATCAGAGAACATCCCCACTCCAGGCTTTATGATGGAGGGAAGGTAATTGGCGAAGCAGCTGAAGTGGTTAGTCTGAAGACTCTGCCCCGAGGAACTCCTGCAGTGATGTCCTGGTGCTGAGACGATTCTCCTCCAATAACCACACTCCATGGTGCCACACACGTCGAATACTGCCCCGAGGAACTCCTGCAGTGATGTCCTGGTGCTGAGACGATTCTCCTCCAATAACCACACTCCATGGTGCCACACACGTCAAACACTGCCCCGAGGAACTCCTGCAGTGATGTCCTGGTGCTAAGACGATTCTCCTCCAATAACCACACTCCATGGTGCCACACACGACGAATACTGCCCCGAGGAACTCCTGCAGTGATGTCCTGGTGCTAAGACGATTCCCCTCCAATAACCACACACCATGGTGCCACACACGATGAAAACTGTCCCGATGAACTCCTGCAGTGATGTCCTGGTGTTGAGACGATTCGCCTCCAATAACCACACTCCATGGTGCCACACACGTCGAACACTGCCCGAGGATCTCCTGCAGTGATGTCCTGATGCTGAGATGATTCGCCTCCAACAACCACACTCCATGGTGCCACACACGACGAACACTATCCCGATGAACTCCTGCAGTGATGTCCTGGTGCTGAGACGATTCGCCTCCAACAACCACACTCCATGGTGCCACACACGTCGAATACTGCCTTGATGTGAAGCACAGTCACTGTCACCTCACAGCTGGAATTCAGTTCTTTGGTCCTTGCTTGGAGTCGATTGGTCCTGGTGGAACTTAAATTGAGCCTCGGTAAGCAGCTTTTTTGTGATTAAGTGCTGCTTGTTAGCAGTGTTGATAACTCCTTCCAACACTTTGATGATGATTGCGAGCGGGCTGATAGGGCGGTAATTGACCGGGATGGATTTGTCCTGCTCTTTGTGGAATGGACATATTTGGACAATTCTCCATCTGTGTTCACTATGGAGAAGGACGATGTAGGCATAGAAATCAGGCGGGGGGTTGTGATATACTTGAACACATTAGTATTGAGAGGGAGGAGGTACTAGCAGTTTTAGCGGGCTTAAAAGTGGATAAATCCCCAGGCCCTGACAAGATGTATCCCAGGCTGCTGTGTGAGGCAAGGGAGGAGATTGCAGGGGCTCTGACATTTTTAGAACCTCTCTGGCCAAAGGGGAGGTGTCAGAGGACTGGAGAACAGCTAACGTAGTACCATTATTCATGAAGGGTAGTAGGGATAAACCAGGGAATTACAGGCCAGTGAGCCTAACATCAGTGGTAGGGAAATTATTGGAAAAATTCTGAGGGACAGAATCAGTCTCCACTTGGAGAGGCAAGGATTAATCAAGGATAGTCAGCATGGCTTTATCAGGGGGAGATCATGTCTGACCAATTTGAATGCATTTTTCGAGGGGGTGACTAGGTGTGTGGATGAGGGTAGTGCAGGTGATGTGGCCTACATGGACTTCAGTAAGGCTTTTGACAAAGTCGGGCATGGGAGACTGGTCAAGAAGGTAAGAGCCCATGGGATCCAGGGCAACTTGGCACATTGGATCCAAAATTGGCTTAGTGGCAGGAGGCAGAGGGTGATGGTCGAAGGTTGTTTTTGTGACTGGAAGCCTGTGTCCAGTGTTGTACCGCAGGGATAGGTGTTGGGTCCTTTGCTGTTTGTAGTGTACATTAATGATTTAGATATGAATGTAGGAGGTATGATCAGTAAGTTCGCAGATGACACGAAAATTGGTGGGGTGGTAAATAGCGAGGAGGGAAGCCTCAGGCTACAGGACGATATAGATGGGTTGGTCAGATGGGCGGAACAGTGGCAAATGGAATTTAACCCTGAAAAGTGTGAGGTGATGTATTTTGGATGGACTAACAAGGCAAGGGAATACACAATGAATGGTAGGACCCTAGGAAGGACAGAAGATCAGAGGGACCTTGGTGTGCATGTACATAGATCCCTGAAGGCAGCAGGACAGGTAGATAAGGTGGTTTTAAAGGCATATGGGATACTTGCCTTCATTAGCCGAGGCATAGAATATAAGAGCAGGGAGGTTATAATGGAGCTGTACAAAACGGTAGTTAGGCCACAGCTGGAATACTGTGTGCAGTTCTGGTCGCCACACTATAGGAAGGATGTGACTGCATTGAAGAGGGTGCAGAGGAGATTTACCAGGATGTTACCTGGGCTGGAGTGCTTCAGCTATGATGAGAGACTGGACAGGCTGGGGTTGTTTTCCTTAGAGCAGAGAAGGCTGAGGGGGGACCTGATTGAAGTGTACAAAATTATGAGGGGCATAGATAGAAAGGAACTTTTCCCCTTAGTAGAGGGGTCAATAACAAGGGGGCATAGATTCAAGGTAAGGGGCAGGAGGTTTAGAGGGGATTTTAGGAAAAGCTTTTTCATCCAGAGGGTGGTGGAATCTGGAACTCACTGCCTGAAAGGGTGGTAGAGGCAGGAACCCTCAACATTCAAGAAGCATTTAGATGAGTACTTGAAACGCCATAGCATACTAGGCTACGGACCAAGTGCTGGGAATTGGGATTAGAATAGACAGGGCTTGATGGCTGGTGCGGATGCGATGGGCCGAAGAGCCTCTTTCTGTGCTGTATGACTCTATGACTCTAAATTTCTTGGCCATTAATGAGTGAAACAAGATACTTACAGAATATTCAGCCCATGTTCAGAATGGATCGGAACCCGGCCCAGTGATTACTTTTTGTGCTCAAGAAATAGGAGATCCCATCACTGAGCAGATTCTTTCCTTCTCATTCTCCGTGTTTATCTTTCACTTCGCTCCTCAATATATTCATTATTATTCTTTACAGAAAGTCACTGATCTCGCGGAGAAGGGAAACCGGGCGGACAGTTCCAAACTTCTCCTAAATCTGGTGATGGAGAAAGGAAACCGGGCCCGAAGGGTGATGTGGGAATCCTTTGTGAAAATGCGCCATGGGGTGCCAAAGCTGGAAAAAATACTGAAAGAAATACAGGAACGTGGTACGGTAAACTCCGACACTGCATTCAATTTCAGATTCAAACACTGCAGATTTTACTGTAATATTACACAGATCTGAGTTCATGAACTCTCATTGATTTAAACAGGTTTTGACCAATATGATTACATGAACATCGCACACGGTTTATCCGAAGTACCCAGTCAACTGAAAGGTAAGTGATGAAGTGGAGATTTCAATACATTTATCTCACTTCTGAAAATCCGAATATTTGACTGGATCCGATTGTTTAAAGATTGTCAGAAGCTGGGAATGAGAAGTTCAAAGGCTAAGGAAATAGGATTGACCATTGTTTGGATTCTTGATTAATCCACAAAAGTTCAGCATAGATTCAATTTACAATTAACGCCGATTTTTGATTTATTAAATTTAAGGGTCTTGTATGCTCCAGTTATTGCAACACACAACACATAGACGTGGCAGGATCCTGATACACTGTGAAACCCCATACACACCAGGCAGGATCCTGATACACTGTGAAACCCCATACACACCTGGCAGGATCCTGATACACTGTGAAACCCCATACACACCTGGCAGGATCCTGATACACTGTGAAACCCCATACACACCAGGCAGGATCCTGATACACTGTGAAACCCCATACACACCTGGCAGGATCCTGATACACTGTGAAACCCCATACACACCTGGCAGGATCCTGATACACTGTGAAACCCCATACACACCTGGCAGGATCCTGATACACTGTGAAACCCCATACACACCTGGCAGGATCCTGATACACTGTGAAACCCCATACACACCTGGCAGGATCCTGATACACTGTGAAACCCCATACACACCTGGCAGGATCCTGATACACTGTGAAACCCCATACACACCTGGCAGGATCCTGATACACTGTTATACCCCATACACACCAGGCAGGATCCTGATACACTGTGAAACCCCATACACACCTGGCAGGATCCTGATACACTGTTATACCCCATACACACCTGGCAGGATCCTGATACACTGTGAAACCCCATACACACCTGGCAGGATCCTGATACACTGTTATACCCCATACACACCTGGCAGGATCCTGATACACTGTGAAACCCCATACACACCTGGCAGGATCCTGATACACTGCGAAACCCCATACACACCTGGCAGGATCCCGATACACTGTTATACCCCATACACACCAGGCAGGATCCTGATACACTGTGAAACCCCATACACACCTGGCAGGATCCTGATACACTGTGAAACCCCATACACACCTGGCAGGATCCTGATACATGTTATACCCCATACACACCTGGCAGGATCCTGATACACTGTGAAACCCCATACACACCTGGCAGGATCCTGATACACTCTGAAACCCCATACACACCTGGCAGGATCCTGATACACTGAAACCCCATACACACCTGGCAGGATCCTGATGCACTGTGAAACCCCGGCTACCGACCATAGAGCACATATACCAGAAACGCTGTTTACGGAGGTCACGGACCATCATCAAAGACCCTACCCACCCCAGCCACAGTCTGTTCACCCTCCTGCCATCTGGGAGACGCTACAGATGCATTCGCACCCGAACGACCAGATTTAGGAACAGCTTCTTTCCCAGGGCTGTCATCCTACTGAACTCGACAAACAAACTCTAAAGCCTGCACATCTGCCAATGCACTTTATAATGTTTATGTTAATGTATTACAAGCCAAATGAATGTTGTATGTTTAAATGTCTCCAAATGTACACACTCGGGAGCCGCAAGCCTACGTTTCGTTGTACTGCACTTGTGCACTAACAATGACAATAAAGTTTATTATTATTATACCCCATACACACCAGGCAGGATCCTGATACACTGTGAAACCCCATACACACCTGGCAGGATCCTGATACACTGTGAAACGCCATACACACCTGGCAGGATCCTGATACACTGTGAAACCCCATACATACCTGGCAGGATCCTGATACACTGTTATACCCCACACACACCTGGCAGGACCCTGATACACTGTGAAACCCCATACACACCTGGCAGGATCCTGATACACTGTGAAACCCCATACACACCTGGCAGGATCCTGATACACTGTTATACCCCATACACACTTGTGTATTGTGGGGTGGATGAGGGAAATGCTGTGGATGTGGTTTACATGGACTTCAGTAAAGCTTTTGACAAAGTCCCGCATAGGAGACTGGTCAAGAAGGTAAGAGCCCATGGGATCCAGGGTGCCTTGGCGCGTTGGATCCTAAACTGGCTGAGTGGCAGGAGGCAGAGGGTGATGGTCGAAGGTTGCTTTTGTGACTGGAAGCCTGTGTCCAGTGGGGTACCTCAGGGATCGGTGCTGGGTCCCTTATTGTTTGTGATCTACATAAATGATTTGGATGAGAATGTAAAAAGTATGATCAGTAAGTTCGCAGATGACACGAAAATTGGTGGGGTGGTAAATTGCGAGGAGGAAAGCCTCCGGCTACAGGACGATATAAACGGGTTGGTCAGATGGGCGGAAAAGTGGCAAATGGAATTTAACCCTGAAAAGTGCGAGGTGATGCATTTTGGACGGACAAATAAGGCAAGGGAATACACAATGAGTGGTAGGACCCTAGGAAGTACAGAGGGTCAGAGGGACCTTGGTGTACATGTACATAGATCCCTGAAGGCAGCGGAGCAGGTAGATAAGGTGGTTAAAAAGGCATATGGGATACTTGACTTCATTAGCCGAGGCATAGAATATAAGAGCAGGGAGGTTATGATGGAGCTGTACAAAACGCTGGTGAGGCCACAGCTGGAGTACTGTGTGCAGTTCTGGTCGCCTCACTATAGGAAGGATGTGATTGCTTTGGAGAGGGTGCAGAGAAGATTCACCAGGATGTTACCTGGGATGGAGCGCCTCAGCTATGAACAGAGGCTGGACAGGCTGGAGTTGTTTTCCTTGGAGCAGAGAAGGCTGAGGGGGGACCTGATTGAGGTGTACAAAATAATGAGGGGCATAGATAGGGTAGATAAAGAGGAACTTTTCCCCTTAGTGGGGGGGTCAATAACAAGGGGGCATAGATTCAGGGTAAGGGGCAGGAGATTTAGAGGGGATTTGAGGAGGAACTTTTTCACCCATAGGGTGGTTGGAATGTGGAACTCAATGCCTGAAAGGGTGGTGGAGGCAGGAACCCTCACAACATTCAAGAAGCATTTGGATGAGCACTTGAAATGCCATTGCATACAAGGCTATGGACCAAATGCTGGAAAATGGGATTAGACTGGACAGGGATGGATGGGCGGCGCAGACACGATGGGCCGAAGGGCCTCTTTCTGTGCTGTAAAACTCTATGACTCTATGACACCTGGCAGGATCCTGATACACTGTTATACCCCACACACACCTGGCAGGATCCTGATACACTGTGAAACCCCATACACACCTGGCAGGATCCTGATACACTGTGAAACCCCATACACACCTGGCAGGATCCTGATACACTGTGAAACCCCATACACACCTGGCAGGATCCTGATACACTGTGAAAACCCATACACACGTGACAAGATCCTGATACACTGTGAAACCCCACACACACCTGGCAGGATCCTGATACACTGTGAAACCCCATATACATCTGGCAGGATCCTGATAAGCTGTGAAACCCCATACACATCTGGCAGGATCCTGATAAGCTGTGAAATCCCATACACACCTGGCAGGATCATGATACACTGTGAAACCCCATACACACCTGGCAGGATCCTGATACACTGTGAAACCCCATACACACCTGGCAGGATCCCGATATACTGTGAAACCCCATACACACCTGGCAGGATCCCGATACACTGTGAAACCCCATACACACCTGGCAGTTTCCTGATACACTGTGAAACCCTATACACACCTGGCAGGATCCTGATACACTGAAACCCCATACACACCTGGCAGGGTCCTGATACATTCTGAAACCCCATACACACCTGGCAGGATCCCGATACACTGAAACCTCATACACACCTGGCAGGACCCTGATACACACGGAAACCCCATACACACCTGGCAGGATCCTGATACACTGAAACCCCATACACACCTGGCAGGATCATGATACACTGTTATACCCCACACACACCTGGCAGGATCCTGATACACTGTGAAACCCCATACACACCTGGCAGGATCCTGATACACTGTGAAACCCCATACACACCTGGCAGGATCCTGATTCACTGTGAAACTCCATACACACCTGGCAGGATCCTGATACACTGTGAAAACCCATACACATGTGACAAGATCCTGATACACTGTGAAACCCCATACACACCAGGCAGGATCCCGATATATTGTGAAACCCCATACACACCTGGCAGGATCCCGATACACTTTGAAACCCCATACACACCTGGCAGGATCCTGATACACTGTGAAACCCCATACACACCTGGCAGGATCCTGATACACTGTGAAACCCCATACACACCTGGCAGGACCCTGATACACTGTGAAACCCCATACACACCTGGCAGGATCCTGATACACTGTGAAACCCCATACACACCTGGCAGGATCCCGATATATTGTGAAATCCCATACACACCTGGCAGGATCCCGATACACTTTGAAACCCCATACGCACCTGGCAGGATCCTGATACACTGTGAAACCCCATACACACCTGGCAGGATCCTGATACACTGTGAAACCCCATACACACCTGGCACTTTCCTGATACACTGAAACCCCATACACACCTGGCAGGGTCCTGATACATTCTGAAACCCCATACACACCTGGCAGGACCCTGATACACACGGAAACCCCATACACACCTGGCAGGATCCTGATACACTGAAACCCCATACACACCTGGCAGGATCCTGATACACTGTGAAACCCCATACACACCTGGCAGGATCCTGATACACTGTGAAACCCCATACACACCTGGCAGGATCATGATACACTGTGAAACCCCATATGCACCTGGCAGCATCCTGATACACTGTGAAACCCCATACACACCTGGCAGGATCCCGATATACTGTGAAACCCCATACACACCTGGCAGGATCCCGATATACTGTGAAACCCCATACACACCTGGCAGGATCCCAATACAGTGTGAAACCCCATACACAACTGGCAAGATCCTGATACACTGTGAAACCCCATACACACCTGGCAGGATCATGATACACTGTGAAACCCCATATACACCTGGCAGGATCCTGATACACTGTGAAACCCCATACACACCTGGCAGGATCCCGATATACTGTGAAACCCCATACACACCTGGCAGAATCCCGATATACTGTGAAACCCCATACACACCTGGCAGTATCCCGATACACTGAAACCCCATACACACCTGGCAGGATCCTGATACACTGTGAAACCCCATACTCACCAGGCAGGATCCTGATACACTGTGAAACGCCATACACACCTGGCAGGATCCTGATACACTGTTATACCCCACACACACACCTGGCAGGATCCTGATACACTGTGAAACCCCATACACACCTGGCAGGATCCTGATACACTGTGAAACCCCATACACACCTGGCAGGATCCTGATACACTGTGAAACCCCATACACATCTGGCAGGATCCTGATACACTGTGAAACCCCATACACACCTGGCAGGATCCTGATACACTGTGAAACCCCATACACACCTGGCAGGATCCCGATATACTGTGAAACCCCATACACACCTGGCAGGATTCCGATACACTGTGAAACTCCATACACACCTGGCAGGATCCCGATACACTTTGAAACCCCATACACACCTGGCAGGATCCTGATACACTGTGAAACCCCATACACACCTGGCAGGATCCTGATACACTGTGAAACCCCATACACACCTGGCAGGATCATGATACACTGTGAAACCCCATATACACCTGGCAGGATCCTGATACACTGTGAAACCCCATACACACCTGGCAGGATCCCGATATACTGTGAAACCCCATACACACCTGGCAGGATCCCGATATACTGTGAAACCCCATACACAACTGGCAAGATCCTGATACACTGAAACCCCATACACACCTGGCAGGATCCTGATACACTGTGAAACACCGTACACACCTGGCAGGATCCTGATACACTGTGAAACACCACACACACCTGGCAGGATCCTGATACACTGTGAAACCCCATACACACCTGACAGGATCCTGATACACTGTGAAATCCCATACATACCTGGCAGGATCCTGATACACTGAAACCCTACACACACCTGGCAGGATCCTGATACACTGTGAAACCCCATGCACACCTGGCAGGATCCTGATACACTGTGAAACCCCATACACACCTGGCAGGATCCTGATACACTGAAACCCCATACACACCTGGCAGGATCCTGATACACTGTGAAACCCCATACACACCTGGCAGGATCCTGATACACTGTTATACCCCACACACACCTGGCAGGATCCTGATACACTGAAACCCCATACACACCTGGCAGGCTCCTGATACACTGTGAAACCCCATACACACCTGGCAGGATCCTGATACACTGTGAAACCCCATACACACCTGGCAGGATCCTGATACACTGTGAAACCCCATACACACCAGGCAGGATCCTGATACACTGAAACCCCATACACACCAGGCAGGATCCTGATACACTGAAACCCCATACACACCTGGCAGGATCCTGATACACTGTGAAACCCCATACACACCAGGCAGGATCCTGATACACTGAAACCCCATACACACCAGGCAGGATCCTGATACACTGAAACCCCATACACACCTGGCAGGATCCTGATACACTGTGAAACCCCATACACACCTGGCAGGATCCTGATACACTGAAACCCCATACACACCTGGCAGGATCCTGATACACTGTGAAACCCCATACACACTTGGCAGGATCCTGATACACTGAAACCCCATACACACCTGGCAGGATCCTGATACACTGTGAAACCCCATACACACCTGGCAGGATCCTGATACACTGAAACCCCATACACACCTGGCAGGATCCTGATACACTGTGAAACCCCATACACACCTGGCAGGATCCTGATACACTGAAACCCCATACACACCTGGCAGGATCCTGATACACTGTGAAACCCCATACACACCTGGCAGGATCCTGATAAACAGTGAATCTGAATACAAACCACCTCTGTGCCACGCAGACATTCTGGGATCGCCAAGTGCCTTGGGCCAGTTATTCAGGTTTTCCTGCGACCCTAGAAATCTGTTCCACCATAGAGTGCAGGGAAAGATCGTGACATGCGTAATAGTAAAATGTTAGCACATCTCAGCACAAAATAAGGTTTTGGAAATTGCCATACCTGATCTGAGAAGATGTGCAGGTGTTCACACAATGGAACCTTATTCCGTGTCGAAATGTGAGAAGTGTACTATGTTCAGTTTGACTAGGAAGTTATTGGCTTTCTTCATTATGGTATTGAACGAGAGACCCTCATTCTACTCCAAGAATAGTCCTTTAAATCACGTGTATTTTAACCCAATGTAACGACTAACAGAAACACGTTTGTAATTACCCAAACCAACACTTTAGGAAACTTATAACAAATTGAAAAAACAACAGAACAGTTCAAATCGACGGTGAATGTTTTCTGCTCCAACATTAAACTGGGTGAAGTGGGCGGCAGTTCTATTTCTAATTCTAAAGCAAGATACTGCGGATGCTGGAAATCTATTTCTAATTCTAATCGGTGATATAACAGGCTTGTTATAAAAACATATTTAGTGATTTTATGTTTAAAACTGCTGAAACATTGTTTGTGATTTCAGAGATAAAATGTAAGCAGAGAATGATTAGGGACAGGAAAATACCGGTCGGGTCAATCCAGTCTGTCCCTGTTAGAGAGATGAAGCCACCGAAGATTCCTCTGAGTATCCACAGAAACACCTTCAATTGTCTCTAGACCCCACTTACACTGCCCTTTAGTGCCCTTCCCTGGTAACTGGTCTCCCTGCTGTATTACCCTGTGGGTGAAAAAGTGCCCTGATTTCCATTCTTACTTTTGATTTTCAATTTTCTCCATTATTAATTATTTTGCTACTTGTTTCCTGCACTAATGTTGTGAATTCCATTAAAACATTTCATAACTATATCTCTTGGCCAAAACACCCTCAAGCTAAACTCCTAAAATCTTAAATCATCTTCCTAATTCCCCTCTGTACCATCAGAATGCCAGTAACCTTTACCTGTGTTCAGGTAACTTTAGCAGTGCAGGTAATACCCCAGATAACTGCGGTCAATTCACAGTCTGCCTCTCTCTCTATGCACAACACACCAGATAACCTGCCCGAGTCCTGATTTAATACCAGTGGAACTTCTGTTAAGAGAAGGAGAGGATTCGGGAGGGATTTCCAGAGCTTCGGGCCCAGGAAGCTGATGGGGCGTCCGCCAATGGTGGAGCGATGACAATCGGAGATGCACAAGAAGCTAGAATTGGAGTAAGGCAGAGATCTCTGAGGATACTAGGGCTGGAGATTACAGAGATAGGGAGGGACAAGACCATGAAACAATTTAAAAATAAAAATGTGAAAATTAAAACCAAGGCGTTGTTGCGTCAGGAGCAAATGCAGCTCCGCGAGCGCATGAGGTGATGGATGAACGGGAGTTGGTGCAAGTTAGAATATGAACAGTAGAGTTCTGTATTAGCTCAAGTTTATGGCAGGTACATTGTGGGAGGCCGACCTGGACAGTATTGGAATAGTCGAGTCTGGATGTAACAAATGCATTGATGAGAGTTTCAGTAGCAGATGAGTTGAGGCGGACAGAGATGAGCAATGCTTTGGAGGTGGAAGTAGGCGGTGTTGGTGGTGAACAGATATACAGTCGGAAGCTCAGCTAAGGGTCAAATAAGCCCCCGATTAGAACTTCTGACCTCTTAGTCTGTTTCACACCCAATTCACACAATACCCCAGCTGCCATGCCTACGGTCCGATATAGGAAGAGTGGACCAGCTGAACATTTCGAGTTTATCCCACTCCCAGTACACACAATCCTCCAGATAACCATCCCACGGTCTGATACAATGAGAGTGGGACTCCTGGCCATTCACAGTCCATCCATCTCCCAATATGCGCAATCCTCCAGATACCCTTCCCACGGTCTGATACAATGACATTGGGACCCCTGGTCATTCACAGTCTGTCCCTCTCACAGTACACACAATCCTCCAGATAAAATTCCAACGGTCTGATACAATTACTGTGGGACTCCTGGCGATTCAATCTGTCCCTATCCTCCTCCTCATGTCTTCTAGCTGCTCCCTTTGAAGATTGATCAATGAGAACCACTACTGTTGTATAACCAGGATCATGTGTGGATTTATAATGAGATGTCTGTTATAAATCTCCTCATCATCAAGAAACTACTCATGAAATAACACAGGACGGCCAGCTGGTGGTGCCGTCCAAGGAGTAAAAATACTCGGGCATGGGCCCAGCTTATCCAGGGACATTTTGTAAGACAAGGAGCTAGTGAAATACAACTAGACTTCCATGTTCTGAAACAAGTTGATTCAGGCCTTGCTTTATGCTCAAACCAAGTGTGTAGTGAGTTTTATTACATCAATGTTTCCAGTACAAAGCAGGGCTGATGGCATTAACCGTCCGAGGGAAAATATCACTCGTAGAAATCTCCATATTCAGTGAATATTAGAATCAAGAGGATTTGAAACTTTTCTCGGCCATTGTTAACTTTCCAACAACGTTTCCATTAACTGAGTTTTAATTTCTACACGCAACTCTATTGAAGTTGTGAATTAAATTTTGCAATATTTTACTGAATAGTGAAATGGTATTGAGAAGTTGCTTTATGTCAATGCAACTAACATTGAGACCACTTTCTATCTGTTTTATTGAAGATGTTCAACAGAAACACAAGGAAACACTCCGGGTACAAACTGAAACACTGAGCGTGAACACGATCCTAATAAAGGAGAAGGTTCAGATTTTCCAGCTGGTTGATCGATACGCTGAGCTAACGATCATTTCTAATGTTCGAGATCGGACACTTGTAGAACATGAACTGCTGGCAAGAGGCCGAGACCATGAAGAGTTGAGAGAGAAACATCTCCGGAAAGAACTGGAAAAAATCCGAACTGATCAATTGTTCCAGAGCAGTTTTTCCCGGAGAAAATCCAAATCTGGGAGTTCAGCAGCAGTGAGCGGAGTCCCTGGGATTGGAAAAACAACAATGGTACAAAAGATTGTTCATGACTGGGCCACTGGGAAAATATACCCACACTTTCAATTTGTTTTCTGTTTTAAATTCCGGAATTTGAACGCTATTAACTGTAAAATAAACCTGTGGAACCTGATAATCATTTTCTATCCTTACATCGGGAATATTCTGGGAGAGCTCTGGAAGAACCCGGAGGGATTGCTGTTTATATTCGATGGTCTGGATGAATTCAAGGACGGGATCGATTTTGCTGACAATCGGAGAAAGACAGAACCTCAGCACATGTGCACAGATCCCGAATTCCGGTGTGAAGTGTCTGACATTGTGTACAGTTTAATACAGCACAAGCTGCTCCCAGGATGTTCAGTGCTAGTGACCAGCCGCCCCACTGCATTACATTTATTGGAAAAGGCTGAGATCAGTGTCTGGGCTGAAATCCTGGGATTTGTTGGTAAAGAACGGAAGGAATATTTCAACAAGTTTTTTGAAGATCAGACGGTGGCAGCAGCTGTTTTCAAACACGTGGAAGAGAACGAGATTCTGTACACCATGTGCTACAACCCTTCCTACTGCTGGATCCTCGGTCTGTCACTGGGCCCCTTCTTTACACTTAGAGACAGGAATCAGCAACAAGTTCCCAAGACCATCACCCAACTATATTCCTACTATATTTACAACATTCTGAAAAACCATGGCCGAGAGATTGAAAGCCCCCGTGATGTGTTACTGAAGCTTGGTGAGATGGCCTTCACAGGAGTCTCCGAGAAGAAGATTGTGTTTAGAAATGGAGATTTGATCAAGTACAATCTGCAACCTTCCCAGTTCCTGTCCGGGTTCATGATGGAACTTCTGGAGAGAGATGATTCTGTCCAGAGCGTGGTGTACACATTCCCGCACCTCACCATCCAAGAGTTTGTAGCCGCACTCGCACAATTCCTGACTCCAGATCCCGGGGACATCCTGAAACTCCTCAATGAAGCCCACAGCGAGGAAGATGGGCGATTTGAGATATTTCTCCGTTTTGTTGCTGGTCTCTCCTCCCCACAGGCAGCTCGGCCCCTGGAGGAGTTTCTGGGCCGATTTCTTCATCAAACCACCTGCCGAGTGATTGACTGGGTGAAGGAGAAGGTGGAAGGACAGATTGGGAACACAGAGAGTGAAATTGGTAAAAGGAACCTCCTGAACACATTCCACTACCTGTTTGAGTCCCAGAATAAAGCACTGGCTCGGATAACAGTGGGGTCTGTGGAAACACTGACATTTAGCGGATTGACATTGACCCCGATTGACTGTGCAGTCCTGTCTCACATCATTGGTCTGTGTGATACAATAAAAGAACTCGATCTACAATACTGCCACATTCAGTGTGAAAGACTGCAGCGGCTGGGACCCGTACTGCACAAATGCCAGGTGTTGAGGTAACTGTTTATTTTTCTCTAACTGTTGGGCGAGTTGTAGACCAGTCACGGAACATAAAAACTGACTGTAAAAGCTTCTACAGATATGTGAAGAGAAAAAGATTGGTGAAGTCAAGCATAAGTCCCTTGCAGTCAGTATCGGGGGAATTTATAATGGGGAACAAAGAAATGGCAGACCAATTAAATACATACGTTGGTTCTGTCTTCACAAAGGAGGACACAAAAAACCTCCCACAGATGTCGGGGAGCATAGGGTCCAATGAGAGGGAGGAACTGAATGAAATCAGTATTTGTAGGGAAATGGTGTTAGGGAAATTGATGGGATTGAAGGCCGATAGATTCCCAGTGCCTGATAATCTACATCCTAGGGTACTTAAGGAAGTAGCCCTAGAAATAGTAGATGCATTGCTAGTCATTTCCAAAATTCTATAGACTCTGGTACAGTTCCCATGGATTGGAGGGTAGCTAATGTTACCCCACTATTCAAAAAAGGCAGTGGAGAGAAAACGGGGAATTATAGACCGGTAAGCCTGACATCGGTAGTGGGGAAAATGCTAGAGTCCATTATAAATGATGTAATAGCAGAGCACTTGGAAAACAGTGACAGTATCAGACAAAGTCAACATGGATTTACAAAAGGTAAATCGTACTTGACTAATCTACTGGAATTTTTTGAGGATGTAACTGGTAGAATAGATAAGGGAAAACGAGTGGCTGTGGTGTATTTGGATTTTCAGAAGGCTTTCGATAAGGTCTCACATAAGAGATTAGCATGTAAAGTTAAAGCACATGGGATTGGGGGCAAGGTACTGACTTGGATAGAGAACTGGTTGGCAGACAGGAAGCAAAGAGTTGGAATAAATGGGTATTTTTCAGAGTGGCAGGCAGTGACTAGTGGGGTACTGCAGGGATCGGTGCAAGGACCCCAGTTATTCACAGTATATATTAATGATCTAGACGAGGGAACTAGATGTAATATCTCCAAGTTTGCAGAAGACACATAGAAACACAGAAGATAGGAGCAGGAGTAGGCAATTCGGCCCCTCGAGCCTGCTCCACCATTCAATGAGATCATGGCTGATCATCCAAATTCAGTACCCTGTCCCTGCCTTCTCCCTATATCCCTTGATCCCTTTAGCCTTAAGAAATATATCTCACTCCTTCTTGAATATATTTAATGAACTGGCCTCCACCGCCCTCTGTGGCAGAGAATTCCACAGGTTCACCACTCTCTGGGTGAAGAAATTCCTCCTCATCTCAGTCCTAAATGGCTTACCCCTTATCCTTAGACTATGACCCCTGGTTCTGGACTCCCTGGCAATCGGAAACATCCTTCCTGTATCTAGTCTGTCCAGGTCTGACAGAATTTTATAGGTTTCGATGAGATCCCCTCTCAATCTTCTAATCTCCAGTGAGCATAAGCCCAGTCAACACATTCTCTCCTCATACGTCATTCCTGCCAGCCCAGGTATCAGCCTGGTGAATCTTCGCTGCACTCCTTCCATGGCAAGAACGTCCTTCCTCAGACAAGGCGACCAAAACTGCACACAATACTGAAGGTGCGGTCTCACCAAGGCCCTGTACAATTGCAGCAAGACATCCTTGTTCCTGTACTTGAACCCTCTTGCTACGAAGGCCAACATACCATTTGCCTTCTTAACTGCCTGCTGCACCTGCATGCTTACCTTCAGCGACTGGTGCACAAGGACACCCAGGTCTCTTTGCACTTCCCCTTCTCCCAATCTATTGCCATTCAAATAATCTGCCTTCCTGTTTTTGCCACCAAAGTGGCTAACCTCACATTCATCCACATTATTGTGCATTTGCCATGTTTCTGCCCAAGCACCCAACCTGTCCAAATCGTACTGGAATTTCACGACATCCTCCTCACAGCATAGCCTCCCACCCAGCTTTGTGTCGTCTGCAAATTTGGAGATATTGCATCCAATTTCCTCGTCCAGATCATTAATATATATTGTGAACAGCTGGGGCCCTAGGACCGATCCTTGTGGTACCCCACTAGTCACTGCCTGCCACTCAGAAAACGACCCGTTTATTCCAACTCTTTGCTTTCTATCCGCCAACCAGTTCTCTATCCAAGTCAATACCTTGCCCCCAATCCCATGTGCCTTAATTTTGCCCGCTAATCTCTTATTGACACAAAGCTGGGTGGGACTGTGTGCTGTGAGGAGGATGCCTAGAAACTCCAGTATGATTTGGACAGGTTAGGGGACTGGACAGATGCAGTATCATGTGGATAAATGCGAGGTTATCCACTTTGGTGGCAAAAACAGGAAGGGAGATTATTGTTTGAACGGCAATAGATTGGGAGAAGGGGAAGTGTAACGTGACCTGGGTGTCCTTGTGTACCAGTCACTGAAGGTAAGCATGCAGGTGCAGCAGGCGGTTAAGAAGAAAAATGATATGTTGGCCTTCGTAGCGAGAGGATTCGAGTACAGGAACAAGGATGTCTTGCTGCAGTTGTGCAGGGCCTTGGTGAGACCACAACTTGAGTATTGTGTGCAGTTTTGGTTGCCTTATCTGAGGAAGGATGTTCTTGCCATCGAGGGAGTGCAACGAAGATTCACCAGACTGATACCTGGGATGGCAGGAATGACATATGAGGAGAGATTGGGTTTATACTCGCTGGAGTTTAGAAGAATGAGGGGATCTCATTGAAACTTATAAAATTCTAACAGGACTAGACAGACTAGATGCAGGAAGGATGTTCCCGATGGCGGGGGAGTCCAGAACCAGGGGTCACAGTCTAAGGATAAGGTGTAGGCCATTTCTGACAGAGATGAGGAGGAATTTCTTCACACAGAGAGTGGTGAACCTGTGGAATTCTCTACCACAGAAGGCAACTGAGGCCAAGTCAGTAAATATATTCAAGAAGGAGTTAGATATATTTCTTAAGGCTAAAGGGATCAAGGGATATGGGGAGAAGGCAGGGACAGGGTACTGAGTTTGGATGATCAGCCATGATCTCATTGAATGGTGAAGCAGGCTCGAGGGGCCGAATGGCCTACTCCTGCTCCTAGCTTCTATGTTTCTATGTCTATGTTTCTATTGGGCTGGATTTTAATTCAGGGGCTGGTTGGAGTCGTGTAATCCGCATTTTGTGTTATCCACACAAATCCAAATCGATGTGGGAGATTGATGCGATTTTAACTTAATTGGCCAATTGATTTCCAGCGTGTGGCAACCCATGGCAAATGATTTTTTCCAGTCTGAAATTCGCCGCTGATGACGTCATCATTGCTGCTGCATTTAATGTCTGCAACAAGCCTTGCTTCTTCCGCAGACTGCCAACATTTTGGCCTTTCATGCTACAGGGACCTGGAGGCAGAATGGCCTGTGAAAGACCAAGGTCTGCTCCAAGGTTTGACGACGTTGCCCTGCAGACTTTAGTTGAGGGAGCAAGAGCTCACAAGGAGGTGCTCTTCCCTTCTTCATGGAGGAAAAAGCCTCCCCAGCAGACCAAGGCTGTGTGGCTGCAAGTGGCAGAGGAGGTCAGCTCATTCTCAGTTACCTGCAGAACC
The DNA here is from genome assembly GCF_052327205.1 of Somniosus microcephalus. NCBI lineage: Eukaryota > Metazoa > Chordata > Chondrichthyes > Squaliformes > Somniosidae > Somniosus > Somniosus microcephalus. The sequence continues at coordinate 2,464,690 of NW_028225182.1, read as the reverse complement.
TGGACACAGTGCAGGAAGAGATTTCACGACCTTCTGCGCACTGGAAAAGTGAGTATGAATTTCCCATCACCCTCAATCTAATCCCCATTGCTCCTCCTCACCAGCACTCGGCTTTAGCAATTTCTTCCTCCACATCCCACTTGACACTGCCATCCATGCACCCTTACCCATTCCCTCGCTCTCTATGGTCACATTCACCTAACTATTCCAATATGCAGCCCTCACACTCCCTATCACTGTGATGCTATGAAAACAACTAACAACACACAGGGAGGGCCCTTGGTCTTGCCACCTCATTCCATCTTTGTCTCCTTCTAAGTATCTATGCTATGGAATCTCTACACTCACTCCTTCATTCTCACTCACCCTCCACTTGTCTCCGTCTTTACAGGAAAAGGGAGCTCACAATAAGCGCGAAAGAGCGAGGACAGGAGGAGGGCCACCCTCAGTAGCCCACCTCACCCGCTGGGAGGAGGTGGTCCTGGAGATTGTAGGAGTGGAGGAAGTTGCGCAAGTGGCGACGGACAGAGGGGTGCATCACAACAAGCTGGTGACAGAATAGTTTTCCATCTCTCTCACTGACATTGCATGAGTCACTGATAATGATTCTGAAGCTCTAATAGATGGACTTATGATCATCTGCAATGTGCATATAACCTTGGCATCACATCTCTGACTCTTTCCTTTACTCCCCCACAGGACCATCGCAAGCACCCGTCCCCACTAGCCTGGAGGAAGGGCATGAGCCTCAAGACTCCTCAAAGGAAGCTGCAACATCTGAGGGCGTAGCATCAGCAGAATTAAGCGCATCCAGCACCAGCACAGACACTCTCACCTCAGTGGGACCTTCCGGACATAGAGTAGTGTTGTCACCTGGTGTATCACAGCTCACAAGTGAGCATCAGCAAATTGTGGAGACAGGAACAGCAGTGGAGAGTCCTAGTCGGAGGGCGCAGGACTCTGCCAGCTCGGCTCAGCTGCATGGCAACCCTCTGCCTCTGGGTCCATCCATAAGATCAGCAGTGCTGGAACTCCAGGAACAGATGCAAGAGTCTCTGGCAGGTTTTGTCTCCAGGGTCGCTGTGAGTGTGGAGCGAATGGAGGAGTCCATAGCAAACATGAACAGAGCCTTTGTGAACGCATCAGCATGGAAAGGATGGCAGCCTCCATGGAGGTGATAAGTCACCAGAATGCAGAAAACATGGTGAGTGTTCAGAATAGAATGACATCTCTGGAGGAGCGATGGTGATCTATTGAACAGAGAAACCAGACCTTCATGGAAGTCCTCCTGAGTAGGACTGCCAGTGCAGATACGGGTCCCTATGGCCCCCCGATATGCAGCAAGGTGCTCTCAAGCCACTTACAAGTGCTGAGGGGGACCTGACCCATGAGAGGGAAGTTGGTGGCAGACATCAAGGAATTGGGGGCTCCTCTCCAAACATTCACACTTCCATGCCACTGCAGAGCCCTCGGTCGCAGAGCCCTCGGTCACAGCCCCACCAGAGTCCACACCCAACTGAGATCGGCGACTCAACCCCTGCACAGCCGCAGGAGCAGCAGGCTGTTGACGAGCCCTCACAGGTTCGCAACCCAGAGGACGATCGCCAAAGGTGTCGAGACAGGAGCAGCAGGAAAGTGAGCAAGGGGCCTCCACATCTGCTGAAGCCACAGGGGAAGCACCACGTAGGAGCACGCGTAAGAGAATGATACTGCACAAATAGTCACAATGGTAGTCACTTGGGTGAAATTTGATGTTTTCTGTGAAAAAGCCATCAGATGAATAATGTAAAGAAAAAATCTGATGGCTACTGCTGTAGTTGTGGCGTGTGTCTTTTCGCAAATGGGACTTTCACATTGAGGGCTTAGGATTACTTGCAATTGCCAGTATGGTGGTGAAATTGCTTGAAATCCGCTGGTCCTTGGCCATTGTCGATGCTCAGGTAAGAAGCTGCGAGGCAAAAGTGCTTAATTGGCTAGGCTAAGCAAATTTGGACAAGGTGAGTGCGTTCCTTGCATCCTGGCCAGCAATGTGGTCGCGCGCTGGCGCCTTCTGGCCTGTGCAGCTTCAGGTGGGTGAGCGGGAGCTTGGCGCACCTGCTGTTGCTGCTGCTGTTGGTGGTGCTGTTGTTCATGGTTCTGCTGGTGCCGTGGCTGGTCTTCGTCCGAATCTGATGTCCAGGAGGAAAGGAAATAAATGGTTCCCATGCTTCTGGTATATGCCTCAGTTGAGGAAGCGCTCCGTGAAGGTGGCGAGAGGGGTTTCCCAGGAGGTCACACTGGAGATGGGTGTCAGGCTCGAAACTTCCACAGCTGTGGTTAAGCCTTCTAAAAGTTACCCCAGACCTGAGACTACAAAGTCCTGCCACCTGCAAATGATGGCTGATCAAATCTCCTCTTTCATGGTTGACCTGCAGCTGATAGTCAGCAATCCAATTGTGCTCCCGCCAGTTTTCACCGTCGTGTTTCAGAACAGGCGTGTTTCATGTGGGAAAAGGGTGAAAATCGCAAAGGCCTTTCAAAATGGCATTTTAGAGCCAATTTAGTGCTTGTTAAGGGCCTTAACGGCCTCTCCCGCCTCCTGGAGGTAGCACGGAGACAGGACCACTAGACATGAATGATTTAAAATTGATTGGAAACGGGATGGAGGCGGGGTTGGGCCCGCCTGCCAGTTTATGCAATTTTAACCCCCCACAAGCCTCCAATCCCACCTCCATGGCCCAATGAAAATCCAGCCCATTAATTCTGTTTTTCTCTCTAGATGCTGCCTGACCTGCTGGGTATTTCCAGCATTTTCTGTTTTTATTTCAGCATAAATTCTCCTTATATAAAATCCTGGGGGACGGATTTTACAGCAGCAGTTACCGTTTCACAATATAACTCACCCCGATATATTATACAGATTAATATAACGCAGAGAGTATAAATTACAGGGAAGCACCGCTTTATCATTTAATTCTGGGAAAATCATCCCATTTCCATAAAGTCCGGGACTTAAGGAGCAGCAAAAATGAGACAAGTTGCTCCAACCATGACGAGGCCGGTCACTGAGCTCCAGGAGCTAATTCTGATCATCAGGGAATGAGACCGGACTGAGGGACATTTAAAGGCTTCGCACAGACAGCACTTTATTTAATTAATACATTTACGGACAGTCCCTGAATATATGGGAAGTTGGACAGAGTGAGATTAAATCCCAGTGACAGGAATAGTGGTGAATTTCGCAGGGGTCAGCGGGCGTGATCGGTGCCAGGTAGGATGGGCAACTGGATTTATTCCCAGCGGGTCGGGACCCCACTGTCAACCCGCCGCCATGCCCCCGCCCCCACCCCCAGACCTGACCTGCAGTGGCAGGGGAGGCAATTCAGGTCATTATGACCTTGCTAACAAAGGATTAACAACTATTTTCAGCTCACCTTCAGAGTTTATCAGGTCACCCGTGTGGTCTGCGCTGCTCGGGGATCACGTCAGGTAAGCTGGGCGGGAGTTGAAAGGCCATGGAACCATTTCATTACTTGACAGCTGGAAATGTGCTATAAAAGCTCCCATCTCACAGCTGTTCACTTTCCAAGCTCAGAAGCTGTTGCTTCCTGCATTTGGAAGACGGATTGAGCTTTATGCAGTTTGCAAGTGTTTGGAGCAAACCCTCTATCCAGTGACCCCTCAATGGATCAACCTCTTTCACCTTTGACCGTTTGCTTCTGTAATCTCAAGTTCACCTGCCATCTATTACATCAGAATGTGTACGGTTTATACTGTCTCACCTTGGGCCTCAGAGTCACACCACGATCAGCCCCAACACCTGCAGGACCAGGCACACCAGCAGCACCAACACCAACCTTCACCATAACTCCTGATTCTGCACAGCACAGATGGCATCAACACCCGATCACATTGCTGACCGGGTCACCAGAGATAGCCTCAACATGGTCAGATATACTTCACATAACGCTGGATGCCACATGATGTGCCAGGTTAACACCAGCCCACACCAACAACACAAAGCATCCCATCAATGCCCAAACCATTCCTGTCACACTCATCATCATTGCGGGGGCAACGTTATGTCTCACCAGTCAATGAAACTCACTAAGCCATTTCCGAAGGTGCACACAAATCTGTCAAAGAACGGAAAGTGTTGAAAAGAAAGATTTCAATGTTTGACAAAACATTAACAGAAAGATCACATGAACATTGGCTAAAACACACAATTGCCTACCCTTGTGTGTTGTTAGTTGGTTCAATTGGACTAGGATGAGGGTGAGTGTGATGGCTGTCTAGTGAGATGGGGATGTGATAATATAGACAGAGGGATGGGTGGAGGTTCAAGGTAAGTTGGTGTGAGTAAGAATGTGCAGGAGTATGGTAGGGAAGGCAGAGTGAAGGGGATGTGATGAGTAGCACAGCAGGATGAGGTTGAGGATGCCTTTGCAGTAACGTTTCGTGATCTACTGAGATCATTGAAATGTTTGCGCCACTGCAGGCTGGTCCTCCTGACAACATTCCTGCTTGAGCCCCACTGTGCACTGTGCAATGTGCAACCAGGCTGTGTTTGTCTTTTCCACCCCTTGGAAGTGACGCGAACCTCCTTGCATGCTGTGGCTCCCTCCATACGCATATAGAAGGAGTTACGGGAGATCCTGGGTGCAGCCCTGCTCCTCTGTGCTGATGTTGTCAGTGTTTGTAGCACCTCAATACTGTAGAACACTGACATCACAATGGTCAAACTCATGTTGTCAGTGTTTGTAGCACCTCAATACTGTAGAACACTGACATCACAATGGTCAAACTCAATGTGTGAGTCATCAAATGAGGTCATCAAACCCGCTTCCCCCAATTCTCCAGAGCGAGGCCGCGACCCGGCCCCACCCCCACCCGACCCGACCCCGGCCGCACCCATCCTGCCCAGGGAGCGAAATCGCGGGAGGTAATTGGTTTATTAATTTCCTGAAATACTTTCAGTGATTAATGTAATATCCAAGAGAGAAAAATATATCAGATCCGGGCTTTGATTCAGTTTGTTTCCCTCTCTGTGTTTGTGTTTAGACTGAGTTACAATAAACTGGGAGATTCAGGAGTGAAACTATTGTCTGCGGCTCTGAGGAACCCGGACTGTAAAATACAGACACTGTGGTAAGTACCAGACTGTGTGAGATTGTGTTTATAATAACTGGATGTCTGACACTGAACATTATTATTAGTATCAGTAACAGTGTTAGTGTCAATCCAGAGTTTACTCTGATTCCTGTTATTTCTCTCTCTCTGGTCCCCAGGCTGAGTGATGTTGGTCTCACAGATTCTTGCGCCGGGGATCTCGCCTCCGCTCTCAGTACAAACCGGTCATTGATGGATCTGAACCTGGGTAATAATAAACTGGGAGATTCAGGAGTGAAACGACTGTCTCCAGCTCTGAGGAACCCGGACTGTAAAATACAGACACTGTGGTAAGTACCGGACAGTGTGAGATTGTGTTTATAATAACTGGGTTTCTGACACGGTACATTATTATTAATATCAGTGATAGTGTTATTAATAAACACTGGGGATTTACTCTGATTCCTGTTATTTCTGTCTCTCTGATCTCAGTCTACGGGCTGTCGGTCTCACAGATTCTTGTGCCGGGGATCTCGCCTCCGCTCTCAGTACAAACCGGTCATTGATGGATCTGAACCTGGGTAATAATAAACTGGGAAATTCAGGAGTGAAACTACTGTCTGTGGCTCTGAGGAACCCGGACTGTAAAATACAGAAACTGGAGTAAGTACCAGACCGTGTGAGATTGTGTTTATAATAACTGGATGTCTGTGACACTGTACATTAGAATCAGTAATAGTGTTATTAATAAATACTAGGGATTTACTCTGATTCCTGTTATTTCTCTCTGATCCGCAGGCTGTATATTAACGGTCTCACAGATTCTTGTGCCGAGGATCTCGTCTCTGCTCTCAGTACAAACCGGTCACTGATGGTTCTGAACTTGGTAGCAAACTCCTTCACAGACCCATCTGTCCCCACTCTCTGCCGCATCATACTGACCTGCAGGAGTCTGGAACGGATCGTGTGAGTGTGTTAATGTTAATAGGATTCAGTCACATTTTTGAGTAATATTTGTCTATAATTATTATTGAAAAATTAACCCCAGGCTCTCTGTTATTTACACTGTTGTTCAATCTGTTTATTTCCTGTTTAATCTTTAATCTGTTTCAGGCTGTTGGGGAATCAGTTCAGTTCAACCGGAAAGAAACAGCTGGAGTCGCTGCAGGGATCCAGACCCGGACTGAGTGTGGATGTGTGAACATTTCAATTGATGACGTCACTGCTCTCATTATTTGACTATTTTTGGCCGATGACTTGATTTTAATTTAATTTAAGGGTTTCCAGCTCGAGCTGATCGCGTCATCTCCCATTGTGAGGTCAGAGGCCCAGCCACAGGGTCACGAGCCTCAGCCGGCCAGCCCCACAGCACTGCTTCTGCAGAATATCCAGGGCTGAATGTTCCCCAATGGGGCACTGGGCAAATGCACAGACAGGAAGTGCCCAGGGTGGGGCTCAGTCTGGGCTGCAGTGGGACACTGACTATTCCACTCAGTGTTCCTGGGTGTCTCTCCCAGTGAGGAGTGAGGCTCTGTAACCAGTGTCCCTGTGTACAGTGTGTATCTCTCCCAGTGAGGAGTGAGGCTCTGTAACAAGTGTCCCTGTGTACAGTGTGTATCTCTCCCAGTGAGGAGTCAGGCTCTGTAACCAGTGTCCCTGTGTACAGTGTGTCTCTCCCAGTGCGGAGTCACACTCTGTAACAAGTGTCCCTGTGTACAGTGTGTATCTCTCCCAGTGAGGAGTGAGGCTCTGTAACAAGTGTCCCTGTGTACAGTGTGTGTCTCCCCCAGTGAGGAGTCAGGCTCTGTAACAAGTGTCCCTGTGTACAGTGTGTATCTCTCCCAGTGAGGAGTCAGGCTCTGTAACAAGTGTCCCTGTGTACAGTGTGTATCTCTCCCAGTGAGGAGTGAGGCTCTGTAACAAGTGTCCCTGTGTACAGTGTGTATCTCTCCCAGTGAGGAGTCAGGCTCTGTAACCAGTGTCCCTGTGTACAGTGTGTCTCTCCCAGTGAGGAGTCAGGCTCTGTAACCAGTGTCCCTGTGTACAGTGTGTGTCTCTCCCAGTGCGGAGTCACACTCTGTAACAAGTGTCCCTGTGTACAGTGTGTGTCTCCCCCAGTGAGGAGTCAGGCTCTGTAACAAGTGTCCCTGTGTACAGTGTGTATCTCTCCCAGTGAGGAGTCAGGCTCTGTAACAAGTGTCCCTGTGTACAGTGTGTGTCTCCCCCAGTGAGGAGTCAGGCTCTGTAACAAGTGTCCCTGTGTACAGTGTGTGTCTCCCCCAGTGAGTCATAGAGTTATACAGCACAGAAAGAGGCCCTTCGGCCCATCGCGTCCGCGCCGGCCATCAAGCCCTGTCTAATCTAATCCCATTTTCCAGCATTTGGTCCGTAGCCTTGTATGCTATGGCATTTCAAGTGCTCATCCAAATGCTTCTTGAATGTTGTGAGGGTCCCTGCCTCTACCACCCTTTCAGGCAGTGAGTTCCAGATTCCAACCACCCTCTGGGTGAAAAAGTTTTTCCTCAAATCCCCTCTAAACCTCCTGCCCCTTACCTTGAATCTATGCCCCCTTGTTATTGACCCCTCTACTAAGGGGAAAAGTTCCTTTCTATCTAACCTATCTATGCCCCTCATAATTTTGTACACCTCAATCAGGTCCCCCCTCAGCCTTCTCTGCTCCAAGGAAATCAACCCCAGCCTGTCCAGTCTTTCTTCATAGCTGAAGCACTCCAGCCCAGGTAACATCCTGGTACATCTCCTCTGCACCCTCGCCAAAGCAATCACATCCTTCCTATAGTGTGGCGACCAGAACTGCACACAGTTCTCCAGCTGTGGCCTTACCAGCATTTTGTACAGCTCCATCATAACCTCCCTGCTCTTGCCTTCATTAGCCGAGGCATAGAATATAAGTATCCCATATGCCTTTTTAACCACCTTATCCACCTGTTCTGCTGCCTTGAGGGATCTATGTACATGCACACCAAGGTCCCTCTGATCCTTTGTCTTTCCTAGGGTCTTACCATTCATTGTGTATTCCTTTGCCTTGTTAGTCCGTCCAAAATGCATCACCTCACACTTTTCAGGGTTAAATTCCATTTGCCACTGTTCCGCCCATCTGACCAACCCATCTATATCGTCCTGTAGCCTGAGGCTTCCCTCCTCGCTATTTACCACCCTACCAATTTTAGTGTCATCTGCGAACTTACTGATCATACCTTTTACATTCACATCCAAATCATTAATGTAGACCACAAACAGCAAGGGACCCAGCACCGATCCCTGCGGTACCCCACTGGACACAGGCTTCCTGTCAGAAAAACAACCTTCCACCATCACCCTCTGCCTTCTGCCACTAAGCCAGTTTTGGATCCAATGTGCCAAGGCACCCTGGATCCCATGGGCTCTACCTTCCTGACCAGTCTCCTATGCGGGACTTTATCAAAAGCCTTACCAAAATCGATGTAAACTGCATCCACTGCACTCCCCTCATCCACACACCTCGTCACCACCTCGAAAAATTCAAGCAAATAGGTCAGACATGATCTTCCCTTGACAAAGCCATGCTGGCTATCCCTAATTAATTCTTGCCTCTCCAAGTGGAGACTAATTCTGTTCCTCAGAATTTTTTCCAATAATTTCCCTACCACTGATGTTAGGCTCACTGGCCTAATTCCCTGGTTTATCCCTACTGCCATTCTTGAATAATGGTACTACGTTAGCTGTTCGCCAGTCCTCTGGCACATCCCCTGTGGCCAGAGAGGTTCTGAAAATTTGTGTCAGAGCCCCTGCAATCTCCTCCTTTGCCTCACATAGTAGCCTGGGATACATCTCGTCCAGGCCTGGGGATTTATCCACTTTTAAGCCTGCTAAAACCGCTAGTACCGCCTCCCTCTCGATGCTAATATGTTCAAGTATATCACAGTCCCCCTGCCTGAATTCTATGTCCACATCATCCTTCTCCATAGTGAACACAGATGCAAAAAATTCATTTAAAACCCCACCTACATCTTCTGGCTCTACACACAGCTTGCCACTTTGGTCCCTAATGGGCCCTACTCTTTCCCTAGTTATCCTCTTGCCCTTAATATACTTATAAAACACCTTAGGATTTTCCTTTATATTGCTCACCAGTGTTATTTCATGGCCCCTCCTCGCTCTCCTAATTTTTTTTTGAAATATCCCCGTGCACTTTTTATACTCCTCTAGGGTTTCCTCTGTCTTTAGTCCTTTGTATCTGCAAAAAGCCCCCCTTTTTTTCCTAATCCATTCTTGTATATCCCTTGACATCCAAGGTTCCCTGGGCTTGTTGGTCCCACCCTTGACCTTTACGGGAACATGTTGCCATTGTACTCTCTCAATTTCCTTTCTGAAAGACTCCCGTTGCTCCGATGTGGATTTTCCTTCAAGTAGCTGATCCCAGTCCACATTGGCCAGATCCTGCCTTATCATATTAAAATCGGCCTTCCCCCAATTTAGAACCTTTATTTCCGGTCCATCCTTGTCCTTTTCCATGACTACCTTAAATCTCACCGAATTATGGTCACTGTCACCAAAGTGCTCACCTACTAACACATCTACCACTTGCCCGGCCACATTCCCTAGAATTAGGTCCAGTACCGTCCCCTCTCTTGTAGAACTTTCTACATGCTGGCTCAAAAAGCTCTCCTGGATGCACTTTAAGAATTCTGCACCCTCTAAGCCTTTTGCACTCTGACTATCCCAGGTAATATCCCAGTGAGGTGTCGGACACTGTAACAAGTGTCCCTGTGTACAGTGTGTCTCTCCCAGTGTGGAGTCAGCCTCTAACAAGTGTCCCTGTGTACAGTGTGTGTATCTCCCAGTGAGGAGTCAGCCTCTAACAAGTGTCCCTGTGTACAGTGTGTGTATCGCCCAGTGAGGAGTCAGCCTCTAACAAGTGTCCCTGTGTACAGTGTGTCTCTCCCAGTGAGGAGTCGGACTCTGTAACAAGTGTCCCTGTGCACAGTGTGTGTCTCCCAGTGAGGAGTCAGACTCTGTAACAAGTGTCCCTGTGTACAGTGTGTCTCTCCCAGTGAGGAGTCGGACTCTGTAACAACTGTCCCTGTGTACAGTGTGTCTCTCCCAGTGAGGAGTCACACTCTGTAACAAGTGTCCCTGTGTACAGTGTGTCTCTCCCAGTGAGGAGTCGGACTCTGTAACAAGTGTCCCTGTGTACAGTGTGTGTCTCTCCCAGTGAGGAGTCGGACTCTGTAACAAGTGTCCCATGTACAGTGTGTGTCTCCCAGTGAGGAGTCGGACTCTGTAACAAGTGTCCCTGTGTACAGTGTGTCTCTCCCAGTGAGGAGTCAGACTGTGTAACAAGTGTCCCTGTGTACAGTGTGTCTCTCCCAGTGAGGAGTCAGACTGTGTAACAAGTGTCCCTGTGTACAGTGTGTCTCTCCCAGTGAGGAGTCACACTCTGTAACTGTGTCCCTGTGTACAGTGTGTCTCCCAGTGAGGAGTCGGACTCTGTAACAAGTGTCCCTGTGTACAGTGTGTCTCTCCCAGTGAGGAGTCAGACTCTGTAACAAGTGTCCCTGTGCACAGTGTGTGTCTCTCCCAGTGAGGAGTCGGACTCTGTAACAAGTGTCCCTGTGTACAGTGTGTCTCTCCCAGTGAGGAGTCGGACTCTGTAACAAGTGTCCCTGTGTACAGTGTGTGTCTCTCCCAGTGAGGAGTCACACTCTGTAACAAGTGTCCCTGTGTACAGTGTGTCTCTCCCAGTGAGGAGTCACACTCTGTAACAAGTGTCCCTGTGTACAGTGTGTCTCTCCCAGTGAGGAGTCGGACTCTGTAACAAGTGTCCCTGTGTACAGTGTGTCTCTCCCAGTGAGGAGTCGGACTCTGTAACAAGTGTCCCTGTGCACAGTGTGTCTCTCCCAGTGAGGAGTCACACTCTGTAACAAGTGTCCCTGTGTACAGTGTCTCTCCCAGTGTGGAGTCGTACTCTGTAACAAGTGTCCCATGTACAGTGTGTCTCTCCCAGTAAGGAGTCGGACTCTGTAACAAGTGTCCCTGTGTACAGTGTCTCTCTCCCAGTGAGGAGTCAGACTCTGTAACAGGTGTCCCTGTGTACAGCGTGTCTCTCCCAGTGAGGAGTCGGACTCTGTAACAAGTGTCCCTGTGTACAGTGTGTCTCTCCCAGTGAGGAGTCGGACTCTGTAACAAGTGTCCCTGTGTACAGTGTGTCTCCCCCAGTGAGGAGTCACACTCTGTAACAAGTGTCCCTGTGTACAGTGTGTCTCTCCCAGTGAGGAGTCGGACTCTGTAACAACTGTCCCTGTGTACAGTGTGTCTCTCCCCCAGTGAGGAGTCACACTCTGTAACAAGTGTCCCTGTGTACAGTGTGTCTCTCCCAGTGAGGAGTCGTACTCTGTAACAAGTGTCCCTGTGTACAGTGTGTCTCTCCCAGTGAGGAGTCAGACTGTGTAACAAGTGTCCCTGTGTACAGTGTGTCTCTCCCAGTGAGGAGTCGTACTCTGTAACAAGTGTCCCTGTGTACAGTGTGTCTCTCCCAGTGAGGAGTCAGACTGTGTAACAAGTGTCCCTGTGTACAGTGTGTGTCTCTCCCAGTGAGGAGTCACACTCTGTAACAAGTGTCCCTGTGTACAGTGTGTCTCTCCCAGTGAGGAGTCAGACTGTGTAACAAGTGTCCCTGTGCACAGTGTGTGTCTCTCCCAGTGAGGAGTCACACTCTGTAACAAGTGTCCCTGTGTACAGTGTGTCTCTCCCAGTGAGGAGTCAGACTGTGTAACAAGTGTCCCTGTGTACAGTGTGTCTCTCCCAGTGAGGAGTCAGACTGTGTAACAAGTGTCCCTGTGTACAGTGTGTGTCTCTCCCAGTGAGGAGTCACACTCTGTAACAAGTGTCCCTGTGTACAGTGTGTCTCTCCCAGTGAGGAGTCGGACTCTGTAACAAGTGTCCCTGTGTACAGTGTGTCTCTCCCAGTGAGGAGTCAGACTGTGTAACAAGTGTCCCTGTGCACAGTGTGTGTCTCTCCCAGTGAGGAGTCGGACTCTGTAACAAGTGTCCCTGTGTACAGTGTGTCTCTCCCAGTGAGGAGTCGGACTCTGTAACAAGTGTCCCTGTGTACAGTGTGTCTCTCCCAGTGAGGAGTCACACTCTGTAACAAGTGTCCCTGTGTACAGTGTGTCTCTCCCAGTGAGGAGTCACACTCTGTAACAAGTGTCCCTGTGTACAGTGTGTCTCTCCCAGTGAGGAGTCAGACTGTGTAACAAGTGTCCCTGTGTACAGCGTGTCTCTCCCAGTGAGGAGTCGGACTCTGTAACAAGTGTCCCTGTGTACAGTGTGTCTCTCCCAGTGAGGAGTCGGACTCGGTAACAAGTGTCCCATGTACAGTGTGTCTCTCCCAGTGAGGAGTCGGACTCTGTAACTGTGTCCCTGTGTACAGTGTGTCTCTCCCAGTGAGGAGTCAGACTGTGTAACAAGTGTCCCTGTGTACAGTGTGTCTCTCCCAGTGAGGAGTCACACTCTGTAACAAGTGTCCCTGTGTACAGTGTGTGTCTCTCCCAGTGAGGAGTCAGACTGTGTAACAAGTGTCCCTGTGTACAGTGTGTGTCTCTCCCAGTGAGGAGTCGGACTCTGTAACAAGTGTCCCTGTGTACAGTGTGTCTCTCCCAGTGAGGAGTCAGACTGTGTAACAAGTGTCCCTGTGTACAGTGTGTCTCTCCCAGTGAGGAGTCACACTCTGTAACAAGTGTCCCTGTGTACAGTGTGTCTCTCCCAGTGAGGAGTCAGACTGTGTAACAAGTGTCCCTGTGTACAGTGTGTGTCTCTCCCAGTGAGGAGTCGGACTCTGTAACTGTGTCCCTGTGTACAGTGTGTCTCTCCCAGTGAGGAGTCGGACTCTGTAACTGTGTCCCTGTGTACAGTGTGTCTCTCCCAGTGAGGAGTCAGACTGTGTAACAAGTGTCCCTGTGTACAGTGTGTCTCTCCCAGTGAGGAGTCACACTCTGTAACAAGTGTCCCTGTGTACAGTGTGTGTCTCTCCCAGTGAGGAGTCAGACTGTGTAACAAGTGTCCCTGTGTACAGTGTGTCTCTCCCAGTGAGGATTCAGACTGTGTAACAAGTGTCCCTGTGTACAGTGTGTGTCTATTCCAGTGAGGAGTCAGACTGTGTAACAAGTGTCCCTGTGTACAGTGTGTCTCTCCCCGTGAGGAGTCACTCTGTAACAAGTGTCCCTGTGTACAGTGTGTCTCTCCCAGTGAGGAGTCACACTCTGTAACAAGTGTCCCTGTGTACAGTGTGTCTCTCCCCGTGAGGAGTCGGACTCTGTAACAAGTGTCCCTGTGTACAGTGTGTCTCTCCCAGTGAGGAATTGGACTCTGTAACAAGTGTCCTTGTGTACAGTGTGTGTCTCTCCCAGTGAGGAGTCACACTCTGTAACAAGTGTCCCTGTGTACAGTGTGTCTCTCCCAGTGAGGAGTCGGGCTCTGTAACAAGTGTCCCTGTGTACAGTGTGTCTCTCCCAGTGAGGAGTCGGACTCTGTAACAAGTGTCCTTGTGTACAGTGTGTGTCTCTCCCAGTGAGGAGTCACACTCTGTAACAAGTGTCCCTGTGTACAGTGTGTCTCTCCCAGTGAGGAGTCGGGCTCTGTAACAAGTGTCCCTGTGTACAGTGTGTCTCTCCCAGTGAGGAGTCACACTCTGTAACAAGTGTCCCTGTGTACAGTGTGTCTCTCCCAGTGAGGAGTCACACTCTGTAACAAGTGTCCTTGTGTACAGTGTGTCTCTCCCAGTGAGGAGTCACACTCTGTAACAAGTGTCCCTGTGTACAGCGTGTCTCTCCCAGTGAGGAGTCAGACTCTGTAACAAGTGTCCCTGTGTACAGTGTGTGTCTCTCCCAGTGAGGAGTCAGACTGTGTAACAAGTGTCCCTGTGTACAGTGTGTCTCTCCCAGTGAGGAGTCGGACTCTGTAACAAGTGTCCCTGTGTACAGTGTGTCTCTCCCAGTGAGGAGTCAGACTCTGTAACAAGTGTCCCTGTGTACAGTGTGTCTCTCCCAGTGAGGAGTCAGACTCTGTAACAAGTGTCCCTGTGTACAGTGTGTCTCTCCCAGTGAGGAGTCACACTCTGTAACAAGTGTCCCTGTGTACAGTGTGTCTCTCCCAGTGAGGAGTCAGACTCTGTAACAAGTGTCCCTGTGTACAGTGTGTGTCTCTCCCAGTGAGGAGTCGGACTCTGTAACAAGTGTCCCTGTGTACAGTGTGTCTCTCCCAGTGAGGAGTCGGACTCTGTAACAAGTGTCCCTGTGCACAGTGTGTGTCTCTCCCAGTGAGGAGTCGGACTCTGTAACAAGTGTCCCTGTGTACAGTGTGTCTCTCCCAGTGAGGAGTCACACTCTGTAACAAGTGTCCCTGTGTACAGTGTGTGTCTCTCCCAGTGAGGAGTCAGACTCTGTAACAAGTGTCCTTGTGTACAGTGTGTCTCTCCCAGTGAGGAGTCACACTCTGTAACAAGTGTCCCTGTGTACAGTGTGTCTCTCCCAGTGAGGAGTCAGACTCTGTAACAAGTGTCCCTGTGTACAGTGTGTCTCTCCCAGTGAGGAATTGGACTCTGTAACAAGTGTCCTTGTGTACAGTGTGTCTCTCCCAGTGAGGAGTCAGACTCTGTAACAAGTGTCCCTGTGTACAGTGTGTCTCTCCCAGTGAGGAGTCGGACTCTGTAACAAGTGTCCCTGTGTACAGTGTGTCTCTCCCAGTGAGGAGTCGGACTCTGTAACAAGTGTCCTTGTGTACAGTGTGTCTCTCCCAGTGAGGAGTCAGACTCTGTAACAAGTGTCCCTGTGTACAGTGTGTCTCTCCCAGTGAGGAGTCACACTCTGTAACAAGTGTCCCTGTGTACAGTGTGTCTCCCCCAGTGAGGAGTCACACTCTGTAACAAGTGTCCCATGTACAGTGTGTCTCTCCCAGTGAGGAGTCACACTCTGTAACAAGTGTCCCTGTGTACAGTGTGTCTCTCCCAGTGAGGAGTCACACTCTGTAACAAGTGTCCCTGTGTACAGTGTGTCTCTCCCAGTGAGGAGTCAGACTCTGTAACAAGTGTCCCTGTGTACAGCGTGTCTCTCCCAGTGAGGAGTCACACTCTGTAACAAGTGTCCCTGTGTACAGTGTGTCTCTCCCAGTGAGGAGTCACACTCTGTAACAAGTGTCCCTGTGTACAGTGTGTCTCTCCCAGTGAGGAGTCACACTCTGTAAATGTGTCCCTACAACCCTCCGAGATTTCTCCACTCCTCTGACCTGTTGCACATCCTCGATTTTCGTTGCTTTGCATTGTTGCCATAACTTCAGCTGCCAAGACACTGAACTCTGGTATTCCCTCCCTAAACCTCTTCGCTGCTCTACCTCTCCATCCTCCTCCATTAAACGCTTTTTAAAACCTACCAGATACCCCGAGTTTTGGGCCATCTCTGATAAAATCTCTACGTGGCTGTGTGTCAGATTTTGTCTGCTAATTGCCTTATGTCGGTTCATTTCATTAAAGCTGTTATATAAATACAAGTTATTGTTGTTGTCCCTGTGTTGTGTTAATAAAACTCCACCGCTTACTTCAGCTCATGCCTGGTCTCCTCGACATTCTCAATAACTGGTTTCACTGTTTTAATATATTAAATAAAGGTTTCTCTAAAGTACATCCCAACTACTCCCCCTCTGAAGAAGGCCTCGGTCGGTCCCCTCTGAAGAAGGTCTCGTTCAGTCTCCTCAGGACCAGGCCTCGGTCAGTCCCCTCTGAAGAAGGTCTCGTTCAGTCTCCTCAGGGCGAGGCCTCGGTCGGTCCCCTCTGAAGAAGGTCTCGTTCAGTCTCCTCAGGACCAGGCCTCGGTCAGTCCCCTCTGAAGAAGGTCTCGTTCAGTCTCCTCAGGACGAGGCCTCGGTCAGTCCCCTCTGAAGAAGGTCTCGTTCAGTCTCCTCAGGACGAGGCCTCGGTCAGTCCCCTCTGAAGAAGGTCTCGTTCAGTCTCCTCAGGACCAGGCCTCGGTCGGTCCCCTCTGAAGAAGGTCTCGTTCAGTCTCCTCAGGACGAGGCCTCGGTCAGTCCCCTCTGAAGAAGGTCTCGTTCAGTCTCCTCAGGACCAGGCCTCGGTCGGTCCCCTCTGAAGAAGGTCTCGTTCAGTCTCCTCAGGACGAGGCCTCGGTCAGTCCCCTCTGAAGAAGGTCTCGTTCAGTCTCCTCAGGACCAGGCCTTGGTTAGTCCCCTCTGAAGGACATCTGACAGTAAAAGCTGCTGTGGAATCTTTGCATTATTCTACTTCCCCTCTACTCAAATCAAGACAAGACAGGCAGGCAGACAGACATATGAAATTAAGACAACATGCAGAATAGAAATCAAAACAGAAAATGCTGGAGATACTCAGCAGGTCAGGCAGCATCTGTGGAGAGAGAAACAGAGTTAATGCGTCAGGTTGACGACCTTTCGTCAGAGCCTTGACAGAATCTGACGAAAGGTAATGGAGATGATACGTTAACTCTGTTTCTCTCTCCATTGATGCTGCCTGACCTGCTGAGTATTTACATCATTTTCTGTTTTTATTCCCATTTCCAGCATCTGCAGAATGTTGCTTTTGATGCCGAATGGAGAGCCTGTAGCTGTAGGACGCAAAAATTAAAAGACAAGATACTGAAAAGTGTATTTTTGCTTATAAACTGCCAAACACAGCAGAGCAACGAGAGAAATCAACTTTCTTTCATTGCTGATAGTGTTGTGTGCCAATTTTACAGGCTGGCCTGTGTGAAAGAGAGAGAGAGACAGCATTAGCTGGTGTTTATGCAGGGCTTGGCTGAGTTCAAGTTACCTGCCGTGTGCATTGGTATTGCATCTCATGTCTGAAAAAACAACGTATACACCATTAGATCATACTGATTTAATTCCAGACTGCAATGCTGTGGGATCTTACTTTGCCTTTCTTTCAAGACTTTTGTAAAAAGCAAAGCTACACATATACATCAAGCAAATTGATTTTTTCTGTACTTTATCGAGGAATGTATGTGGGCTGTTTCAGAGCATATCTTGCAGTGGGATCTTACTCTACCATTAAGCCCAACCCAACCAAACCAAGTCAAGACTTTTGTAAAAACAAAGCATATATATAAAAAATATTTTCAGAATAATCCATTTGATGTTTTTCGGGACTGGTCTTTATTGGGGAATGTGCTTGGGGTGTTTTCAGAGCAAAAGCTGCTGTGGGATTATTCCATTCATTTTATTCCATTCCACTCAAATCACAGACTAGCAAACATTTAGTTAACAAAATTAAAGTCAATATATTATTATTTATCCCTGATTGTATTTCCTTCTTTTCACCCTCCCGGTCTTTAATTTCCTTGTGGTGAACTGGATTTCTGGGGCCTCGGCTTCTTCTCTTCCTGTTGGATTCTCCTCATCAAACATGGCCGCAGAGCCAGAAAGGGACATCATCAAAAATAGACACTCCCAGGCTGCAGCCCTTTCAAAATGGAAGTGTGAGTTTCTGCAAATTGCAGAGTCTGTCTGAGTGTGTCTATATGGGCGTGGGTGTCTGTTTCTGCAAATTGCAGAGTCTGTGTGAGTGTGTCTATATGGGCGTGGGTGTCTGTGTTTCTGCAAAGTGCAGAGTCTGAGTGTGTCTATATGTGCGTGGGTGTCTGTTTCTGCAAATTGCAGAGTCTGAGTGAGTGTCTATATGGGCGTGGGTGTCTGTGTTTCTGCAAATTGCAGAGTCTGTGTGAGTGTGTCTATATGGGCGTGGGTGTCTGTTTCTGCAAATTGCAGAGTCTGTGTGAGTGTGTCATGTTACTGTAAATTTTAGTTCAATGTAGGATGGAGGGAGACTGAGTGACACACAGACAGTCAGTGCGAGCGAGAGAAACATGAAATCAAAAGGCAAGTTGCAGAATAAAGCCTGTGTCTGTAGGCCACAAAGTGAAAAGATAAGATACTGAAAAGTGTCTTTTTGGTTTTAATCTTCCAACATGGCAGTCATCCCTCTGCAGGCTGGCCAGGCTATGAGTGTGTGTGAGAGAGAGATAGAGAGGGCAAAAGCTGGTGTTTGTGTGAGATGTGGTCTGCTGTCTTATTACCTGCTGTTGTTGTATTGAACCCTATTGATGTCATTCTGGTCTGGCCCACATGTGATGCTGCTGTGTATCACTTCATTGCACTTTATTTCACTTTACTTCAAGACAGACAGTCAGTCAGTGAGATACTGAAAAATGCCTTTGAGGACTATCTGACAATAAAAGCTGCTCCGGGATCTTTTCATTATTGTTATTCCACTCCACTCAAACCAAGACAAGGCAGACAGGCAGTGAGAGTCACCTGAAATCAAGACAACAGGCAGAATAGAAATGAAAACAGAAAATGCTGGAAATACTCAGTAGGTTATACAGCATCAGTGGAGATACAGAGAAACAGAGTAAACGTTTCGGCTCAATGACCTTTAGTCAGAACCTTGCCACAATCTGACAAAAGGTAATCGAGCTGAAACATTAACTCTGTTTCTCTCTCTCTCTCTCCACAGATACTGCCTTACCTGCTGAGTATTTCCAGCATTTTCTGTGTTTATTTCAGATTTCCCACACCCACAGCATTTGCTTTTGATGCAGATTAGAAAGCCTGTTCCTGTAGGCCAGAAAATGAAAAGATAAAGGCCTAGAAATTGGGTTGGGGTGCCAAAGTCGCCTGAGCGCAGGATTTAGCGCAGCGTTCAAGGCTTTAGCGATCGTCAGATATTCAGTTTCATTGCCCCTAGAGGGAGACGGGGCGAGGCTCCAGGTGCTCCGCGTCCCTCTTAGGGTGCTGAAACTGAATATCGCAGCGCAACGTGCCGCAGTGCCACACGCTGCGGCACGGCACGCTGCGGTACTGCAGGCCTTCCTCCCATCGTTAAGGGGGAGGGGCCTGCAACAGCACGGTCCCCGCTCACGAGTGCCGGCAAACGAGCCCGGCACCAAGGAGAAGTGCCAGGCTCTCAGGAAACAGTCGGCAATGCCGCGGGGGGGTGGTTAGGAGGCCGGGGATGGAGGTGCTGGCAGGCGGCCGCCAAAAAAGGCGGCCGCCCCGCACCTCCACCTTAACTTGCGCCGCTGCCGGCACAGCAAGGCCCCGTGAACCGGGCGCGGGTAGCGAACGGCGCAACTGCGGCGTTCGCTACCAAATATCGCGAAAGGGGCGCTAATGGGGTGCGGCGCACACCGATGACATAATCGGTGGCGGCGCAGCGCAACAGGCTAACGCCACCATTATCGCCCTAACTCAATATCGTAGGTGGCGCAGCCAGTGGCGCTAAAGCCACTGACTGCCTCTTTAGGCGCTAACAGGTGGCGCTACTCACCCAATTTCTCCCCCAAAATACTGAAAACTGTCTGTTTGCTTTTGAACTGCCGAACACAGTGGAAGAATGATAGAAATCAACTTTCTTTCATTTCTGACAGTTTTGTGGCAGTTTTAAAGCCTGTTTGTGTGTGTGACAGACAGACAGACAGCAAAATCTGGTGTGTATGCAGGGCTTGTCTGTGTTCAAGTTATCTGCTGTGTGCATTGGTACTGCATCTCATGTCTGGGAAAAAAACCAAAGTATATACCATTAGATCATACTGATTTAATTCCAGACTGCACTGTTGTGGGATCTTACTTTGTCTTTCTTTCAAGAATTTTGTAAAAAGCAAATCTACATATACACATCAAGCCATTTGATATTTTTCTGGACTGTACTTTAGAGGGGAATGTTTGTGGAGTGTTTCATGGCACATCTGCAGTGGGATCTTACTCTCCCTTCAGCCCAACCCAAACAAGACAAGACATTTGTAAAAAAAAAGTATGTATTATTCCTATTTAATTATTTTCAGAATAATCCATTTGATTTTTTCTGGACTGGGCTTTATTAGGGAATATGCTTGGGATGTTTTCAGAGCAAAAGCTGCTGTGTGATCTTTCCATTCATTTTATTACACTCCGGGCAAACCACAGACAGGCAGATTGTTAGTTAACAAAAGTAAAGTATATATATTATTTATTCCTGATTGTATATACTTCTTTTCACCCTCCCGAGCTTTCATTTCCTCTCGGGGACCTGGATTTCTGGGACCTCGGCTTCACTTCTTCCTGTTGGATTGTCCTCATCAAACATGGACTCACAGCAAGGAATGGACATCATCAAAAATAGACACTCCCAGGCTCCACATCTTTAAAGATAAATGTGTGTGAGAATTTCTGCAAATTGCAGAGTCTGTGTGAGTTTGTCTGTATCTGCGTGGATGTCTGTGTTTGTGCAAATTGCAGAGTCTGTGTGAGTGTGTCTGTATGTGAGTGGGTGCCTGTGTTTCTCCAAGCTTCAGAGTCTGAGTGTGTGTGTCCTGTTAATGTAAATTTTAGTTCAATATGGGTGGGAGGGAGACTGTGTTAGTGAGAGCCCAGACAGACAGTCAGTGAGAGACATGGGCCTCGATTTTCATTGGGCCGTGAGGCGGGCTTTTCGGTGTGTGGGGTGTTAAAATCACAAAAAAAATGGCGGGCGGACACCCCCCACCCAGCCTGGTTCCCAACTCCAAGCAATTTTAACTCAGGCGTGTCTGCTGGTCCTGACTCCGTCCCGCATCCAACAGGCGGGACTGGTCTTGAAGGCCCTTAATTACCACTAAATGGCCTCTATAATCCTATCTTAACAGGCCCTTGCAACTTTAACCCTTTTCTCACATAAAACACGCCTGGTGGGAATCACGAATGTGAAACCTGGCGGGAGCACGATTGCATTAGTGACTTTCAACTGCAGGTCAACCACTAAAGTTGAGTTTTGATCAGCCATCATTTGCAGGTGGCAGGACTTCGTGGTCTCCGGTCTGGGGCAACTTTTACAAGGCTTAACCACACCTGTGGAAGGTTGGTGCCTCACACCCATCTCCATTGTGACCTCCTGGGAAACCCCTCTCGCCACCTTCACTTAGCGCTTCTTCAACGGAGGCATATACCAGAAGCATGGGAGCCATTTACTTCCCATCTGGGCATTAGAGGAGCTCGAGCACCAGCCACGCTACCAGCAAAACCAAGAACAACAGCAGCAGCAGGAGCACCAGGCTGCTGCTCACCCATCTGAAGCTGCACAGGCCAGAAGGGGCCAGCACCTGGAAGCCCGTCGGGGCAGGAGATACCCCCCAAACAGGGTCTACAGACGCAGGGTCTGCTACCTCAACATGTCTGGGCAGCAGTGCCAAAAGCGGTTCTGACTTTCACGAGAGGTAGTGACTGACATCTGCGCAATGCTACAGCAAAACCTGCTGCCCCGAGGACCAGGTGGACTACCATTACCAGTGGCCGTCAAAGTCACCAGCGCACTCAACCTTTTTGCCTCAGGCTCATTCCAGGGATCAGCAGCAGATATCAGTGGCATCTCCCAGGCGGCCGCACACACTTGCATCACGCAGGTAACCGATGCCCTCTTTGCCCTCGCGCACAATCACATCCATTTCACCAAGGATCGAGCAAGTGTCACTGCGCGAGCGGTTGGATTAGCTCATCTGGCAGGCTTTCCAAGGGTGCAGGGCGTGGTTGACTGCACACATGTGGCCCTTAGGGTACCCCATCGTAATCCAGGTATTTTTGGCAACCACAAGGGCTTCCACTCCCTCAACATTCAGCTGGTGTGCGACCACAAGAAGGAAATTTTGCATGTTTGTGCCATGTACCCTGGCAGTTGCCATGACTCCTTCCTACTGCGCCAGTCTAGTGTGCCTCCACTATTCAGTCCGCCAGACCAACTTAACAGATGGCTATTTGGAGACAAGGGCTATTCCCTCAGGACATGGCTAATGACGCCATTGAAGAGGCCAGCCAACGAAGCGGAGGAGCGCTGCAACTCCAGCCACATTTCCACCAGATCCAGTATCAAGCAAACCATCGGTTTACTGAAGATGCGCTTCAGATGCCTGGATAAATCAGGTGGAGCCCTACAGTACTCAGCAGCCAGGGTCTCCAGAATCGTCGTGGTTTGCTGTGTACTTCACAACATGGCAGCGTCGTGGCTTGCAGATTCCTGAGGACCAAGTGGCTCCTCACGCATCCTCCTCCTCAGAGGAGGAGGAGGGCGAAAATGAAGATCCTGCAGAGGCCCATCAACCAGCGGCAGCATTACGCGACAACATTGCTGCCCGGGATGCAAGGAACGCACTCATCCTGGCCAGATTTGATTAGCCTAGTCAATCAAACACTTTTGCTTCGCAGCTTCTTACCTGAGCATCGACAATGGCCAAGACCCTGCGGATTACTAGCTATTTGACCAGCATACTGACAAGTGCAAGTAATCCTAAGCCCTCAATGTGAAAGTCCCATTCGCGAAATGACACATGCCAGAACTGCAACAGCTGCCATCAGAATTTTTATGTACAAGAACCAACTGATGGCATTTTTACAGTAAACTCATTTCACCCAAGTGACTACCCTTGTGACTACGTGTGCAGAATTTTCCTGTTACGCATGCTCCTACGTAGTGCTTTCCCTGTGGCTTCAGCAGATGTGGAGGCCCCTTGCTCACTTTCCTGCTGCTCCTGTCTCGACACCTTTGGCGGGCCTCCCCTGGGGTTGCGAGCCTGTGAGGGATCATCAACAGTCTGCTGCTCCTGCGGCTGTGCAGGGGTGGAGATGCCTATCTCACTTGGGGGTGTGGACTCCGGTGGGGCTCTGACCGAGGGCTCTGCAGTGGCATGGAAGTGTGAGCGCTTGGAGAGGAGCCCCCACTTCCTTGAGGTCTGCCACCAACCTCCCTCTCATGGGTCAGGTCCCCCTCAGCACCTGCAAGTGGCTGGAGAGCACCTTGCTGCACATCAGGGGGCCATGCGGACCCGTATCTGCAATGGCAGTCCTACTCAGAAGGACTTCCGTGAAGGTCTGGTTTCTCTGTTCAATAGATACCCATCGCTTCTCAAGAGATGTCATCCTATTCTGAACAATGACCATGTTTTCCATACCCTGGCAACTAAGCTCCTCCATGGCCATAGCCCTCCTCGCCTCTACCGTAGCCATCCTCTCCTGCACGGTAGCCAGCCTTAACACGGAGGTCGCCATCCTTTCTGTGTTGATGCGTTCATTTGCCAATGACTCCACAAAGGCTCTGCTCATGTTCGCTATGGACTCCTCCATTCGCTCCACAATCGCAGCAACCCGAGAGACAAAACCTGCCAGAGACTCCTGCATCTGTGCCTGGAGTTCCATCACCGCTGATCTCATGGATGGAGCCAGAGGCAGAGGGTCGACATGATGCTGAGCCGAGCTGGCAGAATCCTGCGCCCTCCGAGTTACAGATGTGATGCCAAGGCTACATGCACATAGCTTTTTGCAGATGCTCATAACTCCATCTGTCACAGCTTGAAAACCATTATCAGCGACTCATGCAATGTCAAAGAGAGAGATGGGAAACTTGTGTGTCACCAGCTTGCTGTGTTGCACCCGTCTGTCCGTCCCCCATGTGCGAATCATCCCCAATACCAATGATTTCCAGGACGGCCTCCTCCCAGGGCGTCAGGTGGGCTATTGAGGGAGACCCTCCTCCTGTCCTGGCTCGCTCTCTTTTGTTGTGAGCTCTCTTTTCCTGCAATGAAGGAGACAAGTGGAGGTTGAGTGAAAATGAAGGAGTGAGAGTAGAGATTGCATGGCATAGATACTTAGAAGTAGACAAATATGGAGTGCGGTTACAAGACCAAGGGCCCTCCCTGTGTGTTGTCAGTTGTGTTCAGAGCATCAGAGTGAGAGGGAGTGTGAGGGCTGCATGGTGGAATAGTTATGTGAATGTGAGCATAGAGAGAGAGGAAATGGGTAAGGGTGCATGGATCTCAGTGTTAAGTGGGATGTGGAGGAAGAGAGTGCTGAAGCTGAGTGCTGGTGAGGAAAGGCAATGGGGATCAGATTGAGGGTGATGGGAAATTCATACTCACTTTTCCAGTGCGTTGAAGGTCATGAAATCTTTTCCTGCACTGTGTCCAGGTTCTGCGGTTGACTCCCAAGGAGTTGACCTCCTCAGACACCTGCATCCACACTGCCTTGTTCTGACTGGGAGGCCTCTTCCTGATGAAGGGAACAAGACCTCCCTGTCGGCCCGAGCCCCATCCACCAATGCCTGAAGTGCCGCCTCGTCAAAGCGAGGAGCTGCTCTTGCCCTCCCGCTTGCCATCTCTCCTGCAGGTCCCTCTGACACCAAATGGAGGAAGCTTGGCAGCCTGCAGAAGAAGCAAGGCTTGCTGTGGACCTTAAATGTAGCAGCAATGATGACGTCATCGGAGGGGACATTCAGTCATGAAAAAAACATTTGCAAAGGCTTCCCACACTTTGGAAATCAATTGGCCAATTGAGTTAAAATTGCATCAATCTCCCACATCCATTTAGATTCGTGTGGGAAACACGAAATTCGGATAACATGACAACAGCCCGCAACTGAGTTAAAATCATGCCCACAGTGTGTGAGAGAGTGAATCTGAGAGAGTGAGTCTCGGATAGATAGTGTGTGAGAGAATGAGTCTGAGAAAGACAGTGTGTGAGAGAGAGTCTGAGGGAGACAGTGTGTAACACATTGCGACAGAGAGAGAGAGTGTGTGAGAGCGAGTCTGAGAGAGACAGCGTGTGAGAGAGTGAGTCTGGGAGAGTTGTGTGAGAGAGTGAGTCTGAGAGGGACTGTGTGAGAGAGTGAGTCTGAGAGGGACTGTGTGAGAGAGTGAGTCTGAGAGGGACTGTGTGAGAGAGTGAGTCTGAGAGAGACAGTGTGAGAGAGTGAGTCAGAGAGACAGTGTGTGGGAGAGTGAGTCTTTGAGAGAGACAGTGTGTGAGAGTGAGTCTGAGAGACAGTGTGTGAGAGTGAGTCTGAGAGTGTGTGAGAGTGAGTCTGAGAGAGACAGTGTGTGAGAGTGAGTCTGAGAGAGACAGTGTGTGAGAGTGAGTCTGAGAGAGACAGTGTGTGAGAGAGAGTCTGAGAGAGACATGTGTGAGAGAGGGGGAGTTTGAGAGATGAAAGTGTGTGAGTGAGACTGAGAGCGACAGTGTGTGAGAGTGAGTCTGAGAGAGACAGTGTGTGAGAGAGTGACTGAGAGACAGTGTGTGAGAGAGTCTGAGCGAGACAGTGTGTGAGAGAGTGACTCTGAGAGACAGTGCATGAGAAAGAGTCTGAGCGAGACAGTGTGTGTGAGAGTGAGTCTGAGCGAGACAGTGTGTGAGAGAGTGACTCATAGAGAGACTGTGTGTGAGAGACAAAGTGAGAGTGACAGAGTGAGAGAGAGTCTGAGAGAGTGTGTGTGAGTGAGTCTTAGAGAGACAGTGTGTGAGAGACAGTGTGTGAGAGATTGTGTCTGAGAGAGACAGTGTGTGAGAGAGAGTCCAAGCGAGACAATGTGTGTGAGAGTGAGTCTGAGAGAGACAGTGTGTGAGAGAGAGTCTGAGCGAGAGAGTCTGAGAGAGTGTGTGAGAGACTGCGTCTGAGAGTGACAGTGTGTGAGAGAGTGAGTCTGAGAGAGATAGTGTGTGAGAGTGATTCTGAGAGAGACAGTGTGCGAGTGAGTGAGTCCAAGAGAGACACTGTGTGAAAGAGTCTGAGAGAGACATTGTGTGAGAGAGTGAGTCTGAGAGCGATGGTGTGTGAAAGAGTGAGTCTGAGAGACAGTGTGTGAAAGAGAGAGAGTCTGAGAGAGACAGTGTGTGAGAGAGTGAGTCTGGGAGAGAGTGAGTCTGAGAGAGACAGTGTGTGAGAGAGAGAGTGAGTCTGAGAGAGAGTGAGTCTGAGAGAGAGTGAGTCTGAGAGAGACAGTGTGTGAGAGAGTGAGTCTGAGAGAGACAGTGTGTGAGAGAGTGAGTCTGAGAGAGACAGTGTGTGAGAGAGTGAGTCTGAGAGAGACTGAGTCTCAGAGGCTGTGTGTGATTGTGAGCATGTAAATGAGGGAGGGAGGGTGAAAGATGTTGTTGATACAAGAGTGAGAATGAGACAGACTACGGGCAACAAAGGGGAGAAACAATTTTTATTGAGAAGGACAGAGAAATGTGGTAAAGAGTCTGTTTGTGTCCGAGAAATAAGGGATAAAGAACGTGAGAGGATGGAAAGGAGAGAGGCAGAGAGACAGGGAGACAGAGACAGAGATGTTAACAGCTGTTTTTTGCACTGGAAGGATTTAAACAGTGGTGATCCCCAGGGGTCAGTGTGGGTGCCATTGCTTTTCTCAGTATATGTGGTTATGATTGACCTGAATTTGGGTGTTAGGAGCACAATATCAAACATTGCAGCTGCCACAAAGTTAAGGAGTGCGGTTAACCATAAAGAGGACTGTAGGCAACTTCAGGAGGAGAGAGAGAGACAGGTGAGCAGATTAGACAGGTAGATGTCAGATGGAAGTTAATGCAGAGAGATGTGAGGTGAGAAGAATAAGGAGAGGAAATAGACACTATACGGTAACACTGTAAATGGAGTGGAGGAGCGGAGAGATTCAGGCATTCAGATGCACAAATCTTTAAAATTAGGAGGCAAGTTGATAAAGCTGTTCTACAAAATTCCACATGAGATCCGAGGATTTATAACATAGAAACAGAGAAGATAGGAGCAGGAGTAGGCCATTCGGCCCCTCGAGCCTCCTCCGCTATTCAATGCGATCATGGCTGATCATCCAAATTCAGTACCCTGTCCCTGCTTTCTCCCCATATCCCTTTAGCCTTAAGAAATATATCCAACTCCTTCTTGAATATATTTAATGAATTGGCCTCTACTGCCTTCTGTGGTAGAGAATTCCACAGGTTCACCTTTTTCTGGGTGAAGAAATTCCTCCTCATTTCTGTCCTAAATGGCTTACCCCTTACCCTTAGACTGTGACCCCTGGTTCTGGACTCCCCGACCATCGGGAACATCCTTCCTGCATCTAGTCTGTCCAGTCCTGTTAGAATTTTATGAGTTTCAATGAGTTCCCCTCTCATTCTTCTAAACTCCAGTGAGTATAAGCACAATCGACCCAATCTCTCCTCATACGTCATTCCTGCCATCCCAGATATCAGCTTGGTGAATCTTCGCTGAACTCCTTCCATGGCAAGAACATCCTTCCTCAGATAAGGCGACCAAAACGGCACAGAATACTCAAGATGTGGTCTCACCAAGGCCCGATACAACTGGATCAAGACATCCTTGTTCCTGTACTCAAACCCTCTCGCTACGAAGGCCAACATAGCATTTGCCTTCTTAATCACCTGCTGCACCTGCATGCTTACCTTCAGCGACTGGTGCACAAGGACACTCGGGTCTCATTGCACTTCCCCTTCTCCCAATCTATTACCATTCAGATAATAATCTGCCTTCCTGTTTTTGACACCAAAGTGGATACATACGGGCACAGATTATAAATGGAGATTTAATGCTACACCTGGACAAATCATTGGTTAGGCCACAGTCAGAATATTGTTCCCAGTTTTTGGTGCATTACTTTAGTAAGAATGTGAAGGCCATGGAGAGGTGCAGAAGAGATTCACTGAGATGATCCCAAGGACGGGAGTCTTCATGTAACATTCCTTAATAGATACGTTGAAAAGGAGATCAATTAGAGGGGTTCAAAATTTTGAGGGGGTTTTTGATCAAGTAACTGATAAAAAAATTATCCCCACTGGTTAGTGAGTCGGGAACCAGAGGATATTAATTTAAGACCAAAATAATTAAGTGGAAGGTTGATTTTTCCTTTTATAACAATGTCTTCCTGAACACATTTACAGTCTCATTACTGTTTGTCAAATCTGCTACTTTTGTGCCATCAGCAAATGTTCAGCTTGTGCTCCTGATTCCCAAATCCGAACAGTCTCTGTATAGGGAGAAGAAAAGTGGGCCCAGCACTGAGCCCTGGGGTAACCACTTCCAACCCTTCACCAATCTGAGCAACTCCCATTAACACTGAGCCTCTGTTTCCGATCCTCAGCCAACTTTCTCCCCGCACTGTTCCACTTCCTTTTAAACTGCCCACCTGAACAGAGTGGCCATTACCCCGGGGATCCCCAGTTACCTGAACAGAGTGGCCATTACCCCGGGGATCCCCAGTTACCTGAACAGAGTGGCCATTACCCCGGGGATCCCCAGTTACCTGAACAGAGTGTCCATTACCCCGGGGATCCCCAGTTACCTGAACAGAGTGGCCATTACCCCGGGGATCCCCAGTTACCTGAACAGCGTGGCCATTACCCCGGGGATCCCCAGTTACCTGAACAGAGTGTCCATTACCCCGGGGATCCCCAGTTACCTGAACAGAGTGGCCATTACCCCGGGGATCCCCAGTTACCTGAACACCGTTGCTCGCCATGTCCCTGATTTCACTTTACGTCCTTCACAGTCTCATCAAATTGTCTCGGTGCCTTCCGGCCATGTGATCATCCAAAGCGGTTTCCAGTGGGAATGAAGTTTTCTCCGGAACATTTCTTCAACCCCAGGGCCGCCCTCCCTCTAATCTCAGGGGCCGCCCGCTCGCTCTCTCTGGCCGGAGACTGGAGCCGCCCCCTCACACCTGACCCTCGGCCCCGGGGCAAACCACCAATCAGCGGCCCTCTGACATCAGCCAGCATTGTGGCGTCACCCGCCGCACGGCCACCATCTTGGTGCGACCCAGCTCACTGCGCATGCGCGCTGTTTACGGCCATAAAACCGCGCGCGATTAAAAGGAAAAGTGACGTCAGCTTCCAGCAAAATCAGCGCTCGCTCTTAACCGAGAGACTGAAAGTTTGTCCCGCGCCGCAGAGAGAAAGCGGCGGCTCATCGGGTGCCTCAGGTGCGCATGTGCGAACTCTGCTCCCAGAGTGCCGCGCGGCCTGTCACAGACATAGGGTCCTTTCACTGGCGCTCGGCATTGTGGGAGCTGCAGCCCACCATGGCGCCCCGGCTACAAATCAAATCGAAAGCTTTCGACTGAAGATATAATGGTCCCTGGTTCAATCCTGGGTTTCACTAATTTTGTTTCATTTGTTTTTCCTTCACTATAAGGGGAGAGAATCAGGAGAGATTTTCGGATCTTGAACCCATGCCTCCCAGGCCAATAGGAATAAATTTGGTCCACCAATCTATGATTCGGATGAGGGGACCAAATGTATTATATCAAAGTCGGCTGATGATACAAAGCTGGATGGGAATGTAAGTTGTGAGGAGGATGCAAGGAGGCTTCAAAGGGATTTAAACAGGTTAAGTGAGTGGGCAAGAACATGACAAATGAAATATAATGTAGAGAAATGTGAAGTTATCCACTTTGGTAGGAAAAACAGAGTATTTTTGAAATAACAACAGAAAATGCTGGAAAAACTCAGCAGGCCAGGCAACATCCGTGGAGAAAAAATAGAGTCAATGTTTCGGGCCAAACCATTTCTCAAGACTGGAAACGCACAGGAAATGAAATAGATTAAGAGGCCAGGCTGGGAGAGAACAAAAGAGAAGTGAAGAGACATTAAACGTTTCAAAATGTTGGTCTTTATTACAAGATGATTTTGAGTATAATAGTAAAGACTTCTTCCTGCAATTATATAGGCCCCTGGTGAGACCATACCTGAAGTATTGTGTACAGTTTTGATCTCCTTACCTCAGAAAGGATACACTTGCCATAGAGGGAGTGCAACGAAGATTCACCAGACTGGTTCTTGCGCTGGGTTGATGCTCCTATGAGGGGAGATTGAGTAGACTAGGCCTATATTCTAAAGAATTTACAAGAATGAGAGGTGATCTCATTGAAACATACACAATTCTTACAGGGCTTGACTGGTTGGATGCAGGGAGGATGTTTCCCCTGGCTGGGGGAGTCTAGATCCAGGGATAACAGTCTCAGAGTAAGGTGTTGGCCATTTAGGACTGCGATGAGGAGACATTTCTTCACTCAGAGGGTGGTGAATCTTTGGAATTCTCTACCCCAGGGGGCTGTGGAAGCTCAGTCGTTGACTATATTCAAGACAGAGATCGATAGATTTTTGAATATTAAAGGAATCATTTATGTTCTTATGATATGGGGATAGTGCAGGAAAGTGCATATGAGGTAGAAGATCAGCCATGAACTTATTGAATGGCGGAGCAGGTTTGAAGGGACAAATGGACGACTCCTGCTCCTATTTCTTATGTTCTTATATGTAAACCACATCTGACCCTCTGGATCCGGCTCCAGCCACCCGCTGCGTGTTCGAGTCCGGTTGTGGTGACAGCGGCTCAGGGTCGCGCTGGCTGGTTTTGTATCAGGACAGTGTTTGAGGGAGGGACTGTTCAGCGGTGGTGTGATAATAATTTTCAGAATTAGGTTTGTTATATTAAAGAGCTCTTTTTCTGTTACGTTCGATTTACACTCTGCCCAGTTGTATAAATGAACAGTTAACAATGTTTAAGCATTGTGGTGTGTTCAATGTTTGTGCAGTAAATCTGTCACCCAGTGTGAGCCTGGAATACAATCAACCAGCCTGGGCTCGAACCTATCCAAGGGGCGCTTTGTTGCCGGTTACCTCAATTGCTGAGAGTGTGGTGCTGATAACGCCAAGGTCACGGGTTCGATCCCTGTCGGGGTCATTAGAAGATTTTCAGCATGTAACGGTTTTTCATAGCATTTAAAATACAAACTTGATAAGGAAACAAATCCACAGCGAATCTCAATGGGGCATTATTTGGATGAACATCCATTGCACCTTTGACACCGGGGCGGAGAGACACATAGACCATAGAATCATAGATTGATACAGCACAGACGGAGGACATTCGGCCCATTAAGTCTGCACTGGCACATTGAAAGCGCTCTCCAATTAGTCCCACTCCCCTCCTCTTTCCCCACAGCCCTGGATATTTGTCCTTTTCAATATTTATCCAATTCTCCTTTGAAAGTTATGACTGAATCTGCTTCCACCGTCCTTTCAGGCAGCGCATTCCCAATCACAATAACTCGCAGCGTAAAAAAACTCCTCATCTCCCCTCTGGTTCTTTCGCTGGTTATCTTCAATCGGTTTCCTCTTGTTACCGACCCTCCTGCCACTGGAAACAGTTTCTTCCTTATTTTCAAAACCTCAATTAAATTTCCTCTTAACCTTCTGAGGAAAACCATCCCAACATCTCCAGTCTCTCCACATAACTGAAGTCCCTCTCTCTCTGTGTCTCTATCTGTGTCTCTCTTTGTCTCTGACTCTCTCTCTTTGTCTCTGACACTCTCTCTTTGTCTCTGACTCTCTCTCTGTGTCTCTATCTGTGTCTCTCTTTGTCTCTGATACTCTCTCTTTGTCTCTGACTCTCTCTCTTTGTCTCTGACTCTCTCTCTTTGTCTCTGACTCTCTCTCTTTGTCTCTGTCTCTCTCTCTCTTTGTCTCTGACTCTCTTTGTCTCTGACTCTCTCTCTTTGTCTCTATCTGTGTCTCTCTTTGTCTCTGACACTCTCTTTGTCTCTGACACTCTCTCTGTCTCTGACTCTCTCTCTCTGTCTCTGACTCTCTCTCTTTGTCTCTGACTCTCTCTCTCTGTCTCTGACTCTCTCTCTTTGTCTCTGACACTCTCTCTTTGTCTCTGACTCTCTCTTTGTCTCTGACTCTCTCTTTGTCTCTGACACTCTCTCTTTGTCTCTGACTCTCTCTCTGTCTCTGACTCTCTCTCTGTCTCTGACACTCTCTCTTTGTCTCTGACTCTCTCTCTGTCTCTGACTCTCTCTCTTTGTCTCTGACTCTCTCTTTGTCTCTGACACTCTCTCTTTGTCTCTGACTCTCTCTCTCTGTCTCTGACACTCTCTCTCTCTCTGACTCTCTCTCTTTGTCTCTGACTCTCTCTCTCTGTCTCTGACTCTCTCTCTTTGTCTCTGACTCTCTCTCTGTCTCTGACACTCTCTCTTTGTCTCTGACTCTCTCTCTTTGTCTCTGACTCTCTCTCTTTGTCTCTGACTCTCTCTTTGTCTCTGACTCTCTCTCTCTGTCTCTGACACTCTCTCTCTTTGTCTCTGACTCTCTCTTTGTCTCTGACTCTCTCTCTTTGTCTCTGACTCTCTCTTTGTCTCTGACTCTCTCTCTCTGTCTCTGACTCTCTCTTTGTCTCTGACTCTCTCTCTTTGTCTCTGACACTCTCTCTCTGTCTCTGACACTCTCTCTTTGTCTCTGACTCTCTCTCTCTGTCTCTGACTCTCTCTCTTTGTCTCTGACTCTCTCTCTCTGTCTCTGACACTCTCTCTCTGTCTCTGACACTCTCTTTGTCTCTGACACTCTCTCTTTGTCTCTGACACTCTCTCTCTCTCTGTCTCTGACACTCTCTCTTTGTCTCTGACTCTCTGTCACTGTCTCTGACTCTCTCTCTTTGTCTCTGACACTCTCTGTCTCTGACACTCTCTCTTTGTCTCTGACACTCTCTCTCTGTCTCTGACTCTCTCTCTTTGTCTCTGACTCTCTCTCTCTGTCTCTGACACTCTCTCTTTGTCTCTATCTGTGTCTCTCTTTGTCTCTGACACTCTCTCTTTGTCTCTGACTCTCTCTCTCTGTCTCTGACACTCTCTCTTTGTCTCTGACTCTCTCTCTTTGTCTCTGACACACTCTCTCTGTCTCTGACTCTCTCTCTTTGTCTCTGACTCTCTCTCTTTGTCTCTGACTCTCTCTCTGTGTCTCTGACTCTCTCTCTCTGTCTCTGACTCTCTCCCTTTGTCTCTGACTCTCTCTCTTTGTCTCTGACTCTCTCTCTCTGTCTCTGACTCTCTCTCTTTGTCTCTGACTCTCTCTCTTTGTCTCTGACTCTCTCTCTCTGTCTCTGACTCTCTCTCTTTGTCTCTGACTCTCTCTCTTTGTCTCTGACTCTCTCTCTTTGTCTCTGACACACTCTCTCTGTCTCTGACACTCTCTCTTTGTCTCTGACACTCTCTCTGTCTCTGACTCTCTCTCTCCGTCTCTGACTCTCTCTCTTTGTCTCTGACTCTCTTTGTCTCTGACTCTCTCTCTCTGTCTCTGACTCTCTCTCTTTGTCTCTGACTCTCTCTCTTTGTCTCTGACTCTCTCTTTGTCTCTGACACACTCTCTCTGTCTCTGACACTCTCTCTTTGTCTCTGACACTCTCTCTTTGTCTCTGACACTCTCTCTGTCTCTGACACTCTCTGTCTCTGACTCTCTCTCTTTGTCTCTGACTCTCTCTCTGTCTCTGACACTCTCTGTCTCTGACACACTCTCTCTTTGTCTCTGACTCTCTCTCTTTGTCTCTGACACTCTCTCTCTGTCTCTGACTCTCTCTCTTTGTCTCTGACACTCTCTCTTTGTCTCTGACACTCTCTCTCTGTCTCTGACTCTCTCTCTTTGTCTCTGACACTCTCTCTCTGTCTCTGACTCTCTCTCTCTGTCTCTGACACTCTCTCTCTGTCTCTGACTCTCTCTCTCTTTGTCTCTGACTCTCTCTTTGTCTCTGACACTCTCTGTCTCTGACACTCTTTGTCTCTGACACTCTCTCTCTGTCTCTGACTCTCTCTCTTTGTCTCTGACTCTCTCTCTCTGCCTCTGACTCTCTCTCTTTGTCTCTGACTCTCTCTTTGTCTCTGACTCTCTCTCTTTGTCTCTGACTCTCTCTTTGTCTCTGACTCTCTCTCTTTGTCTCTGACTCTCTCTCTCTGTCTCTGACTCTCTCTTTGTCTCTGACTCTCTCTCTCTGTCTCTGACTCTCTCTCTCTGTCTCTGACTCTCTCTTTGTCTCTTGACACTCTCTCTCTTTGTCTCTGACTCTCTCTTTGTCTCTGACACTCTCTCTCTTTGCCTCTGACACTCTCTCTTTGTCTCTGACACTCTCTCTTTGTCTCGGACACTCTCTTTGTCTCGGACACTCTCTCTGTCTCTGACTCTCTCTTTGTCTCTGACACTCTCTCTCTGTTTCTGACTCTCTCTTTGTCTCTGACACTCTCTCTCTTTGTCTCTGACTCTCTCTCTTTGTCTCTGACACTCTCTCTTTGTCTCGGACACTCTTTGTCTCTGACTCTCTCTCTGTCTCTGACTCTGTCTCTGACTCTCTCTCTTTGTCTCTGACACTCTCTCTCTGTCTCTGACTCTCTCTTTGTCTCTGACACTCTCTCTCTCTGTCTCTGACTCTCTCTCTTTTCTCTGACACTCTCTCTCTGTCTCTGACTCTCTCTCTTTGTCTCTGACTCTCTCTGTCTCTGACACTCTCTCTGTCTCTGACTCTCTCTCTTTGTCTCTGACACTCTCTGTCTCTGACTCTCTCTCTTTGTCTCTGACACACTCTCTCTTTGTCTCTGACACACTCTCTCTGTCTCTGACTCTCTCTCTTTGTCTCTGACTCTCTCTGTCTCTGACTCTCTCTCTCTGTCTCTGACACACTCTCTCTTTGTCTCTGACACTCTCTCTTTGTCTCTGACACTCTCTCTCTGTCTCTCTCTCTTTGTCTCTGACACACTCTCTCTTTGTCTCTGACACACTCTCTCTCTGTCTCTGACTCTCTCTCTTTGTCTCTGACTCTCTCTCTTTGTCTCTGACACTCTCTCTTTGTCTCTGACTCTCTCTCTTTGTCTCTGACTCTCTCTCTTTGTCGCTGACACTCTCTCTCTGTCTCTGACACTCTCTCTCTCTGTCTCTGACACTCTCTCTTTGTCTCTGACTCTCTCTCTTTGTCTCTGTCTCTCTCTTTGTCTCTGACTCTCTCTCATTGTCTCTGACTCTCTCTCTTTGTCTCTGACTCTCTCTATGTCCGACTGTTCTGTCTCTTTCTCACTCTGTGCACAGCTCGACTGCTGCTCTGACAGTTTCGGTATCTGTTCGTTCCTCGTTAGTATAGTTGTGAGAATCCTCGCCTGTCACGCGGGAGACCGCGGTTCATATTTCCCAATGGAGAGGAGCTTTTTAACATCCCCAATGTTTAACCTTTGGGCAGCTTCTTATATTGCTCCTTGGAACAGTTGAACAGAAAAAAGAATTCGGGACACAAATTTGAGGTGTTGGGCAAGAGATAAAGAGGGGATGTGAGGAAAAACTTTTTTACGCAGCGAGTGGTGAGGATCTGGAACTCACTGCTGACGGAAGTGGTGGAAGCGGAGAAACTCAATATTTTCAAGGGGTGAATGGATAGGCACTTGAGGGCAATAAACTTGCAGGGCTACGGGGATAGAGAGGGGGAATGTGACAGACTGGATTGCTCCACAGATAGCCGGCATGGACTCGATGGTCCGAAAGGCCTCCTTCTGTGTCTTGTGACTCTGTGATTCTATGACACTGTTACCTGCATTTGTAGAACGCCGTTCTCTTCTGTGATGTTCTTACTACAGCTCACGGAGATGAGTTTCCGTCGTGTAGTGGTTACCACATTCACCTAACACGTAAAAGGTCCCGTTAGAAACCAGGCGGAAACATTTTGTAGAACATTCCCCATTAAAATTGAATTAATATGATAAAGTTGAATAAATTTTCTGATTAAACATGAATAAAATAAAATATCACATAAAACACGTGTATTTTCTCTGTACAATTCTGGAGCATCAGCAGCAGCAGAATTGTATTCAACCACAATCTGTAGCCTCCTAGCCTGGCAGATCCCTCACTCTACCATTACCGTCAAATCAGGAGACCAAACCTGGTTCAATGAAATGTGTAGAATAGCAGGCCAGGAGCGGCACCAGGCGCACCTAAAAATGACGCCATTCCAAACTGGTGAATCTGGATATGGAACCAAGGCGGGCCAATGCAGTAGAGATACAGATTATCCAGGATCTAATTGAATGAAGGAACAGGGCTGAATGGCCTCCTCATGTTCATATTAGTTGGTCACCATTAAGAAAATGCTTATCTCGGATCCCAGTGGAAGACCTCATACTCACCGACATTGTAACCAGTGCTACAGTTTATCCCATTATCTTGCAGCCAAAATACACATTTTGATAAACCTAGAAATGTTAAAACACCGTCCCTGGGTGGGCTCGAGCCACCAACCTTTCGGTTAACAGCCGAACGCGCTAACCGATTGTGCCACAGAGACCTGCTGGAATACTGATTACAACATATACTAAAGCCGGAGAGTACCGAGATAAAACCTCAGGTCACAGAGAGCAAGACAATAATTGTCCAGTCTCTGTTTACTTGTCCAAATTAAAGAAATGTAACATTCATTGTCAGAACATGGAAATAGTCGCTGAAAGAAAATCTATTAAAAGAATTGTTTTGAAAACCCGCTTTGAGCCATTAGATCGGTTCATCAACCAATGGTGTCGGTGAGATATTAACATGGTGTCTGGGTTTCTCACAACTGTTGGAATCTTCCCACGAGTTCTTTTGCTGTTATATTTGTTCATCAATGTGGAGATCAGATATACACGTGGTCGCGTCACTGGGTGCCCCGGGAACCAGATACAACAGAGCACAGGCAAATGATGGGACTCTGCCCTGTCTGCTCTATGTGGGGGTCAGTAGAAACCGAATGAGAACAAAGAACGACAGGCCTGGACTGGAGCCTTGGCCCATCCATCTGTGTGGGGCTCAGCACCATTCTGGATGAGATCAGCAAACTGAGCGCAGTCCGGGAACGGATCCTGATAACACCCTGCTCTTAGTGGCTCCACTGTGTGAGAACATCAGCACAGGCCGGATATGAAGCCTGGGCCCTTCCTGCTCCATGGGGCTCAGTAACACACTGCTTGAGATGGAGTAACATACCACAGGCCGGGGATGGAGCCTGGGCCCTTCCTACTCTGTGGGGCTCAGTAACACACTGCTTGAAATGGAGTAACACACCACAGGCCGGGGATGGAGCCTGGGCCCTTCCTACTCTGTGGGGCTCAGTAACACACTGCTTGAAATGGAGTAACACACCGGGGATGGAGCCTGGGCCCTTTCTACTCTGTGGGGCTCAGTAACACACTGCTTGAGATGGAGTAACACACCACAGGCTGGAGATGGAGCCTGGGCCCTTCCTACTCTGTGGGACACAGTAACACACTGCTTGAGATGGAGTAACACACCACAGGCCGGGGATGGAGCCTGGGCCCTTCCTACTCTGTGGGGCTCAGTAACACACTGCTTGAGATGGAGTAACACACCACAGGCCGGGGATGGAGCCTGGGCCCTTCCTACTCTGTGGGGCTCAGTAACACACTGCTTGAGATGGAGTAACACACCACAGGCCGGGGATGGAGCCTGGGCCCTTCCTACTCTGTGGGGCTCAGTAACACACTGCTTGAGATGGAGTAACACACCACAGGCCGGGGATGGAGCCTGGGCCCTTCCTACTCTGTGGGGCTCAGTAACACACTGCTTGAGATGGAGTAACACACCACAGGCCGAGGATGGAGCCTGGGCCCTTCCTACTTTGTGGGGCTCAGTAACACACTGCTTGAGATGGATTAACACACCACAGGCCGAGGATGGAGCCTGGGCCCTTCCTACTCTGTGGGGCTCAGTAACACACTGCTTGAGATGGATTAACACACCACAGACCGGGGATGGAGCCTGGGTTTCCCTGTTCTTCGTGGGACTCAGCACCACACCGCCTGCAATAAACTAACAGGCCTAAGGCCGAGGAAGGAACCTGATCACATTCTGTTGTGTGGGACTCAGTAGCACACCAGGTAAGATCTGAAAACTCTGCTCACAAGCGGAGCCCCTGGGGCAGAGCCACCAGCTGCCTCCCTGCAATAACAGACAGGGAGGAGGGAGTGAGGCTGTTATTTCAATGTTTTAAGCTGATTTCACAGGCGATCCCCAGCTGTGAATCTCCCAGTAGAGAATTCAAGGAGAGTTTGATATAAATGAGATCCAAGAACAGTGTCCGAACATTACTCCTTGATTCGGGACTCTGATCTCTCTCCAGCATCTCGCTGCTGAAGATTGAATTTGCTATAATTTCACCTTGTCTCGTGATCAGTGCGGCTCATTGAGACTTCGGCCCGTCTCTCCCTTCACAACCCATCAATGTGGAGAAAAGAACAGGGAATTTTACACATGTGTTGTGCTCTGTAACTTTATTTGAACATTTCATTGCATTTCACGCTGTGTCCAACACGGTGAGGTCCCCCGTGCTGTGTCAGCATTGTATCTTTATCAACACTCCAGCTTTACATTAACACAACCTGAGCTCCGAGATCTGGTCGGGTCACATTGCCCCGAAAGTGAGGAATGAGCGGGAGGGGCAATTGCGCCCGGGGTTAGATTTTCCTCCAAGTGGATGATACAACATTTAATTTACTGTGAAGCCGAAATAGCTCAGCTGGGCGAGCGTTAGTCTGAAGATCTAAAGATTCCGGGTTTTGGCATTTCTTGGTTAGTTTATGTCTCCTTCACTATAAGAGGATAGAATCAGAAACGACTTTCAGCGCGTGGACCCGCATCCACCAAACGAATGGGAGTGAAACCACTTCTGACCCGCTAGATCCTGCTCCAATCGCTCGCTGCTGCTTCAAATCCAGTTGGGGTCCCGCAGGCTGTTTGTACACCGTGACTGAGGTAGGGGCTTTTCAGTGGTGGTGCATTCATGATTATTAGGATGAGGTTTGTTAGATTAAAGATTTCTTTTACTGATTCTTTCGATTTACACTGTGCCCAGTTGTATATAGGAACAATGTTTAAGCGATGTGGTGTGATCAATGTTTGTGCAGTAACTCGGTCACCCAGTGTGAGTCTGAAAGACAATCCTCCCAGCCTGGGTTCGAGCCTGTCCAATGGTCGCTCAGTTGGTGAGAGCATGGAGCTAATAACACCAAGGTCATGGGTTCGATCCCCGTATGGGCCATCAGAATGTTTTCATAATTTTAAGCTTTTTCGAAATACTTAAAATGCAAACTTTATAAAGAAACAAATCCATACAGAATCTCACGGGGGAATTATTTGGATTAAAATCCATTGCACCTTTGACACCGGGGCGGAGAAACACAAACTTTTTGGGTTTGCTGATGAACGTTGAACAGGCGGCCTGTTCCCGATAATGGTCACAAGCAGGTAAGAGGCAGACAGAGCGGCTCTGACCCCGCGAGATGGGCAAAAGGCTTCAGTTCAGGACAAATGCATCAATGAATTGTTCACACAGCACCGAGAGAGACAACATCCAGAGAAAAACACAGGAGGATACAGATCAATCTAAAATGTTATAAATAATTCCCATTCTTGATATCTGTCTATTCAATCGCCACACCTTCACTGCCGGAAAGTAATTCCAGATTAAATCGTTCAGTTCGAGAATGGCAGCGGAAAGTAACTCGAATGAATTGAAAACTGCTGAATCCCGGGATTGAATACGGGACCATTATTAAATCTGTGGAGAGAAAAACAGAGTTAAGGTTTCAGGTCGATGACCGTCCGTCTGACGTTAACTCTGTTTCTCTCTCTACAGATGCTGCCTGACCTGCTGAGTATTTCCAGCAGTTTCTGTTTTTACTTCCAATTTCCAGCATCCGCAGTATTTTGCTTTTGTACTTTTATAAATCTTCAAGTCGCTCCTCCCCACTGAGCTATTGCGGATACGGAGCAACCTACAGTGCGTCATCCTCTCCGAGGGAAAGGGAAGGGTTTGTGTCCTGAACCCGCTGCGTTTACATCAAGCATCTAATTCACCTGCAGGCTGGAGGAGCAGAGGAAGCTGGAGGGAAAGAAGTGACAGGAGCCGAAGCAGAAGACATTTGAAAATGGCAGAATCTTGTGTCTGTCTGTTGTTTCAAATGATGCAGGACAGCCCTGCGTGGATTTGCAGTTTTCCCAGGAGCTGCATTGTTCGGTGTATGCATTTTAGACATGGAAACATGTACATCTGGAGCTTGTGCTAATAGTTCACCTCACTGCATTTCAGGTAGATGCCTACCCGCACTTGGTGCTGTGGTTGCGCGAACATGTCTTTTGTGTTCTCACCTGAAATGTCATTTTGTAGACACAGTTTGCCTGGCGTGATATATTTAAAAAGTGGACTTAGACTGAAATGGACGGGGTTGCTGCGGTGGGTGAAATATGGTGACGATCTATTGTTATTATCCAAGGCAACGCTGCAGGATCCTTTAACGAGCTCCCATGGATCCACTGAAACCAGCCGAATGTGCAGCTTTGAGAGTGGCTTTCTGCACCGTCAGGGCAGGAAACGGGAGTGAGGGCGGGACACTGTCGGCATCTGTGCTGAGTGTGAGTCTGTGCAGCATTGTACAGAGAAAATATACGGGTTCTGCGAGATTTTTCACTTTATTGAAATTTAACCACAAGATCAGTTGTTCCTTTTTTATATATTAATTCAATTTTAATGGGGAACGTTTTCAAAATGTTTCCTTCCGGTTACAAACCGGGTAATTTTCCCGTGTTATGCGACCGTGCTAACCATTACACTACGGAAACTCTGCCATTGGTTGGGCCAAGAACATCACAGAAGAGAACTGCGATCTGCAAACGCAGGTCCGGGATTAACTTTTGCATTAATATACTTTATTATCTGAATTTGACAAAGCTCAATAAACTCTTTAAAAAGGTGAACAATTCTTCTAATTGACAAATCAACTTTCTGTTTCAGACTGAAGGAAATCCCAACATGGTCACCGAGTGACAGGCAAAACTTTCATAAGTGTTTTGTCTTTTGCTTGTGATGAATTTTCACCAGTTCTCATTTTACAGACGGTATTTGAGGAGTTGGTTAAAAATGTTCAGTGTTTATCACACCGGGAATCTGGTGCAGCCGTTGTTCAGTTTAACAGGGACCAACAATTGTCGCCGCTTTTACACAGCGGAAGAAACTCGCCCCTGGAGGTTCACCTGGAGCAAGTTCCAAAATCATTCATCCCACCCTGGAGCGGAACCGGGGGCATTTCGGGTGTAAGGCGAGCGTGATAATTGCTGCAGTCCCGAAACCTCTGCTCAGTTTGTCAGCCGCGAGTCAGAAGGATGTGTTAAGGGAGAAGGTGACCCGCTGACTCACCTCTCTCTGCACTGATTGAGATTGTGTCGCTTCTCCGTCAAACAACATCACTTCCGTCCCACACTGAAAACTCTCAATCCTTCTCCTCCGCTCGCTTTCTATTCAAGTAATTGGACAATGAATCAGTAATAAGGTTCCCTCGGGCTTTTGCTGGTGGATTTACTGATAAACCGGGGAATTGAGAGGAAACTGGAGCACAGGCAGGGTCCTTGCGACAGACCAGTCCGGCTAGCCCAGTCGGTGGAGTGTCGGATACTTCATCCCCACGGTGGGGAGTTTGCGCTTAAAATTTTTGGGCTGATTTTAAAGGCGATTCCCAGCTCGGTCAATGAGTGTTTCATATAAATGCGGTTCAACAAAATAAGAAAATCTCTCCTTGATTCCGGAATCTTGTCTCTTTCCAGCCACCCGCTGCTAAAGATTGAACTGACTTTAATTTCACCTTGGCTCGGGGTCAGTGCGGCTCAGTGGGACTTCGGCCCGTCTCTCCCTTCACAACCCATCAGGGCCGACAAAACAACGGGGAATTTTACACACGTGTTGTGTTCTGTAACTTTTTATAAACACTTCAGTGTATTTCACTCTGTGTCCAAGACTGTGAGGTCTTCCCTGGTGTGTCAGCTTCCGGTGTTTATAAACACTTCAGATTTCCTGATAATGTTGTTGAATCGCATTTTTTGAAAGAGTCATTGACCGAGAGGTGCCGGGGGATTTAGAGCTGGGGATCGCCGGTGAAAGCAGCCCAATAATTTGAAACACAAACCGCCCCTGAGATTAAGAGTCTCAGGCTCTACCGACTGAGCTAGCCGGGCCGGTCTGACCCCGCGCACTGCTTGTGTTACAAACCATGAACCAGTTTCCCCTCAATTCCCAGCTTTACCAGTAAATCGGCCAACAATAGCCCGAGAGAACCTTATTACTGGTACTTTATCCAATCACTTTAATATGTGTTTTCTGGTTAGCAACACTTCTGCCGCCGGAAAATGTTCTCCTTGTTTACTTTATTAAAACTCTTCATGACATTGAACACGTCGACAAAATCTCCCCTTATCATCTCTGCTCTGAGGAGAACAACCTCTTCTTCTCCACTACTCCACGGAACTGAAGTCCCGCATCCGTCCTAAAGCGCAGTGCCCGAATTACACACAATATTCCAAAGGTTTGGTATAACTTCCTTCCTTTTGCCCTCTATGCCTCTGTCTGTAAAGCCCAGGATTCCGTTTGTTTTTCTAACACAGGATAAAATGCTGCGGATGCTGGAAGTTTGAAATAAAAACAGAATTCGCTGGAAATACTCAGCAGCTGTGAATGGTAGGCGAGTTGGAAAAAAGCGAATTGGACTCAAAAATGCTGTGTAAGGGTTTCATGCTGCAATGGGGAGCATTCTGGACTTTGAATCCAGCGATCTGAGCCTCGGTGGAACCAGGTTTCTTCTTGTCCCAGCTGGGGACAAATAAAACAAATTTTGATCGCAACTCTGTGATTGGCTGCTCAGCAGTGGCAAAGTGTAGACGCTGAAGGTGTGGATGAGAAAAGGCCGGGCCAAAATGGAATGGTGGAGTTAAAATTGTCCAGTTCTTCCAATATTGCTGCTGGACGGGGTGTGCAAGTAGCCTTGAGAGGGCAGTGATGTATCGCCATTGCAGTGCTGGTCCCCGACACATACTCCGTTCCCGAGCCACCGATTTCATCCCAATCCCTGGCCACTGAGACTGAACCAGACAGCTTGCAACCTTGGTATTTGTCCCCGAGATGAGCTTCTGCGCAAGACGGTCTACTTCCACCTCCGTATCATCGCCCGACTCCGCCTCTGCCTCAGCTGATCTGCTGCTGAAACACTCATCCTTGCCTTTGTCACCTCCAGACTTGACGATTCTAATGTACTCCTGGAAGGCCTCCCATCACCCTCCCTCCATAAACTTCAGCTCATCCAATCCTCTGCTGCCCGTATCCTAACTCGCACCATGTCCCGTTCACCCATCACCCCGGGTCTCACTCGCCTCCATTGGCTCCCTTCAGGCGACAGTTCAGTTTTCAAATTCTCGTCCTTGTTTTCAAATCCCTCCATGGACTCGCCTCCCCCTATCTCTGTAACCTTCTCCAGCCCTACACCCTCTGAGATCTCTGCACTCCTCCAATTCTGGGTTCTTACACATCCCCGATTTTAATCCTTCCACCATCTGCCGTGGTGGGATTGTGAGCTCAGGTCTCCAGATCATCATGAAGTCTGCGGCTGAGGAACAGTCTGTGGCGGGACCAGCACTGCAATGGCGATTCATCGCTGCCCCCTCAAGGCAAACCTCTCCACCAGCAAGCACTGGACAATTTTCTCCTCACCATTACACTATTCCTCTGGAATACTGGTCGATTAACAAACTCACTGTGCCGCCCTACCTCATAAATAATTGATTGAAGATTCGTTAATGAGCAGCGCAGTCTGAACGAGGATCTGTTCGAACAGTGAATTCAATGTCAAATCAGGCACAGAAAGCGAAATAAATAGAGCGAAATAAAGGTTGGATTTAGAGAGAGAGAAGAAAAATAGAAAAATGTAAAAACATTTTTATTATATAAAAAATATTCAACGGCAATTTATATCTGAAGGAATGAGATTCCACACTTATAAAATATATTTTCAGTGCCAGAGAGGTTATTTGGCAGTAATTAAGACTGTTAAAAAGGGGACTTAGACTGAACTGGTCGGAGTTGCGGCGGTGTGTGAAATATGGTGACGATCTATCATTATTAGCAGAGGCGACTCTGCAGGATTATATTAAAATCTCCTGCGGATCCACTGAAACCAGTCGAATGTGCAGCTTTGAGAGGGGTTTTCTGCACCATCAGGGCAGGAAACGGGAGTGAGGGAGGGACACTGTCGGTATCTGTGCTAAATTTGAGACTGTGAAGAATGGTGTGGGCTCAGATAATATACGGGCT
This sequence comes from Somniosus microcephalus, assembly GCF_052327205.1. Lineage (NCBI taxonomy): Eukaryota > Metazoa > Chordata > Chondrichthyes > Squaliformes > Somniosidae > Somniosus > Somniosus microcephalus. The sequence goes on along the minus strand of NW_028225182.1, from coordinate 2,420,826 downwards.
CTATGAGATATTTTATTTTATTGATATTTAATTACAATATGAATTTTTCCAATTTCATATTTATTCAATTGAAATGGGGAAGGTTTCTTTCCAGTTTTGAACCGGGGACCATTTATCGAACATAATGCTTGCGCCCGGGATTGAATCGGGGAGTTTGCACTTATGAGGTGAACGTGATAACCACTACAATATGGAAACCTCTGTTTAGCTAAATATCCAGAAAGAACTGTTCAGCGAGAAGGTGAAATGCTGGATCCCAGATTCTGGATTCATTACCTTTCAGTAACATTTCTCTGGCCGAAACTGCACAAGTCAAGAATGTTCCTTTCAAAGTCATTAAACTCTCGAATTTCCGCGTCGCCCCCGAATCCTCTGAATCAGATGCCTCCAGTTTTTCCACTCAATCAATGTCCCTTTGCAATTCCCTGTTCCCATCCACATTAATTATTGTGCCACTGTCGATCAGTGATAATTGATAGTCAAAGTGATCAGGCCATGCTTGCTCAGTCGGTAGCAGGCTCCTGGGTTCGTGCCCACGTTGGTTGAAGGTTTTTGTTAAACTTTTTCTTTGTTGCTTTTACGGTAAAGCCTCATGAATTAACCGACAATTTTCTTTGTCACAATGAAAGAAATACTAACTGAGGGAGAGTCGACAATTCAATAATTTGTACTGTTACCCATATCTCATTTTACACACTGTACTTTAGGAGTCTGGTTTAAAATGATCATTGCTGATGACACCAGGAATCTGGGGAACTTTGGTCAAATTGAACAGGACCAGTTATTTCTACCATGCGCACAAAATAGAAGCAGTTCTGAATTTAAAATCCCATGGTGCTGACATTCAGATTAAACGCAGTCAGCGTTGAAATAAAGTGAAAGAATTTTACAGTGAAAAGATTTGTCAGTAAGTATTTGTGCCTTTAATTAAAGTTTGTGGCTTTTGATTCCCGCTCATGTCTCGTCTTCCTCTGTTGAATAAAAAACAAGGGATTTGACATTTGACTGCGCTGCGCCTGATATCTGTGAGCTCATCCTTTATATTGAGCGGTTTTTCACCCTTTGATCGGCGTCAGCTTTAGCTCAGCAGTTACTTCGCAGCACCAACTTAATTCTCAGTTCGAACCCTGTTTCACCGCGGGCGCTGCCTGGCGTTTTTTTGTCATTTTCAATCTCCTTATTTTACACCGAAACAAATTGCAGCCGTGATTTTAATTTAGCAGAGTGATATTTTTCGAGGGCACCTTTATATGATTCAATAAGCTATTCTGATCCGTAAGTGTGACCGCGTTCGATTCCCGGTTAGGGAAGTAACTTTGACATCACTGGTTTTAATTAATTAAAGCGAAGAAATTTGAGTAAATAAATAACATGCAACTAATGTGAAAAAATAAGAAATGTTTTAATCACCATTAATTAACCGACAGCCTTCTTTTGCAGAATGAAAAATATTATAATATGGTGATTGAGTGTCAGTCGAAACTTCAGTCATTTATTTTGCTCTTTGCATGTGCTGAACTGTTAACCCATATCTCATTTTACACATTGTAATTTAGGAGAATAGTTTAAAATGTTCATTGCTTGTGAGAGCAGGGATCTGGGGAAACTTTTGTTAAATTAATCAGGACCGTTTTCTTCACAGAAAAAATATTCTCTGACATAGTTTTTTCAGACCAAACACTGACCGATCTTCCTTAGACCCAAAGTGAATGGTCTGACACGTGCCCACATTGAACTGCATTAATCACAGTTCAGGGGAGATTTAATAGAGTTGTTCAAAATTATGGGGGAAACAGTTTCCACTGGGAGGAGGGTCAGCGGGGCTATGGGGGAAGAGCAGCGGAGTGGGACTAATTGGATAGCTCTTTCAAAAATGCTCCATCAATTGTTCATTTTAATCTGCGATTGATAGATTTTTGTTAACCAAAGGTAATAAGGGATGATTCAAGTCAGTGAGACTCTTTATAATTGTTTCAATCATCATTAATCAACCCACAACATTGTGTTGCTCACTACAGGAATTGCTAACAAGTTTACTGGGTGACAGACAAACTGTAATAACTTAATATAGAATCATAGAATCAGACAGCACAGAAGGAGGCCATTCGGCCCAAATTGCCTGTGCCGGCTCTTTGAAAGAGCAATCCAATTATTCCCACTCCCCTGCTCTTTTCCCAAAGCCCTGCAAGTGTTTCTTTTTCAATTATGTCCCTTTTGAAAGTTAACATTGAATCTGCTTCCACCACCATGTCAGGCAGAAAAATATTGACATTAATATTATCCAAGTCCCATTTCACACAGTGATTTCCATGCTTTGCATGCCATGAACTTTTATCACTTCTGATTTTACACACTCTAATTTAGAAGTTTGCTTAAAAATGTTCGGTGCTTGTGACATCAGCCATTGTTAGATTTAAATGGATTTCAGCCGCTTTCCTTGGAAATCTCTGCCCCAAACTGCTGCTGATGCTCATTCGTTGAGTATATTCAAGGCAGAGATCGATAGATTTTTGGACTGTAGTGGAATCAATGGATATGTGGATAGGCAGGAAAGTGGAGTTAAGGTCGATGATCAGCCATTATCTGATTGAATGGCGCAGCAGGCTCGGGAGCCATATGGCCTACTCTTGCTTCTAATTCTTTCATTCTTATTTTCTTATGTCCTTTCACAGGAGAGCAAACTCGCCCCTGGACATGCATAAGGAGCAAGTTCCAACAAAATGATTCCGCGTATGTGATAGCTCCCACACTGCGGAAACGTCTCCACATTCAGTACCGGGTCAGATGGGAATGCTCAGCGAGCAGGTGAACCGCTGAATCCCACTTTTGAGGGATGTCCCAAAGTGCTTCACAGTGGCGTCAAAAGAAATGAGTTGCACTTAGTAATTAAATATGCAGAATGTCAGAAGTGGGATTTGCACACACGCCTACCAGAAGAGACTGCGACCTAAACGCAGACGCCTTAGACCGCTCCTCAATGCTAGAAAACTCACTTGCTCACTTCTGCATTTAAAATGTTTCAGTCCTGGTGCTTGTTCAATGTTTCTCGAAGGCTCAGTGACTGTGTTATCATCTCCCCTGGGGATTTCCTGAGCCTGTGCTCGGTGTATGGGGAGGTTTGGCCCGGGTCACTGGGGTGGACAATAACAATCTGAGCTCTGGAGCTGGGGAAGAGCGAATAATTAATGGGTTTGTTTCCGTGTCTGAAATGTGGCTTAGATCTGTTGGTGTTAACCGAGGCCGGGGCTGCGAGATATTGCATTTTGTTCACTTTAAATCAGAGGAATATCCGCAGTCAGGAGCTGAAAAGGACCAAGAGCTGAAAAAACACAAGAAAAAAGAGAAGAAATGTCAGCAATTGTGATAAACTCTTCAAAGTGTTTTCTGGTAGTTTAGTGGTTTAATTGCTTTAATCACCATTTATTAACTGATAGCGTTGATTTTGCAGAATGAAAGAAATGCTCACACTGAGGGACAGTCGAATCTTCAATAACTAAACTTTAATAATTTGTGAAACTTTATTCATTGATGAAGTTTTATCACCTATCTGATTTTACACACTGTGTATCAATTAATTTCACATAAATAATAGTCTCGAGCATAATGCGCCCGCTCGGGCTCGAAGCGGGGATCGTTCACGTGTTAAGCGAACGTGATAACCGCTAACCTACAACAACTGATACACAACTTCTCCAGAAAGATCTGTTCAGCGAGAAGGTGAAATGCTGAATCCCAGATTCTGGTTTAATTTCCCATCATTAACATTTCTCTGAACAAAACTGCACAAGTCAAAAATGTTCCTTTCAAACTCATTAAAGTCCCTAAATTCCTTCTCCCGAATCTTTTGAATCAGATGCCTCTGATTTTACCCACGCAATCTATGTCCCTTTGCAATTTCCTGCTCCCATCCGCACTACTTACTCTGCCACTATCTTAGTGTCGTTAACCTTGGTAATATATGCATATAGAAGACTTTTGGATTACCTTTTATGTTCGTTGTCATTCTATTCTCATACCCTGTCTTTTCCCTCTTATTTTCCTTTTCACTTCTCCTCTGAACTTTCTATATTTAGACTGATTCTCAGATATATTAGGGTAGTTGAAGCCCCCATTATCACTACTCTATAGGTTATAGTCATAGAGTCATAACGGCACAGAAGGAGGACATTCGTTCCATCAATTCTGTCCTGGCTCTCAGTTGAGCAATCCAGTCAGTCCCATTCCTGCATTCGATCCCCGTACCCCGGTACGTTTATTTCTCTCAAGTGCCTATCCAGTCTCCACTTGAAAACATTGAGTGTCTCCGTTTCCAATAGTTCCGTCGGCAGCGAATGCCAGGTCCTCACCACTCACTGCATAAAAAAAGTTTACCTAACGTCCCCCCTGTATCTCTTGCCTATTACCTTAAATCTGTGTCCCCGAGTCCATTAACATGAACTAGTGGGAACAGCCTTTCCCCATCTAACCTATCCAAGCTCATCATAATCTTGTACACCTCTATCAAATCACCCCATAACCGCCTTTTTCTTTAAATACTCCTGTGCAGCGCCTTGGGAGGATTTACTACGTGAAAGGTGCTATATAAATACACGTTTTTGTTGTTATAATGAAAACAAATGCAGCTTCTCCAACCTGTCCTTGTAGCTAAGATCCCCCATCACCGTGACCATTCTGGTAAATCTCCTCTGCTGTCTCTCAAGGGCCTTCACACCCTTCCTAAAGTGCAGTGACCAGATCTGAATGCAGTACTCCAGTTGTAGCCTAACCAGTGCTTTATAAAGGTTCCACATAACTTCGCTACCTTTGTACTCATTACCTCTATTTATGAAGCCCAAGATCCCATATGTTTTTTTTAACCACTCTCTCCAAATGTCCTGCCACCTTCAAGGACCTATGCACATTAACTCCCCGGCTCCTCTGTCCCTGCACACACTTAAAACTGTGCCATGAAGTGTATATTGCCTCTCACTGTTCCTTCTGCCAAAATACATCACCTCACACTTCTCTGTATTAAATTCCATCTGCCACTTGTCTGCCCATTCTGCTAGGCTTTCTATTTCTTGCTGCAGTCGATTGGTATCATCCTCACTGTTTGCTACACACCCACATTTGGTGTCGTCGGCAAATTTGGAAATTCTACTCTTTATTCCAATATCCAGATCATTTACAAATATCACAAAAGTAATGGCCCCAGCACTGACCCTTGGGGAACCTCCTCCAGTGTGAAAAAACAGCTATTTACCACAACTTGCTGTTTTCTGTCCTTAAGCCAGTTCCTTATCCAAGCTGCCACTGACCAACTATTCCATGAGCATCAATTTTGTTAACCAGCCTTCTATGTGGTACATTGTCAAACACCTTCCTAAAATCCCTGTGGACAACATCCATTGCATTCCCTTCTGTGCAGTCTTCAGGGAACATCCCCATTTCTGTCCTTATTTTGGATGGAAGGTCATTGATGAAGCAGTTGAAGGTGGTTGGGCCTAGCACACTGCATTTCTTTCTTTTTTAAGCATTTATGGGATCTGGTCGTCGCTGGCAAGGCCAGCATTTATTGCCCATCCCTAGTTGCCTTGAGAAGGTGGTGGTGAGCCGCATTCTTGAACCGCTGCAGTCCGTATGGTAATAGTGCTCCCACAGTGCTGTTCGGTAGGGAGTTCTAGGTTTTTCACCCAGTGACGATGAAAGATCGATGATATACCTCTACATTAGGAAGGTTTGTGACTTGGAGGGGAACTTAGAAGTGGTGGTGTTCTCATGTGCCTGCTGCCCTTGTCATTCTAGGTGGAAGAGATCGCGTGTTTGGGAGGTGCTGCCGAAGAAGCATTTGCGAGTTGCTGCAGTATATCTTGTAGATGGTACACACTGCAGCCACGGTACACCAGTGGTGGTGGGAGTGAATGTTTAAGGTGGTGGATGGGGTGCCAATCAAGCGGGCTGCTTTGTACTGGCTGGTGTCGAGCATCTTGAGTGCTGTTGGAGCTGCACTCATCCAAGCAATTGGAGATTATTCCATCACATTCCTTACTTGCGCCTTGTACATGGTGGGAAGGCTTTGAGCAGTCAGGAGGTGATTAACTCGCCACAGAATACCCAGCCTCTGACCGGCTCTTGTTGCCACAGTATTTATGTGGCTGGTCCAGTTAAGTTTCTGGTTAATGGGGACACCAAGATGTTGATAGTGGAGGATTCGGCGATGGTAATGCCATTAAATGTCAAGGGGAGGAGGGTAGACTCTGGCTTCTTGGAGATAGTCATTGCTTGGCACTTCTGTGGCGCGTATGTTACCTGCCACGTATCAGCCCAAGCCTGAACGTCGTCCAGGTCGAGTTGCATGCGGGCATGGATGGCTTCATTATCTGAGGGGTTGTGAATGGCGCTGAACACTGTGCAGTCATCAGGGAACATCCACAAATCTGACCTTATGTTGGAGGGAAGGTCATTGATGAAGCAGCTGAAGATGGCTGGGCCTAGGACACGGCGCTGAGGAACTCCTGCAGGAAAGTTCCGGGGCTGTGATGATTGACCTTCAACCACCACAATCATCTTCTTTTGTGCTAGGTATAACTTCAGCCAGTGGAGCGTTTTCCCCCTGATTCCCATTCACTTCAGTTTTACTAGGGCTCCTTGATGTCAGACTCGGTCAAGTGCTGCCTTGATGTCAAGGGCAGTCATTCTCACCTCACAATTGGAATTCAGCTCCTTTGTTCATGTTTGGACCCAGGCTGTAATGAGATCTGGACCCGAGTGTTCCTGGTGGAACCCAAACTGGGCATCAGTGAGAATATTATTGGTGAGTAAGTGCTGCTTGATAGCACTGTCGATGACTCCTTCCTTCATGTTTTGATGATTGAGAATAGACTGAAGGGGCGGTAAAGTGCCGGGTTGGATTTGCCCTACATTTTGTGGGCAGTTTTCCCCATTGTGGGATAGATGCCAGTGTTGTAGCTGTACTGGAACAGCTTGGCCAGATGCGCGGCTAGTTCTGGAGCACAAGTCTTCAGCACTATTGCCGGGATGTTGTCCGGGCCCATATCCTTTGCTGTATCCAGTGCGCTCAGCCGTTTCTTGATATCACATGGCGTGAATCGAATTGGCTGAAGACTGGTTTCTTTGATGGTGTGGATCTCGGGAGTAGGCCGATATGGATCAACCACTCGGCACTTCTGGCTGAAGTTGTTTGCAAATGCTTCAGCCTTGTCTTTTGCACTCACGTGCTGGGCTTCACCCTCATTGAGGATGGGGATATTCTTGGAGCCTCCACCTCCCATTAGTTGTTTAATGGTCCACCAACATTCACGACTGGGTGTGGCAGGACTGCAGAGTTTTGATCTGATCTGTTGATTGTGGGATCGCTTAGCCCAGTCTATTGCATGCTGTGTCTGGTATTAAGTCCTGTTTTGCAGATTCCCCAGGTTGGCACTTCATTCTTAGGTACGCCTGGTGCTGCTCCTGGCATGCTCTTCTACACTCGTTGTTGAATCAGGGTTGGTCCCCTGGCTTGGTGGTAATTGTAGAGTGAGTGATATGCCTAGTCATGTGATTACAGATTGTGGTGGAATACAATTATGTTGCTTCTGATGGCCCACAGCGACTCCTGGAGGCTCAGTTTTGAACTGCTAGTCTGTTCTGAACCTATACCAATTAGCACAGTGGTAGTGCCACACAACACCAAGGTGGGTGTTCTCAGAGTGAAGACGGGACTTCGAATCCACAGTTTTTTTGCGGTGGTCACTGCTGCCAATGCTGTCATGGTCAGAAGCATCTGCGACAGGTAGATTGGAGAGGAAGAGGTCAAGGAGGTTTTTCCCTCAACATCTGTCACAGTCCCAGACTGGCAGTTATGTCCTTCAGGACTCGGCCAGCTCGGTCAGTAGTGGTGCTGCTGAGCCACTCTTGTTGATGGACATTGAAGTCCTCCACCCAGAGTACAATCTGTGCCCTTATACACTCAGTTCTTCTTCCAAGTGGTGTTCATATATTTTGGCCAGTAAAAGCAGCAAACCTGAGGATTAGGAGCAGTTTAGGATTCAGCAAAGGAGGGAAAATGGATTAATTAATAGGGGAATAAAGATTATGAGAGTAAGCTTACAGGGAACATAAAAACTGAATGTAAAAGCTTCTATAGATATGTGCAGAGAAAAAGATTGGTGAAGTGAAGCATCGGTCTCTTGCAGTCAGAATCAGGGGAATGTATAATGGGGAACAAGGAAATGGCTGACCAATTAAATACATACTTTTGTTCTGGCTTCACAAATGAGAACACAATTACCCTCCCAGAGATGTCGGGCAACATAGGGTCTAATGAGAGGGAGGAATTGACTGAAATCAGTATTTGTAGGGAAATGGTGTTAGCAAAATTGATGGGATTGAAGGCCAATAAATCCCCAGGGCCTGATAATGTACATCCTAGTATACTTAAGGAAGTGGCCCTAGAAATAGTAGATGCATTGCTGGTCATCTTCCAAAATTCTATGGGCTCTGGAACAGTTCCCATGGATTGGAGGATAGCTAATGTAACCCCACTATTTATAAAGGGTGGTAGAGAGAAAACAGGGAATTATAGAATGGTACGCCTGACATTGGTAGTGGGGAAAGTACTAGAGTCAATTATAAAAGATGTAATAGCAGAGCACTTAATAAACAGTGACAAAATCAACATCGATTTACCAAAGGTAAATCATGCTTGACTAATCCAGTGGAATATTTTGAGGATGTAACTGGTAGAATAGGTAAGGGAGAACCAGAGGATGTTGTGTATTTGGACTTTCAGAAGGCTTTTAATAAGGTCCCACATAAGAGATTAGCGTGTAAATTTAAAGCACCTGGGATTGGGGGTAAGTAATGACTTGGATAGATAACTGGTTGGCAGACAGGAAGCAAAGAGTTGGAATAAACGGGTCTTTTTCTGAGTGGCAGGCAGTGACTGGTGGGGTACCGCAGGGATCGGTGCGAGGACCCCAGCTATTCACAATATATATAAATGATCTAGACAAGGGAACTAGATGTAATATCTCCAGGTTTGCAGACGACACAAAGCTGGGTGGGTGTCTCTGCTGTGTGGAGGATGCAGATAAACTCCAGTATGATTTAGACAGGTTAGGTGATTGTACAGATGCATGACAATTGCAGTATATTGTGGATAAATGCGGGGTTGTCCACTTCGGTGGCAAAAACAGGAAGACAGATTATTATCAGACCGGCAATAGATTGGGAGAAGGGGAAGTGCAAGGAGACATGGGTGTCCTTGTGCACCAGTCGCTGAAGGTAAGCATGCAGGTGCAGCAGGTGGTTAAGATGGCAAATGGTATGTTGGCCTTCATAGCGAGATAATTTGAGTACAGGAGCAAGGATGTCTTGCTGTAGTTGTTCAGGGCCTTGGTGAGACCACACCTTGAGTATTCTGTGCCGTTTTGGTCGCCTGATCTGAGGAAGGATGTTCTTGCCATGTAGAGAATGCAGCGAAGATTCACCAGACTGATACCTGGGATGGCAGGAATGACGTATGAGGAGAGATTGGATCGATTAGGCATACATTTGCTGGTGTTTAGAAGAATGGGAGGGGATCTCATTGAAACTTATAAAATTCTAACAGGACTAGACAGACTAGATGCAGGTAGGATGTTCCTGATGGCGGGGGAGTCCAGAACCAGGGGTCACAGTCTAAGGATAAGGATTAAGCCATTTAGGACTGAGCTGAGGAGGAATTTCTTCACCCAGAGAACGTTGAACCTGTGGAATTCTCTGCCACACAGGGAAGTTGAGGCCAATTCATTAAGTATATTCAAGAAGGAGTTGGATATATTTCTTCAGGCTAAAGGGATCAAGTGATATGGGGATAAAGCAGGGACAGGGTACTGAATTTGGATGATCAGCCATGATCTCATTAAATGGCGGAGCAGGATCGAGAGGCCGAATGGCCTACACCTGCTCCTATCTTCTATGTATCTATGTTCAACATGGAGGAGTACTGATTCATCAGCTGAGGGAGAGCAGTATGTGGTAATCAGCTGGAGGTTTCCTTGACCATGCTAGACCCCTCCTGATTTTGAACACATCTATCAAATCTCATCGCTATCTTCTCTACTCTGAGGAGAACAACGAAAACGTCTCAATCTATACACCTAACTGAAGTCCCTCATCCCCTGAAACAAGCTTGTAAATCTTTTCTGCCTTCACATTCTTCCTGAAATGTTGTGCCCAGAATCCTCCAGCTGAGGCCTAACCAATGATATATAAAGGCTCAGTATTACTTCCTTGATTTTGTACTCTATGCCTCTATTAATAAAGCCAAGGATCCCGTGTGCTTTTTAACAGCCTTCTTAACTTGTCCCGCCACATTCAGAGATAGATATGTACACCCCCAGGTCTCTCTGTTCCTGCACCCGATTTAAAATTGTATCATTTAGTTTATATTGCCTCAGTTCAATCATCCCACCAAAATGGATCACTTCACACATCTGCTATGTCTCTGCCCATTTCATTATTTACGACAGTTCTGAGTTTCCTGTCATCTGCAGACTTTGATATTTTGCCCAGTATACCCAAGTCCAGGTAATTAATGTATATGAGAAAGAGCATTGGTCCTAATACCGAGCCCTGGGGAACAGCGCTGTATATTTCCCTCCAGTCTGAAAAATAACCGTTCACCACTATTTACAACTGATACACGTGCACAGCATCGTACTCATTCTATAAACACCCATTTTATATATAAACACCACACACATATACATAACAACAACTTGCATTTATGTAGCACCTTTAAAGTAGTAAAACGTCCAAAGGCGCTTCACAGGAGCGATTATCAGACAGAATTGTACACCGAGCCACATAAGGAGATATTAGCACAGGTGACCAAAAGCTTGGTCAAAGTGGTAGATTTTAAGGAGCGTCTTAAAGGAGGAAAGAGAGGCGGAGATGTTTAGGGAGGGAATTCCAGAGCTTAGGGCCTCGGCTCACACACACAGTTTGTATTTTTACACGGCCTTGTTTGCAGTTATGAATATTGCTTCCAGCCGCAAGTTTAATTGTTTTTCAGAAGCTGCTCGACCAGTTGTGTATTTGGAACAGTTTCCCAGTTTATTTCCCTGTGATGTGATGATTGTGGGGGCTCGGTGTGTGTAATTGGATTTGCTGCAGTCCGCCGGCAGCAGGCGGTGAAAGCGGGCGTGAGACGGTGAGTGACAGGTGAGCGCTGCTTCTGATGCTGTCTGACACCCGGGGGACTCGAGTGGGCGGGGATTTTAAAGCCCGTTCATTACTCCAAGGCAGGAGAAATGAAACAGTGTTTGATGAACGTGTATATATACAAACATCGCTGGTTGCAGTGTGGAGCTCGTGGCGCAACGGTACCGTGTCTGACTCCAGATTAGAAGGCTGCGTGTTCAAATCACGTCGAGGTCATCGTTTTTTTGGATAATCCCGTAATTAATATTTTCTTTGCTGTTTCACGATAACCAGACCCTTGCTCTAAAGTCTGTCTCACTGTTTCCCCAGTGTCAGGGAGTGAAGCGCCTGATGCCCTCATGTATTTAATTTTACTATTCACAAATACAGTTATTCGTTCAAAGTCAACCTGCAGGTGGCCACACATAGAATAAACAGAGCCAGAGAGACAGACAGAATCGGGAAACACCGGGAAATCGGCAAGAGATATTGACAAGCAGATGTTTCCGAGACCAGAACCTGTCATCATTGATGAAGAACTGGATCCGGTCCCAAAATCTATCAGCACAGAGCTGGATATACTGGGTTTATAAAGATTGCTGATATTGCCAGCCCACCTGTCCTCTCTTGGCACTTGGTTCTACCCATAGCCCTGAATAAAGAAGGTAATGAACTGGGGAGTGGATTACCTGAAGAAACTGAAGATGAGAACTCTACTTCTCAGATTGCTGGAAAGATGCCATAGTTTTGTGTCTAAAAGCGCTTTGCGATCAGAACATTGCCTGAAGCCCTGTGGTTAATGAGAGGGCTTTTGATGCTTGATTTTCTTACACACCTTGGAATTCAGGAGAACCTGGTTCATGGTTTGCAGGACAAGTTAAACCCCTGGAGCGGAGCCACCAGGCACCTGGCTGCAAGCAGCGACAAAGACGTTCAAAGTGATCAGACCCGGCGAGCTCAGTTGCCAGAGTGTGAGACTCTTAATTTCAATGTTCGTCAGTTCGAACCCCACGTTGGGCGAAAGCATTTTGATAAACTTTATGTTGCTTTCACGGGAAAGCATCATTAATTAACCAATAATCTTCTTTTGCACAATGAAAGAAATGCTAACAGTGGTAGAATCGATAGTTCAATAATTTGTACCGTTGCCCATATCTCATTATACACACTGAACTTTAGGAGTCTGGTTTAAAAATCGTCACTGCTGATGACACCATGAATCTGGGGAGCTTTGGTCAAATTTAACAGGACCGGTTATTTCTACCGTGCACAGAAAATAGAATCAGTAGTGAACATAAAATCCCATTGTGGTGAATTTCAGATTCAACGCAATCAGCTGAGAAATAAAGTGAAATTAATTTACAGTGAAAAGATTTGGAAGTAAGTGTTACTCGTATTTGTGCCTTTAATTCAAGTTTGTGGCGTCTGACTCCCTTTCACGTCTCTGACTAAGAAAGGAGGGGCTTGACGTCGACCAGACTGCACGGGCCCTGATATATGTGAGCTCATCCTTTATATTGAGTTGTTTCCCACTTTTTTTTATTGGTGTCAGCTTTAGCTCAGCGGTTACTTCGCTACTATCTGTTTAAATTTAAGCACTGTATTACCGCGGGCGCTGCCTAGCGTTTGTATTGTCAGTTTCAATCCCCTTTTACATCGAAACACATTGTAACCGTGATTTTAATTTAGCAGTGTGAAATTTTTCTAGGACAACTTTAAACGATTCATAACGGATTCCTTTCAACACTTTGACCCGGGTTCGATTCCCGGTTAGGGAATTAATTTTGATATCACCGTTTTTAATTAATTAATGCGAAGTAATTTTATTAAATTAATATCATGCATCTAATGTGATAAAATAAGAATTGATTTAATAACCATTATTGAACCAATAACTTCCTTTTGCAGAATGAAATACATTAAAATATGCTTACTGAGGGACAGTCGAAATACAGTGAATTATTTTGCTCTTGCATGTGCTGAACTTTTAACCCATATCTCATTTTACACATCGTATTTTAGGAGAATGCTTTCAAATGTTCGTTGCTTGTGAGAGCAGGGATCTGGGGCAACTTCTGTTAAATTAAACAGGACCGGCTATTTCACAGAAAAAAAAATTCTCTGCCGATGTTTTCAGATCATAGACTGACCGATCTTTCTTAGTGGATGACTTGACATTTGCCCACATTGACCTCCATTAATCACATTTCAGGGGAGATTTAAGAGAGTTGTTCAAAATTATGGGGGAAACAGTTTCCACTGGCATGAGTGTCAGCAGGGCTATGGGGGAAGAGCAGCGGAGTGGGACTATTTGGATAGCTCTTTCAAAGGTACAACATCAATTGTTCATTTTAATCTGCGACTGAGAGATTTTTGTTAACCAAAGGTATTTAGGGATAATTCAAGTCAGTGAGACCCTTCATAATTGTTTCAATCATCATTAATCAACCCACAACATTGTTTTGCTCACTGCAGGAATTAATAACAAGTTTACTGGGTGACAGACAAACTGCGATAACTTATTATAGAATCATAGAATCAGACAGCACAGAAGGAGGCCATTCGGCCCATAGTGCCTGTGCCTCTTTGAAAGAGCGATCCAATTATTCCCACTGCCCTTCTCTTTTCCCAAAGCCCTGCAAGTGTTTCTTTTTCAATTTCCTTCCCCTCTGAAAGTTAATATTGAATCTGGTTCCACCACGATGTCAGGCAGAAAAATATTGACGTTAATATTATCCGAGGCCCATTTCACACAGTAATTTCCATGCTTTGCATGTCATGAATTTGTTCCCTTCTCATTTTACACACTTTATTTTAGCAGTTTGCTCTGCAAACCATGAACCAGGTTCTCCTGAATTCCAAGGTGTGTAAGGAAATCTAGCTCACCTGTCAGTCACTGTCTCTGGCCCGCTTTCACCACCTGCTGCCGGTGGACTGCAGCAAATCCAGTTACACACACCGAGCCCCCACAATCATCACATCACAGGGAAATAAACTGGGAAACTGCTCCAAATACACAACAGGTCGAGCAGCTTCTGAACAACAATTAAACTTGCGTCGTATGGACAATATTCAGAACTGTGAACCAGGCCGTGTAAAAATAAAAACAGTGTCATAGAATCATAGATTCAACATTAACTTTCAAATGGGAAATGTAGTTGAAAAAGAAACACTTGCAGGGCTATGGGGAAAGAGCAGGGCAGTGGGACAAATTGAATAGTTCTTTCAAAGAGCCGGCACAGGCACGATGGGGCTTAATGGGTTCCTTCTGTGCTGTCTGATTCTACAAAAATGTTACTAAAGTTTGACTCTCACCTGGAAAACATGTTAGCATTCCCTTCAGTGTGCAACAAAAAGCAGTGGGTCGATTAAGAGAATTATTAAGTGTCTAACAGACTTGAATTATTTTATTAAACAGTTTTGTAAGAACCAATGGGTCGCGGCGATGAGAGCGCCGAATCCTAACCACTAGACCACCAGGGAACACTTGTACAAACTGCAATATCTCGCAGATCCTTGCTCGCTTACTACCAGCAGATCAAAACTGTATTTTAGTTTTGGTCACCTTACCTGTTGAAGGATATACTTGCCTTAGATGGGGTGTGAGAAGGTTCAGCAGACTGATTCCTGCAATGAGAGGGCTGTCTTATGAGGAGCGATTGAGTAGATTGGGCCTATACTCTCTCGAGTTGAGAAGAACGAGAGGTGATCTCAGTGAATCATACAATCATACAGCTACTTATGCAACTGCCTTTTGAAAACCACGATTGAATCTGCCTCCAGCACCCTTTCAGGCAGTGCATTCCGGATCCTACGATCGATAACTGTAAACCAAGTCTGACAGTGGCACAGTAATTAGTGAGGATAGGAGCAGAAAATTGCAAAGGGACATTGATTGAGTGGGAAAACTGGAGGCATCTGATTCAGAAGATTCGGGGGCGACCTGGAAATTCGAGAGTTTAATGATTTTGAAAGGAACATTTTTGACTTGTGCAGTTTCGGTTAGAGAAATGTTAGTGAAAGGAAATTATTCCAGAATCTGGAATTCAGCATGTCACCTTCTCGCTGAACAGTTCTTTCTGGATGTTTAGCTAAGCAGAGGTTTCCGTAGTGTAGCGGTTTATCATGTTCACCTCACAGGCGAAAAGTCTCCGGCTCGATCCTGGGGGGAAACATTGTGTTCTAGAATTGGTGCGTGGTTCAAACTGAAAATAAACCTTTCCTATTTCAATTTAATAAAAATGAACAATGGAAGAAATCATATTGTAATTATAAAGGAATAAAATAAAATATTTCATAGAGGCTGTACATTATCTGATCCTGGACCATTCTTCACAGACTCAAACTCAGCACAGATACCGACAGTGTCCCTCCCTCACTCCCGTTTCCTGCCCTGATGGTGCAGAAAGCCCCTCTCAAAGCTGCACAATCGACCGGTTTCAGAGGATCCGCGGGACAACTTTAAAGGATCCTGCAGCGTCGCCTCAGCTAATAACCATAGATCGTCACCATATTTCACACACCGCATCAACCCCGTCCATTTCAGTCGAAGTCGTCTTAATTTCCACCAAGTAACCTCCCTAGCACTGAAAATTAACTTTTATAAGTATGGAATCTCATTCCTTCAGATATAAATTGTTGTTGAAGATTTTTGATATTATAAAAAAGTTTTTACTTTTGTCTCTTTCTTTTCGCCCTCTTAATCCAACATTTATTTTCCTCTCTTTATTTCTCTTTCTGTGCCTGATTGGACATTGAATTCCCTATTCTAATTGACTCTTCCTGGTTCAGATTCTGCGCTGCTCATTAACGATTCTTCAATCAATTAATTATGGGGTATGGCGGCATAGTGATTATGTTACTCGACCTGTAATCCAGAGGAAAAGTGGAATGGTGGGGAGAAAATTGTCCAGTGCTTGCTGGTGGAGAGGTTTGCCTTGAGGGGGCAGCGATGAACCGCCATTGCAGTGCTGGTCCCGCCACAAACTGTTCCTCAGCCGCAGACTTCATGATGATCTGGAGACCTGAGCTCACAATCCCACCACGGCAGATGGTGGAAGGATTAAAATCGGGGATGTGTAAGAGCCCAGAATTGGAGGAGTGCAGAGATCACAGAGGGTGTAGGGCTGGAGAAGGTTACAGAGATAGAGAGGGGCGAGTCCATGGAGGGATTTCAAAACAAGGAAGAGAATTTGAAAATTGAGTTGTCGCCTGGTTGGGAGCCAATGTAGGTGCGTGAGACCCGGGGTGATGGGTGAACGGGACATGGTGTGAGTTAGGATACAGGCAGCAGAGGATTGGATGAGATGAAGTTTATGGAGGGAGGGTGATGGGAGGCCTTCCAGGAGTACATTAGAATCGTCAAGTCTGGAGGTGACAAAGGCAAGGATGAGGGTTTCAGCAGCAGATCAGCGGCGGAGTCGGGCGACGTTACAGAGGTGGAAGTAGACCGTCTTGAGCGGAAGCTCATCTCAGTGTCAAAGGCGGCACCAAGGTTGCAAGCTGTCTGGTTCAGTCTCAGTGGCCAGGGATTGGGATGAAGTCGGTGGCTCGGGAACGGAGTTTGTGGCGGGGAGCAGCACTGCAATGGCGATATATCGCTGCCCTCTCAAGGCTACTTGTGAACCTCGCCCAGCAGCAATATTGGAAGAACTGGACAAATTTTACCTCCACCATTCCATTCCGGCCATTTCTCATCCAAACCTTCAGCTTCGACATTTTCCCGCTGCTGAGCAGCCAATCACACAGCTGCCATCACAATTACTTTTACAAAAGCTGGGATAAGAGGGAACCAGGTTCCAGCGAGATTTGAACTCGGATTGCTGGATTCAAAGTCCAGAGTGCTCACCATTACACCATGGAACCCTTACACACTATTCCGAGCCTAATTCGCTTTTTTCCAACTCACCTGCCATTCACAGCTGCTGAGTATTTTCAGCAAATTCTGTTTTTATTTCAAACGTCCAGCATCCGCAGCATTTTGTCTTGTGTTAGAAAAGAAAACGGAATCCTGGGCTTTACAGACAGAGGCATAGAGGGCAAAAGGAAGGAAGTTATACCAAACCTTTGGAGTATTGTGTGCAATTCGGGCACTGCGCTTTAGGACGGATGCGGGACTTCAGTTCCGTGGAGTACCAGAGAAGAAGAGGTTGTTCTCCTCAGAGCAGAGAAGATAAGGGCAGATTTTCTCGACGTGTTCAATATCATGAAGAGTTTTAATAAAGTAAACAAGGAGAACATTTTCCAGCGGCAGAAGTGTTGCTAACCAGAAAACACATATTAAAGTGATTGGATAAAGTATCAGTAATAAGGTTCTCTCGGGCTTTTGTTGGCCGATTTACTGGTAAAGCTGGGTATTGAGGGGAAACTGGTTCATGGTTTGTAACACAAGCAGTGCGCGGGGTCAGACTGGCCCGGCTAGCTCAGTCGGTAGAGCCTGAGACTCTTAATCTCAGGGGCGGTTTGTGTTTCAAATTATTGGGCTGGTTTCACAGGCGATCCCCAGCGCGAAATCCCCCGGCACCTCTCGGTCAATGACTCTTTCAAAAAATGCGATTCAACAACATTATCAGGAAATCTGAACTGTTTATAAACACCGGAAGCTGACACACCAGGGAAGACCTCACAGTGTTGGACACAGAGTGAAATACACTGAAGTGTTTATAAAAAGTTACAGAACACAACACGTGTGTAAAATTCCCCGTTGTTTTCTCGGCCCTGATGGGTTGTGAAGGGAGAGACGGGCCGAAGTCCCACTGAGCCGCACTGACCCCGAGCCAAAGTGAAATTAAAATCAGTTCAATCTTTAGCAGCGGGCGGCTGGAGAGAGACAAGATTCCGGAGCTCGGAATCGCCTTTAAAATGAGCCCAAAAATTTAAAACGCAAACTCCCCACCGTGGGGATGAAGTATCCTACACTCCACCGACTGGGCTAGCCGGACTGGTCTGTCGCAAGGACCCTGCCTGTGCTCCAGTTTCCTCTCAATTCCCCGGTATATCTGTAAATCCACCAGCAAAAGCCCCAGGGAACCTTATTACTGATTCATTGTCCAATTACTTGAATAGAAAGCGAGCGGAGGAGAAGGATTGAGAGCCTTCAGTGTGGGACAGAAGTGATGTTGTTTGACGGAGAAGCGACACAATCTCAATCAGTGCAGAGAGAGGTGAGTCAGCGGGTCACCTTCTCCCTTAACACATCCTTCTGACTCGCGGCTGACAAACTGAGCAGAGGTTTCGGGACTGCAGCAATTATCACGCTCGCCTTACACACGAAATGCCCTCGGTTCTGCTCCAGGGCGGGATGAATGATTTTGGAACTTGCTCCAGTTGAACCTCCAGGGGCGAGTTTCTTCCCCTGTGTAAAAGCGGCGACAATTGTCGGTTCCTCTTAAACTGAACAACGGCTGCAGCAGATTCCCGGTGTGACAAACACTGAACATTTTTAACCAAATGCTGTTGAAAATTCTTCACAAGCAAAAGACAAAACACTTGTGAAAGTTTTGCCTGTCACTCGGTGACCATGTTTGGATTTCCTTCAGTCTGAAACAGAAAGTTGATTCTTCAATTAGAACAATTGTCCATCTTTTTACAGAGTTTAATGAATTTTGTGAAAATCAAATAATAACGTGTATTAATACAAAAGTTAATCCCGGACCTGCATTTGCAGATCGCAGTTCTCTTCTGTGATGTTCTTGCTGCAACTAATTACGGCAGAGATTCCCGTAGTGTAGTGGTTATCACGTTTTGAAAACCTTCCCCATTAAAATTGAATTAATATAAGAAAATGGAAGAAATTATGTGCTGACATTTCAATAAAGTTAAAAATCTCAACGAACCCGTATATTTTCTCTGCACAATTCTGCACAGACTGACACTCAGCACAGATACCGACAGTGTCCCTGCCTCACTCCCGTTTCCTGCCCTGAAGGCGCAGAAAGCCCCTCTCAAAGCTGCACATTCAACTGGTTTCAGTGCATCCGCGGGAAACCTTGAAAGGATCCTGCAGCGTCGCCTCGGATAATAACGATAGATCGTCACCATATTTCACCCACCGCAGCAACCACGTCCATTTCAGTATGAGTCCCCTTTTTAACTCTTTCGCGCCAGGCAAACTGTTTGTACAAAATGACACTTTTTAGATGAGAACACAAAAGACGTGCTCGCGAAAGCACGACACCAAGAGCGGGTAGGCATCCACTTGAAATCGATTTCCTCCTGTGTTTTTCTCTGGATGTTGCCTCTCTCGGTGCCGGGCGAACAATTCCTTGGGCCAGAAATTGGTGAACGGGGCTTGCCGCGCGTGCAAGCCCCGTATTTACACTTACCCCGCGCTACTGCCGATCAGCTCCAGGGACGCCTGGACTTGGTGTTTGAAAAAGAAGAATCCCGGGCAGCGTATGACGTCACGCCGCCCAGGAGTGCAGCCAGCGCGAAGCCAGGAGCGTGCAGTGTAAGTGAGACACGCCCCTTGAGGTCTCAGTTTCACTGGACACGCCCCCAATGTATCTGTCAAGCTGCTAAGCATTTTTACATGCAAAGCAGCAGTTTAAATAGGTTTTTGGAAGTTTTTTGAAGATTTTGGTAACTTTTATAAACTTTTTAAAATGTTTACATTATTTTGAGTAATCTGAAGTAGTTTTAAAGAGAATTGAAGCAATTTAAAGACTTTTAAAAACCCTAAAAGAATTTTTTTAATTCCATTTATTTATTTAGCGATGTCTTCGTTATACGTGTCTTCACACTGTTCCCTTTGGGGAACTGTATGAAGTGGTGGAAGGATTTATGGCCATGATTAACGCTCATTCCGTGACCGTAACCATCTTTGAACCAGCCATTAGGGCAGTTAGTCCTATGGCGGTAGGGTTTTACGGCCTCCCACAAACTATACAATGAGGGGGGCCACCCACACCCACGGACGCAAATATCTCACTGGATGTCAACCCAGAATTTAGAGCCGGAGCTCCGACTTCACTTGCCGGGACTGTCTGGAGCGGGGTTCGAAACCCTATCTTGATCTGGCCCAGCGGCGGGGATCCTACCGCTATGACAAAGGCCCAATCCGATTAGCAACGTGTAATGGCAGCATAGGGCTCCAGTCACGGGGAGGGAAAAGGCGCAGGAAACGTATGGGTGTCACCTTTTGTGCGGAGTGGGCCTTTTGCGTAGCAGTAAGCATCCCCGCCGCTGGACCAGAAGGAGTAGGGTTTTGAACCCCACTCCAGACTGTCCCGGCAAGTGGAGTCGGAGTTCCAACTTTAAATTCTGGGTGGACATCCAGTGGGATACTTGCGTCCGTGGGTGTTGGTGGCCCCCCCCCTCAGATGGGTTGTGGGAGCCCGTAAAACCCTCCCGCCACAGGACTAACCACCCTAAAGGCTGGTTCAAAGATGGTTACGGTCACGGAATGAGCGTTAATCACGGACATAAATCCTTCCACCACTTCATACAGTTCCCCAAAGGGAACAGTTTGAGGATACGTACGATGATGACCTGTTGCGCATAGCACCTCCTTGGAACCTCAGTCGCAGATGCAAGGGGGCAAGTCGTGCAATTGTTAAATTTTTCATTTTATTGACATGTAAAATGTTGGCCCAGTAATTCCCTTCCAAATGCGCGAGTACGGTCGGGGTACTTACGCATCTGGCCGGATGAAATGCCAGTTTTCAGCATTCACAGTGCATGTGGGGAAAACCGGCATTTCCTGTCCTCTGAACGAAGGGGTTCAGAGGCAGAACGCATGCGACTGCACAGGCAGCGCGTGCGCAGTATAATTCGCCGCTTTCATTAATGCTTTCAGTGAGGTCCAGTCATTACAACTTACACATGAAAAAAGCATGGGTACAGTTGCTCCAGAGGCTGCGGAGGAAGGTATTTCTTATTGTGGAGCTTCTGAAAGTATGTATGTCTGTATATATTCCTTTGCGTGCTATGTATATATTCCTTTACTTATGTGTATGAATGTATTATTTAATTATGACTTTCAGAGAAAGTAACTTATTGGAAAATCATAATTAAAAACATACATTCATACACATTAGTAAAGGAATATAAAACATACATACATATACGTAAAGGAATATATGTGGGCATACATACATAACTCATTCTCACATTCCATTCACACAGCCACAATTGCTCCTTCTACCTACCGTTCTGAAAACCATTTAAAAAAAAAAATTTAAACTTTAAAACTTACTTAAAATTTCTTAAAATAACTTCCCTCCCTTTCCCAAACAAAAATATTGCATTTCAAAAGCTCCACGATAAAATATATCTTCCTCCGCAGCCAATGAACAACTTTACACTTGCTTTTTTCAAGTGTAACTTCTAAGGACTTACCCTCACGGATTTCATGAATGAAATCTACGAAGTTCACTGCGCAAGCGCTGCCTGTGCAGTCGCACGCGCTCGAGGCCTGGAAATGCCGGCGTTCCCCGCATGCGCTGTTCATGCTGAACGCCGGCATTTCCAACGGCCAGAAGCGTGAGTAAGCCGACCGTACTCACGCTTCTGGCCGCGAATTTCAATTTTTAGAATGAGGTTTGTTAAACTAAAGAGCTCTTTTTCTTTTACTTTTGATTTACACTCTGCCCAGTTGTATATACGAACAGTTAACAATGTTAAAGCGATGTGGTGTGTTCAATGTTTGTGCAGTAACTCGGTCACCCAGTGTGAGCCTGAGCGATAATTCCCCAGCCTGGGTTCAAGCCCGGCCAATGGGCGTATTGTGGCCGGTTAGCTCAGTTGGTGTGAGAACGTGGTGCTAATAACGCCAAGCTCGCGGGTTCGATCCCCGTATAAACCATCAGGATGTTTTCATTATTTTACGCTATTTCTAAATATTTAAAATACAAACTTTATAAGGAAGCCAATCCACACAGAATCCCACGGTGGCTTAATTTGGATTAACATCCATTGCACCTTTACCACCGGGGCTGAGAGACACATCTTTCTGTTTATTTGTGTTTCTCGGGTTGCTGATGAACGTTGAACAGGCGGCCTGTTCCCGATAATGGTCACAGGCAGGTAAGAGACAGACAGAGCGGCTCTGACCCCGCGAGATGGGCAAAAGGCTTCAGTTCAGGACAAATGCATCAATGAAATGTTCGCCGGCACCGAGAGAGACAACACCCAGAGAAAAGCACAGGAGGAAATCGATCAATCTAAAACGTTATAAATATTTCCCGTGCTTGATGTCTCTCTATTCAATCGCCAACCCTTCAATGCCGGAGAAATAATTCCAGATTAAATCGTTCAGTTCGGGAATGGCAGCGGAAAGTAACTCGAATGAATTGAAAACTGCCGAATCCCGGGATTGAATCCGGGACCATTATTAAATCTGTGGAGAGAAAAACAGAGTTAACGTTTCAGGTCGATGGCCGTTCGTCTGACGTTAACTCTGTTTCTCTCTCTACAGATGCTGCCTGGCCTGCTGAGCATTTCCAGCAGTTTCTGTTTTTATTTCAAATTTCCAGCATCCGCAGTATTTTGCTTTTGTACTTTTATAAATCTTCAAGTCGCTCCTCCCAACTGAGCTATTGCGGTTACGGAGCAACCTACAGTGCGTCATCCTCTCGGAGGGAAAGGGAAGGGTTTGTGTCATGAACCCGCTGCGTTTACATCAGGCATCGAATTCACCTGCAGGCTGGGGGAGCAGAGGAAGCTGGAGGGAAAGAAGTGATAGGAGCAGAAGGAGAAGACATTGGAAACTGGCAGAATCTTGTGTCTGACTGTTGTTTCAAATGATGCAGGACAGCCCTGCGTGGATTTGCAGGTTTCCCAGGAGCTGCATTGTTCGGTGCGTGCATTTTAGACATGGAAACATGTCCATCAGGAGCTTGTGGTAATATTTTACCTCACTGTGCATTTCAAGTGGATGCCTACCCGCACTTGGTGCTGTGGTTGCGCGAAAATGTCTTTTGTGTTCTCACCTGAAATGTCATTTTGTACAAACAGTTTGCCTGGCGCGAAAGAGTTAAAAAGGGGACTTAGACTGAAATGGGCGGGGTTGCTGCGGTGGGTGAAATATGGTGACGATCTATGGTTATTATCCAAGGCGACGCTGCAGGATCCTTTAAAGATCTCCCGCGGATCCACTGAAACTAGTCGAATGTGCAGCTTTGAGAGGGGCTTTCTGCACCATCAGGGCAGGAAACGGGAGTGAGGGAGGGACACTGTCGGTATCTGTGCTGAGTGTGAGTCTGTGCAGAATTGTACGGAGAAAATATACGGGTTCTTCGAGATTTTTAACTTTATGAAATTTAACCACATGATCAGTTGTTCCTTTTTTACATATTAATTCAACTTTAATCGGGAACGTTTTCAAAATGTTTCCGCCCGGTTTCAAACCGGGGAATTTTCGCGTGTTATGCGAACGTGATAACCACAACACTACGGAAACTCTGCCATTGGTTGGGCCAAGAACATCACAGAAGAGAACTGCGATCTGCAAACGCAGGTCCGGGATTAACTTTTGCATTAATACACTTTATTATCTGAATTTGACAACGCTCAATAAACGCTGTAAAAATATGAACAATTCTTCTAATTGAAGAATCAACTTTCTGTTTCAGACTGAAGGAAATCCTAACATGGTCACCGAGTGAAGGGCAAAACTTGCATAAGTGTTTTGTCTATTGCTTGTGATGAATTTTCACCAGTTCTCATTTTACAGCCGGTATTTGAGGAGTTGGTTAAAAATGTTCAGTGTTTGTCACACCGGGAATCTGGTGCAGCCGTTGTTCAGTTTAACAGGAACCGACAATTGTCACCGCTTTTACACAGGGGAAGAAACTCGCCCCTGGAGGTTCAACTGGAGCAAGATCCAAAATAATTCATCCCTGGAGCGGAACCGGGGAAATTTCGCGTGTAAGGCGAGCAGGATAATTGGTACAGTCCCGAAACCTCTGCTCAATTTGTCAGCCGCGAGTCAGGAGGATGTGTTAAGGGAGAAGGTGACCCGCTGACTCACCTCTCTCTGCACTGATTGAGATTGTGTCGCTTCTCCATCAAACAACATCACTTCTGTCCCACAATAAAAACTCTCAATCCTTCTCCTCCGCTCCCTTTCTATTCAAGTAATTGGACAATGAATCAGTAATAAGGTTCCCTCGGGCTTTTGCTGGTGGATTTACTGATAAACCGGGGAACTGAGAGGAAACTGGAGCACAGGCAGGGTCCTTGCGACAGACCAGTCCGGCTAGCCCAGTCGGTGGAGTTTCGGATACTTCATCCCCACGGTGGGGAGTTTGCGTTTTAAATTTTTGGGCTGATTTTAAA
The DNA here is from genome assembly GCF_052327205.1 of Somniosus microcephalus. Classification (NCBI taxonomy): domain Eukaryota; kingdom Metazoa; phylum Chordata; class Chondrichthyes; order Squaliformes; family Somniosidae; genus Somniosus; species Somniosus microcephalus. Next base: position 2,396,379 of record NW_028225182.1, on the reverse strand, counting down.
GGCGATTCCCAGCTCGGTCAATGAGTGTTTCATGTAAATGCTGTTCAACAAAATAAGAAAATCTCTCCTTGATTCCGGAATCTTGTCTCTCTCCAGCCGCCCGCTGCTAAAGATTGAAACGACTTTAATTTCACCTTGGCTCGGGGTCAGTGCGGCTCAGTGGGACTTCGGCCCGTCTCTCCCTTCACAACCCATCAGGGCCGAGAAAACAACGGGGAATTCTACACACGTGTTGTGTTCTGTAACTTTTTAGAAACACTTCAGTGTATTTCACCCTTTGTCCAACACTGTTAGCTCTTCCCTGGTGTGTCAGCTTCCGGTGTTTATAAACACTTCAGATTTCCTGATAATGTTGTTGAATCACATTGTTTGAAAGAGTCATTGACCGAGAGGTGCCGGGGGATTTAGAGCTGGGGATCGCCGGTGAAACCAGCCCAATAATTTGAAACACAAACCGCCCCTGAGATTAAGAGTCTCAGGCTCTACCGACTGAGCTAGCCGGGCCGGTCTGACCCCGCGCACTGCTTGTGTTACAAACCATGAACCAGTTTCCCCTCAATTCCCAGCTTTACCAGTAAATCGGCCAACAAAAGCCCGAGAGAACCTTATTACTGATACTTTATCCAATCACTTTAATTTGTGTTTTCTGGTGAGCAACACTTCTGCCGCTGGAAAATGTTCTCCTTGTTTACTTTATTAAAACTCTTCATGATATTGAACACGTCGACAAAATCTGCCCTTATCTTCTCTGTTCTGAGGAGAACAACCTCTTCTTCTCCACTACTCCACGGAACTGAAGTCCCGCATCCGTCCTAAAGCGCAGTGCCCGAATTACACACAATACTCCAAAGGTTTGGTATAACTTCCTTCCTTTTGCCCTCTATGCCTCTGTCTGTAAAGCCCAGGATCCCGTTTGTTTTTCTAACACAAGACAAAATGCTGCGGATGCTGGAAGTTTGAAATAACAACAGAATTTGCTGAAAATACTCAGCAGCTGTGAATGGTAGGCGAGTTGGACAAAAGCGAATTGGCTTCTAAATAGCGTATAAGAGTTCCATGGTGTAATGTTGAGCACTCTGGACTTTGAATCCAGCGATCCGAATACAAATCATGGTAGAACCTCGTTCCATCTTGTCGCAGCTATTGTAGAAGTAATTTTGATGGCAGCTGTGTGATTGGCTGCTCAGCAGCGGGAAAGTGTAGAAGCTGAAGATATGGATGAGAAAAGGCCGGAGCAAAATGGAATGGTGGAGTTAAAATTGTCCAGTTCTTTCAATATTGCTGCTGGGCGAGGTTTGCAAGTAGCCTTGAGAGGGCAGTGAAGTATCGCCATTGCAGTGCTGGTCCCCGACACATACTCCGTTCCCGAGCCACCGACTTCATCCCAATTCCTGGCCACTGAGGCTGAACCAGACAGCTTGCAACCTTGGTATTTGACCCCGAGATGAGCTTCTGCCCAAGACGGTCTATTTCCACCTTTGTAACATCGCCCGACTCCGCCTCTGCCTCAGCTGATCTGCTGCTGAAACCCTCATCCTTGCCTTTGTCAGCTCCAGACTTGACGATTCTAATGTACTCCTGGAAGGCCTCCCATCATCCTCCCTCCATAAACTTCAGCTCATCCAATCCTCTGCTGCCCGTATCCTAACTCGCACCATGTCCCGTTCACCCATCACCCCGGGTCTCACTCAGTTACATTGGCTCCCTTCAGGCGACAGTTCAGTTTTCAAATTCTCGTCCTTGTTTTCAAATCCCTCCATGGACTCGCCTCCCCCTATCTCTGTAACCTTCTCCAGCCCTACACCCTCTGAGATCTCTGCACTCCTCCAATTCTGGGCTCTTACACATCCCCGATTTTAATCCTTCCACCATCTGCCGTGGTGGGATTGTGAGCTCAGGTCTCCAGATCATCATGAAGTCTGCGGCTGAGGAACAGTTTGTGGCGGGACCAGCACTGCAATGGCGATTCATCGCTGCCTCCCAAGGCAAACCTCTCCACCAGCAAGCACTGGACAATTTTCTCCCCACCATTCCACTATTCCTCTGGATTACTGGTCGAGTAACATAATCACTGTGCCGCCATACCTCATAAATAATTGATTGAAGAATCATTAATAAGCAGCGCAGAGTCTGAGCCAGGAATAGTCAGTTAGAACAGGGAATTCAATGTCCAATCAGGCACAGAAAGAGAAATAAAGAGAGGAAAATAAATGTTGGATTAAGAGAGAGAAAAGAAAGAGACAAAAGGAAAAACATTTTTATAATATAAAAAATCTTCAACAACAATTTATATCTGAAGGAATGAGATTCCACACTTATAAAAGTTAATTTTCAGTGCTAGGGAGGTTACTTGAGGGAAATTAAGACGACTTCGACTGAAATGGACGGGGTTGATGCGGTGTGTGAAATATGGTGACGATCTATGGTTATTATCCGAGGCGACGCTGCAGGATCCTTTAAAGATCTCCCGCGGATCCACTGAAACCAGTCGATTGTGTAGCTTTGAGAGGGGCTTTCTGCACCATCAGGGCAGGAAACGGGAGTGAGGGAAGGATACTGTCGGTATCTGTGCTGTGGTTGAGTCTGTGAAGAATGGTCCGGGATCAGATAATGTACAGCCTCTGTGAAATATTTTATTTTATTCATATTTAATTACAATATGATTTCTTCCATTGCTCATATTTATTAAATTGCAATAGGAAAGGTTTATTTTCAGTTTGAACCGGGCACCATTTCTAGAACATAATGTTTCCCCCCAGGATCGAGCCGGAGACTTTTCGCCTGTGAGGTGAACATGATAAACCGCTACACTACGGAAACCTCTGCTTAGCTAACCATCCAGAAAGAACTGTTCAGCGAGAAGGTGAAATGCTGAATTCCAGATTCTGGATTTATTTCCTTTCACTAACATTTCTCTAACCGAAACTGCACAAGTCAAAAATGTTCCGTTTAAAGTCATTAAACTCTCGAATTTCCACGTCGCCCCCGAATCTTCTGAATCAGATGCCTCCAGTTTTCCCACTCAATCAATGTCCCTTTGCAATTTTCTGCTCCTATCCTCACTAATTACTGTGCCACTGTTAGACTTGGTTTACGGTTATCGATCGTAGGATCTGGAATGCACTGCCTGAAAGGGTGCTGGAGGCAGATTCAATTGTGGTTTTCTAAAGGCAGTTTCATAAGTAGCTGTATGATTGTCTGATTCACTGAGATCACCTCTCGTTCTTCTAAACCCCAGGGAGTATAGGCCCAATCTACTCAATCGCTCCTCATAGGACAGCCCTCTCATTGCAGGAATCAGTCTAGTGAACCTTCTCACACCCCATCTAAGGCAAGTATATCCTTCAACAGGTAAGGTGAACAAAACTAAAATACGGGTTTGATCTGCTGGTAGTAAGCAAGCAAGGATCTGCGAGATATTACACTTTGTATAAGTGTTCCCTGGTGGTCTAGTGGTTAGGATTCGGCGCTCTCATCGCCGCGACCCATTGGTTCTTACAAAACTGTTTAATAAAATAATTCAAGTCTGTTAGACACTGAATAATTCTCTTAATCGACCCACTGCTTCTTGTTGCACACTGAAGGGAATGCTAACATGTTTTCCAGGTGAGAGTCAAACTTTAGTAACATTTTTGTAGAATCAGACAGCACAGAAGGAGCCCATTAAGCCCCATCGTGCCTGTGCCGGCTCTTTGAAAGAACTATTCAATTAGTCCCACTGCCCTGCTCTTTCCCCATAGCCCTGCAAGTGTTTCTTTTTCAACTACATTTCCCTTTTGAAAGTTAATGTTGAATCTATGATTCTATGACACTGTTTTTATTTTTACACGGCCTGGTTCACAGTTCTGAATATTGTCCATACGCCGCAAGTTTAATTGTTGTTCAGAAGCTCCTCGACCTGTTGTGTATTTTGAGCAGTTTCCCAGTTTATTTCCCTGTGATGTGATGATTGTGGAGGCTCTGTGTGTGTAACTGGATTTGCTGCAGTCCGCCGGCAGCAGGTGGTGAAAGCGGGCCAGAGACAGTGACTGACAGGTGAGCTAGATTTCCTTACACACCTTGGAATTCAGGAGAACCTGGTTCATGGTTTGCAGAGCAAACTGCTAAAATAAAGTGTGTAAAATGAGAAGGGAAAAAATTCATGACATGCAAAGCATGGAAATTACTGTGTGAAATGGGCCTCGGATAATATTAATGTCAATATTTTCTGCCTGACATGGTGGTGGAAGCAGATTAAATTTTAACTTTCAAAGGGGGAGGAAATTGAAAAAGAAAGGGCTTTGGGAAAAGAGCAGGGCAGTGGGAATTATTGGATCGCTCTTTCAAAGAGGCACAGGCACTATGGGCCGAATGGCCTCCTTCTGTTCTGTCTGATTCTATGATTCTATAATAAGCTATCGCTGTTTGTCTGTCACCCAGTAAACTTGTTATTAATTCCTGCAGTGAGCAACACAATGTTGTGGGTTGATTAATGATGATTGAAACAATTATAAAGGGTCTGACTGACTTGAATTATCCCTAAATACCTTTGGTTAACAAAAATCTCTCAATCGCAGATTAAAATGAACAATTGATGTTGTACCTTGAAAGAGCTATCCAAATAGTCCCACTCCGCTGCTCTTCCCCCATAGCCCTGCTGACACTCCTGCCAGTGGAAACTGTTTCCCCCATAATTTTGAACAACTCTCTTAAATCTCCCCTGAAATGTGATTAATGGAGGTCAATGTGGGCAAATGTCAAGTCATCCACTAAGAAAGATCGGTCAGTCTATGATCTGAAAACATTGGCAGAGAATATTTTTTTTGCTGTGAAATAGCCGGTCCTGTTTAATTTAACAGAAGTTGCCCCAGATCCTTGCTCTCACAAGCAATGAACATTTGAAACATTCTCCTAAAATACGATGTGTAAAATGAGATATGGGTTAAAAGTTCAGCACATGCAAGAGCAAAATAATTCACTGTATGTCAACTGTCCCTCAGTAACCATATTTTAATGTATTTCATTCTGCAAAAGAAAGTTATTGGTTCAATAATGGTTATTAAATCTATTGTTATTTTATCACATTAGATGCATGTTATTCATTTAATAAAATTACTTCGCATTAATTAATTAAAAACGGTGATATCAAAATTAATTCCCTAACTGGGAATCGAACCCGGGTCACAGTGTTGAAAGGAATCGGTTATGAATCGTTTAAAGTTGTCCTAGAAAAATTTCACACTGCTAAATTAAAATCACGGTTATAATGTGTTTCGATGTAAAAGGGGATTAACACTGACAATACAAACATTAGACAGCGCCCGCGGTAAGACAATGCTTAAAATTTAAACAGGTGCTAGCGATGCAACCGCTCAGCTAAAGCTGACAACAAGCAAAAAGTGGGAAACAACTCAATATAAAGGATGACCTCACAGATATCAGGGCCCGTGAAGTCTGGTCAACGTCAAGCCCCTCCTTTCTTATTCAGAGATGTGAAAGGGAGTCAGACGCCACAAACTTTAATTAAAAGCGCAAATACGAGTAACACTTACTTCCAAATCTTTTCACTGTGAAATTATTTCACTTTATTTCAAAGCTGATCGCTTTGAATCTGAAATTCAGCACAATGGTATTTATGTTCACTACTGATTCTATTTTCTGTGCACGGTAGAAATAACCGGTCCTGTTAAATTTGACCAAAGCTCCCCAGATTCCTGGTGTCATCAGCAATGCACATTTTTAAACCAGACTCCTAAAGCACAGTGTATATAATGAGATATGGGCAACGGTACAAATTATTGAACTATCGACTCTACCTCAGATAGCATTTCTTTCATTGTGCAAAAGAAGGTTATTGGTTAATTAATGATGCTTTCCCGTGAAAGCAACGGCGACAATTGTCGGTCCCTGTTAAACTGAACAACGGCTGCAGCAGATTCCCGGTGTGATAAACACTGAACATTTTTAACTAACTCCTCAAATATCGTCTGTAAAATGAGATCTGGTGAAAATTCATCACAAGCAAAAGACAAAACACTTAAAAAAGTTTTGCCTGCCACTCGGTGACCATGTTAGGATTTCCTTCAGTTTGAAACAGAAAGTCGATTCATCAATTAGAACAATTGTTCATCTTTTTACAGAGTTTAATGAAATTCAGATAATAAAGTGTATGAAAACAAAAGTTAATCCCGACCTGCATTTGTAAACCACAGTTCTCTTCTGTGATGCTCTTGCTATAATCAACGGCGGTAGAGTTTCTGCAGTGTAGTGGCTGTCATATCCCCCTCGCGCACGAAATAGTCCCCGGTTCGATACCGGGCGGAAACATTATGAAAACCTTCCCCATTAAAATTGAAATAATATAAAAATATGGAAGAACTGATTTTGTGGTTAATTATCAATACAAGTAAAAATCTCAACGAACCCGTATATTTTCTCTGTATATTTCTGCACAGACTCAAACACAGCACAGATGACAGTGTCCCTCCCTCACTCCCGCTTCCTGCCCTGACGGTGCCGAAAGCCCCTCCCAAAGCTGCACATTCGGCTAGTTTCAGTGGATCCGCGGGTGATCTTTAAAGGATCCTGCAGCGTCGCCTCGGATAATAACCATAGATCGTCACCATATTTCACATACCGCAGCAACCCCGTCCATTTCAGTCTAAGTCCCCTTTTTAACTCTTTCGCGCCAGGCAAACTGTTTGTACAAAATTACATTTTAGGTGAAAACACAAATCAAAATCAAAAATCAAATCAAATCACCTTTTATTGTCATTGTAAGTGCACAAGTGCAGTACAACGAAATGTAGGCTTGCGGCTCCCGAGAGTGTACATTTAGATTAAGACATACACGCTCGAGCCGCAAGCCTACATTTCATTGTACTGCACTTGTGCACTAACAATAACAAAAGATATGTTCGCGCAACCACAGCACCAAGTGTGGGTAGGCATCCACTTGAAATGTACAGTGAGGTGAAATATTACCACAAGCTCCTGATGGACATGTTTCCATGTCTAAAATGCACGCACCGAACAATGCAGCTCCTGGGAAAACTGCAAATCCAGGCAGGGCTGTCCTGCATCATTTGAAACAACAGACAGACACAAGATTCTGCCAGTTTCCAATGTCTTCTCCTTCTGCTCCTATCACTTCTTTCCCTCCAGCTGCCTCTGCTCCTCCAGCCTGCAGGTGAATTCGATGCCTGATGTAAACGCAGCGGGTTCAGGACACAAACCCTTCCCTTTCCCTCCGAGAGGATGACGCACTGTAGGTTGCTCCGTAACCGCAATAGCTCAGTGGAGAGAAGCGACTTGAAGATTTATAAAAGTACAAAAGCAAAATACTGCGGATGCTGGAAATTGGAAATAAAAACAGAGACTGCTGGAAATACTCAGCAGGTCAGGCAGCATCTGTAGAGAGAGAAACAGAGTTAACGTCAGACGAACGGTCATCGACCTGAAACGTTAACTCTGTTTTTCTCTCCACAGATTTAATAATGGTCCCGGATTCAATCCCGGGATTCGGCAGTTTTCAGTTCATTTGAGTTTCTTTCCGCTGCCATTCTCGAACTGAACGATTTAAACTGGAATTATTTCTCCGGCACTGAAAGTTTGGCGACTAAATAGAGAGACATCAAGCACGGGAAATATTTATAACGTTTTAGATTGATCGATTTCCTCCTGTGTTTTTCTCTGGATGTTGTCTCTCTCGGTGCCGGCGAACATTTCATTGATGCATTTGTCCTGAACTGAAGCCTGTTGCCCATCTCGCGGGGTCAGAGCCGCTCTGTCTGTCTCTCACCTGCTTGTGACCATTATCGGGAACAGGCCGCCTGTTCAACGTTCATCAGCAAACCCAGAAACACAAATAAACAGAAAGATGTGTCTCTCAGCCCCGGTGGTAAAGGTGCAATGGATGTTAATCCAAATAAAGCCCCCGTGAGATTCTGTGTGGATTGGTTTACTTATAAAGTTTGTATTTTAAATATTTAGAAATAGCGTAAAATAATGAAAACATCCTGATGGTTTATACGGGGATCGAACCCGCGAGTTTGGCGCTATTAGCACCACGCTCTCACACCAACTGAGCTAACCGGCCACAAAGCTCCCATTGGCCAGGCTTGAACCCAGGCTGGGGAATTATCGTTCAGGCTCACGCTGGGTGACCGAGTTACTGCACAAACATTGAACAGACCACATCGCTTAAACATTGTTAACTGTTCGTATATACAACTGGGCAGAGTGTAAATCAAAAGTAACAGAGAAAGAGCTCTTTAGTTTAACAAACCTCATTCTAAAAATTATTATTGCACCACCGCTGAACAGCCCCTCCCTCAGTCCGGGTATAAAAACAGCCGGTGGAACCCCGACTGGGTTCGAACCCCCAGCCGGCGGCTGGAGCCGAATCCTCGGCTCAGATGTGGTTTCACGCTCATTCCTTTAGGAAACGCGGGTTCGGGTACGAAAAATCTCTCCTGATTCGCTCCCCTTATAGTGAAGGAGACAAAAAGTAACTAAAACCTGCCGAAACCTGGGATGGTCAATCTAACGCTTGCCCAACTAAGCTGTTTCGGCTTTACGGGCTGTGGTAGGTTCGTTGTTCTCATTCAGTTTCTACTGACCCCCACATAGAGCAGACAGGGCAGAGTCCCATCATTGGCCTGTGCTCTGGTGTATCTGGTTCCCAGGGCTCACAGTGAAGCGACCACGTGTATATCTGATCTCCACATTGATGAACAAATACAACAGCAAAAGAACTCGTGGGAAGATTCCAACAGTTGTGAGAAACCCAGACACCATGTTAATATCTCACCGTCACCATTGGTTGATGAACCGATCTAATGGCTCAAAGCGGGTTTTCACATCAGTTTGTTTAACGGATTTTCTTTCAGCGACTATTTCCATGTTCCGACAATAAATGTTACATTTCTTTAATTTGCACAAGTAAACAGAGTTTGGACAGTTACTATCTTGCTCTCCGTGACCTGAGGTTTTATCTCGGTAATCTCCGGCTTTAGTATGTGTTGTAAATAATCTTGAAACAGGTCTCTGTGGCGCAATCGGTTAGCGCGTTCGGCTGTTAACCGAAAGGTTGGTGGTTCGAGCCCACCCAGGGACGGTGTTTTAACTTTTCCAGGTTTTCAAAATGTGCATTTTGGCTGCAAGATCATGGGATAAACTGTAGCACTGGCTACAATGTCGGTGAGTATGAGATCATCCACTGGGATCCGAAAAAACCGTTTCGTAACATTTTCTTAATGGTGACAGACTAATAGCAACATGAGGAGGCCCTTCAGCCCCTCAGCCCTGTTCCTTCATTCAATTAGATCCTGGATAATCTGTATCTCAGCTGCATTGGCCCACCTTGGTTCCATATCCAGCTTCACTAGTTTGGAATGGTCTCATTTTTAGGTGCGCCTGGTGCCGCTCCTGGCCTGCTCTTCCACACATCTAACTGAACCAGGTTTGGTCCCCTGGTTTGACGGTAATGGTAGAGTGAGGGATCTGCCGGGCGAGGAGGCTACAGATTGTGGTTGAATACAATTCTACTGCTGCTGATGGCCCAGAATTGTACAGAGAAAATACACGTGTTTTATGAGATATTTTATTTTATTAATATTTAATCACAAAATTATTTCAACTTTTTCATATTGATTCAATTTTAATGGGGAATATTTTACAAAATGTTTCCGCCCGGTTTCTAATGGGACCTTTCGTGTGTTAGGTGAATGTGATAACCACTACACTGCGGAAAGTCTGCTCCGTGAGCTGTCGTTAGAACATCACAGAAGAGAATCGCAGTCTACAAATGCAGGTAATAGAATCATAGAGTCACATGGCACAGAAGGAGGGCATTCGGCCCATAGAGTCTGTGCTGGCTCTCTGTAGAGCAATCCAATCAGCCCCATTCCCCCGCTCTATCCCAATATCCCTGCAAGTTTATTTCCCTCAAGTGCCTATCCAGCCTTCCCTTGAAAACTGAGTGTCTCCGCTTCCACTACTTCCGTCGGCAGTGAATTCCAGGTCCTCACCACTCGCTGCGTAAAAAAGTTTTCCCTCAAATCCCCCCTATATCTCTTGCCCAAAATCTTAAATCTGTGTCCCCTATTCATTTTCTCTGTTAACTATTCCAAGGAACATCCCAAAGGTTTAAAATTGTGCATGTTAAAATGCATCCTTTCCATCAGGGAATATGAAGCCCGGTCTCTCTCGTGACAGGCAAAGATACACACAACTCTACTAAGGAGAACTAACAAATACAAAATCTGTCAGAGCAACAATCGAGCTGTGAACAGAGTGAGAAGGAGACAGAAGAGATGGACATAGAGAGAGAAAGAGACAAAGAGAGAGACAGAGACAAAGAGAGAGAGAGATGGACACGCAGAGCGAGATCCTCAGTTTGACGTCTCACAGAGTGGGCCCAGGGATGAGGGACTTCAGTTATATGCAGAGACTGGAGAAGCTGGGATTCTTTTCCTCAGAAGTTTAAGAGGAAATTTAATGGAGGTTTTCAAAATAAGGAGAATCCAGTGGCAGGAGGGTCGGTAACCAGAGGAAACTAATTGAAGATAACCGGCAAAAGAACCAGAGGGGAGATGTGGAGAATTTTTTTACGCTGCGAGTTATTGTGATTGGGAATGTGCTGCCTGAAAGGTCAGTGGAAGCAGATTCAATAGTACCTTTCAAAAGAGAATTGGTATACTATTGAAAAGGAGAAATTTCCAGGGCTGTGGGGAAAGAGCAGGGGAGCGGGACTGATTGGAGAGCTCTTTCAATGTGCCAGCGCTGACTTGATTGGCCGAATGACCTCCTTCTGTGTCGTATCAATCTATAATTCCATGGTCTACGAGTCTCTCCGCCCTGGGGTCGAAGGTGCAATGGATGTTCATCCAAATAATTCCTCATTGAGATTCGGTGTGGATTTGTTTCCTTATAAAGTTTGTATTATAAATTTCATGAAAAACCGTAAATTGCTGAAAATATTCTGATGACCCGAACGGGGATTGAACCCGCGACCTTGGCGTTATTAGCACCACACTCTCAGCAATTGAGGTAACCGGCAACAAAGTACCCCTTGGAAAGGTTCGAGCCCAGGCTGGGTGGTTGTATTTCAGGCTCACACTGGGTGACAGAGTTACTGCACAAACAATCAACACACCACATCACTTAAACATTGTTAACTGTTCGTATATAAAACTGGGCAGAGTGTAAATCGAAAGTAACAGAAAAAGAGCTCTTTAATCTATTAAACTTAATGCTGAAAGTTATTATCACACCACCGCTGAACAGCCCCTCCCTCAAACACTGCCCTGATATAAAACCAGCCGGCGCGACCCTGAGCCGCTGTCACCACAACCGGACTTGAACACGCAGCGGGCGTCTGGAGCCGGATCCAGAGGGTCAGATGTGGTTTACATATAAGAACATAAGAAATAGGAGCAGGAGTAGTCCATTTGGCCCTTCAAACCTGTTCCACCATTCAATAAGATCATGGCTGATCTTCTATCTCATCTCCACTTTCCTGCACTATCCCCATATCATAAGAACATAATTGATTCCTTTAATATTCAAAAATCTATCGATCTCTGTCTTGAATATAGTCAATGACTGAGCTTCCATAGCCCCCTGGGGTAGAGAATTCCAAAGATGCACCACCCTCTGAGTGAAGAAATGTCTCCTCATCTCAGCCCTAAATGGCCAACACCTTACTCTGAGACTGTTACCCCTGGATCTAGACTCCCCCAGCCAGGGGAAACATCCTCCCTGCATCCAACCAGTCAAGCCCTGTAAGAATTGTGTATGTTTCAATGAGGTCACCTCTCATTCTTATAAATTCTAGAGCATATAGGCCTAGTCTACTCAATCTCTCCTCATAGGACAATCAACCCAGCCCAGGAACCAGTGTGGTGAACCTTCGTTGCACTCCCTCTATGGTAAGTATATCCTTCTTGAGGTGAGGAGATCAAAACTGTACACAATACTTCAGGAATGGTCTCACCAGGGTCCTACATAATTGCAGTAAGAAGTCTTTACTGTTATACTCAAATCCTCTTGTAATAAAGGCCAACATACCATTTGCTTTCCTAATTGCTTGCTTAACTTTCCATGATTCGTTTACAAGGACACCCAGGTCCCTCTGAACAACAACATTTCCCAATCTCTCACCATTTCAAAAATACTCTGCTTTTCTATTTTTCCTACCAAAGTGGATAACTTCACATTTCTCTAGATTATATTCATTTGCCATGTTCTTGCCCACTCACGTAGCCTGTTTATATCCCCCTGAAGCCTACTTGCATCCTCCTAACAACTTTGTATCATCAGCTTACATACAACTTAATATTCCCATCCAGCTTTGTATACAACATTTGGTCCCCTCATCCTATTGATCTGGGAGGCGCGAGTTCAAGATCGGAAAATCTCTCCTGATCCTCTCCCCTTATGGTGAAGGAGAAACAAATTAAACAAAATTGGCGAGACCCTGGATTGAACCAGGGACCTTTAGATCTTCATTCTGACGCTTTCGAAATGAATTGTAGCCGGGCCGCAATGGCGGACTGCAGCTCCCACAATGCCGAGCGACAGCGAAAGGTCCCTATCTCTGTGACACAGGCCGCATTGCACTCTGGGGGCAGAGCTCGCACATGCGCACCTGAGGCACCCGATGAGCCGCCGCTTTCTCTCTGCGGCGCGGGACAAACTTTCAGTCTCTCCGTTAACAGTGAGCGGTGATTTTGCTGGAAACTGACGACACTTTCCCTTTTAATCGCGCGGTTTTATGGCCGAAAACAGCGCGCATGCGCAGTGAGCTGGGTCACAGCAAGATGGCCACCGGGCGGCGAGTGACGCCACAATGCTGGCTGACGTCAGAAGGCCGCTGATTGGCGGTTTGCTCCGGGGCCGAGGGTCAGGGGTGAGGGGGCGGTTCTTGTGTCCGGCCAGAGAGCGGGCGGGCGCTGAGATGAGAGGGAGGCCGGGGTAACTTGCATTTCACCATCGCCTTTCACAGCCTCAGCCCGGCCCAGAGCCTCACACACAATGGGGGGCTTGGCTTGTGAAGGGAGCTCACTTCAGGAAAAGCGGCAGGCACAGCAAGATCCCACACACAGCACTGTGAGCACAGCAGGATCCCATACACTGCACTGTGGGCACAGCAAAATCCCACACACAGCACTGTGGGCACAGCAAGATCCCACACACAGCACTGTGGGCACAGCAAGATCCCACACACAGGACTGTTGCCAATGGCCAAATAATCCACTTTAGTGATGTTGATCAAGGGAGAAATATTTGCCCCAGACCCCGGGAGGACTCGGCCACTCTTCTTCGATATGCTGTCGTGAGATTTTTTACATCCACCCGAGAGGGCAGACAGGGCCTCGGGTTCATGTCCCATCCAAAAGATGGCAACTGCGACAGTGCGACACTCCCTCAGCACTGCACTGCAGTGTCAGCCTGGATTTTGTGCTTAACTCTCTGGAGGGGGGCTTGAACACACAACCTTTATGATTCTAGAAGCGAGAGAGTGTTACCAATGAGCCAAGGCTGACACCGAGTACTTCAGAACGCTCCTTAATTGTTCCGTCCCCTAACCCAATGTCTCTTTTCTTCCACAGGAGAAGTCATGCTGAAACTTCCAGGAATTTTGAGAAGGAATTTTCACCGGTGTTGAATAAATGTTCTGGAAAATACTTCATTCCGACTGGAAACTGCTTTGGATGATCACATGGCCGGGAGGCACCGAGACAATTTGATGAGACTGTGAAGGACGCAAAGTGAAATCAGGGACATGGCGAACAACGGTGTTCAGGTAATTGGGATCCCCGGGGTAATGGCCACTCTGTTCAGGTAACTGGGGATCCCCGGGGTAATGGCCACTCTGTTCAGGTAACTGGGGATCCCCGGGGTAATGGCCACTCTGTTCAGGTAACTGGGGACCCCCGGGGTAATGGCCACTCTGTTCAGGTAACTGGGGATCCCCGGGGTAATGGTCACTCTGTTCAGGTAACTGGGGATCCCCGGGGTAATGGCCACTCTGTTCAGGTAACTGGGGATCCCCGGGGTAATGGCCACTCTGTTCAGGTAACTGGGGATCTCCGGGGTAATGGCCACTCTGTTCAGGTAACTGGGGATCCCCGGGGTAATGGCCACTCTGTTCAGGTAACTGGGGATCCCCGGGGTAATGGCCACTCTGTTCAGGTAACTGGGGATCTCCGGGGTAATGGCCACTCTGTTCAGGTAACTGGGGATCCCCGGGGTAATGGCCACTCTGTTTGGGTAACTGGGGATCCCTGGGGTAATGGCCACTCTGTTCAGGTAACTGGGGATCCCCGGGGTAATGGCCACTCTGTTCAGGTAGGAAGTTTAAAAGGAAGTGGAACAGTGCGGGGAGAAAGTTGGCTGAGGATCGGAAACAGAGGCTCAGTGTTAATGGGAGTTGCTCAGATTGGTGAAGGGTTGGAAGTGGTTACCCCAGGGCTCAGTGCTGGGCCCACTTTTCTTCTCCCTATACAGAGACTGTTTGGATTTTCACAATCTCAACATTTGCTGATAGCACAAAAGTAGGAGGTTTGACAAACAGTAATGAGACTGTAAATGTGTTCAGGAAGACATTGTGTAGAAAAGGAAAAATCAACCTGGCACTTAATTATTTTGGTCTTAAATTGATATCCTCTGGTTACCGACTCACTAACCAGCGGTGACAATTTTCTATCAGTTACTTGATCAAAACACCCCTCAAAATTTTGATCCCCTTTATCTGACCCCCTTTTCAACTTCTCTTCTCGTAAGAAAAGTTCTGTGAAGTCTCCCGTCCTTGGGATCATCTCAGTGAATCTCTTCTGCACCTCTCCATGGCCCCGACATTCTTACTAAAGTAATGCACCAAAATCGGGGGACAATATTCTGACTGTGGACCAACCCATGATGTGTCCAGGTGTAGCATTAACTCTCCATTTATACTCTGTGCCCTTATTTATAAATCCTCGGATACCGTGTGGAATTTTGTAAAACAGCTTTATCAACTTGCCTCCCACTTTTAAAGATTTGTGTATCTGAATCCCTGAATCTCTCTGCTCCTCCACTCCTTCTACAGTTTTATCGTATAGTGTCTATTTCCTCTCATTCTTCTCACCTCACATCTCTGCATTAATTTCCATCTGACATCGACCTGTCCAATCTGCTCACCTGTCTCTCTCCTCCTGAAGTTGTCCACAGTCCTCTTCATGGTTAACCTCACTCCTTATCTTTGTGGAAGCTGCAATGTTTGATATTGTGCTCCAAACACCCAAATTCAGGTCAATCATATCCACATATATTGAGAAAAGCAATGGCGCCCACACTGACCCCTGGGGATCACCACTGTTTAAATCATTCCAGTGCAACAACCGCTGTTAACCACAACTCTGTTTTTTGTTATTTCCCCATTCTGTCTCTCTCTCTCTCCCTCCTATGCAACCTCTCACGTTCTTTATCACTTAGTTCTCGGACACAAACAGACACATTTCCCCTTTTCTCTGTCCTTCTCAATTAAAACTGTTTCTCCCCTTTGTCGCCCCTAGTCTCGCTCCTTCTCACTCTTGTATCCACACCATCTCTCGCACTCCCTCCCTTTCTGATCCTCCCTCATTCAGATGCTTACTCTCACACACTGTCTCTCTCAGACTCACTCTCTCAGACTCACTATCTCACACACTGTCTCTCTGACTCAATCTCACACACTGTCTCTCTCAAACTCAGTCTCTCACACACTGTCTCTCTCAGACTCACTCTCTCACACACTGTCTCTCTCAGACTCACTCTCTCACACACTGTCTCTCAGACTCACTCACACAATGCCTCTCTCAGTCTCACTCTCTCACACACTGTCTCTCTCAGACTCAGTCTCACACACTGTCTCACTCACACTCACTCTCTCACACACGGTCTCTCTCGGACTCTCTCTCAGACTCTCTCTCTCTCAGACTCACTCTCTCACACACTGTCTCTCAGACTCACTCTCTCACACACTATCGCTCAGACTCTCTCTCACACATTGCCTCTCTCAGACTCACTCTCTGATACAATGCCTCTCTCAGAGTCACTCTCTCACACTCTGTCTCTCTCAGACTCTGTCTCTCACACTCTGTCTCTCTCCGACTCACCCTCTCACACAGTGTCTCTCAGACTCACTCTGAAACACTGTCTCTCGCCGACTCACTCTCTCACACACTGTGTCTCTCAGACTCTCTCTCACACACTGTCTCTCAGACTCACTCTCTCACACACTGTCTCTCAGACTCACTCTCACACACACTGTCTCTCTCAGACTCTCTCTCTCACACAATGTCTCTCTCAGATTCACTCTCTCACACACTGTCTCTCTCAAACTCACACACTCTCTCACACACTGTCTCTCAGACTCACTCTCTCACACACTGTCTCTCTCAGACTCTCTCTCACACATTGCCTCTCTCAGACGCGCTCTCTCACACAATGTCTCTCTCAGACTTACTCTCTCACACACATTCTCTCTCAGACTCATGCTCAGACTCTCTCTCTCCGACTCAATCTCTCAGACTCTCTCAGACACACTCTTTCACACACGGTTTCTCTCAGACTCGTTCTCTCACACACTGTCTCTCTCACACTTTTCCTCTCTCAGACTCACTCTCACACACACTGTCTCTCTCAGACTCACTCTCTCATACACTGTCTCTCTTAGACTCACTCTCTCACACACTGTCTCTCAGACTCACTCTCTTGCACACTGTCTCTCTCAGACTCACACTCTCACACACTGTCTCTCTCAGACTCTCACTCTCACACACTGTCTCTCTCTGACTCACCCTCTCGCAGACAGTCTCTCTCAGACTCACTCTCTCACACTATGTCTCTCTCAGAGTCTCTCTCACACACACTGTCTCTCTCAGACTCACTCTCTCACACACTGTCTCTCTCAGATTCACTCTCACACACTGTCTCTCTCAGACTCACACACTCTCTCACACACTGTCTCTCAGACTCACTCTCTCCGACTCACTCTCTCAGACTCTCTCAGACACACTCTCACACACGGTTTCTCTCACACATTTCCTCTCTCGGACTCACTCTCTCACACACCATCTCTCTCAGACTCACTCTCTCACACACTGTCTCTCTCAGACTCACTCTGAAACACTGTCTCTCGCCGACTCATTCTCTCATACAATGTCACTCTCAGACTCACTCTCTCACACACTGTGTCTCTCAGACTCTCTCTCACACACTGTCTCTCAGACTCACTCTCTCACACACTCTCTCTCAGACTCACTCTCTCACACACTGTCTCTCAGACTCACTCTCACACACACTGTCTCTCTCAGACTCTCTCTCTCACACAATGTCTCTCTCAGACTCACTCTCTCACACACTGTCTCTCTCAGACTCACACACTCTCTCACACACTGTCTCTCAGACTCACTCTCTCACACACTGTCTCTCTCAGACTCTCTCTCACACATTGCCTCTCTCAGACGCGCTCTCTCACACAATGTCTCTCTCAGACTCACTCTCTCACACACATTCTCTCTCAGACTCATGCTCAGACTCTCTCTCTCCGACTCAATCTCTCAGACTCTCTCAGACACACTCTTTCACACACGGTTTCTCTCAGACCCGTTCTCTCACACACTGTCTCTCTCACACTTTTCCTCTCTCAGACTCACTCTCTCACACACCATCTCTCTCAGACTCACTCTGTCACACACTCTCTCTCAGTCTCACTCTCTCACACACTTTCTCTCTCAAACTCACTCTCTCACACACTGTCTCTCATACTCACTCTCTTGCACACTGTCTCTCTCAGACTCACACACTGTCTCTCTCCAACTCACTCTCTCACACACTGTCTCAGACTCTCACTCTCACACATTGTCTCTCTCTGACTCACCCTCTCGCAGACAGTCTCTCTCAGACTCACTCTTTCACACTATGTCTCTCTCAAGAGTCTCTCTCACACACACTGTCTCTCTCAGACTCACTCACTCTCTCACACACTGTCTCTCTCAGACTCACTCACTCTCTCACACACTGTCTCTCTCAGACTCACACACTCTCTCACACACTGTCTCTCAGACTCACTCTCTCAGACTCTCTCTCTCCGACTCACTCTCTCAGACTCTCTCAGACACACTCTCTCACACACGGTTTCTCTCACACATTTCCTCTCTCGGACTCACTCTCTCACACACCATCTCTCTCAGACTCCCTCTCTCTCTCAGACTCACTCTCTTTCTCACACGCGGTCACTCTCAGACTCACTCTCTCACACACTGTCTCTCTCACACTCACTCTCTCACACACTGTCTCTCTCAGACTCACTCTCTCACACACTGTCTCTTTCAGACTCACTCTCACAAACTCTCTCAGACTCACTCTCACAGATTCACTCTCTCACACACTGTCTCTCTCAGACTCTCACACAATGTCTCTCTCAGACTCCCTCTCTCTCACACTATCTCTCTCAGGCTCTCACTCTCTCACACGCTGTCTCTCAGACTCACTCTCTCACACACTGTCTCTCTCAGACTCACTCTCACACATTGTCTCTCTGACTCACTCTCTCTCACACACTCTCTCTCAGACTCACACTCTCAGACTCTCTCTCTCCAAATCTCTCAGACACAATCTCTCACACACGGTCTCTCTCAGACTCATTCTCTCACACACTGTCTCTCTCAGACTCTCTCTCTCTCAGACTCACTCTCACAAACTCTCTCAGACTCACTCTCACAGATTCACTCTCTCACACACTGTCTCTCTCAGACTCCTAGATACATAGATACATAGGAGATAGGAGCAGGAGTAGGCCATTCGGCCCTTCGAGCCTGCTCTGCCATTCAATGAGATCATGGCTGATCATCCAAATTCAGCACCCGGTCCCTGCCTTCTCCCCATATCCCTTGATCCCTTTAGCCTTAAGAAATATATCCAACTCTTTCTTGAATATACTTAATGACCTGGCCTCCACTGCCCTCTGTGGCAGAGAATTCCACAGGTTCACCACTCCCCAGGCCCGGACGAGATGTATCCCAGGCTGCTGTGGGAGGCAAGGGAGGAGATTGCAGGGGCTCTGACACTAATTTTCAGAACCTCTCTGGCCACAGGGGATGTACCAGAGGACTGGAGAACAGCTAACGTAGTACCATTATTCAAGAAGGGTAG
Organism: Somniosus microcephalus; assembly: GCF_052327205.1. Lineage (NCBI taxonomy): Eukaryota > Metazoa > Chordata > Chondrichthyes > Squaliformes > Somniosidae > Somniosus > Somniosus microcephalus. The sequence continues at coordinate 2,377,218 of NW_028225182.1, read as the reverse complement.
CAGGGATAAACCAGGGAATTACAGGCCAGTGAGTCTAACATCTGTGGTGGGGAAATTATTGGAAAAAATTCTGAGGGACAAAATTAATCTCCACTTGGAGAGGCAAGGATTAATCGGGGATAGTCAGCATGGCTTTGTCAAGGGTAAATCATGTCTAACAAATCTGATCGAATTTTTCGAGGGGGTGACTAGTGGGGTGGATGAGGGAAATGCTGTGGATGTGGTTTACATGGACTTCAGTAAAGCTTTTGACAAAGTCCCGCATAGGAGACTGGTCAAGAAGGTAAGAGCCCATGGGATCCAGGGTGCCTTGGCGCGTTGGATCCTAAACTGGCTGAGTGGCAGGAGGCAGAGGGTGATGGTCGAAGGTTGCTTTTGTGACTGGAAGCCTGTGTCCAGTGGGGTACCTCAGGGATCGGTGCTGGGTCCCTTATTGTTTCTGATCTACATAAATGATTTGGATGAGAATGTAAAAGGTATGATCAGTAAGTTCGCAGATGACACGAAAATTGGTGGGGTGGTAAATTGCGAGGAGGAAAGCCCCCGGCTACAGGACGATATAAACGGGTTGGTCAGATGGGCGGAAAAGTGGCAAATGGAATTTAACCCTGAAAAGTGCGAGGTGATGCATTTTGGACGGACAAATAAGGCAAGGGAATACACAATGAGTGGTAGGACCCTAGGAAGTACAGAGGGTCAGAGGGACCTTGGTGTACATGTACATAGATCCCTGAAGGCAGCGGAGCAGGTAGATAAGGTGGTTAAAAAGGCATATGGGATACTTGCCTTCATTAGCCGAGGCATAGAATATAAGAGCAGGGAGGTTATGATGGAGCTGTACAAAACGCTGGTGAGGCCACAGCTGGAGTACTGTGTGCAGTTCTGGTCGCCTCACTATAGGAAGGATGTGATTGCTTTGGAGAGGGTGCAGAGAAGATTCACCAGGATGTTACCTGGGATGGAGCGCCTCAGCTATGAAGAGAGGCTGGACAGGCTGGAGTTGTTTTCCTTGGAGCAGAGAAGGCTGAGGGGGGACCTGATTGAGGTGTACAAAATAATGAGGGGCATAGATAGGGTAGATAAAGAGGAACTTTTCCCCTTAGTGGGGGGGTCAATAACAAGGGGGCATAGATTCAGGGTAAGGGGCAGGAGATTTAGAGGGGATTTGAGGAGGAACTTTTTCACCCAGAGGGTGGTTGGAATGTGGAACTCAATGCCTGAAAGGGTGGTGGAGGCAGGAACCCTCACAACATTCAAGAAGCATTTGGATGAGCACTTGAAATGCCATTGCATACAAGGTTATGGACCAAATGCTGGAAAATGGGATTAGACTGGACAGGGATGGATGGGCGGCGCAGACACGATGGGCCGAAGGGCCTCTTTCTGTGCTGTAAAACTCTATGACTCTCTGGGTGAAGAAATTCCTCCTCATTTCAGTCCTAAATGGCTTACCCCTTATCCTGGACTATGACCCCTGGTTCTGGACTCCCCGGCCATCAGAAACATCCTTCCTGCATCTAGTCTGTCCTGGCCTGACAGAATTTTATAGGTTTCGATGAGATCCCCTCTCAATCTTCTAAACTCCAGTGTGTATAAGCCCAATCGACACAATCTCTCCTCATACGTCATTCCTGCCATCCCAGGTATCAGCCTGGTGAATCTTCGCTGCACTCCTTCCATGGCAAGTACATCCTTCCTCAGGTAAGGCGACCAAAACTGCACACAATACTCAAGGTGTGGTCTCACCAAGGCCCTGTACAACTGCAGCAAGACATCCTTGTTCTTGTACTCGAACCCTCTTGCTACGAAGGCCAACATACCATTTGCCTTCTTTACCGCCTGCTGCACCTGCATGCTTACCTTCAGCGACTGGTATACAAGAATACCCAGGTCACTCTGCCTTCCCCTTCTCCCAATCTATTACCATTCAAATAATAATCTGCCTTCCTGTTTCTGCCACCAAAGTGGATAACCTCACATTTATCCACATTATAGTGCATTTGCCATGTTTCTGCCCAATCACCCAACCTGTCAAAATCGTGCTGGAGTTTCACGACATCCTCCTCGCAGCTTACCCTCCCGCCCAGCTTTGTGTCGTCTGCAAATTTGGAGATATTACATCCAATTCCCTTGTCCAGATCATTAATATATATTGTGAACAACTGGGGTCCTAGGACCGATCCTTGCGGTACCCCACTAGTCACTGCCTGCCACTCGGAAAACGACCCGTTTATTCCAACTCTTTGCTTTCTGTCCGCCAACCAGTTCTCTATCCAAGTCAATACCTTGCCCCCAATCCCATTTGCCTTTATTTTGCACGCTAATCTCTTATGCGGGACCTTATCAAAAGCTTTCTGAAAGTCCAAATACACCACATCCACTGGTTCCCCCTTATCTATTTTGCCAGTTACATCCTCAAAAAATTCCAGTAAATTAGTCAAGCATGATTTACCTTTTGTAAATCCATGTTGACTTTGTCCGATCCAGTCACTGCTTTCCAAGTGCTCTGCAATTACATCTTTTATAATGGACTCTAGCATTTTCCCCACTACCGATGTCAAGCTTACCAGTCGATAATTCCCCGCCTTTTCTCTACCACCTTTTTTGAATAGTGGGGTAACATCAGCTACCCGCCAATCCATGGGTACCGTTCCAGAGTCTATCGAGTTTTGGAAGATGACCAGCAATGCATCTACTATTTCTAGGGCCACTTCCTTAAGTACCCGGGGATGTAGACTATCAGGCCCTGGGGATTTATCGGCCTTCAGTCCCATCAATTTTCCTAACACCATTTCCCTACAAATACTGATTTCTTTCAGTTCCACCCTTTCATCAGACCCTATGTTCCCCGGCATCTCTGGGAGGTTATTTGTGTCCTCCTTTGTGAAGACAGAACCAAAATATGTATTTAGTTGGTCTGCCATTTCTTTGTTCCCCATTATAAATTCCCCCGATTCTGACTGCAAGGGACCTACGCTTGACTTCACCAATCTTTTTCTCTTCACTTATCTATAAAAGCTTTTACAGTCAGTTTTTATGTTCTCTGTAAGCTTACTCTCATATTCTATTTTCCCTTTCTTAATTAATCCCTTTGTCCTCCTTTGTTGAATCCTAAACTGCTCCCAATCCTCAGGATTATTGCTTTTTATGGCCAATTTATATGCCCTCTCCTTGGACCTTATGTTATCCCTAATTTCCCTTGTTAGCCACGGTTGGGTCACCTTTTTTATTTTATTTTTATGCCAAAGTGGGATGAACAAATTCTGTAGTTCATCCATTCGGTCTTTGAATGTTTGCCATTGCCTATCCACCGTCAACCCTTTGAGTGCCATTCCCCAATCAATCCTACCCAACTCGCTCCTCAGACCATCATAGTTTCCTTTATTTAAATTGAGGACCCTAGTCTCCGAGTCAACTACTTCATTCTCCATCTTAATGAAGAATTCGATCATATTATAATCGCTCCGACCCAAGGGGCCTCTTACAACAAGATTGCTGATTAATCCTTTCTCGTTACATAATACCCAGTCTAAGATGGCCTGATCTCTGGTTGGTTCCTCGACATATTGGTCCAGGAAACCATCCCGTAAACACTCCAGGAATTCCTCCTCCACAGTATTGTTACTCATTTGGTTGGCCCAATCTATATGTAGATGAAAGTCACCCATGATGACTGCTGTTCCCTTATTGCACGCTTCTTTAATTTCTCTTTTAATGCCATCCCCAACCTCCGCCTTACTGTTTGGAGGTCTATAAACCACTCCCACTAACGTTTTTTTCCCCTTAGTATATCTCAATTCTACCCATACAGATTCCACCTCTTCAGAGCTAATATCCTTCATTAAAATAGTGTTAATCCCTTCTTTAACCAGTAATGTTACCCCACCTCCCTTTCCTTTTTGCCTATCTTTCCTGAATATCGAATACCCCTGGATGTTGAGTTCCCAGTCCTGGCCTTCCTTGAGCCACGTTTCTGTAATCCCAACCAAATCGTATTTGTTTACTTCTATTTGCGCAGCCAATTCATCCACCTTATTACAAATGCTCCTCGCATTAAGACACAAAGCCTTCAGGCTTGTTTTTTTAACGCTCTTAGACCTAATAGAATTATTATTTACTGTGGCCATGTTTGATTTAAACCGTTGATTTCTCTGACTGCCACTTTTGTTTTTCTCCTTCCTATCTTTTGCTTTTATCCTTGTTTCCCTTTCCTCTGTCTCCCTGCTCAGGTTCCCAACCCCCTGCCATTTTAGTTTAAACACTCCCCCACAGCACTAACAAACACTCCCCCTAGGACATTGGTTCCAGCCCTGCCCAGGTGCAAACCGCCCGGTTTGAACTGGTCCCACCTCCCCCAGAACCGGTTCCAATGTCCCAGGAACTTGAATCCCTCCCCCTGGCACCATTCCTCCAGCCACGTATTCATCTGAAGCATCCTTCTATTTCTACTCTGACTAGCACGTGGCACTGGTAGCAATCCTGAGATTACTACCTTTGAGGTCCTGTTTTTTAATTTATCTCCTAACTCCCTATATTCCGCTTTTAGGACCTCATCCCGCTTTTTACCTATATCGTTGGTGCCTATATGCACCCTCCCCTTCCAAGATGTTCTGGAGTCGCTCGGAGACCTCCTTGACCCTTGCACCAGGGAGGCAACACACCATCCTGGAGTCTCGTTTGCGGCTGCAGAAATGCCTATCTATTCCCCTTACAATAGAATCCCCTATTATTGTAGCTCTACCCCTCTTTTTCCTCCCATTCCGTGCAGCAGAGCCACCCCTGGTGCCAGGAAGTTGGCTGCTGCTGCCTTCCTCTGATAAGCCATCCCCCCCCAACAGTACTCAAAGTGGTGTATCTGTTGGAGAGGGGGATGGCCACAGGGGACTCCTGCACTACCTGCCTGCACCTAGTACTCTGCCTGTTGGTCACCCGCTCCCTTTCTTCCTGTCCAACCTCTACCAGCGGTGTGTCCAACTCCGTAAATGTGCTATTCACATTGTCCTGAGCATCGTGAACGCTCCAGTATGTGTCCAATCGCAGCTCCAGCGCCGCAATGCGGTCTGTCAGTAGCTGCAGCTGGATGCACTTCCTGCACATGTAGTTGTCAGGGACACAGGAAGTGTCCCTGAGTTCCCACATATCGCAGGAGGAGCAGATCACGGGGCCCGGCTGTCCTGCCATGACTTACCCTTTAATTAATTGAATTTAAATTAAATCAATCAATCCCACTAATTACACTACAGTTAACTGGTTCACATAGAAACATAGAAGATAGGAGCAGGGGTAGGCCATTCGGCCCTTCGAGCCTGTTCCGCCATTCAATGTGATCATGGCTGATCATCCAATTCAGTACCCTGTCCCTGCCTTTTCCCCATATCCCTTGATCCCTTTAGCCTCAAGAAATATATCCAACTCTTTCTTGAATATATTTAATGAACTGGCCTCCACCGCCCTCTGTGGCAGCGAATTCCACAGGATCACCACTCTCTGGGTGAAGAAATTCCTCCCCATTTCAGTCCTAAATGGCTTACCCCTTATCCTTAGACTATGACCCCTGGTTCTGGACTCCCCGGCCATCAGAAACATCCTTCCTGCATCTAGTCTGTCCAGACCTGTCAGAATTTTATAGGTTTCGATGAGATCCCCTCTCAATCTTCTAAACTCCAGTGAGTATAAGCCCAATCGACACAATCTCTCCTCATACGTCATTCCTGCCATCCCAGGTATCAGCCTGGTGAATCTTCGCTGCACTCCCTCCATGGCAAGAACGTCCTTCCTCAGGTAAGGTGACCAAAACTGCACACAATACTCAAGGTGCGGTCTCACCAAGGCCCTGTACAACTGTAGCAAGACATCCTTGTTCCTGTACTCGAACCCTCTTGCTACGAAGGCCAACATACCATTTGCCTTCTTAACCACCTGCTGCACCTGCATGCTTACCTTCAGTGACTGGTGCACAAGGACCCCCAGGTCTCTTTGCACTTCCCCTTCTCCCAATCTATTGCCATTCAAATAATAATCTGCCTTCCTGTTTTTGCCACCAAAGTGGATAACCTCACATTTATCCACATTAGAGTGCACTTGCCATGTTTCTGCCCAATCACCCAACCTGTCCAAATCGTACTGGAGTTTCCCGACATCCTCCTCGCAGCTTACCCTCCCGCCCAGCTTTGTGTCGTCTGCAAATTTGGAGATATTACATCCAATTCCCTTGTCCAGATCATTAATATATATTGTGAACAGCTGGGGTCCTAGGACCGATCCTTGCGGTACCCCACTAGTCACTGCCTGCCACTCGGAAAACGACCCGTTTATTCCAACTCTTTGCTTTCTGTCCGCCAACCAGTTCTCTATCCAAGTCAATACCTTGCCCCCAATTCCATGTGCCTTAATTTTGCACGCTAATCTCTTGTGTGGGACCTTATCGAAAGCCTCCTGAAAGTCCAAATACACCACATCCACTGGTTCTCCCTTATCTATTTTACCAACAGTCGCTACTACACCAGAGAGACCTTAGAAACTATAAACCAGAGTTAAAGTTTAAAAAAAAAGAGATACACTCACCAACCAAATACTCACCAACCAATCACTTACCTGCTTCCTGGTGACGTCACACTTTGATTACTTTTTACCTCTCTCCCCTGCTCCTGACTCACTGCCACCAGTTTGAACTGCCGCTGAAGCTGCGTTCCCACACAGGCCCGCTCTAGTCGGGCTGCTCCTGACTCACTGCCACCGGTTTGAACTGCCGCCGATGCTGTGTTCCCACACAGGCCCACTCGAGTCGGGCTGCTCCTGACTCACTGCCACCGGTTTGAACTCACTCTCTCACACACGGTCCCTCTCAGACTCGCTCTCTCACACACTGTCTCTCAGACTCACTCTCTCACACACTGTATCTCTCAGACTCTCTCTCACACATTGCCTTTCTCAGACTCACTCTCTCACACACTGTCTCTCAGACTCACTCTCACACACGCTCCCTCTCAGACTCACTCTCTCACACACTGCCTCTCTCAGACTCACTCTCTCACACACTGTCTCTCTCCAACTCACTCTCTCACACACTGTCTCTCAGACTTGCTCTCTCACACTGTCTCTCTCAGACTCACTCTCTCACACACTGTCTCTCAGACTCACTCTCACACACTGTCTCTCTCAGATTCACTCTCTCACACACTGTCTCTCTCAGATTCACTCTCTCACACACTGTCTCTCTCAGACTCTCACACTCACACACTGTCTCTCTCAGATTCACTCTCTCACACACTGTCTCTCTCAGACTCTCACACTCACACACTGTCTCTCTCAGACTCACTTTCTCACACACTGTCTCTCAGACTCACTCTCTCACACACTGTCTCTCTCAGACTCACACTCTCACACACTGCCTCAGACTCACTCTCTCACACACTGTCTCTCAGACTCACTCTCACACACACTCTCTCTCAGACTCACTCTCACACACTGTCTCTCTCAGACTCTCTCTCTCACACAGTGTCTCTCTCCGACTCTCTCTCTCTCACACTGTCTCTCTCAGACTCACTCTCTCACACACTGTCTCTCAGACTCACTCTCACACACACTGTCTCTCTGAGACTCACTCTCTCACACACTGTCTCTCTCAGACTCACTCTCACACACACTGTCTCTCTCAGACTCACTCTCTCACACACTGTCTCTCTCAGACTCACTCTCTCACACACTGTCTCTCTCAGACTCTCTCTCACACATTGCCTCTATTAGACTCACTCTCCCATACAATGCCTCCCTCAGCCTCACTCTCTCACACACTGTCTCTCTCAGACTCACTCTCTCACACACTGTCTCTCTCAGACTCACTCTCTCACACACTGTGGCCTAGAAATTGAGTTGACGCCGCGCCAGGGCTTTAGCGCCAGCGCTAATTCCCTTGCGCGCGCCAAAAGTTCAGTAGCGCCGCGCCCAGACGGCTGCCGGCGCTACTGGCGGGTGTGAGCGCCTCCCAATGGGCGCTGACTGCCGCATTGCGGCGCTAATCCGGCGCTGCGGGACCCGATGCGGTGCGGCAGGCTGGGGAAGTGCAGGCCTCCTCCTTCAGCTCAGGAGGAGCTGCCTGCATCCGCCCGCTGTCCGTTCAAATATTGAAAAAAATGAGCCCGGCACCTCGGACAAGTGCCGGGCTTGCAGGCCAGACGCATCTGTTCCGCGGGGGGGGGGGTGGAGGAGTCCGGGGAGGGAGGTGCGGGCAGGCGGCCGGCGGGAAAGCGGCCGGCCGCCGCGCGACCTTAATGCGCCGGCGCTAACTCGGGGAAGACTCGGTTACCAGAGTCTTAGTTGCGGCTGCCACGGGCGAGGCGGCCGCAACTGAATTTCGGCGCTGGGGCCCGTCGGCATGGCAACCGGGACGCTGCGCACACCGATGACGTCATCGGTGCCGGCGCAGCGCTACCGGCTTAACGCCGACGGAAGGGCCCCACTCAATTTCCCAACTGGCCATAACTCCGGCGCTAGGCCCTCTAGCGCCTCAAATGCGGCGCTAAGGCTACTCAATTTCTAGGCCTGTGTCTCTCAGACTCTCACACACTTGTCTCTCTCAGACTCACTCTCTCACATGCTCCCTCTCAGACTCACTCTCACACACTGGCTCTCTCAGACTCACTCTCTCACACAATGTCTCTCAGACTCACTCTCTCACACATGGTCTCTTTCAGAATCACTCTCTCACACAGTTTCTCAGAGTCACTCTCTCACACACTGTCTCTCAGACTCACTCTCTCACACACTGTCTCTCAGACTCACTCTCTCACACACTGTCTCTCTCAGACTCATTCTCTCACACACTGTCTCTCTCAGACTCACTCTCTCACACACTGTCTCTCTCCGACTCACACACTGTCTCCCACAGACTCACTCTTTAACACATGGTCTCTTTCAGACTCACTCTCTCACACAGTCTCTCAGAGTCACCCTCTCACACACTGTCTCTCAGACTCACTCTCTCACACACTGTCTCTCAGACTCATTCTCTTGCACACTGTCTCTCTCAGACTCACACTCTCACACACTGTCTCTCCCTGACTCACTCTCTCACACACTGTCTCTCTCAGACTCACTCTCTCACACACTGTCTCTCTCAGACTCTCTCTCTCACACACTGTCTCTCTCAGACTCTCTCTCTCACACACTGTCTCTCTCAGAATCACTCTCTCACACACTGTCTCTCTCAGACTCACTCTCTCACACACTGTCTCTCTCAGACTCTCTCTCACACACACTGTCTCTCTCCGACTCACTCTCTCACACACTGTCTCTCTCAGACTCACTCTCTCACACACTGTCTCTCTCCGACTCACTCTCTCACACACTGTCTCTCAGACTCTCTCTTGCACACTGTCTCTCTCACACACTGTCTCTCTCAGACTCACTCTCTCACACACTGTGTCTCTCAGACTCACTCACTCACACACTGTCTCTCTCAGACTCGCTCTCTCACACACTGTCTCTCTCAGACTCACTCTCTCACACACTGTCTCTCTCAGACTCAATCTCTCACACACTGTCTCTCTCAGACTCTCTCTCTCACACTGTCTCTCTCAGACTCTCTCCCTCACACTGTCTCTCTCAGATTCACTCTCACACACTGTCTCTCTCAGACTCACTCTCTCACACACTGTCTCTCTCAGACTCACTCTCTCACACACTGACTCTCTCACACACTGCCTCTCAGACTCACTCTCTTGCACACTGTCTCTCTCAGACTCACACTCTATAAACACTGTCTCTCTCAGACTCACACACTGTCTCCCTCAGACTCTCTCTCTCACACATGGTCTCTTTCAGACTCACTCTCTCACACACTGTCTCTCTCAGACTCACTCTCTCACACACTGTCTCTCTCAGACTCACTCTCTCACACACTGTCTCTCTCCGACTCACTCTCTCACACATTGCCCCTCTCAGACTCACTCTCTCACACACTGCCTCTCCAGACTTCCTCTCTCACACACTGTCTCTCTCCGACTCACTCTCTCACACATTGCCCCTCTCAGACTCACTCTCTCACACACTGTCTCTCTCAGACTCACTCTCACACACTGTCTCTCTCAGACTCAATTCAATTCAATTCAAATCGCTTTATTGGCATGATAAGGTACATCTTATGTTGCCAAAGCATCGAAAAACATTCATGGTTGAACATATAAACGCAGATCTATCCATACAGTGTATAAACAGATATATCCCTGAGTGTATAAATATACATTCGTATAATTTGTATATACTCTTTTCTTAGGTTTACTGGTTGTCCCTCTTTTTATGGCAAGCTGTAACATAGTGTGCCGCTAAGGTTACACAATTTCTCTGTTCCCCTAGTAGGTATGGGAGTTTTTGGTCGTCATTCAAATTTCTGAATTCAGGGCATATTTTTGTGAATTTTGGGTAGAAATTCTCCCTTAAGGCCTGATATTTTCCACAAGCTGTGAGGAAGTGCATCTCTGTCTCCACCACTCCCTGACTGCAGTGAGAGCATATCCTGTCCTCTCTTGGCAGCCGGGTCTGTCTGTGTCTGCCTTTTTCGATGGCCAGGCTATGTTCACTAAGTCTGTACCTTGTCAAGGTTTTTCTCAGTTTGCTATCCTTTACCACGGTCAGGTATTCAGCCATGTTGTATTGTCTGTTTAGGGCCAAGTAGCAAATGAGTTTTTTGGGTTTTTGTTGTTTCTGCCCAAAATGACAGGTATTTTTCCTTTTGCTTAGTGACAATTGTGTTGGGTCGAATTCTCTGCGCTACGATGTCACTCTCCTGGGGCTGGCTATTGTTAGTAGTGTTAGTCGTTACTTCACTGAGTCCCAGGACTAGTTGACTGAGGGATTTCTTCTTTATGGTCCTCTCTTGGCATTTCAGGGCTTCGTAATGATAGCAGTGGGAGTTGCTCATTTTTAGGCGTTTCCAAAATTTGGTGGCTCTTTTTTGGATAGTAATTATTAATGGATATTGGCCTAGTTCTGCCCTGCATGCATTGTTTGGTGGCTCTTTTTTGGATAGTAATTATTAATGGATATTGGCCTAGTCTGCCCTGCATGCATTGTTTACGGTTTTCCTTTGAGTCCGGAGGATACTTTTACAGAATTCTGCATGTAGGATCTCAATTAGGTGTTTGTCCCATTTTCTAAATTCTTGTTGTGTTAGCGGTCCCCACACCTCACTGCCATAGAGTGCAATTGGTTCAATTACTGATTTAATAATTTTGAGCCAAATGCTAATCGGGATTTCTATTTGGATTGATTTTTTTATGGCATAGAAAGCCCTTCTAGCTTTCTCTTTCAGTTCATTCACAGCCAGATGAAAATTTCCCGTAAAGCTGATTTTTAAGCCCAAGTATGTGTAGTTAGTGGTTTGTTCAATTTTAGTTGTTCCTAGTGTGAAATTTATTCTGGGTCCCTGATGTCTGGATCTTTGCTGGAACACAAGGACTTTGGTTTTTGGGGGGTTTATTGTCAGGGCCCAGGTCTGACAGAATGACTCTAGCAGATCCAGGTTCTGCTGTAGACCCTCCTTAGTTGGTGAAAGCAGAACCAGGTCATCTGCATAGAGGAGGAATTTAACCTTGGATTCATATAGGGTGAGGCCGGGTGCTGTAGATTGTTCAAGTAGTTTTGCCAATTCATTTATGTAAATATTAGAGTGTCGGTGAGATGGGTGAGCCCTGCGTCACACCACGCCCCTGTGGGAAGTATTTTGTTTGTTTGTCTCCAATTTTAACTGCACATTTATTGTTTGTATACATTGATTTAATTACATCATATGTTTTTCCCCCTACACCACTTTCAATAAGTTTCAAGAATAGACCGTCGTGCCAGATGGAATTGAAAGCCTTCTGGAAATCTATAAAGCATGCAAAAATTTTGCTTTTGTTTTGATGAACATGTTTGTCAATTAGGGTCTGCAGGGTGAAGATATGATCTGATGTTCTATAGTTTGGTAGGAATCCAATTTGGCTTTTACTCAAGACATTGTGCTCCTCAAGGAAGTTTATAAGTCTTTTGTTTATGATACTACAGAAAACCTTCACCAGGTTACTGTTTACACAGATGCCTCGATAGTTATTTGGGTCAACTTTGTCTCCACTTTTGTATGTGGGCGTTATGAGTCCTTTGTTCCAGATATCAGGGAAGTAACCGACACTCAGAACCAAGTTGAAGAGTTTCAGTATAGCCAATTTCATTTTATCGTCCGTGTGTTTAATCATCTCGCTTAGGATGCCGTCTGCACCGCAAGCTTTTCCTGGTCGCAGGTCCTTGAGTTTTTCAAATAGCTCTTTTTCAGATATTATGGGGTCTATCGGGTTTTGGTTATCTTTTATGGCAAATTCGAGCTTTTCCAGTTTTTCCCATATTTGGTATTGCTCTGGGCTTAGTGTGTTTTTTTGGTATAATTTTTCAAAATGGTTTTCCCATGTGTCTCCATTTTGAATGGCCAATTTGTCGTGTTGTTTTTTGTGCAATGTATTCCAGTTGTCCCAGAAACAATTGGAATCAATGGATTCCTCAATGGAGCTGAGTGCATTCTTAATATACTGCTCTTTCTTGGTTCTGAGTGTGTTTTTGTATTGTGTTAGTGCCTGCCAATAAGTAAGGCGTAATTCCTCGTTTTCTGGTTGTCTGTGTTTTTGGTTTGATATTTTTCTGAGTTTTTTCCTCGTGTTCTGGCAATCGGAGTCAAACCATTTTTCGTAGTTTTTTGTTTTGGGTTTGTTCTTGCGAACTTTCAAGTTTGACATTGATGCCAAATTATCAAAAATATTTTTCAGGTCATTCACTGCCCGGTTTACGCCTTCTTTATTGTGTGTGTATGTATTTTCCAGAAAGGTGTCCAAGAGAGCTTGAGTTGATTGATTGCTAATTACTTTCTGGTATTTTTCCGTGCTGTTTTTGGCCCATCTGTAGGATTTTTTTAATGTTGTACAGCTTACTGGGTTGTGTTTCTGTGTTGGTTGTTTCTGTCCTTTTAAGATATGCAGTAATTTGACTGTGATCTGACAGTGTTGTTTGTGGTTTGACTGTGAATGCTTTGAAAGAGGATGGGTCCAGATCCGTAATCATATAGTCTACGGTGCTGAAGCGAAGAGGTGAGCAATAGGTGGATCTTCCTAGGTAGTCTCCCATGAACCTACCATTGACAATGTACAGACCCAGGCTTCGACAGAGCTGCAGGAGCTGTTTTCCATTAGCATTTGTCTGTTTGTCGCAGTTATGCCTGTGTGGATGGGAAGGGAGATCAAAGTGGTGATTCCCAAATATGTAATTATTCCCCTGTCTCTCAGACACACTCTCTCTCACACTGTCTCTCTCAGTCTCACTCTCACACGCTGTCTCTCTCAGACTCACTCTCTCACACACTGTCTGTCTCCGACTCACTCTCTCACACACTGTCTCTCTCAGTCTCTCTCTCACACACTGTCTCTCTCAGTCTCACTCTCACACACTGTCTCTCTCAGACTCTCTCTCACACCGTCTCTCTCAGACTTACTCTCTCACACATTGTCTCTCTCACACGTTGCCCCTCTCAGACTCTCTCTCTCAGACTCTCTCTCTCTCAGACTCACTCTCTCACTCTCTGTCTCTCAGACTCATTCTCTCACACACTGTCTCTCTCAGACTCTCTCTCTCACACCGTCTCTCTCAGACTTACTCTCTCACACACTGTCTCTCTCACACACTGTCTCTCTCACGCATTGCCCCTCTCAGACTCACTCTCTCAGACTTTGTCTCTCTCAGACACTCTCTCTCTCTCTCTCTCTCTCTCTCTCTCTCTCTCAGACTCACTCTCTCACACTCTGTCTCTCTCAGACTCACTCTCACACACTGTCTCTCTCAGACTCACTCTCCCACACTGTCTCTCTCAGACTCACTCTCTCTCACACTGTCTCTCTCAGGCTCATTCTCTCAAACACGGTCTCTCTGAGATTCACTCTCACACACTGTCTCTCTCAGACTCACTTTCTCACCCACTGTCTCTCTCAGACGCACTCTCTCATACACTCTCTCTAACTCAGTCTCTCACATACTGTCTCTCTCAGACTCACTCTCACACACACTGTCTCTCTCAGACTCACTCTCACACACATACTATCTCTCTCAGACTCACTCTCACACTGTCTCGCTCAGACTCACTCTCACACACACTGTCTCTCTCAGACTCACTCTCACACACATACTATCTCTCTCAGACTCACTCTCACACACACTGTCTCTCTCAGACTCTCACACACTGTCTCTCTCAGACACACTCTCTCACACACTGTCTCTCTCAGACGCACTCTCTCACACACTGTCTCTCAAACTCACTCTCTCACATACTGTGTCTCAGACTCTCGCACACACTCTCTCAGACTCACTGTGACACACACACTGTCTATCTGACTCACTCTCTCACCCGCTGTGTCTCTCTGACTCACTCTCTCAGACTCACTCTCTCACACACTGTCTCTCTCATACTCACTCTCTCATATACTGTCTATCTCAGACTCACGCTCTAACACCCTGTCTCTATCAGACTCACTGTCTCACTCAGACTCACTCTCTCACACACTGTCTCTCTCACACTCACTCTCGCACACACTGGCCCCGATTTTCGGGCAGCTGTCGGGCGGCTTTTCATGCGGCCGTGGTCCGAAAATCGCGGAAAAAGTGAGTCGGGACCCCTCCCCCGTCTGATTCCCCGCCCCTTCTGAATTTCGGACCGCCGTTTCCACGCACCCCGCTTCAGTCCCGCCCGCCGCTGGCGGGACTGCTCGTCGGAGCACTAATCACCAATGATCACATTGTTAAGGACGATTTTCCCGTGCCGTTGCGATTTTGGGGCTTTCCCCACCTGAAACCCGCCTGCGGGGAACCCCGCCGATGAGAGCTGGCGTGAAAACAGCTGGCTTGCTTGCTTGCAGCAGCAGGTCGCTGAGGGCTGAAGATATTTAAAGAGGCAGCATTTGCAGGCTGCAGGACCTTGTTGATCAAGGCTTGGGGGAACTATTTGAAGCCTTAGGAGCAGCTGCAGAAAGTTGGAGCCTCACACACTTCTCCAGTGTGAGCTCCTGGAAAGCCGCTCTCACCACCCTAACTCAGGACCTCCTCAACCGAGGCATCTGCTAGAAGCATGGGAGGCCTTTGGCACCTTCCCTTCCTGGCATTAGAGGATCTCCAACAGCAGAGGTGGCAGCAGCAGAACCAGGAACAGCAGGATGAGCACCAGGCTGCTGCTCACTCACCTGAAGCTGCACAATCCAGAAGGGGCCAGCGCTTGGAAGTGGCTTGAGAGCACCTTGCTGCGCTTTAGGGGGCCAGTGGGACCCGTTTCTGCACTGGCAGTCCCACTCAGAAGGACTTGCATGACGATCTGGTTTCTCTGTTCAACAGATGGCCAACGCTCCTCAAGAGATGTCATTCTCTTATGAGCATTCACCATGTTTTCCGTATGAAACATCGAAACATAGAAACTAGGAGCAGGAGTAGGCCACTCGGCCCTTCGAGCCTGCTCCGCCATTCAACGAGATCATGGCTGATCATCCAAACCCTAGCACCCGGTCCCTACACCGACAGCCATCCCACCCAAGCCCTATCCCCGTAACCCCATAACCCCACATATTTAATCCCCCCTAACACTAAGGGCCAATTTTTATCATGGCCAATCAACCTAACCCGCACATCTTTGGACTGTGGGAGGAAACCAGAGCACCCGGAGGAAACCCACGCAAACACGGGGAGAATGTGGAAACTCCACACAGACAGTCACCCGAGGCCGGATTTGAACCCGGGTCCCTGGCGCTGTGAAGCAACAGTGCTAACCACTATGCTGGCGAGTTATCTCCTCCATGGAGGTTGCCAACCTTTCCATGGTGCTGCGTTCATGCACCAATGACTCCACAAAGGCTCTGCTCATGGTCGCTATGGACTCCTCCATTCGCTCCACATTCGCAGCGACCCTGGAGACAAAACCTGCCAGAGACTCCTGCATCTGTGCATGGCGATCCATCAGCTCTTCTCTTGCGGATGGACCCAGAGGCAGAGGGTCGAGATGCAGCGCAGCTGAGCTGAGCTGGCAGAGCCCTGCGCCCTCCAACGAGGACTCTCCACTGCTGTCCCTGTCTCCAGAATCTGCTGAGGCTCACTTGTCAGCTGTGAAACACCAGGTGACAACACTACTCTATGTCCCAAAGGTCCCCCCGAGGTGTGAGTGTCTGCGCTGGTGCTGGGTGCGCTTACTTCTGCTGACGCTGCACCCTCAGAGGTTGGAGCTTCCTCTGAGGAATCTGGCTGCACAGCCTCTTCCTCCTCCACAGTGAGGACGGGGGCTCTGGATGGTACTGTGGGGGAGTCAAGGAAGGAGTTACAGATGTAATGCCAAGGTTCCTCTGGTGACTCCCAGCGAGTTGGCATCTGCTGACACCTGCATCCATGCAGCATTGGTCTCAGTGGGAGGCCTCTTCCTCACTGACCTAGGGAAGAGGACCTCCCTGTGGGCCCTAACCCCATCCAATAATGCCTGCAGTGAAGCCTCGTCGAATTTGAAGGCAGCTCGGGGTCTGGCACTGGCCACAGCTGCTGCAGGCTCCTCTGCCATCCTGTATGGTTCATTTGGAAGCCTTCAGAGGATGCAGTGCTTGCCATGGACCTTGAAAGCACCACGAATGATGACATCATACTGTGGGGATTCCTGACTCGATTTAGACAATTAGCAAGGCTTCCCACATGCTTGGAATTAATTGGCCAATTGAGGGAAAATTGCATGGGGCGGGCTGACACTTTATTATGTGTGTCAGAAACCCCACATTCGGGGAAATCCGACCATTTCCCACACAAGCCGAAAATCGGGGCCACTGTCTCTCTCAGACTCACTTTCTCACCCACTGTCTCTCTGACTCACTCTCTGATACACTGTCTCTCTGACTCTCTCTCTGATACACTGTCTCTCTGACCATCTCTCTCTCTCTCTCACCCACTGTCTCTCTGACTCACTCTCTCACACACTGTCTCTCTGACTCACTCTCTCACACACTGTCTCTCTCAGACTCACTCTCTCACATACTGTCTCTCTCAGGCTCACTCTCTCGCACACTGTCTCTCTCAGACTCACTCTCTCACACACTGTCTCTCTCAGGCTCACTCTCTCACACACTGTCTCTCTCAGACTCTCTCTCACACACTGTCTCTCTCAGACTCTCTCACACACTGTCTCTCTCAGACTCTCACACACTGTCTCTCAGACTCACTCTCTCACACACAGTCTCTCTCAGACTCACTCTCTCACACACTGCCTCTCTCAGACTCACTCTCTCACACACTGTCTCTCTCAGACTCACTCTCTCAGACACTGTCTCTCAGACTCACTCTCTCACACACTGTCTCTCTCAGGCTCACTCTCATACACTGTCTCTCTCAGACTCACTCTCTCAGACACTGTCTCTCAGACTCACTCTCTCACACACTGTCTCTCTCAGACTCACTCTCTCAGACACTGTCTCTCTTAGACTCACTCTCACACACACTGTCTCTCTCACTCACTCTCTCACACACTGTCTCTCTCAGACTCACTCACACTGTCTCTCTGACTCACTCTCTGATACACTGTCTCTCTCTCACTCTCTCTCAGGCTCAATCTCTCACACTGTCTCACTCAGACTCTCTCTCTCACACACATAGAAACACAGAAGATAGGAGCAGGAGTAGAACATTCGGCCCCTCGAGCCTGCTCCGCCATTCAATGAGATCATGGCTGATCATCCAAATTCAGTACCCTGTCCCTGCTTTCTCCCCATATCCCTTGATCCCTTTAGCCTTAAGAAATATATCCAACTCCTTCTTGAATATATTTAATGAATTGGCCTCCACTGCCTTCTGTGGTAGAGAATTCCACAGGTTCACCACTTTCTGGGTGAAGAAATTCCTCCTTATCTCAGTCCTAAATGGCTTACCCCTTATCCATAGACTGTGACCCCTGGTTCTTTACTCCTTGGCCATCGGGAACATCCTTCCTGCATCTAGTCTGTCCAGTCCTGTTAGAATTTTATATGTTTCAATGAGATCCCCTCTCGTTCTTCTAAATTGCAGCGAGTATAAGCCCAATCGATCCAATCTCTCCTCATACGTCATTCCTGCCATCCCAGGTAACAGTCTGGTGAATCTTCACTGCACTCCCTCCATGGCAAGAACATCCTTCCTCGGATAAGGCGACCAAAACTGCACACAATACTCAAGGTGAGGTCTCACCAAGTCCCGGTACAACTGCAGCAAGACATCTTTGTTCCTGTACTCGAATCATCTCACTACGAATGCCAACATACCATTTACCTTCTTAACCGCATGCTGCACCTGCATGCTTACCTTCAGCGACGGGTGCACAAGGACACCCAGGTCTCGTTGCACTTCCCCTTCTCCCAATCTATTGCCATTCAGATAATCTGCCTTCCTGTTTTTGCCACCAAAGTGGATAACCTCGCTTTTCTCCACATTGTACTGCATCTGCCATGCTTCTGCCCAATCACCCAACCTGTCCAAATCATACTGGAGATTCTCGGCATCCTCCTCACAGCACACATGCCCACCCAGCTTTGTGTCATCTGCAAACTTGGAGATATTACATCTAGTTCCCTCGTCTAGCTCATTTATATATATATTGTGAATAGCTGGTCTCTCACGGTCTCTCTCAGACTCACTCTCACACAGTCTCTCTCAGACTCACTCTCTCACACACTGTCTCTCTGACTCCTCACACACTGTCTCTCTCAGACTCACTCTCACACACTCTCTCTCTCAGACTCACTCTCTGACACACTGTCTCTCTGACTGTCTCTCACACACAGTCTCTCTCAGACTCTCTCTCTCATGCACTGTCTCTGTCAGACTTACTCCCTCACACACAGCCTCTGGGTCTCTCTCTCACACACGGTCTCTCTCAGACTCTCTCTCTCTCACACTGTCTCTCTCAGACGCTCTCTCTCTCACACTGTCTCTGTCAGACTTACTCCCTCACACACGGTCTCTCTCAGACTCACTCTCTCTCACACAGCCTCTCTCAGACTCACTCTCTCACACACTGTCTCTCAGACTCTCTCTCTCACACACTGTCTCTCTCAGACTCACTCTCTCACACACTGTCTCTCTCAGACTCACTCTCTCACACACTGTCTCTCTCAGACTCTCTCTCTCTCACACTGTCTCTCTCAGACTCTCTCTCTCTCACACTGTCTCTCTCAGACTCACTCTCTCTCACACACTGTCTCTGTCAGACTCTCTCTCTCTCACACAGTCTCTCTCAGACTCTCTCTCTCATGCACTGTCTCTGTCAGACTTACTCCCTCACACACAGCCTCTGGGTCTCTCTCTCACACACGGTCTCTGTCAGACTCTCACTTCTTCTTAGGCAGTCCCTTGGAACAGAGGATGACTTGCTTCATTACTGATAATTAGTTCTCAAGTGACTGATGAGTCCAATGCAGGACCTCCAGTCTCTGTCACAGGTGGGGCAGACAGTGCTTGAAGGGGTGGCTGGGTGTGGTGCCTGGGTTGACGTGCGCTCCTTCCACTGTTTGCTCTTGGCTTCCGCTTTCTCCCGTCGAAGAGACTCGAGGTGTTTGGCGCCTTCCCGGATGCTTCTCCTCCACTTTGTGTGGTTTTGGGCCAGGGATTCCCAGGTGTTGGTGGGGATGTTGCACTTTTTCAAGGAGGTTTTTAGGGTGCCCTTGAAGCATTTCCTCTGCCCACCTGGGGCTCTCATGCCGTGTCGGAGCTCCGAGTAGAGCGCTTGTTTTGGGAGTCTCGTATCGAGCATGCGGACGATGTGGCCCATCCATCGGAGCTGATCGAGCGTGGTCAAAGCTTCAATACTGGGGATGTTGCCTGAGCGAGAGCACATACATTCATGCGCCTATCCTGCCAATGGATTTGCAGGATCTTGCGGAGGCAGCGTTGGCGGCACCTCTCCAGGGCTTTGAGTTGCCTGTTGGACATGGTCCATATCTCTGAAGCATACAGGAGGGCGGGAATCACGACTGCTCTGTAGACCATGAGCTTGGTGCCGGGTTCGACGCCCTGGTCTTCAAACATGCTCTTCCTCAGGCGACCGAAAACTGCACCGGCAAACTGAAGGTGGAGTTGGACTTCATCACTGCCTCTGAGTCTCACTCTCTCACACACCGTCTCTCAGACTCACTCTCTCACACACTGTCTCTTTTAGACTCACTCTCTCACACACTGTCTCTCTCAGACTCACTCTCTCTCAGACCCACTCTCTCTCAGAAGGTTGTGATTTCAAGTCCCATTCCAAAGACTTGAGCACATAAAGCTATGCTGACACTCCAGTGCAGTGCTGAGGGAGTTCTGCACTGTCGGAGGTGCAGTCTTTCAGATGAGACGTTAAACCGAGATCCCGTCTACTCTCTCAGGTGGATGTAAATGATCCCATGGCACTATTTCGAGGATGACCAGCGGTCTTGGCCAATATTTATCCCTCAACCAACATAACAGAAACAGATTATCTCGTCATTATCACATTGCTGTTTGTGGGAGCTTGCTGTGCACTAATTGGCGGCTGCGTTTCCCACATTACAACAGCAACTCCACTTCAAAAGTACTTCAAAGTACTTTCTTTGTTATTATTGCTATTGTCATATATTCCTATCGCACTTTTGCCCTGAATTACATTGAATTTACAGCACAGAAACTGGCCATTGGGTCCAACTGGTCTATGGCGGTGTTTGTGATTGACACAAGCCTCCTCCCAGCCCTCTTCACCTCACCTTTCAGCATCTCCTTCTATTCCTTTCACCCTCAGCTGCTGATCAAGCTGCCCCTCAAATGGGCCTGTGCTGTTCGCCTCAACTGCTCCTTGTGGGAGCGAGTTCCACATTCTAACCACTCTCTGGGCAAAGAAGTTTCTCCTGAATGCCCAGTGGGATTTATTAATGGCCAGCTTGTATTTATGGAGCCTAGTTCTGGTCTCCCCCCACAAGTGGAAGAATCTCTCCACGTCTACCCTATCAAACCCTTTCATAATCTTATAGAACTCTGAGCTCACCCCTCAGCCCTCTCTTTTTTACAGGCCTGTTCTGCCTTTCCTGAAAATTATAACCTCTTAGTTTTGGTATCAACCTTGTAAATCTTTTTTGCATCTTCTTCAGTGTCTCTCCATCCTTTTTATAATATGGAGACCAGAACTGTGAAATTAAAGTTAAATGTGGTCTAACCAAGGTTCAATACAAGTTTAACAAACCTTGTCTGCTTTTCAATTCGATCCCTTTAGAAACGAACTCAAGGGCTTGGTTTGCTTTTTTTGGCCTTATTAACCTGGGTCGCTACTTTTAGTGATTTGAGTATCTGTCCCCCAGATCACTTTGATCATCTGCCCCAGTTAGACTATTAATTTCCAAGCAGTCTGTGGCCTCCTTATTCTTCCTATGAAAATGTAAAATCTCTCACTTATCTCTGTAGAAATTCATTTGCCAATTACACGCCCATTCTGCAAGTTTATTAATGTTCTCTTGTATTTTGTCACAGTCTTTCCCAGTATTAACTATACTCCCCCAATTTGGTGTCATCTGCAAATTTTGAAATTGTGTTTCCGATTCTCAAGTCCAAACCGTTTGTGTAAATTGTGAACAGTGCTCCCAGCACCGATCCTTGTGGAACACCACTTCCCAACATTTTCCAGTCAGGGTAGCTCCCCTTTACCCTGACTCTCTGTTTTCCATTCTGCATCCAGCTTGCTATCCATTCTGCTACTGGTCCCCTGACTCCACATGCTCTGACCATAGTCATGAGTCTACGATGCGGTACCTTATCGAAGGCCTTTGGAAAATCCTGATCTATTACATCTACTGTATTATCCTTGTCTTCTCTTTGTTACTACTTCACAGAATTGAATAAGGTTAGTCATGCATGACCTTCCCTTTTGAAATCTGTCCTGACTATTCTTTATTACGTTTTCTGTTTCCACATGTTTTTCTACTGTGGGTACATTGCAGGATATTGTCATACATGCTTAGTGGCCGCATGTGGGGGTATCATAGATATTGTTGACATGAATCAACTGAGCGGCCTGCGGTTGGCGCTGTCCAGGGAGAGTATGAAAACTCGGGCACGGGCCCAACTTGCGCAGGACATACTTAACAGGAACTAATGAAGGACACAACTGGACCTCCATCTTGTAAAACATTTAATTAAAGCTTTGTTTAATGCTTAGACCAAGTGCCCAGTAGTTTTCTTACGTCTTTCCCTGTTCTGTGGAGGTATTGTATGATATGGGATATACCTCAAACATCCATTGCCTTTATTACCGCTACAATTGACGATTCCAACGCTCTCCTGGCCAGCGTCCCACCTTCTCCATTCCGTAAACTGCAGGTCATCCAAAACTCTGCTGTCCGTGTCCAACTCGCACCAAGTCCCGTTCACCCATCACCCCTGTGCTCGCTGACCGACATTGCCTCCCGGTTAGGCAATGGCTCAATTTAAAATTCTCATCCTTGTTTTCAAATCGCTCCAGGGCCCCTTCTCTCCCTATCTTTGTAATCTCTTGCAGCCCCACAAAACTACCTCCGAGGTATCTGTGCTCCTCTAATTCCGACCTCTTGAGCATCCCTGATTTTAATCACTCCTCCATTAGTGGCCGTGCCTTCAGCTGCCTCGGCCCTAAGCTCTGAATTTCCTCTCTAATCCTTTCTACCTCTCTTTCCTCCTTTAAACCTTTGAACAACATTTTGGCAATCTGCCCTAATGTGCCTCGTTGTCAAATTTTGTCTGAAATGCTCCGGTGAATCATCCTGGGACTTCTTACCATTTTTAGTACGTTAAAGACGCTATATAAATACAAGTTGTTGTTGTATTACCCTCATGTCGAAGCTTTGTAGGACAATGTCACATATCCCTATTGCCCTTATTGAGGTACTGTAGGATATTGTCATATAAATCTCTATTGCCCTTTTTGAGATATTGGAGGATATTGTCATATATTCCTATTGCCCTTACTGAGGTATTGTAGGATATTGTCATATATCCCTATTGCCCTTATTGAAGTATTGTAGGATATTGTTATATATCCCTATTGCCCTTATTGAGGTATTGTAGGATATTGTCATATATTCCTATTGCCCTTATTGAGGTATTGGAGGATATTGTCATATCACACAGACAGAATATCCCTATTGCCCTTATTGAGATATTGTAGGATATTGTCATATATCCCTATTGCTCTTATTGAGGTATTGGAGGATATTGTCATATATCCCTATTGCTCTTATTGAGGTATTGGAGGATATTGTCATATATTCCTATTGCCCTTATTGAGATATTGTAGGATATTGTCATATATCACTATTGCCCTTATTGAGGTATTGTAGGATATTGTCATATATTCCTATTGCCCTTATTGAGGTATTGGAGGATATTGTCATATATCCCTATTGCCCTTATTGAGGTATTGGAGTATAGTGTCATATATCCCTACTGCCCTTATTGAGGTCTTGGAGGATATTGTCATATATCCCTATTGCCGTTATTGAGGTATTGTAGGATATTGTCATATATCCCTATTGCCCTTATTGATGTATTGTAGGATATTGTCATATATCCCTATTGCCCTTATTGAGGTCTTGGAGGATATTGTCATATATCCCTATTGCCGTTATTGAGGTATTGGAGGATATTGTCATATATCCCTATTGCCCATATTGAGGTATTGTAGGATATTGTCATATATCCCTATTGTCCTTATTGAGGTCTTGGAGGATATTGTCATATATCCCTATTGCCGTTATTGAGGTATTGGAGGATATTGTCATATATCCCTATTGCCCTTATTGAGGTATTGGAGGATATTGTCATATATCCCTATTACCGTTATTGAGGTATTGGAGGATATTGTCATATATCCCTATTGCCCTGATGTGGAATATGAGAAGCACAGGACATAGAAACAGGAAGAGGCCCTTCAGCCCATCGAGCCTGTTCCTTCATTCAATGAGATCGTGGCTGATCTGTGTCCTAACTCCATCCACCCGACTTAGCTCCAGATCCCTTAATACCCTTAGCGATGATAAATCTATCGAACTCAGATATGAAATTATTATTTGCGCTGACTTCTACTGCTTTTTGTGGGAGAGGGTTCCACACTTCTACCACCCTTTGTGTGAAGAAGTGTTTCCTAAATTCTCTCCTGAATGGCCTGGCTCTGATTTTAAGGTTATTACCCGTTGTTCGAGACTCCTCCACCAGTGGAAATAGTTTTTCTCTATCTATCCTATCAATTCCTTTCAAAATCCTGGAAAACTCAATCAACTCACCCCTTAACCTTCTATATTCCAGGAACAGAAGCCAGGTTTATGTAATCTCGCCTCATACTTTAACCCTTGGTCCCAGTTAACATGCTCCAAGTCCAGGATATCCTTTACCAGGTGCGGTGCCCAGAACTGTACACAGTGCTCCAGATGAGATCTAACCAGGGCTTTGTAAAGCTCTAGCAATCCCCCTTGTATTCTGGCCCTCTCGATATAAATTGGGTGAGTAGCGCCACCTGTTAGCACCTAAAGAGGCAGGCAGTGGCTGTAGCGCCACTGGCTGCACCTCCCGCCATATTCAGGAGGGGCGCTAGTGGTGGCGTTAGCCTGTTGTGCTGCGCCGCCACCGATGACGTCATCGATGTGCGCAGTGCCCCGTTCGCGATATTTGGTAGCGAACGGCGCAGTTGCGCCGTTGGCTACCCGCACCCGGTTCACGGGGCCTTACTGTGCCGGCAGTGGCGCAAGTTAAGGTGGAGGTGCGGGGCGGCCGCCTGCCAGCACCTCCGTCCCCGGCCTCCTAACCCCACCCCCCGCGGCATTGCCGGCTGTTTCCCGAGAGCCCGGCACTTCTCCTTTGTGCCGGGCTCATTTCCCAGCACTCGCGATTGGTATTCGCGCTGTTGCAGGCACCTCCCCCTTAACAGTGGGAGGAAGGCCTGCAGTACCGCAGCGTGCCATGCCGCAGCGTGTGGCACTGCGGAATGTTGCGCTGTGATAATCAGTTTCAGCGCCCTAAGAGGGACGCGGAGCGCCTCGAGTCTCGCCCCGTGTCCCTCGAGGGGCACTGAAACTGAATTTCTGGCGATCGGTATCACTACGATCGCTGCGCTAAATCCTGCACTCAGGCGACTTTTGCGCCACTTTGGCGCCACAACCCAATTTCTAGGCCAAAGGCTCACATTCCATTGGCTTTGTTGATTATTTTTTGTACCTGATCACTATATTTTAGTGATCTCTTTACACAAACCCCTAAATGTCTTTGGACCTTCACTGCTCCCAGCTTTCCACCATTTAAACAATACTCACATCTGTCTTTCTTTGGTCCAGAATGGATGACCTCACATTTAACTGTTGAAATCCACCTGCCTCAGTTTTGCCCACTCAGTTAATCTATCAATGTCTCTTTGTAATTTTATGCTCCCCTCTACACTACTTACTGTGCCACCTATCTTTGTGTCATCGGCACACCTGGATATATGGCTCGCTATTATGTTATCCCTGTCATTAATAAATATAGTGAATAGTTGACCCCCCAGCACAGATTCTTGTGGGACACAAGTCACTTCCTTCCAATTCGAGTACATTTCCACTGTCCCTACTCTCTGTCTCCCACCGCCTAACCAATCTCCTAACAAGCCCAATAATTTTCCTTCACATCCATGACCTTTAATTTTAGCTAACAGTCTCTTATACGGAACCTCATTGAATCCATTCTGGAAGTCCATATACAACATATCCACAGACATTCCTCTGTCTACTACTTCAGCTAATTCCTCAAAGTTCAATGAGGTTCGTTAGACATGACCTGCCCTCTACACATCCATATTGCCTCTCTCTAATCAACTCACATTTCTCTCCGTGCTCAGTCACTTTGTCCTTGGCTGTCGGAGATTGTCATATATTCCTATCTCCCGTGTGGATGTATTACAGGATATTGTCAAACATCCTTTATCTCCAATACAAGTTCGAGGTGAAGGGAAACAGTGAAAAAACCTTTGACTTCGTTCAATAAAGTTATAATCAATCAGATACTGAAATATAACCCCTTCCATGCAGTGTATATGTGATATCGGTACCAATAAAACTCACACACCCCAGAGATACCGGCTTTGCTCCTCAAAGAGTCGATTTGAAGAGTTCCCCTTTTTTTATTACTCTGAGCTTCAGATTGCTGTATTCTTATATTTTTCATATTGGGACACGTGTGGGAATCATAAACCATCACTCCCTCCCTGTGTGTATCCTGATGATACAGTGGTTCTCATTTGTTCGGGAAACCTTGGATGTTTGATCGCTTCCAATCTTTATTTCAAAGACAACGTTTGTCTCTTCTCCACACGAGCAGTCGAAATTCCTGCTTCACACTCCCCCCTGCTGTGATAAAAGTCTGTCTCTTTCAGTGTGTGTCTTTCTCTCGTGTGTTTTAAACTTGCTCCATCCGGAGGGACCACCCGGCATCGAACTCGGCACCAGCTAAGAACACGGCAACGGCACACCCAGCCCCGTCGACCCTGCAAAGTCCTCCTCACCAACATCTGGGGAATTGTGCCAGAATTGGGAGAGCTGCAACACAGACTAGTCAAGCAACAGCCTGACATAGTCATAGTCACAGAATCATACCTTTCAGCCAATGCCCCAAACTCCTCCATCACTATCCCTGGGTATGTCCTGTCCCACCGGCAGGACAGACCCACCAGGGGTGGCGGCACTGTGGTATACAGTCCGGAGGGAGTGGCCCTGGGATTCCTCAACATTGACTCTGGACCCCATAACAGTCTCGTTGCTTCAGGTCAAGCATGGGCAAGGAAACCTCCTGCTGATGACCACCTCCCTCCCACCCTCAGCTGATGAATCAGTGCTCCTCCATGTTGAACACCACTTGGAAGAAGCACTGAGAGTAACAAGGGCACAGAATGTACTCTGGGTGGGGGACTTCAATGTCCATCACCATGAGTGGTTCGGTAGCACCACTACTGACCGAGCTGGCTGAGTCCGGAAAGACATATCTGCCAGTCTGGGCCTCCGGCAGGTGGTGAGAGAACCAAAATGAGGGAAAAACCTACTTGACCTCGTCCTCACCAACCTACCTGTCGCAGATGGATCTTTCCATGACAGCATTGGCAGCAGCGACCACCGCACAGTCACTGAGGAGACGAAGGCCCGTCTTCACACCAAGAACACCCTCCATCATGTTGTGTGGCACTACCACCGTGCTAATTGGGACAGATTCAGAACAGATCTAGCAGCTCAAAACTGGACATCCATGCGGCGCTGTGGGCCATCAGCAACAGCAGAATAGTATTCAACCACAATCTGTACCACCAAGGCCTGGCCTGGTTCAATAAGGAGTGCAGAAAACCATGCCAGGAGTAGCAGCAGGCATACCAAAAATGAAGTGCTAAAAAGCGGAAGCAGCATGCTATAGACAGGGTGAAGTGATCCCACAATCAATGGATCAGACCAAAGCTCTGCAGTCCTGCCACATTCAGTCATGAATGGTGGTGGACAATTAAACAACTAACGGGAGGAGGAGGCACCATGAATATCCCCATCCTCAATGATGGCAGAGCCCAGCACGTGAGTGCAAAAACACGGCTGAAGCGTTTACCACCACGTTTATCACCATCTCACCCCCTCTCACTCTCTCTTCACCCTCTCTCTCCCCCTCCCCTCTCTCTCCCGCCCCCTCTCTCTCCCGCCCCCTCTCTCTCCCGCCCCCCCTCTCTCCCGCCCCCCCTCTCTCCCGCCCCCCCTCTCTCCCGCCCCCTCTCCCGAACCCGTTCTCTCTCTACCTCCGTTCTCTCGCTCATCCTCTCTCTCACTCCCTCCCCGCTCTCCCTCCCCCTCTCTCTCCCTCCCCACTCCCTCTCTTTCTCTCCCCCGCCCCCCCCTCTCTTTCTCTCTCCCCCCCTCTCCCACCCTACGATTCACACTGTTGTCTCCCTATTAATGTGTCCAGTTTTAGATGTGGCCGTGTAATAATACTGTGTAATGTCGATGTAATGAGTACAGACTCTGAACACAAAGCTTACTGTGGGTAATTGGGGAGAGGAACACCAGCAGACTCTGCAGGAATTCCCACTGGGAGCACAAATTCATAACATCAACTAGTTTATGTCGATTAGATTTGATTGGCTTTCAGGGAAATATTTTACATCAATTTAAACATCAACCCACAGCTGTACGATGGGGTTAATTATGAGGTCATTGTGATGAAATATTCCATTCATCACTGCCTGTGACTGTGGTTGGTTTCAGGTTCCCCCTTACCATTGTATTGCCTGTGACTGTGGTTGGTTTCAGGTTTCTCCTCACCATTGTATTGTGTATTGGAATGTATTGAATGTGTTGTGTGTAGGGCTCCGCCCATACCTGGCCTCTATGTAAGCCAGCTCAGTCTGGCCTCACAGCCAGTACTGCAGACCTCCAGGGAAGATACCTCTCTCCACTGCGTGTTATCTTCTAAGTTAATAAAAGCCTTGTTTTGTTTCGCGAACATCGAGTCTCGGGATTATTGAGGCACATCAATTTTATTAACTTATTTTTCAACACAATGGATCAACTCCTGAAACCCGAACGTTTGGATTTGGATCAGCATGCTCCGGACGCATCAGCACGCTTCGGACACTGGTTTATGTGTATGGAATTCTTCCTGGACAATTCCGCAGCCGTCAAAGACGCTACGGACGCTGCGAGTATGAAACTCGGAATTCTGCGGAATTGGGTAAGCCACCGGGTTTACCCCCTCATCCAAGACGCCGACACGTACCTGGCCGCCTGCGACATCTTAAAGGTGCATTACCAGCAGCCTACGAATGAGGTGTATGCTAGGCATCTGCTCGCCACTCGCGCACAGCGACCTGGGGAATCGGTGGAGGAGTTCCTAGGCACCCTTAAAATGTTTGCAAAGACTGCAAGTGCCGAGATGTAAAAGCCGCAGTGTACACCGACGAGCTTGTTCGCGATGCCTTTATCACAGGCCTCAGCTCCACTTACATCCGGCAAAGACTGCTGGAAAAAACGGGATTGGACCTGAAACAGGCTGCGGACACCGCGCGATCACTGGATGTGGCCCAGAGAAACTCGGACGCCTACTCTTCAGCCCGTGCCGTCCACGCCGCCATGTGTGCACCAAGGGCGCCGCCATCTTGGAAGGAATCTTCCCCGCCCGGCAGCCCGACACCGTCGGGGCACCGCTCTCCGCCCCCAGAAGCCCTACGACAGCCGCGACGCGTCGGGGACCCAACTGCTACTTCTGCGGGCAGCCAAAGCACTCCAGAAACCTGTGCCCGGCGAAAGGCACCACCTGCTTTAAGTGCGGTAAGAAGGGGTGATGTAAGAAAAAGGAGACTTACCATCAAGTAACTTTAAAGTAAGCTTTAAGTAACTTATAAACACACTATATACAAGAGAGGTCTTTACCATGCCTCTGGTAGAAGCCTCTTACAATACTGAACAGACCAGTATTTATACCAGTCCAACAGGAAGTGACATTTACAGGAAGTGAGGTATGTACGCAGTTCATAGTTCATAGTTCATAGTTCACAGGAAGTGATGACATAACTTCCCGGATGTTATCATTTTTATCACATTCTTCCCTCCTGCAGGATTAGGAGGCTGTGGTCTACCTTTTGGTCCGCAGCCGCCGAACAAGGAAGAGTCGCACCCGTTTGGATTCCCGTCGTAGAGGGTCGCTGGTCCGCTTACATGCGGTTGGCCATTGGTCAGAGTCTGTGTGGCCTGGATTGCCCTGTGAAGGGTCGGGGAGATCATGGCTTCGAGTACGAGCCCCAATAGGTTCAAAGTCGGACTGCCTCTGTTCAGAGGGAGGTGCAGAGCTGGTCTGTGGCGGATCAGTACTTTCATGCGCGGTACTGGGAGGGTCGCAACCTTGAGCACGGGGTTCTACCGGCACCAAGCTAGTTGGTGTCCGATCAGGATCCTGGAG
Organism: Somniosus microcephalus; assembly: GCF_052327205.1. Lineage (NCBI taxonomy): Eukaryota > Metazoa > Chordata > Chondrichthyes > Squaliformes > Somniosidae > Somniosus > Somniosus microcephalus. The sequence goes on along the minus strand of NW_028225182.1, from coordinate 2,347,242 downwards.
AGGGGTACCCGATAGGTCCCAAGAGTTTCCTGGTGAAATGCCATCACCCGATGTCCCACTAGGTCCTGGTGGGCAGGGAGCCAGATCCCGTAATGATACGGTAGATTCTCGGCCGTCGGAATATCGTATGTTTGCATAGGTGGGGTTGGCATCGGTTAGTTCGACCTCATCTACAAGAGGGTCATTTTTAGACGTCCGAACGTATCTTCGGAGTAATACAGGTCCAGGAGTAGTTAGCCATGACGGGAGTGATGTCCCATGAGATGAGCGACGCTGGAATCCAAAGAACCGCTCATGAGGTGTAGTATTTGTGGCTGTAGAAAGCAGGGACCGTATAGAGTGCAATGCATCCGGAAGCACTGTTTCCCATTGCTGGTCTGGTAGGCCCCGAGATCTTAAAGCGAGACGTACGGAATTCCAGATGATACCGTTATACCTCTCTACCTGCCCATTTCCGATGGGATGGTATGGTGTTGTTTTGCTTGTAGCAATTCCCCGTTCTGAGAGGTAGTCCTTGAGTTCCCTTGACATAAAGGATGGACCCCGATCTGAGTGAATATAAGCCGGCATGCCACAGAGAGAAAATACCTGCTCAAGGCAGCAGATTACTGTGGACGCCAGCATATTGGAGCAGGGGAAGGCAAACGGAAAACGTGAATATTCGTCGATCATGGTGAGCAAATATGTGTTCCGAGTTGAAGAGGGCACTGGGCCCTTAAAATCGATGCTAAGTCGTTGCATCGGTTGGGTTGCATGTATGAGTATACCATCTGAGGGGCGGAAGAACTGAGGTTTTAATTCCGCACAAAGCCGGCATTCTGAGCATATTTTCTTTACATCTCCAGTGGAAAAAGGGAGATTCCGTGATCGTACGAAATGTAGCATGCGCGTAACGCCAGGATGACACAAACCATTGTGGACATCCATGAGAGTGGAGGATGACATAGTGGAGCAGAATGCCCGTGTGAGGGTGTCCGGGGCCACATTCTCCTTGCCAGGCCGATAGAGAATGGTATAACCAAAAGAGGCCAGTTCCATCCTCCAAAGTTGTATTTTATTATTCTTAATTTTGGTTCGTTTTCGATTATCGAGCATGAAGGCGACTGATCGTTGGTCCGTGATCAACGTAAAGTGCTGGCGAGCTAGAAAATGGTTCCACTTCCGTACTGCCTCTATGATGGCTGTGGCTTCTTTCTCAACCGGAGGATAATGTAGCTCGGCACCTTGTAAGGTCCTGGACATAAATGCTACAGGACGACCTTCCTGATTCAGAGTAGCCGAGATCGCCACCTCCGAGGCATCACATTCAACCACGAAAGGGAGATTCTCATCAATGGAGTGAAGAGCCGCTTTCTCCAACTGTTTTTTGAGAAGGTTAAAGGCTGCAACAGCCGCTGTTCCCAGTGGAAATGATCTAGCATGCAGCAAGGGTTGGATTTCGTCCGAAAAATGAGGAATCCATTTAGCGTAGTATGCAAACAGACCGAGAGCCCGACGTAAAGAAGCCGGATTCTTAGGTGACGGGAGCTCTTGGAGCGGGCGAAGTCTTTCTGGGTCTGGCTTAATGATACCATTGCCTACGCAGTAGCCAAGGATGTTGATGGTCGGTTGCGACTCAACATATTTGGATTCATTCAGGGTCAAATTACGGCGATGGAGGGCATCCCGAAATTTTTGGAGGTTGGAGTCGTGTTCCTGTTGATCGTGATCTGCAATGGTAATGTTATCAAGATAGGGAAAAGTGTCCCTTAGGTTTTCCTGCTTAACCAGGCCATCCATTGCCCGTTGAAAGACAGCCACTCCATTAGTAACCCCGAATGGGAGGCGACGAAATTGGTCCAGCCGTCCATTAGCCTCAAAGGCTGTGTACTGCTTATCTGAGACCTTCAAGGGTAACTGATGATAGGCACTTTTTAAATCGTAAGTTGAGAACACTTTGTATTCGGCCAGTTTATTAACCATATCATCAATGCGTGGCAATGGGTAGGCGTCCAAGTCGGTATATTGATTGATGGTTTGCGAATAATCGATGCATAGTCGCTGTTTGTGAGGTTTTAGAGGGTTCTTGACAATGACGACTTGAGCCCGCCAGGGCGACGAACATGGTTCAATAATATCCTCTGCTAGAAGTCGAGAGATTTCAGCCGCAATAAAAGATTGGTCTTCCTGATTAAAGCGCCGCGATTTCGTTATTATCGGTTGGCATTGAGGCGGAATACTGGCAAATAATGAGGGTTCATTAAGTGAAGCTGCTGATAATGCACAAAATGGTAATTTAGATGGTATATTAGAAATAGTAAGTCCGGGTTTGGATCCACCAAACTCAATGGTGAGTTTCTTATGCTGTTTTTGGAAGTGGGCCATCGCAATTGCCTGGTCCGATGGGAAGACATGTAGTTTCAATTTCGCAACAATCTGTTCCTTAATGAAACTATCAGTACTTCCTGAGTCAATTAAGGCATCTAAGGTATGCCCTTTAATTGAAATTTTTGTGGCTGCCTGAGACAGGTTCTGTGGGCAAGCAGCTGTAATTGGTGTCGTTGCACAGAGAGTGGCTAAAACTCTCGGTGTGCTTCTTCGGGAGAGAGCTCGAGAGGAAGCTTGATAGGTCCTAGCTGGAGCATCTTGATAGGCCCTAATTGGGGCAGTTCGGTAGACCTTAGCTGGATTGGCCCTCGTAGAGGCCCTTGATAGGCAAACTTTAGCAAAGTGTCCTTTTTTCCCGCAATAACTGCAGATTGCATTGCGAGCAGGGCAGGTTTTCCTAGGGTGAAAAGCATCTCCACAAAAGAAGCATTCCTTCCTAGATTGCCAAGAGGCTGCTAAAGTGGGGTCGTCCTCCTCTTCTTCATCAGAATTATCAGAATTAGATTCCCCCATGATAGGGTTCACCTGAGACCGCTTGAATTGTCTGGTTGCAGCTACAGCAGCAGATCGAGATCTGGGCAGCTGATAGAGGTCTGCATTTCTCTTTGCCAAATCCAGTGAACAAGCTAGGTCAAAAGCTTTTTGTAGCTCAAGTGTTTTACTTTCTAGTAGACGCTGGCGTATAAATGGAGAGGCAATCCCGCAGATGAAAGCATCACGAATCATTTCTTGGCGGTACAGTTCAGCTGAGGCTGCCTGAAAGTTACAATCTACGCTGAGCCTGCAAAGTTCTTGCAGGAATTCGTCAATTGATTCCCCTGGCCCTTGTCGGGCTGTGGCCAGTAGATGTCTAGCATAGACCTCATTTGGGGTCTTCGCATACAGTTTCTTAAGTGCCCGAATCACCTCTTCGTAACTATCCCAGTCATCAACATATTCGAACACTTTTGGGGTCACATAATTGACAAGTATCTTCAATTTAGCAGGAGCATCCACTTTACATTCATCCAGAAAATTCTCAAAAGTACGATACCAATGCTTCCATACCCTGCCAGCTGCTGGTGTATTCGGGTCCAAGTCCAGACGAATAGGTCTAAGGATTTTCTCCATGATGGGTGGTTCCCTGGATCCTTAACTTCCGAGTTTGTCTGAAGGTCTAGTATTTGTCAGTGTAAATACTAAGTTACTTAAATTGATGTAAGAAAAAGGAGACTTACCATCAAGTAACTTTAAAGTAAGCTTTAAGTAACTTATAAACACACTATATACAAGAGAGGTCTTTACCATGCCTCTGGTAGAAGCCTCTTACAATACTGAACAGACCAGTATTTATACCAGTCCAACAGGAAGTGACATTTACAGGAAGTGAGGTATGTACGCAGTTCATAGTTCATAGTTCACAGGAAGTGATGACATAACTTCCCGGATGTTATCATTTTTATCACAAGGGGCACTTTGGGAAGGTGTGCAGAGGGAACCCCGCTGGAAAACCAAAACCCGCCACCGCCGCGTGTGCGCCGTGGGAGCGGCCATCTTGGACGCCATCTTGCCCGACCTCGTGGGGTCGCCATCTTGTGAGCAGACAGCGCGGACGCCATCTTGTCTCGATCAGGGCCCTACAGTGGCATCGGTCACAGTGGACCAGACCAGTCCCCACCCGCTATCCAAATCAATGGTGGACATCGAGGTAAACGGGTGCGGGGTTAAATGTTCAATTGACAGTGGAAGCACGGAGAGATTTATCCACCCGGAACTGGCACGACAACTCTCCCTAAAGGTGGTCCCTACTCGGGGTACCATCTCTATGGCTGATAAAACCCAGACATCGACCATTCTGGGTTACTGCACGGTATAATTGTCCGTTAACGGGACTGTATACGATAATTTTAAAGTATTAATCATGAAGAATCTATGCGCGAGCGTGATCTTGGGCCTGGATTTCCAGTGCAACCACCAAAGCATCACGCTCAAGTACGGTGGGTCCCAGCCGCCCCTCACAGTGTGCGGCCTGGCTACCCTGAAGGTAAAGCCGCCCTCGCTATTCGCGAACCTCACCCCTAACTGCCGGCCAATAGCGACCAAAAGCAGGAGGTACAGCTGGGAGGACAAGCGGTTTATCGCAACCGAGGTAGACAGGCTCCTGAAAGAGCGCATTATTGAATGCAGCAATAGCCCGTGGCGCGCCCAAGTGGTGGTGGTAAGGGGTAGCGAGAAGAAATGGATGGTGATCGACTATAGCCAAACGATCAACAGGTACACCCAACTAGACGACTACCCGCTACCCCGCATATCAGAAATGGTGAACCAAATCGCCCAATACCGGGTGTTCTCCACCATCGACCTCAAGTCAGCGTACCACCAGCTCCCTATCAGACCAGAGGACCGCCTGTACACCGCCTTCAAGGCGAACGGACGCCTCTACCAATTCCTCAGAGTCCCCTTTGGGGTGACGAATGGGGTCTCGGTCTACCAGAGGGAGATGGATTGCATGGTCGATGACCACCACTTGCAGGCAACCTTCCCCTACCTCGACAACGTCACCATCTGCGGTCACAACCAGCAGGATCACGACTCGAACCTCGAGAGGTTCCTGAAAACCGCACAAAAACTCAACCTCACCTACAACGAGGACAAGTGCGTTTTCAACACCACGCGCCTCTGCATACTAGGCAGCGTGGTGGAGAATGGGGAAATCGGACCAGACCCCGACCGATTGCGCCCCCTACGGGAGCTGCCCCTGCCCAACACTCCCAAAGCCCTGAAAAGGTGCCTGGGGTTATTTTCTTATTATTCCCAATGGGTCCCCAACTACTCCGACAAAGCCCGCCCCCTCTTGAAAGCATCCTCTTTTCTGCTCTCTGCTGAGGCCCACGCCGCCTTCAAAAGCATTAAGCAGGATATTGAGCGGGCCACGCTACAGGCAGTGGACGAGAACACTCCATTTCAAGTGGAAAGTGATGCGTCTGACTTTGCCTTGGCGGCCACCCTCAACCAGGCGGGGCGGCCCGTAGCTTTCTTCTCGAGGACCCTCCAAGGGCCCGAGATCAGACACTCCTCCGTGGAAAAGGAGGCCCAAGCCATCGTGGAGGCAGTGCGCCACTGGCGCCACTACCTAGCCGGCAAACGCTTCACCCTACTTACCGACCAGCGGTCGGTAGCGTTTATGTTCAATAACAAACAGAGGGGGAAGATCAAAAATGATAAGATTCTTAGGTGGCGGATCGAGCTCTCCACCTTCGAGTATGACATCATTTACTGGCCAGGGGCCCTTAACGAATCCCCAGATGCCCTCTCACGAGGGATGTGTGCCAGCGCCACCGGGGATCGGCTACAGACCCTCCACAACGACCTCTGCCACCCAGGGGTCACGCGGCTGTTCCACTTCATAAAGTCCCGCAACTTACCCTACTCGATTGAGGAAGTTCGGTCTCTGACCAGGAACTGCCGCACTTGCGCTGAGTGCAAGCCTCGGTTCTACCGCCCAGATAGAGCCCACTTAATCAAAGCTACACGGCCCTTTGAGCGGCTCAGCTTAGATTTCAAGAGCCCCCACCCGTCCGTCGACCGCAATGTTTACTTCCTGAACATTGTGGACGAATACTCCCGGTTCCCATTCGCCGTCCCCTGCCCAGACATGACCAGCGCCACGGTCATTAAATGCCTCAACAGCCTGTTCTGCCTGTTCGGTATGCCGAGCTACATCCACACGGATAGGGGGGCGTCCTTCATGAGTGAAGAGCTACGCCAGTACATGCTGTCCAGGGGTATCGCCACGAGCTGTACCACCAGCTACAACCTCCGGGGTAACGGTCAAGTGGAGCGAGAGAACGGGACAGTATGGATAGCAGTCACTCTAGCTCTAAGGACCAAGGGCCTCCCTATCTCCCGCTGGCAGGAAGTCCTCTCAGATGTGCTCCATTCGATACGGTCGCTATTGTGTACTGCCACTAATGCCACGCCTCATGAACGAATGTTTAGCTTCCCCCGGAAATCCACCTCAGGCGTATCCATGCCGTCATGGCTCTCCACCCCGGGTCCGGTATTCGTGCGAAGGCATGTGAGGGGCCATAAGACGGACCCTCTCGTGGAGCCAGTGCACCTACTCCACACCAACCCCCAATACGCGTATGTCCGGCACGCCGACGGAAGGGAGGACACCGTGTCAATAAAAGATGTCGCCCCAGCCGGTAACGACAACAACCACGGCAATAGCAGCAACAACGACCACAGCAACTCTTACCCACCCACTACTCTTTCATCTTGAATTAGATATATTTCTACGGGCAAAAGGGGTTAAGGGTTACGGAGAGAAGGCGGGGACGGGATACTGAATTAAAGGATCAGCCATGATCTCATCGAATGGCGGAGCAGGCACGAAGGGCCGAATGGCCTACTCCTGCTCCTATCTTCTATGTATCTATGTATCTATGTATCACCCCCGGAAGAACATCGACCAACGGCACCCCCACCAACTACCCCTTCAACAACCCTGGCGGCACCCCCGGCAGAGACCCAGGAGGCCACCGGGGACACCCAGCCGACACCCGCGACACCACAACAGCCACGTCGGTCGCAGAGGACTACCAAACCCCCGAACAGACTAAATCTATAGAAGGGGTGAATGTGATTAAATATTCCATTCATCACTGCCTGTGACTGTGGTTGGTTTCAGGTTCCCCCTTACCATTGTATTGCCTGTGACTGTGGTTGGTTTCAGGTTTCTCCTCACCATTGTATTGTGTATTGGAATGTATGGAATGTGTTGTGTGTAGGGCTCCGCCCATACCTGGCCTCTATGTAAGCCAGCTCAGTCTGGCCTCACAGCCAGTACTGCAGACCTCCAGGGAAGATACCTCTCTCCACTGCGTGTTATCTTCGAAGTTAATAAAAGCCTTGTTTTGTTTCGCTAACATCGAGTCTCGGGATTATTCAGGCACATCAGTCATCATCAGCAGTGAGGTCATCAGCTGGCAGGTCAGGTGACCGCTTGAGCCACAAGGCATCACAACCCGATCTGTGACTGGATTCAGAGCCCAAACCCTGTCACAATGGCCTTTTCAAATCAACTTACTGGCTGCTGGAAAACACAGCAGGTAAACTTTGTGTTTGACCGCGAGGAGAGCGAGTGAGAGATTTACAAAACACAATCAACTCTTGTGAAGATCAGTGAGTAAAGGCTGAGAGCTCTGTGCTCGAGCAGACCATGAGTTTATCAATAGGAGATAGGCCGAGAAATTCCTTTCCCCGAGAATGGGTGCGGGGATCGGGATGGGCTCGCAACACAGGCCCGTTCGGAGGACTGCAGGCAGTTTGCCAACTTCGTGCTGCCGACTCTGCTGAGCACTGAGCACGGGGGAGTGAATAACGCCAAGGGCGCGGGTCCGATCCCCGTACGGGCCATCAGCCTAATTTTATGGTCTTTCCGAAAATATAAAATACAAACTTTAGAAGGAAGCCAATGCAGACAGAATCTCACGGGGGATTTATTTGGATTAACATCCACTGCACCTTTGCCACCGGGGCTGAGAGACACATCTTTCTGTTTATTTGTCTTTCTGGGTTTGCTGATGAAAGTTGAACAGGCGGCCTGTTCCCGATAATGGTCACAAGCAGTTAATAGACAGACAGAGCGGCTCTGACCCTGCGAGATGGGCAAAAGGCTTCAGTTCAGGAGAAATGCATCAATGAATTGTTCGCCCAGCACCGAGAGAGACAACATCCAGAGAAAAACACAGGAGGAAATCGATTTCAAGTGGATGCCTACCCGCACTTGATGCCGTGCTTTCGCAAACACGTCTTTTGTGTGCTCGTCTAAAAAATGTCATTTTGTCCGAACAGTTTGCCTGTCGTGAAAGGATCTGAATTGCAAAGGAGCAGGCAGGAAAAACTGCATTGCTGCGCTTGCTGGCAGGAGGCTTGCTGCAGCTTCCCTGGTGGTCTACTGGTTAGGATTCGGCGCTCTCATCACCGCGGCCCGGGTTCGATTCCCGGTCAGGGAACAGTGCGTTTTGGGGCTGTTTGAATTGCCCGATTTGTAGAGCCTCTCAATCGAGCTTGAGCGCACCACAGTCCGGAAGGGTCAGCGTGCTACCTGCTTCCAGTACGATTCGCTGGAACCACAGTCTCTCCCGCAATTCTCCAAACACCGATGGATTCTTTGGGCGGTTGCCCTCGGTCGGCGCCCGTTGCTCAGACTACGACCTTCCAGGACCTTCCTTTCAGGTGAGATCCCCGTGAGATGATGCCACACTGCAGGTGAGTTCGAACTTACTCGTCGCCACTGTAAAGTCTGCACCTCAATAATACACGCACTTCGGGAGAACAGTTTAACAGGTACTTTACTGAACAAGAGGCAGCTTGAAACTGAAACTACAGAAGCCTGCTAGGGCCTTTTATACAGGGGTGGTCACTGCCAGTACTGCAGTCTAAGACCAGTTATTCCCTTAAAGGTACATACACAACAGAGAACAATAAATCAACCGTCATTGATTCAGGCAGCAAACGGTCCAGCAACCGTGGTTGGTACGCAGATGCCTTCACCCTGTATGTCTGAAATTTCCAGAAACTGGGACAATAAGAAATCAGGTTCCACCGAGATTTGAACTCTGATTGCGGGATTCAGAGTCCAGAGTGCTAACCATTACACCATGGAACCGTTGCTGAAGATTTCATTAGCTCTTTTCTCAAAATCAACAACATTAACGTCTCCACCATTCAACTTTGTCTCGGCCGGGTCTCATCCTTAACTTCAGCTTGCCCACTTGCCCCTCTGCTAAGCCTCGGTTCTAAGCAAATCACACAGCTGCCTTGATGGATCTTGGTTCTCAAAACGCTGCTTCTTTCTCACACTGCTCAGAGCAGCTTGTATTACAGTCCTGCCTGATAAAATGTGTATAAACCTTGCAAGGCACTGCTGCACTAAAGAAAAGCAATTGTTAACTTTTTTCAAGAATACGAAGTGCAATGCCTACGTTTCAAGAAGCTCTGCTTTCAATTACAACAAGTATGCCAGCCGAATGCAGCTTGCAAAGAAAATGTTGAGCAATCTGCTGTGGAATCAAATGAAGCACTGAACAACACATATCTTTCTGCTCCGCTCATTTGGAACTGGGAATGAGAGGTTCAGCCTATCATCTGATGTCGAGAACAATAAATCAACCGTCATTGATTCAGGCAGCAAACGGTCCAGGAACCATGGTTGGTATGCAGATGCCAAGCTTGTATGTCCCAGATTTCCAGCAGCTGGGACAACAAGAATTCAGGTTCCACCGAGAATTGAACTCGAATCGCTGGATTCAAAGTCCAGAGTGCTCACCATTACACCATGGAACCTTTGCTGATAAATTTATTTGAATCTTTTCTTAAAATCAACAACATTACCGTCTCCACCATTATACTTTGTCTCGGTCTGGTCTCATCCTTAACTTCAGCTTGCCCACTTGCCCCTCTGCTAAGCCTCGGTTCTGAGTAAATCACACAGCTGCCTTGATGGCTATCGGTTCACAAATCTCTGCTTCTTTTTCACACTGCTCATAGCAGCTTGTATTGCAGTCCTGCCAGGTAAAATGTGAATAATCTTTGCAAGGCACTGCTGCACGAAAGATAAGCAATTGTTAACTTTTTTCGAGAATACGAAGTGCAATGTCTACGTTTCAAGAAGCACTGCTTTCAATTTCAACAAGTATGCCAGCCGAATGCAGCTTGCAAAGAAAATGTTGAGCAATCTGCTGTGCAGTCAAACGAAGCACTGGACAACACACATCTTTCTCCCCCGCTTATTTGGAACTGGGAATGAGAGGTTGAGCCTATCATCTGATGTCGAGAACAATAAATCAACCGTCATTGATCCAGGCAGCAAACGGTCCCGTAACCGTGGTTCTTATGAAGATGCCAAGCTTGTATGTCCCAAATTTCCAGCAGCTGGGACAACAAGAATTCAGGTTCCACCGAGATTTGAATTCGGATCGCTGGATTCAAAGTCCAGAGTGCTTACCATGGAACCTTTGCTGATAAATTCATTTGAATCTTTTCTTAAAATCAACAACATTACCGTCTCCACCATTTTACTTTGTCTTGGCCTGGTCTCATCCTGAACTTCAGCTTGCCCCTCTGCTAAGCTTCGGTTCTGAGCAAATCACACAGCTGCCTTGATGGCTATCGGTTCACAAATCTCAGCTTCTTTTTCACACTGCTCATGGCAGATTGCATTGCAGTCCTGCCAGGTAAAATGAGTATAATCTTTGCAAGGCACTGCTGCAGGAAAGATAAGCAATTGTTAACTTTTTTCGAGAATACGAAGTGCAATGCCTACGTTTCAAGAAGCACTGCTTTCAATTTCAGCAAGTATGCCAGCCGAATGCAGCTTGCAAAGAAAATGTTGAGCATTCTGCTGTGCAGTCAAACGAAGCACTGGACAACACACATCTTTCTCCTCCTCTTATTTGGAACTGGGAATGAGAGGTTGAGCCTATCATCTGATGTCGAGAACAATAAATCAACCGTCATTGATCCAGGCAGCAAACGGTCCCGTAACCGTGGTTGGTATGCAGATGCCAAGCTTGCATGTCCCAAATTTCCAGCAGCTGGGACAACAAGAATTCAGGTTCCACCAAGATTTGAACTCGGATCGCTGGGCTCAAAGTCGAGAGTGGTCACCATTACACCATGCAACCGTCGCCGAAGAATTTATTGGAATCTTTTCTTAAAATCAACAACATTACCGTCGCCACCATTATACTTTGTCTCGGTCTGGTCTCATCCTTAACTTCAGCTTGCTCACTTGCCCCTCTGCTAAGCCTCGGTTCTGAGTAAATCACACAGCTGCCTTGATGGCTATCGGTTCACAAATCTCTGCTTCTTTTTCACACTGCTCATAGCAGCTTGTATTGCAGTCCTGCCAGGTAAAATGTGAATAATCTTTGCAAGGCACTGCTGCACGAAAGATAAGCAATTGTTAACTTTTTTCGAGAATACGAAGTGCAATGTCTACGTTTCAAGAAGCACTGCTTTCAATTTCAACAAGTATGCCAGCCGAATGCAGCCTGCAAAGAAAATGTTGAGCAATCTGCTGTGCAGTCAAACGAAGCACTGGACAACACACATCTTTCTCCCCCGCTTATTTGGAACTGGGAATGAGGGATTGAGCCAATCATCTGATGTCCAGAACAATAAATCAACCGTCATTGATCCAGGCAGCAAACGGTCCCGTAACCATGGTTGTTATGAAGATGCCAAGCTTGTATGTCCCAAATTTCCAGCAGCTGGGACAACAAGAATTCAGGTTTCACCGAGATTTGAATTCGGATCGCTGGATTCAAAGTCCAGAGTGCTCACCATTACACCATGCAACCAGCGCTGATAAATTCATTTGAATCTTTTCTTAAAATCAACAACATTACCGTCTCCACCATTTTACTTTGTCTCGGCCAGGTCTCATCCTTAACTTCAGCTTGCCCACTTGCCCCTCTGCTAAGCCTCGGTTCTGAGGAAATCACACAGCTGCCTTGATGGCTATCGGTTCACAAATCTCTGCTTCTTTTTCACACTGCTCATAGCATCTTGTATTGCAGTCCTGCCAGGTAAAATGTGAATAATCTTTGCACGGCACTGCTGCACGAAAGATAAGCAATTGTTAACTTTTTTCGAGAATACGAAGTGCAATGTCTACGTTTCAAGAAGCACTGCTTTCAATTTCAACAAGTATGCCAGCCGAATGCAGCTTGCAAAGAAAATGTTGAGCAATCTGCTGTGCAGTCAAGCGAAGCACTGGACAACACACATCTTTCTCCCCGGCTTATTTGGAACTGGGAATGAGAGGTTGAGCCTATCATCTGATGTCCAGAACAATAAATCAACCGTCATTGATCCAGGCAGCAAACGGTCCTGTAACCGTGGTTGTTATGAAGATGCCAAGCTTGTATGTCCCAAATTTCCAGCAGCTGGGACAACAAGAATTCAGGTTCCACCGAGATTTGAATTTGGATCGCTGGATTCAAAGTCCAGAGTGCTCACCATTACACCATGGAACCTTTGTTGATAAATTTATTTGAATCTTTTCTTAAAATCAACAACATTACCGTCTCCACCATTTTACTTTGTCTCGGCCAGGTCTCATCCTTAACTTCAGCTTGCCCCCTTGCCCCTCTGCTAAGCCTCGGTTCTGAGTAAATCACACAGCTGCCTTGATGGCCATCGGTTCACAAATCTCTGCTTCTTTTTCACACTGCTCATAGCATCTTGTATTGCAGTCCTGCCAGGTAAAATGTGAATAATCTTTGCAAGGCACTGCTGCACGAAAGATAAGCAATTGTTAACTTTTTTCGAGAATACAAAGTGCAATGTCTACGTTTCAAGAAGCACTGCTTTCAATTTCAACAAGTATGCCAGCCGAATGCAGCTTGCAAAGAAAATGTTGAGCAATCTGCTGTGCAGTCAAACGAAGCACTGGACAACACACATCTTTCTCCCCCCGCTTATTTGGAACTGGGAATGAGAGATTGAGCCAATCATCTGATGTCCAGAACAATAAATCAACCGTCATTGATCCAGGCAGCAAACGGTCCCGTAACCGTGGTTGTTATGAAGATGCCAAGCTTGTATGTCCCAAATTTCCAGCAGCTGGGACAACAAGAATTCAGATTCCACCGAGATTTGAATTCGGATCGCTGGATTCAAAGTCCAGAGTGCTCACCATGGAACCTTTGCTGATAAATTCATTTGAATCTTTTCTTAAAATCAACAACATTACCATCTCCACCATTTTACTTTGTCTCGGCCAGGTCTCATCCTTAACTTCAGCTTGCCCACTTGCCCCTCTGCTAAGCCTCGGTTCTGAGTAAATCACACAGCTGCCTTGATGGCCATCGGTTCACAAATCTCTGCTTCTTTTTCACACTGCTCATAGCAGCTTGTATTGCAGTCCTGCCAGGTAAAATGTGAATAATCTTTGCAAGGCACTGCTGCACGAAAGATAAGCAATTGTTAACTTTTTTCGAGAATACGAAGTGCAATGTCTACGTTTCAAGAAGCACTGCTTTCAATTTCAACAAGTATGCCAGCCGAATGCAGCTTGCAAAGAAAATGTTGAGCAATCTGCTGTGCAGTCAAACGAAGCACTGGACAACACACATCTTTCTCCCCCGCTTATTTGGAACTGGGAATGAGAGGTTGAGCCTATCATCTGATGTCGAGAACAATAAATCAACCGTCATTGATCCAGGCAGCAAAAGGTCCCGTAACCGTGGTTGTTATGAAGATGCCAAGCTTGTATGTCCCAAATTTCCAGCAGCTGGGACAACAAGAATTCAGGTTCCACCGAGATTTGAACTTGGATCGCTGGATTCAAAGTTCAGAGCGCTCACCATTACAACATGGAACCGTTGCTGAGAAGTTCATTAGATTCTTTTCTCAAGATCAACAACATTACCGTCTCCACCATTATACTTTGTCTCGGCCAGGTCTCATCCTTAACTTCAGCTTGCCCACTTGCCCCTCTGCTAAGCCTCGGTTCTGAGTAAATCACACAGATGCCTTGATGGCTATCGGTTCACAAATCTCTGTTTCTTTTTCACACTGCTCATAGAATCTTGTATTGCAGTCCTGCCAGGTAAAATGAGTATAATCTTTGCAAGGCACTGCTGCACGAAAGATGAGCAATTGTTAACTTTTTTCGAGAATATGAAGTGCAATGCCTACGTTTCAAGAAGCACTGCTTTCAATTTCAGTAAGTATGCCAGCCGAATGCAGCTTGCAAAGAAAATGTTGAGCATTCTGCTGTGCAGTCAAACGAAGCACTGGACAACACACATCTTTCTCCCCCCCTTATTTGGAACTGGGAATAAGAGGTTGAGCCTATCATCTGATGTCGAGAACAATAAATCAACCGTCATTGATTCAGGCAGCAAACGGTCCCGTAACCGTGGTTGGTATGCAGATGCCAAGCTTGTATGTCCCAAATTTCCAGCAGCTGGGACAACAAGAATTCAAGTTCCACCGAGATTTGAACTCAGATCGCTGGATTCAGAGCCCAGAGTGCTTACCATTACACCATGGAACCGCTGCTGAACAGTTCCATAGATTCTTTTCTCAAAATCAACAACATTACCTTCTCCACCATTACACTTTGTCTCAGCCTGGTCTCATCCTTAACTTCAGCTTGCCCACTTGCCCCTCTGCGAAGCTTCGGTTCTTAGCAAATCACACAGCTGCCTTGATGGCTATCGGTTCACAAATCTCTGCTTCTTTTTCACACTGCTCATAGCAGCCTGTATTGCAGTCCTGCCAGGTAAAATGAGTATAATCTTTGCAAGGCACTGCTGCAAGAAAGATAAGCAATGGTTAACTTTTTTCGAGAATACGAAGTGCAATGCCTACGTTTCAAGAAGCACTGCTTTCAATTTCAACATGTATGCCAGCCGAATGCAGCTTGCAAAGAAAATGTTGAGCAATCTGCTTTGCAGTCAAACGAAGCACTGGACAACTCACATCTTTCTGCCCCGCTTATTTGGAACTGGGAATGAGAGGTTGAGCCGATCATCTGATGCCGAGAACAATAAATTTACCGTCATTGATTCAGGCAGCAAACGGTCCAGTAAGCGTGGTTGATATGCAGATGCCAAGCTTGTATGTTCCAAAGTTCCAGCAGCTGGGACAACAAGAATTCAGGTTCTACCGAGATTTGAACTCACATCTCTGGATTCAGAGTCCAGAGTGCTCACCATTACACCATGGAACCATTGCTGAAGAATTTGCTAGATTATTTTCTCAAAATCAACAACATTACCTTCTCCACCATTACACTTTGTCTCGGCCTGGTCTCATCCTTAACTTCAGCTTGCCCACATGCCCCTCTGCTAAGCCTCGGTTCTGAGCAAATCACACAGCTGCCTTGATGGCTATCTGTTCACAAATCTCTGCTTCTTTTTCACACTGCTCATAACAGCTTGTATTGCAGTCCTGCCAGGTTAAATGAGTATAATCTTTGCAAGGCACTGCTGCACGAAAGAAAAGCTATTGTTAACTTTTTTCGAGAATACGAAGTGCAATGCCTACATTTCAAGAAGCACTGCTTTCAATTTCAACAAGTATGCCAGCCGAATGCAGCTTGCAAAGAAAATGTTGAGCAATCTGCTGTGCAGTCAAACGAAGCACTGGACAATACACATCTTTCTCCCCCGCTTATTTGGAACTGGGAATGAGATGTAGAGCCTATCATCTGATGTTGAGAATAATAAATAAACCGTCATTGATTCAGGCAGCAAACGGTCCCGTAACCGTGGTTGGTATGCAGATGCCAAGCTTGTATGTCCCAAATTTCCAGCAGCTGGGACAACAAGAATTCAGGTTCTATCGAGACTTGAACTCGGATCGCTGGATTCAGAGAGCTCAACATTACACCATGGAACCATTGCTGACAAGTTTATTCGATTCTTTTCTCAAAATCAACAACTTTACCGTGTCCACCATTATACTTTGTCTCGGTCTGGTCTTATCCTTAACTTTAGCTTGCCCACTTGCCCCTCTGCTAAGCCTCGGTTCTAAGCAAATCACACAGCTGCCTTGATGGCTATCGGTTCACAAATCTCAGCTTCTTTTTCACACTGCTCATGGCAGCTTGTATTGCAGTCCTGCCAGGTAAAATGTGTGTAATCTTTGCAAGGCACTGCTGCAAGAAAGATAAGCAATTGTTAACTTTTTTCGAGAATACGAAGTGCCATGCCTACCTTTCAAGAAGCACTGCTTTCAATTTCAACAAGTATGCCAGCCGAATGCAGCTTGCAAAGAACATGTTGAGCAATCTGCTGTGCAGTCAAACGAAGCACTGGACAACACACTTCTTTCTCCCCCGCATATTTGGAACTGGGAATGAGAGGTTGAGCCTATCATCTGATGACGATAACAATAAATCAATCATCATTGATTCAGGCAGCAAACGGTCCACTAACCGTGGTTGGTATGCAGATGCCAAACTTGCATGTCCCAAATTTCCAGCAGCTGGGACAACAAGAATTCAGTTTCCACCAAGATTTAAACTCGGATCGCTGGATTCAAAGTCCAGAGTGCTCACCATTACACCATGCAAACGTTGCTGAAAAATTCATTAGAATCTTTTCTTAAAATCAACAACATTACCGTCTCCACCATTATACTTTGTCTCGGACTGGTCTCATCCTTAACTTCAGCTTGCCCACTTGCCCCTCTGCTAAGCCTCGGTTCTGAGTAAATCACACAGCTGCCTTGATGGCTATCGGTTCACAAATCTCTGCTTCTTTTTCACACTGCTCATAGCATCTTGTATTGCAGTCCTGCCAGGTAAAATGTGAATAATCTTTGCAAGGCACTGCTGCACGAAAGATAAGCAATTGTTAACTTTTTTCGAGAATACGAAGTGCAATGCCTACGTTTCAAGAAGCACTGCTTTCAATTTCAACAAGTATGCCAGCCAAATGCAGCTTGGAAAGAAAATGTTGAGCCATCTGCTTTGCAGTCAAACGAAGCACTGGACAACACACATCTTTCTCCCCGGCTTATTTGGAACTGGGAATGAGAGGTTCAGCCTCTCATCTGATGTCGAGAACAATAAATCAACAGTCACTGTTTCAAGCAGCAAAGGGTCCTCTATCTGTTGTTGATATGCAGATATCAAGGTTGTGTGTCCCAAATTTCCAGCAGCTGGGACAACAAGAATTCAGGTTCTACCGAGATTTGAACTCGGATCGCTGGATTCACAGGCCAGAGAGCTCAACATTACACCATGGAACCATTGCTGACAAGTTCATTCGATTCTTTTCTCAAAATCAACAACTTTACCGTCTCCACCATTATACTTTGTCTCGGCCTGGTCTTATCCTTAACTTTAGCTTGCCCACTTGCCCCTCTGCTAAGCCTCGGTTCTAAGCAAATCACACAGCTGCCTTGATGGCTATCGGTTCACAAATCTCAGCTTCTTTTTCACACTGCTCATGGCAGATTGCATTGCAGTCCTGCCAGGTAAAATGTGTATAATCTTTACAAGGCACTGCTGTACGAAAGATAAGCAATTGTTAACTTTTTTCGAGAATACGAAGTGCTATGTCTACGTTTCAAGAAGCACAGCTTTCAATTTCAACAAGTATGCCAGCCGAATGCAGCTTGCAAAGAAAATGTTGAGCATTCTACTGTGCAGTCAAACGAAGCACTGGACAACACACATCTTTCTCCCCCTCTTATTTGGAACTGGGAATGAGAGGTTGAGCCTATCATCTGATGTCGAGTACAATAAATCAACCGTCATTGATCCAGGCAGCAAATGGTCCCGTAACCGTGGTTGTTTGAAGATGCCAAGCTTGTATGTCCCAAATTTCCAGCAGCTGGGACAAGAAGAATTCAGGTTCTACCAAGATTTGAACTCGGATCGTTGGATTCAAGTCCAGAGTGCTCACCATTACTCCATTCAACCGTTGCTAAAAGGTTTATTAGAATCTTTTCTTAAAATCAACAACATTACCGTCTCCACCATTATACTTTGTCTCGGCCTGGTCTCATCCTTCACTTCAGCTTGCCCACTTGCCCCTCTGCTAAGCCTCGGTTCTGAGTAAATCTCACAGCTGCCTTGATGGCTATCGGTTCACAAATCTCAGCTTCTTTTTCACACTGCTCATAGCAGCTTGTATTGCAGTCCTGCCAGGTAAAATGTGAATAATCTTTGCAAGGCACTGCTGCACGAAAGATAAGCAATTGTTAATTTTTTCGAGAATACGAAGTGCAATGCCTACGTTTCAAGAAGCACTGCTTTCAATTTCAACAAGTATGCCAGCCGAATGCAGCTTGCAAAGAAAATGTTGAGCAATCTGCTGTGCACTCAAACGAAGCACTGGAGAATACACACCTTTCTGCCCAGCTTGTTCAGAACTGGGAATGAGAGGTTGAGCCTATCATCTGATGTCGAGAACAATAAATCAACCGTCATTGATTCAGGCAGCAAACAGTCCCGTAACCGTGGTTTGTATGCAGATGCCAAGCTTGTATGTCCCAAATTTCCTGCAGCTGGAACAACAAGGATTGAGGTTCCACTGAGATTTGAATTCAGATCGCTGGAGTCAAAGCCCAGAGTGCTCACCATTACACCATGGAAACGTTGCTGAAAAATTTGTTAGAATCTTTTCTTAAAATCAACAACATTACCGTCTCCACCATTATATTTGTCTCGGTCTGGTCTCATCCTTAACTTCAGCTTGCCCACTTGCCCCTCTGCTGAGCCTCGGTTCTGAGCAAATCACACAGCTGCCTTGATGGCTATCGGTTCACAAATCTCTGCTTCTTTTTCACACTGTTCATGGCAGCTTGCATTGCAGTCCTGCCATGTAAAATGTGTATAATCTTTGCAAGGCACTGCTGTAAGAAAGATAAGCAATTGTTAACTTTTTTCCTGAATACGAAGTGCAATGCCTACGTTTCAAGAAGCACTGCTTTCAATTTCAACAAGTATGCCAGCCGAATGCAGCTTGCAAAGAAAATGTTGAGCAATCTGCTGTGCAGTCAAACGAAGCACTGGACAACACACATCTTTCTCCCCTGCTTATTTGGAACTGGGAATGAGAGGTTGAGCCTATCATCTGATGTCGAGAACAATAAATCAACAGTCATTGATTCAGGCAGCAAACGGTCCCGTAACCGTGGTTGGTATGCAGATGCCAAGCTTGTATGTCCCAAATTTCCAGCAGCTGGGACAACAAGAATTCAGGTTCCACCGAGATTTGTACTTCGGATTGACTGGATTCAGAGCCCAGAGTGCTCACCATTACTCCATGGAACCTTTGCTGACGAGCTCATTAGATTCTTTTCTCAAAATCAACCACATTACCATCTCCACCATTATACTTTGTCTCGGCCTGGTCTCATCCTTAACTTCAGCTTGCCCACTTGCCGCTCTGCTAAGCCTCGGTTCTGAGCAAATCACACAGCTGCCTTGATGGCTATCGGTTCACAAATCTCAGCTTCTTTTTCACACTGCTCATGGCAGCTTGCCTTGCAGTCCTGCCAGGTAAAATGTGTATAATCTTTGCAAGGCACTGCTGCACGAAAGATAAGCAATTGTTAACTTTTTTCGAGAATACGAAGTGCAATGCCTACGTTTCAAGAAGCACTGCTTTCAATTTCAACAAGTATGCCAGCCGAATGCAGCTTGAAATGAAAATGTTGAGCAATCTGCTGTGCAGTCAAACGAAGCTCCTGATTCTTATGTAACTTACGTAACAGGTTAAGGAGTTGGGGATTATTGGTGTAGGGCTTCAAGGCATCATTGGGTCCTCATTTTAAAGTCCCCACATTGTGGTTTACAACAAAGCTTAGAGTAATATGCCAGGTAGCTACGGTGGGTTGAACCAGAGAATGGTGGACAATGAGAATCTGGGGCAGGTAAATCTGGACGCCTGCATTGGCACCAACTGGTGACATAGAGAGTTGCCTTTATCATTATTATTATTGACAGAGCAATTTATTGCAGAAAAGTTGGCACAGAAGTGTGACAAAATAGGGACAGGATGTTTTGTAATAAGGAACTGGTGCAGATGAAATGTTTTTATTACATTTTATTGAACCGATACATATATGGAATGAGTGATACAGTAATTTGATACGTTTGAACATATATAAAGTGCACGTGGGGATATTGAGAGTATTTGGATATAATCATTCTTGCATATTATGGACATTGTGCCCGGGTGCGAGAACTAAATCAAGCAGGTTATCGTTCCTCAACATGTAAAGGAAATCAAATGTAATTAGTCCTGCCTCTCGTCAGAAGTCAATTCAAAGTGGATTTGTGTCATATATATGTGTGTATATATAAATCAATTTAATATTTACTTAATAGTTGTTTCAAGACCAGCAAAACACAGAACACTGGGCATAACGGCATGAGATCATGGGGCAACCGTAACTTACAGGATATAATAGTTAATCCATCCTGGGATCACAGCCATCTAACAACTCTGCCCAGAACTGAATACAATATTCCAACTGAGGCCTAAACAGGGCTTTGTATAGCTGCAGCATAACTTCTGCCCCGTTGTATTCTAGCTTTCTAGATATTAAGGCCAGCATTCGATTTGCCTTTTTGATTATTTTCCATACCTGTTCATTAGATTTTATTGATCTATGTACATGGAACCTCGAGTCTCTTTGGACAGCAAAGGGGTGCAAAAAACACTGTAGAAAGGGAATGCGAGAATAAACCTGTGAAAAGTTTTTACTGGTAAAGTATGATAAAGAGGGAGGCGAAGGAGAATGTGGGCCCCTTAAAGACAGAGTCCTTTCTACAAAACTTCCTATCACTTTTTTGTCACACTTCTGTGCCAACTTTTCTGCAGTAAATTGCTCTGTCCATAAGAATAATGGCAACTCTCTATGTCACCACTTGGTGCCGCTGCAGCAGCACAGATTTACCAGCCCAGCTTCTCAGTGTGCACTCGTCTCTGGTTCAACCCACTGTAGCTACCTTGCATATTACTCTAAGCTTTGTTGCAAACCACAATGTGGGGACTTTAAAATGGGGAACCAATGAAGTCTGGAAGCCCTACTCCAATTAACCCCAACTCCCTAACCCTGTCATGTAAGAAACATAAGAATCAGGAGCAGGATTAGGCCTTTCAGCCCCTCAAGCCTGCTCTGCCATTCAATTAGATCATGGCTGATCTTCGACCTCAACTACACTTTCCCACCCGATCCCCATATTTCCTGATTCCCTCAGGGCCCAAAAGCACCGACAATTGCAGGGATGAGAGACTTACTCCTCACTTTTATATTCCAAACCCCTTGAAATAAAGGCCAAAATGCATCCACCTTCCTAATTTTTTGGTGTACCTTCATATTGTAGGCGGGCATTCTTTACCTGCTTTATGGCAATTTACCTTCCTTTACCTGGTTTACGGTACTTTACCTGGTCAGACAGCCTTTTTGCCACTGCACTTTGACCAGCTCCAATCAGCGGTCTCGAATCGCTAAACCCCTCCTTCCAGTTCTGACTGGAGGAACTTATAATTAATGATATATTAAAATGGACAAATGGTCTGGATGCAAGAAAGTCAAACTTTATTAAAACTAAGAAACTACACCACACGATCTTGTAATCACGGTAAAATTGCTTAAAGAGGGGGGGAAAAACGGACACAACGAGGGAAATCGACTAAAATACAATTCTAATGAAATCCCCACTTTACTCCCACCCCTAAGCCTATCCTAAGTTGCCTTGTGGAAGACCAGAAAAATATATGCTCACCACTGCAGTGCCAGCTGCGTGTCCCACGAGATCTTCACTGTCCTGAAGTAAAGAAACACCCCAGTGTTTTAAACGCAAACTGCTGGTGTTACTTCTTCAGACAGACTGCCACGCTGCAGAGAGCACATGGAGGCAAGCCAGAGAGAGAGAGATGCCTCTGCGAAGCTATCTCTTACACCCCAGTTTTGGGGCCGAAATGTTCCCGCCCAGATCCGAAAGTTTCTGGGCTAAAGCAAAAGGGATCCAACTGTCCCCATTGTCCAGAAATGGGTGCTTCAAACCCATTCATTTTAAACTGTTCCCTTCCTCAGTTTAAGTGTTTCTTTTCAAATGTCTGTGCTGAGCCTTCGAACCATCTCCATTCACCCTGATGGGTTTTGAATGGAGTTGTATTACTATGTAAACAGAAACCCATTATCTTGTGGTCACTGAAACCGCAATCAATTGGTTTAATCCCTTGTGCAAATAGCCTTTTGCAGTTTCTGTAAACAAACATCGATTGTCTCTGCAGGGAGGGAACCTCCCCTTCTGATTGACAGAATTTGACTGCCGTTGCTTCACAGACACAGAAAGCTGCTTCCAGGCCCTTTGTCCTTGGCCACGCAGTCTGACGGCCATTTTATCCCTGGGCAAATTACCAAACTCAAGAGTACCTTTTTTTAATAAAAATGTGCTGTCTTAAGTTGTGCGATTTTTTTACAAAGTTCTTTGATTCCGGTGTTGTCCAAGTGCTGCCTAGCTTAACGCAGACTTCTTGCGGTTCTGGGTATGTTATAAAAAAAATCCAACCCAGAGACAATTTAAATCACGCAAACTCTTCGTCCACGATGTGGGTTAATATTTCCCGATCTTCGGGGGCTGAGGGGATTTTGCAAACCCCTACATTCGCACCTTGAATACTTCCAACTTGCTTTTAGTATCCTCTTGAAGAAGTGACCAAAGATTTCTGACGCCCGACAAACAACCATCCCCTGTATTTACCTATAGCTACCTATCACTGATTCCCCGACCCGTCTATTCCACTCAAATCCGAGAAAACCGTGGTATGGTAGGCATCTACAGATACATCAATTACAAAATGTTACAATAAGGGTCTCATACCCCTGCACCACTTGTTACAGTATAATATATTACAAAATGTTGCAATCTTGGTTATACAATGTAATCAGAATGATTTCAAGCACGTAGAGTGTCCTACGCCTCTGCAGCACTTGGAACTGTAAAACAAAATACAAAAATCTCCATTAAACATTTGAAACAAAATGCTGAAATAAACCCCGACCATCACGTGCCAATGAAGGGCCACGAAATTCAAGTGAGTATTGCTCCTCCCACCCGGGCAGTAAATGTTCCTTCCACCCCTCCTTTTAATGGACTTAAACTTTTAAAACATACAGAATGGATTTTACAGAACAGTCTGCTCCGCCAGCCCCAAGCCATTCCCTTCTCCCTTTGTGGAGGCGGGGTACCCCTCATGTTTCACAGACCGAGACCGGGGAGTATGGGATCGCAACTCCCAGTCCCTCCCCCTCCCATCTTCCCTTGACTGGCTGCAGAAAATGATGGGTGCCTGTGTGGCGTCTCTCACTGGCCCCACACTCAAACTTGGATCCCAGATCCGGCCACTCACTCATCCTTCCCAGCCACAGTTAGACTCCAACTTTGCCTGTGGGCCCCAGGTGAGTTCCTCCCTTCCCCGAATGCACCCATGCGACTCTTGAGTCTCCCCCTCCCCTTTACAATCTTTCCCGGGCCATCACCACCCAGTCCCCGGGGAACGCGTCCCTATCTGACAAGGCGCCTGTGCTTCCCCACCATGACTCCTCAATAGCGAGGTCTCCAGCAAGTGAAATTCGGTCAGGATAGTGCTGGGTTGCGGCTGTGCCCCACCTAGCTGGGGCCATCCCTACCACGTAGGATGAATCACACACAGAATCTACAGTGCAGATAGAGGCCATTTCAGCCCATCGAGCCTGCACCGACACATATCCCACCCTATCCCTGTAACCCCACGTATTTAATCCCCTAACACTAAGGGTCAATTTATCATAGCCAGATCAACCTATCCTGCACATCTTTGGACTGTGGGAGAAAACTTATGGCTGCTAGTTGGGGACCTCTGTGATCTGTTTCCTCCCGGCTCGGAAGATTGCTCTTTGTGACAGGTACCCTGGTGACCATCTTATATTAGGCTTGTGGACCCGCTGAGACTTTCTGAGCGTCGTCTCTGCGGGGAATCTTTGGCTGACAGACCCTGAGCCTGGGTCACAGCCCTAGCTGGCTAGGAACTTTCTCCCCCTGATGCAAACAGACCGCACTGTTTAATATACCTGGCAGCCTGCCAGTAATCCGGGTTTGTCTCCTTTTCCCTACCCACTCCTGTACTGGGGGCAGGCATCCCCTCACCACCCGCTGCTGGTGACTGAAAATCTTCCTCTCCAGGTCCAAAACCTGGTACCGGCTCCTTCCATATGTCCCCCACAAGAGGAATTTCAATCCTTTCCTCCCCAGAGTCCCACACCATAGGGGGAACCACTCTAGAAGCGGGCTGGGAAGTTTGTCCCTTGAAACAGGCAACTGCGCCTGCACGAACCTCCTCCCCTGAGTCCCCCGGCAGAGGCTGTGAAATCTCTGTATTCAAACAGGCGACAGCGCCTGCGCGGGAAACCTGAAGAGGAGCCGCTGGGGTCACAGGCTGGGGAACTGCACCTGTGCAAACCTGGTGTTGGGAAACCTCTCCCCGTGAACCTCCTGTTCAAAAGACTGGGGAATTCCTGCCTCCAGACCAGCGACTACACATGTGCGGGCAGTCTCTTCTGGGAACGAACTCGCAGCACCCTGCAGATTTTTACTCTCAGGCGGCTGTTTCTCTGTTTCTGAACTAGATCACTGGTTCAAATTTAAACTTAGGCCAAAACTTAGGTCCCACTGGGGCGGGGAAGTGTCCCAGTTGGTGGGCCGGACAACTTTTCCCTTGGAACAAGCCACAGTGCCTGTCTTTACAGCCTGTGAACTTGAACTTGTTACAATTTACATTGGTTGGCATGGAACTACTTTGTGCACCGGGGTAGTTTTACTGCATTGACCATGGGGCTGTCCCTATCAACTATAATAGTATAGTCCCATGTAGAGTGGCTCTAAACTTCCCACCTGGGCATTGTATCTTACCATCACTAGGTCTCCTATCTCCCACTGGTGGCTCCTGCTAGGCTCCAGCAGCAGCCGGTTATTCCAATGCTGCTTCCTCATGCTGTCTGCTGCCTGCAGAAAAAATTCCCTTTTCCCATCTATCGCTCCTAGGGCTGCTGCAGTCTGCAGGTCTCCCATTAACTTAACAAATGCTGCCTGGCATCCCTCAACCCAGGACCACTCCACTTCCTTGTGTAGGAGATGGAGCAGAGGGGCCGCTGTGGCTGCATAGTCCTCTATAAATTCCCTGCAGTACCCCGTCAATCCCAGGAACGACCTCAGCCCTCTTACTGATTTGGGAATCGGTAACTCCTGGACCGCTTCCATCCTTGCCTTATCTATCGACCTCTCTCCTGTGCGGACAGTCAGACCCAGGAATTAAACTTCTTGCTGACCCATCTGCGCCTTCTTGGGGTTGACTTTAAACCACTTTCTCTGCAGCAGCTCAGCCAGCAGTGGGCCATGCTCCCCGACCGAGTCGGTAAATAAGAGCAGATCATCCACATACTGCAGTAATTGAGTGGTTTGACTGAACTCCTTTAAACTATCCTTCATGCATTGGTGGAAGATGCCGGGGCTGTTGTAGAAACCCTGTGGCAGACAGGTCCAGGTATACTGCTGTCCCTTAAAGGTGAAGGCAAACTTATATTGCACCTCCCATTTTAAAGGGATGGACCAGAACCCATTCGAAATTTCCAGCACCGTGAATGTGTTCGCGGATTCTGGAATACTGCTAATAATATTAGCCACTGCTTCTACTCTGGGGGCACACATGGGGATATTGCTGTTAAGCACCCGATAGTCCACCGTGGCTCTCCATGAATTATCCGGTTTCTTAACCGGCCAAAGTGGAGAATTAACATGAGTGGCTTTCGGCCTCAACACTCCCTGTTTAACTAAGGAGGTGATGGCTGCCTCCATGTCGGGTTCTGCCTCCTTGGGGAAATTGTACTGCTTCTGTGGTCGGGTCATGGGTTCCCCATTTATTTTAAACTCAAACCCTGTGATCCTTCCGCAGACGTGTTTATGGGTGGCAAAGGCTGTGAGGTTTGCCTGCACGACTGCCTGCAGTGCCTCCGGGACACCATTTACCATGAGCCTGAGGTCGTAACCTTCTTTGGGCTTCACAGTACACAAGGTCCCCTTACCCTCCTTGGCCGGGATGACCACTACACCTTCTTCCCTGTCTGTGCTAGCCCCCCAAAGGCAATGGTTGCGGAGATCCACGAGGATCCCGTGGCCCACCAGGAAGTCGGCTCCTTGGATCCCGTTTCCTTCCTCCTTATTCCACTTTGCCAGGATGCACGTCCACTTAGTTAGGAGCATGCCCAGATGGACGGAGAGGGATCTGGAGTATACCCACGCCTGCTACTGACTGGTGAATTCCGATAGTATGTTTGGAACCCCATCAAACAGAGGTGTGGTGGTGGGATTATCCATATGGATCACGATGCATGATGGCCCCGTATCCAATAGATAAGTCCCTGTAACCTTCTCTGTCTCCATCTGTACGAGCGGTCTCTTCCATTCATCTTACCGGAGATTACACAGACGGACAGGCTGCGCGTGCTCCAGTCTTTGTGGGGAGGCAAAGGTGGGCAAGGGGTTTGCAGCACCACTGATGGCTGCTACCTTTCCCTGATTGGCCCTGAGGAACGGTTTTATCGACTCCATGATGGACTCGACTGTATCGGGAGGAGTTTCTGTCTCTGCCTTCTGAGTTGGGGCTGCGGGGGTGCTGGCTTTATCGTCTCTCCAGGCTTTTTACAATCCCTGCACCAATGGCCATCCTCCCCGCTCCTGTAACAAGTGACCTTGTTCTTGGAGGGTCGGCTCCCCTCCTGGCGACGCTATTTCTTGAATTGAGTCCCAGGTTTAACCTTGTGGACCTTACCCTTTTGCTGGGGCTCCCACTATTCCTACTGTTCCTGTATGCTACTGTGAGCTGCCGGATTACAGTCTCTTCGGTTGCTAGGGGGTCTCGGTGGTCAAACCAAGTATCAGCCTTTGCTTTTATCTGGGGCAGACAATTGGACACCAGGCAACAAAGCCATTGGGTCCGCTGCTGCGGGTTCAGGCGTGCCCTATTTTGTCCCCCTGTACATGCACTGTTGTAGACTGGCTACCGCCTGTCTGCAAATGTCTGTGGGGTCTCCCCTTCCTTCTGCGGTGTTTTTCCTATGCGATCAAACGGACTGCCGTCGTTCGCACCCATGGCTTCCAGTATTTCCTCCTTTAGGTCCTCAAAACCATTCTGCCCTCTCTTAGCCTCATCTGAAAGGGTCTGATAGAGCTTAGTATCTACAGAGAAAAGGAACATTTTGGCTTTCTCTTCATCATCACAGCCATTAACACAGGCTGCCTGTTCTATCCCTTGCAAGTGCACTGAGGGGTCTCTCTTTTCGGAGAGCAGGGGAATATGTTTCACCAGGCGTCTGAGCTGTGGGGTATCATAGGGCACCAGATAGGTATGCTGAGCAGTCCCTGGGTCTTTATCGTTCACGGGCGGCCCGTACCTCCGTTGTGGGAGGGGGTACACTGGTCCTGATCCCCGCCTGCCTAGCGGGACCTGCTGGCGTTCTCCTACCACCCCATTGTCCACCCCTTCTTGCTGCCAGAGCTCCTCAAAACTCGGTGCCGTGGGCTGCTGTCTTGGGATCTCTAATTCCCTAGCAAGCTCTGTTCTCGGTGCTGCCTGTGGGGCGGTTTTATTTGGGCTGCTGGTACTGTCCGATGGACTTCCCTTCGGACTTATGAGACATTCCATCCCTTCAGTCCTTAATAACTCCATACCCAAACTCTCAATCATTCTGTTACATGGGGTATGATCTGCTCCACTAAACCTTTGGTCGCAGGCCAGCTTATAAGCTGCCTTTACCTCCTTAACCTTTTCCTCCTGCTCTGTTACTTCTGAGGTGAGGTGCGTATTCTCTTCCCGCAGTCTCATCTCGTTCCTCCTTGCTTCTGTAATTTGGCACTTTAGGAACTCTATCTTGTGCCTCGCGTGGCTTTTGCCATCACTAGTTTCTTGGGTGAGGTGTGCGTTTTCCTCCTGTAGCTTCATCTCACTGTCCCTAGCCACTGTGGCTTCCTGCACAAGGCGCTCTATCTCAGCCTGGCATTTCATGACCTCTAGTGTAAGGCGTGCATTTTCTTCCCGCACCCTCATCCCACTATCTCTGGCCTTATTCACCTCTCTTATGAGGCATTCTACCTCCGCCTGGCATTTTTCAAACTCTGACTCCCGATTCTTGGCCTCTTTAACCTCCTCCCGCACCCTCATCTCACCCTTCTTAACCCAGCCACCTATACCATAAACGGTGAGCTTACACACTGCCGCTAACTTCTGCAGGGCTACCCACAGACTAAAAGCAAGAAAAGCAAGAGCTGGTGCTTTCTCCAGATCCAGACCACTTATCATATCAAAAACTGCCTCCAGTCCTGCCACGGTCGCAAATTTGAAGGGGGCATTCTTTACCTGGTTTACGGTAATTTACCTTCCTTTACCTGGTTTACGGTAATTTACCTGGTCAGGCAGCGTTTTTGCCACTGCACTTTTTGCACTGCACAGCGGTTTCAAATCACAAAACCCCTCCTTCCAGTTCTGACTGGAGGAACTTATAATTAATGATATATTAAAATGGACAAATGGTCTGGATGCAAGAAAGTCAAACTTTACTAAAACTAAGAAACTACAACACACGATCTTGTAATCACGGTAAAATTGCTTAAATAGGGAAGGAAAAAAACGGACACAACGAGGGAAATCGACTAAAATACAATTCTAACGAAATCCCCACTTTACTCCCACCCCTAAACCTATCATACGTTGCCTTGTGGAAGGCCAGAAAAATATATGCTCACCACTGCAGTGCCAGCTCCATGTCCAACGAGATCTTCACTGTCCTGAAGTAAAGAAACACCGCAATGTTTTAAAAGTAAACTGCTGGTGTTCTTACTTCTTCAGACAGACTCCCACGCTGCAGAGGGCACACGGAGGCAAGCCAGAGAGAGAGAGATGCCTCTGAGAAGCAATCTCTTATACCCCAGTTTTGGTGCCGAAATGTGCCCGCCCAGATCCGGAAGTTTCTGGGCTAAAACAAAAGGGATCCAACTGTCCCCATTTTCCAGTAATGGGTGTTTCAAACCCATTCATTTTAAACTGTTCCCTTCCTCAGTTTAAGTGTTTCTTTTCAAATGTCTGTGCTGAGCCTTCGATCCATCTCCATTCAACCTGATGGGTTTTGAATGGAGTTGTATTGCTATGTAAACAGAAACCCATTATCTTGTAGTCACTGAAACCGCAGTCAATTGGTTTAATCCCTTGTGCAAATATCGTTGTAGCAGTTTCTGTAAACACACATCGATTGTCTCTGCAGGGAGGGGAAACTCCCCTTTTGATTGACAGAATTTGACTGCCGTTGCTTCACAGACACAGAAAGCTGCTTCCAGGCCCTTTGTCCTTGGCCACGCAGTTTGACAGCCATTTTATCCCTGGGCAATTTACCAAACTCAAGAGTTCCTTTTTTTAATAAAAATGTACTGTCTTAAGGTGTGCGATTTTTTTACAAAGTTCTTTGAATCCGGTGTTGTCCAAGTGCTGCCTAGCTTAACGCAGCCTTCTTGCGGTTCTGGGTATGTTTTAAAACATTGTCCAACCCAGAGACAATTTAAATCACGCAACGTCTTCGTCCACGATGTGGGTTAATATTTCCCGATCTTTGGGGGCTGAGGGGATTTTGCGAACCCCTACAATGTTACCTCTCTGTGTTTCGTGTACAAGGCAGACAAAGCCCTCTGAGCACCAACATTTAACAGTGCCTCGCCGTTTAAAAAAATGTTCTGTTTTCTGATTTTTCCTACCAAAGTGAATAACCTTACATTTCCCCACAGTATACTCCGTCTGCCACCTTATTGCACACTCACTTAACCTGTCTATATCCCTTTGCAGGTTCTTTGTGTCCTCCTCACAGGTTACTGTCCCACCTATCTTTGTATCGTCAGCAAACTTGGGCACATTACAATCGCTCCCTTCATCTAACTTATTGATATAGAGTGTTTCGCCTTAATACCACACCTAGGGGGGAAATTCAGTTGTTTGCACCTCCCGTTAGCGCCTTAAGAGGGCACTAAAAGGGCGTAAAGCAACTAGTGCCCGGGCGCGGCGATGCTTGCGCCACTCGCGAAATTAACTAGACTTTTGTGGCGGCACTAAACACTACCGCCACGATCTCTTGGGCCGGCAGATCGTGACGTCAGTCAAGTGCACAATGCCCCGGTAGTGCCCCGGACCAGATATTTAGTGGCGCCCCCTGCCTTACCGCCTGCCGCTAGCAACAACAGTTTGAGGAGAGCGTTATGCAGTCAGAAAGGGACTGGGGGAGCGCTACTTAAAGGCGACCGCTTCCTGCCTTTTTTTGTTGGTGACATTTTTGCACCACGCATTCTGAGAGAGAGAGCGAGAGAGACTTCTGGAGAGATTCAATGCTGTGTGAAGGAGTTTTGGGTACAGAGCAGCACTTTGCAGGTTTATTTTGGTTTGCCCTTCCTTGCTTCGCCAGCGCTCTGAGGTATCGCATCACTCCTCGGACTTTTTGCCTTAAGACTGGTGTGAAGCACCTGATTTAGCGCTCCAATCACCTCCAGGGGCAATAAAAGCCAAGTTTGCCGTCGGAGGCGATAATTAGTGCGCCAGGCACTAAATTTTGCGCATGGCCGATAATGCCGCCCCAAACGGGGCGATACTGAACTTTTCCCCCCTAGTCACAGTGCCCCGTGTGTGGCACTAATGGAGATTAACTGATAATAATAGAATGCTATTGAAAGATATAAATATAGTCCGTATCCTAAGGTACTGCACATGGCAAGGTTCCTCTTCGCTGTGTGTGCTATTTCTCTCTGTCTCCTCCTTTGCTTCTTTCTCCCCCTATTTCCCTTCTCTTCAATCCTCAGTTCCTATGTTCGCTTCTCTTTTTCTCCTTTTCTCCCCTACACTTTTTCTTTTTTCCTTTCGCATGGGAGCTGCTGGTTTGCATCGTGTGGTGGTGCACAATAAGCAGCCGCCAATGTCTTCCCGAAGCAAGTTGTGGGTAGGACTTGGCCGGAATTCCCTCTCGACCCATCCCCAAACACTCACGCCTCCCACCCCTCATTCCTATTGCATCCCCTGTACCATTACCTTCCCACTGACCCCGCCCATTATCTTCCCCTCTCAAGAACATGAGAAATAGTAGCAGGAGTCAGCCATATGGTCCCTCAAGCCAGCTCCGCCATTTAATAAGATCATGGCTGATCTTCGACCTCAACTCCACTTTCCCACCTGATCCCCATATCCCTTGATTCCCCTAGAGTCTAAACAGCTATTGATCTCAGCCTTGAATATACTCAACGATTCAGCATTCACAGCCCTCTGTGGTAGAGAATTCCAAAGATTCACCACCCTCAATGAAGAAATATCTCCTCATCTCAGTCGCCCCCTCCTTCTGGACTCTCCAGCCAGGGGAAACAGCTTCTCAGCATCTACCCTGCCAAGCCCCTTAAGAATTTTACACGTTTCAATGAGATCACCTCTCATTCTTCCAAACCCCAGAGCGCATAGTCCCAATCTACTCAATCTCTCCTCATAGGACAGCCCTCTCACCCCAGGAATCAGTCTGCTGAACCTTCATTGCACTCCCTCTAAGGCAAGTATATCCTGCCTTAGGAAAGGAGACCATAACTCTGCACAGTACTCCAGGTGTGGTCTCAGCAAGGCCCTCTACAATCGCAGCGACACTTTCCTCACTCTTACATTCAAACCCATTGAATTTCGTCTGCCTTGTGCTCGCCCATTCCACCAGCCTGTCAATGACCTCCGTGTACACAGGGAAAAATAAACATAGAAACATAGAAGATAGGAACAGGAGTAGGCCATTCGCCCCCTCGAGCCTACTCCACCATTCAATGAGATCATGGCTGATCATCCAAACGCAGTACCCTGTCCCTGCCCTCTCCCCATATCCCTTGATACCTTTAGCCTTAAGAAATATGTCTAACTCCTTCTTGAATATATTTAATGAATTGGCCTCAACTGCCTTCTGTGGTAGAGAATTCCACAGGTTCACCACTCTCTGGGTGAATAAATTCCTCCTCATCTCAGTCCTAAATGGCTTACCCCTTATCGTTAGACTGTGACACCTGGGCCTGGACCGCCCCGCCATCGGGAACAGCCTTCCTGCATCTAGTCTGTCTAGTCCTGTTAGAATTTTATAAGTTTCAATGAGATCACCTCTCATTCTTCTGAACTCCAGCGAGTATAAGTCCAATATAACTCATACGTCATTCCTGCCATCCCAGGTATCAGTCTGGTGACTCTTCGCTGCACTCCCTCCATGGCAAGAACATCCTTCCTCAGATAAGGCGACCAAAACTGCACACAATACTCAAGGTGTGGTCTCACCAAGGCCCTGTACAACTGCAGCAAGACATCCTTGTTCCTGTACTCAAACCCTCTCGATATGAAGGCTAACATACCATTTGCTTTCTTAACCGCCTGCTGCACCTGCGTGCTTACCTTCAGCGACTGGTGCACAAGGGCACTCAGGTCTCGTTGCACTTACCCTTCTCCTAATCTATTGCCGTTCAGATAATAATCTGCCTTCATGTTTTTGCCAGCAAAGTGGATAACCTCAAATTTATTCACATTATACTGCGTATGCCATGCATCTGCCCAATCAGCCAACCTGTCCAAATCATCCTGGAGTTTCTCGGTATCCTCCTCACAGCACACACACCCACCCAGCTTTGTGTCGTCTGCAGACTTGGAGGTGTTGTTTGAAGGATAAACATTTGTCCAGGAGAATACCCCGGTGTTCTTCCAAATACAACTGTGGAATCTTTTACGTCCACCTGAGATGGAAAACAGAGCCTCGGTTTAACATCTCATCCAAAAGGCGACACCTCCGACAGTGCTGCGCTCCCTCAGTACTATTTCACAGGAATTTGTGCTTCAGTCAAGTGGAGCTTGCACCTACGACTCACGCGAGCACGCGAACAACTGAGCCGAGGCTGACACCCAACTTGAACCAGAAAGCCACCTTAGAACAGAATAACCTAAGAATTAGGAGCAGGAGTCAGCCATATGGCCACTCGAGCCTGCTCCACTATTCAATGAGATCATAGCTGATCATCGAGCTCAACTCCACTTTTCCGCCCGATCACCATGTCCCTTGATTCCCCTACAGTCCAAAAATTATATCTATCTCAGTCTTGACTATGCACAAAGACTCAGCATCCACAGCCCTCTGGGGCAGAGAATTCCAAAGATTCACCACACTCTGAGTGAAGAAATTCCTTCTCATCTCAGTCTTAAATGGCCGACCCCGTTTCCTGAGACTATGCCGAGTTCTATACACTCCAGCCAGGGGAAACAACCTCTCAGTGTCTACCCTGTCATTCCCCATGGAACATAGGAACAGGAGGAGGCTATTCAGCCCCTCGAGCCTGTTCCGCCATTCAATGAGATTATGGCTGATCTGTGATCTAACTCCATCTATCCGCCTTTGCCCATACCCCTTATTACCTTTGGTTAACAATTATCGATCAATCGCAGATTTAATTTTAACAATGGACCCAGCATCAGTTGCTGTTTGTGGAAGAGAGTTCCAAACTTCTACCACCCTTTGTGTGTAGAAATGTTTCCTAACTACACTCCTGAAAGGCCTGGATCTAATTTTTAAGCTATGTTCCCTAACCCTAGACTCCCCAACTGGGGGAAATAGTTTCTCTCTACCTACCCGATCAGTTCCCCCTTAAATATCAAACCAAACTTGGGGGTGTGGCAAACATTGAGGTTGATACCAATCGACGGCAACAGGAAATAGAAAGGCTAGCAGAATGGGCAGATGGAATTTAATACAGAGAAGTGTGAGGTGATGCATTTTGGCAGAAGGAACAGGGAGAGGCAATATACACTTAATGGCACAGTCTTAAAGAGTTTTCAGGGACAGAGGTACCTGGGAGTTAATGTACATAGGACACTATGGAGGGATTTTCTAGATTTAATATGATAATTTCTAGCAGGCATTTGAGAAGATTTCACACAAGCGACTGTTAGCAAAAATTTAATTCTACGTTAAATTAGTAACTGTTAATAATATATTGCATTGATAACTTTAATTAGGTACATCTTAGTCTTAATATTCTTTAAAGTTAGTTAATAGTCGAATAAATAAAGGCAGGGCAGCTCAGTCCCACGGAATGTGCATCCTGTGCCATGTGGGAAATCCAGGACGTATCCCATGTCCTGGACAACCACGTGTGCAGGTCGTGTCGTCAGCTGGAGGAGCTCGCGGTTTCGGAGCTTGATCAGCAGCTGGCATCACTGCAGTGCATCCGCGAGGCTGAGAGCTACGTGGACAGCACGTTTCAGGAGGTGGTCACCCCGCAGCTAAGGAGTGTACAGGCAGAGAGGGAATGGGTGACCGTTAGACAGACGAGGAGAACAGACATGACTCCAGGATGGGGAGACAGGGACTGAATTTATATGGCTAGAGTTAAGATATAATAGAGGGGCCGTTACACTACTAGATGTATTCTATAGGCCACCAACTAGTGAGAAAATATGGAGAAGCAAATTTGCAGAGAAATTACAGAGAGATTTAAGAACTATTCAAGAAAGGCTGTAAGGATAATTCTAGTAACTGCAGGCTGGTCAGTTTAACATCAATGGTGGGTAAAGTTCTAGAAACAATAATCAAGGAAAATATTAACGGCCAGTTGGAGAGGTTTAAGCTAATTAAGGAGAGCCAACATGGATTTGTAAAAGGCAGATCGTGTTTGACTAATATAATTGAATTTTTTGATGAAGTAACAGGGAACATTGATCAAGAGAATGCAATGGATGTTGTCTGCATGGATTTTAGGAAGGCGTTTGATAAGGTACCACGTAGAAGGCTGGATAACCAAATTGAGGCTCATGGAATAGATGGGTCAGTGGCAGCTTGGAGAAGGAATTGGCTTAAGGATAGAAAACAGCGAGTTCTGGTAAATGTGTGTTTTTTCAGACTGGAGGATGGTAGACAGTGGTGTTCCCCAAGGGACAGTGCTGGGGCCACTGCTTTTTATGATATATATGTAATTGACCTGGATATTGGAATACAGAGTAGAATTTCTAAATTTACCGATGACAACAAACTTTGGGGTGTGGCAAACAGTGAGGATGATACCAGTCAAATACAGCAGGATATAGAAAGGCTAGCAGAATGGGCAGACAAATGGCAGATGGAATTTAATACAGAGATGTGTGAAGTGATGCATTTTGGTAGAAGGAACAGGGTGAGGCAATATACACTTAATGGGACAGTTTTAAAGAGTGTGCAGGGACAGAGGGACCTGGGAGTTAATGTACATAGGTCTCTGAAGGTGGCAGGACATATTGAGAGAGTGGTTAGCAAAGCATATGGGATCTTGGGCTTCATAAATAGAGGTACTGCGTACAAAAGTAGAGAAGTTATGCTGAACCTTTATAAAGTGCTGTTTAGGCCACGACTGGAGTATTGCATCCAGTTCTGTTCACCACACTTTAGGAAGGATGTGAAGGCCCTTGAGAGGGTGCAGAGCAGATTTACCAGAATGGTTCTGGGGATGGGGCATCTTAGCTACAAGGACAGGTTGGAGAAGCTGGATTTGTTTTCATTACCACAACAACAACAACAACAACCTCTATTTATATAGCACCTTTAACGTAGTAAAACGTCCCAAGGCGCTGGACAGGATGATTTTAAGGCAAAGGAGGTTAAGGGGTGATTTGATAGACGTGTACAAGATTATGGCGGGTTTGGATACACGAGACGGGAAAAGGCTGTTCCCACTAGTTCATTGTACAAGGACTGGTGGACACAGATTTAAGGTTTTGGGCAAGAGATACAGGAGGGATGTGAGGAAAACTTTTTTACGCAGTGAGTGGTGAGGACTTGGGACTCGCTGCCAACGGAAGTCGTAGAAGCAGAGACACTCAATGTTTTCAAGGGGAGACTGGATAGAAACTTGAGGGAAATAAACTTGCAGGGCTATGGGGATAGAGTGGGGGAATGGGACTGAATGGATTGCTCCACAGAGAGCTGGAACAGAATCAATGGGCCGAATGACCTCCTTCTGTGCCGTTATGACTCTATGACAATGAAGTATAGATTAGTGATAATGGGGGCTTCAACTATCCTAATATATCTGACTATAGAGAGTTCAGATGAGAAGTGAAAAGGAAAATAAGAGGGGCAAAGAGAGGGTCTGAGAATAGAATGGCAGCTAACATAAAAGGTAATCCCAAAGTCTTCTGTAGGCATATATTACCAAGTTTAATGACACTAAGTTAGTGGCAGAGTAAGTAGTGCGGAAGGGAGCAGAAAATTGCAAAGGGACATTGGCTGAGTGCGCAAAACTAGAGGCATCAGATTCAGAGGGAAGGAAATTCGGGAGTTTAATGAGTTTGAATGGAACATTTTTGACTTGTGCAGTTCGGTCAGAGAAATGCCAGTGAAAGGAAATCATTGCAGAAAGAGCGATTCTGTTGTGTCCCTTCTGTCTGAACAGTGCTTTGTCGATAGTTAAATAAGCAGAGGTCTCCATAGTGTAGCGGTTATCAGGTTTGCCTCACATGTGAAAAGTCCTGGTTCGAGCCTGTGCGGAAACATTATGTTCCTGATGATTTTTTCTCTGTAATAAATTTAATCGGTTTCTTGTGTCAGGAAAAATGAACAATTTTAAACAGACTCCGAAAATGCAGAGTGCGTAAATTCTGATAGGGTATAAATCTTCGTCAATGAATAAACTTTCACAAATTAATAAAGTTAAATTACTCAACTTTTGACTGTCCCTTACTGTGAGCATTTCTTTCATTCAGCAAAACAACGCTTTCGGTTAATGAATGTTGATTAAAACAATTAAACCACTAAACTGCCAGAACACACATTAAAGAGTTGAACACAATTGCTGATATTTCTTATCTTTTTTCTTGTGTTTTTTCAGCTCTTGGTCCTTTTCAGCTCCTGACTGCGGATATTCCTCTGATTAAACGTGAACAAAATGAAATATCTCGCAGCCCCGGCCTCGGTTAATACCAACAGATCTAAGCCACATTTCAGGCCCGAAAACAAACCCATTAATTATTCGCTCTTCCCCAGCTCCAGAGTTCAGATTGTTACTGCCCATCCCTGGAGCTGCAAGATACCAGGGACCCAGGGCAAACCTCCCCATGCACCGAGCACAGGCTCAGGAAAACCCCGGGGGAGAAGATATCCCGGTCACTGAGCCTTCAACATCATTGAACAAGCACCTGGACTGAAACGTTCTTCATGTGGAAGTGATAAGATGCAAAAGTTAATCCAACAAGTGAGGATGACCGAGCGGTCTAAGGTGCTGCGTTCAGGTCGCAGTCTCCTCTTAGAAGCGTGGGTTCGAATCCCACTTCTGACAGTCTTTACTTTTAATTACGAAGCGGAACTCATTTATTTTCACACCACTGTCAAGCACTTTGGGACATCCCTTAAAAGTGGGATTCAGCGGTTCACCTGCTCCATTCACATAGAAACATAGAAGATAGGAGCAGGAGTAGGCCATTCGGCCCCTCGAGCCTACTCCGCCATTTAATGAGATCATGGCTGATCATCCACATTCAGTACCCTGTCCCTGCTTTCTCCCCATATCCCTTTATCTCTTTAGCCTTAAGAAATATATCTAACTCCTTCTTGAATATATTTAATGAATTGGCCTCAACTGCCTTCTGTGGTACAGAATTCAACAGGTTCACCACTCTCTGGGTGAAGAAATTCCTCCTCATCTCAGCCCTAAATGGCTTACCCCTTATCCTTAGACTGTGACCGCTGGTTCTGGATTCCCGCACCATCGGGATCATTCTTCCTGAATCTCGTGTGTCAAGTCCTGTTAGAATTTTGTAAGTTTCAATTTGATCTCCTCTCGTTCTTCTAAACTCTAGCGAATATAAGCCTAATCATCTCAATCTGTCTTCATACGTCATTCCTGCCATCCCATGTACCAGTCTGGTGAATCTTCGCTGCACTCCCTCCATGGCAAGAACATCCTTCCTCAGATAAGGTGACCAAAGCTGCACACAATACTCAAGTTGTGGTCTCACCAAGGCCTTGTCCAACTGCAGCAAGACATGCTTGCTCCTGTACTCGAATCCGCTCACTATAAAGGCCAACATTTGCCTTCTTAACCACCTGCTGCACTTGCATGCTTACCTTCAGCGATTGGTGCACAAGGACACCCAGGTCTCATTGCAGTGCCCCTTTTCCTAATCTATTGATGTTCTGATAATAAGCTGTCTTCCTGTTTTTGCCACCAAAGTTGATAACCTCACATTTATCCACATTATACTGCATCTGCCATGCATCTGCTAAATCACCTAACCTGTCCATATCATATTGAAGTTTCTCTGCATCCTCCTCACAGCACACATGCCCACCCAGCTTTGTGTCGTCTGCAAACTTGGAGTTATTACATCTAGTTCAACATTCTACATCATTAATATATATTGTGAGTACCTGAGGTCCTAGCACTTATCCCTGCCCTAGCCCACTAGTAACTGCCTGCCACTTGGAAAAAGACCCGTTTAGACATACTCTTTGCTTCCTGTCTGCCAACCAGTTCTCTATCCAAGTCAGTACCTTACTCCCGATCCCATGTGCTTTAACTTTGCACGCCAATCTCTTATCTGGGACCTTATCGAAAACCTTCTGAAAGTCCAAATACACCACACCCACTGGTGCTCCCTTATCTATTCTACCAGTTACATCCTCCAAATTTTTTAACATTTCCATCTCACCTGATGATGCGCTATCAATTACTCAAAAGACTGAGGTTAAGCGAGTAACTAACAGGCTTTTATTAACAAGAGAATGAAGGTGTGCCTCGAGTGGTCGACCAGTCCAGAATACAGAGGGACTGTGGAGCAGTCACCTTTATACCTGGACTCGTGGGAGGAGTCAGCCGAGGCATGTACAGACATGTACACAGTGGAATACAAACACCCACACAGTCAGGTACAACTGTGGTTTACCACATTCACCCCTTGTTTAAGAATGAGTCCGGCGGGGTGAAGTGTACTAAAAGTTTGTGTATTGGAGTCTCTCCGGAGGTCTTGTCTGCCGCTGTGATCGACGTGGCGACGGCAGGGGTAGTGAAGCTTCCGGCGTCGAGTCCCGCGTAGGCTGGGGCAATGGTGTGTAGTCCTCGTGGGTGTCGAGCAGGTCGCGGGGCCCAGGCATGCTATCTGCTGGGGGGGTGGTAGTGGGTAGTGGGTTACTGGGGCGACCGAGGGTGCGAAGTCTCGTATGGAGACTGTGTCTTCCCGCCCGTCCGGGTACGCAATGTATGCATACTAGGGGTTGGCGTGGAGGAGGTCGACCCTCTCGACCAGGGTGTCCGTTTTATGGATCCTCACGTGTCTTCTCAGTAGGACCGGCCCTGGGGACGTCAGCCATGGCGGTCGTGATGTTCCCGATGTGGACTTCCTTGGGAAGACAAACATTTTCTCATGAGGGGTGGCATTAGTGGCAGTGCAGAGCAGTGACCGAATAGAGTGGAGCACATCGGGGAGCACATCCTGCCAGCGGGAGGTCGGAAGGCCCCTAGACTTTAAGGCTAGCAGGGCGGCCTTCCCAACTGTCGCATTCTCTCTTTCCACCTGTCTGTTCCGCCGGGGGTTGTAACTGGTGGTCCTGCTTGTGGCAATACCCCTAGCCAACAGGTACTGGTGGAGTTCGTTGCTCATAAACGATGAGCCCAGGTCGCTATGGATATAGCTGGGGAAACTGAACAGGGTGAAGAGGTCGTTCAGACATTTAATGACCGTGGCACTGGTCATGTCCGGGCAGGGGATGGTGAACGGGAAACTGGAGTGCTCATCAATAATGTTGAGGAAGTACACATTGCAGTCGGAGGAGGTGAGAGGCCCTTTAAAATCAACGCTCAGGCACTCGAAGGGGCGAGTGGCTTTTATTAGGTGAGCCCTGTCTGGTCTATAAAAGTGCGGTTTGCACTCAGCACAGACTTGGCAGTTCCTGGTCATGGTCCTTACCTCCTCAATGGAGTAAGGCAGGTTGCGGGCCTTGATGAAGTGGAAGAACCTGGTGACCCCCGGGTGGCAGATGTCATTGTGGACGGCCCGCAGTCTATCGATCTGCGTGCTGGCGCAGGTGCCACGCGATAGAGCATCCGAGGGTTCATTGAGCTTCCCGGGCCGGTACAAGATCTCGTAATTGTAGGTGGAAAGTTCGATTCTCCACCTCAAGATCTTGTCGTTTTTGATTTTGCCCCTCTGCTTGTTGTTTAACAGAAAAGCAACTGAACGCTGGTCAGTGAGCAGGGTAAATCGTTTTCCGGCCAGGTAGTGCCTCCAATGATGCACAGCCTCCACAATAGCCTGTGCCTCCTTCTCAACAGCGGAGTGTCTGGTCTCTGGGCCCTGGAGGGTTCGTGAAAAGAAGGCCACGGGTCTCCCCGCCTGATTAAGGGTAGCGGCCAGGGCAAAGTCGGACGCATCGCTTTCCACCTGGAAGGGGATGGATTCATCCACTGCGTGCATGGTGGCTTTGGCAATGTCTTCCTTGATATGGTGGAAGGCTAAGCGGGCCTCTGCCATCAAGGGGAAAGAGGTGGACTTGATCAGCAGACGGGCCTTGTCCACATAGTAGGGCACCCACTGGGTGTAATAGGAGAAAAACCCTAGGCACCTCTTCAGGGCCTTGAGGCAGTGGGGCAGTGGGAGTTCCAGAAGGGGACGCATCCGGTCGGGGTCGGGACCGATGACTCCGTGTTCCACAACACAGCCAAGGATGGCGAGGCGGATTGTGCGGAATATGCACTTCTCCTTGTTATGCATCAGGTTCAGGAGTTCGGCGGTGCAGAGGAATTTTTGGAGGTTTGCGTCATGGTCCTGCAAGTCTTGGCCGCAGATGGTCACATTGTCCAGATATGGGAAAGTGGCCTGCAACGCATTTTGATCGACCATCCGGTCCATCTCCCTTTGGAAGACGGAGACCCCATTGGTGACGCCAAAGGGAACCCTAAGGAAGTGATAGAGGCGGCCGTTTGCCTCAAAGGCAGTATACTGGCGGTCCTCAGGGCGGATAGGGAGCTGGTGGTACGCTGATTTCAGGTCAATGGTCGAGAAGACGTGGTACTGCGCGATCTGGTTGACCATATCAGCTATGTGGGGGAGTGGGTAAGCCTCCAGCAGGGTGTAGCGATTTATTGTCTGGCTGTAGTCGATGACCAGGCGCTGCTTCTCGCCAGTCTTAACGACCACAACCTGGGCTCGCCAGGGGCTGATGTTGCCCTCAATAATCCCCTCCTTCAGGAGCTGCTCCACTTCGGTTTTAATGAAAACCCTGTCCCCGGCACTGTATCGCCTGCTCTTTGTGGCGATGGGCTTACAGTCGGGGGTGAGGTTAGCAAACAGCGGGGGTGGGGGCGACTCTGAGTGTGGAGAGGTTGCACCTGGTGCGCAGCGGGCAGTTTGGAAGCTGCTGGCTGCGGACTGTGAGTGGGGGGAGGGGTCCACCGTACGCCATCGTAACACTTCTAAGGTGGCACTGAAAATCTAGCCCCAGTAGAACGGCAGTGCAGAGGTGGGGCAGGACCAGAAGTTTAAAATGATCATACACAGTCCCGTCTACTAAGAGTGTCACCATGCAGTAGATGCCAATGTCCGCCGACTGGGACTCGGAGGCCATAGAAATCCGCTGGTGCGCAGGCAGGCCTGGGAGAGAGCAACGCCGCACCGTGTCGGGGTGGATGAAGCTCTCCGTGCTCCCAGAGTCAAAAAGGCAGGTTGTTTAGTGACCATTTACCTTAATGTCCATTGTGGGCCGGGCCAGTTGGTGCGGTCTCGCTTGGTCCAGCGTAACGGAGGCCAGCGTAGGGGTCGGTGTGTCGCTGCGGGTATCAGATGAGGCGGTGTTGGGGGCCTGCTGCATCCCGGCTGGCATCCAAGATGGCGGCGTCCATGATCCCCATGTGGCTCGAGGTGTCCAAAATGGCTGCTGTTCTGGTGGTTCGCACATGGCTGGGGAGGCCCAAGATGGTGGCCCGCACGGCCCACACACGGCGCTGCTGGGGTTCGGGGTGGCTTTGGCCCTGCAGACACTGGCGTAGTGTCCCTTCTTCCCGCAGCCCGAGCAGATCGCATTTTTTGTCGGGCAGCGCGCTCTGGGATGTTTGGCCTGGCCACTGAAGTAGCATTTCTGGCCTTGGGACACTGCTGCGGTAGTTGGGCCGTTGCTGGAATGTGGCTGGCGTGGCACGGCGCTATGAGACGGTCCTACCATGTCCCAGACTGTCGTTCCCCGCGGCGTCCACGGTGCAGAGGAGTAGGCATCCATGCCCCGTTAGGCTGCGTCCAATGATAGTGCGAGTTCGGAGGCCTTGTTGAGGTCGAGGTCACTCTGCTCCAACAGTCGCTGTCGGGTGTAATTGGACCTGTGGCCCACTACAAAAGCGTCCCGGATACGTTCCTCTGTGTACACGGTGGCCTTTACATCCTTACAACCACAGGCCCGGCCAAGCACAGACGGTGCCTGAAGGTATTCCTCGGTCGATTCCCCAGGTTGTTGTTTACGACTCCCCAAGAGGTGCCTGGCGCACAGCTCGTTCACTGGGCACGTGTACTGGTCCTTGAGGAGCTTGAGAGCAGCCGTGTATGAGGTCGCATCCTGGATGACCGATTACGCTCGGTGGTTCACTTTGGAGGTCAGGACATCCAGTTTGTCCTCATCCGATTTGACCATTGCAGCGGAGACGATCAGGAATCTTTCAAAGCACCTAAGCCAGTGAGCAAACTTGGTGGATGCGTCCGCCTTCCGATGGTCTAAGTCCAGGCATGCTGGTGTGAGGGTCTCCTCCATTATAAAAAATCTTGTTAATAAAATTGATGCGCTATCAATTACACAAAAGACTGAGGTTAAGCGAGTAACTAACAGGCTTTTATTAACAAGAGAATGAAGGTGTGCCTCGAGTGGTCGACCAGTCCAGAATACAGGGGGATTGTGGAGAAGTCACCTTTAAACCTGGACTCGTGGGAGGAATCAGCCGAGGCATGTACAGAGATGTACACAGTGGAATACAAACACCCACACTGGCAGGTATAACAGTGGTTTACCACACCTGGTACTGAAAGTGGAGACGGTTCCACAGTGTAGCAGTTATCACGTTTGCAGAATCATTTTGTTGGAACTTGCTCCTTCTGCTTGTCCAGGGGCGAGATTGCTCTCCTGTGTGAGGAAATAACAACTAAGAACAAAAGAATTAGGAGCTGGAGTAGCCCATATATTGTGTAAAATGAGATATGGGTAACAGTTAACAGTTAACATGCAAAGCACAAAACATGCTGACAAGGGTGGTGCTGTTGCTGTTTGGCGAACCGACCTCTACCTAGTGGAAGCTGTACGCCAACTCTCCAACACATCCTCCTACCTCCGCCTGGACCATGACCCCACTACCGAATATCAAGCCACCATTTGCAAGACTGTCACTGACCTCGTATGAGAAGAGATTGAGTAAACTAGGTCTGCAATCTATTGAATTCGGAAGAATGAGAGGGGATCTCATTAAGCATGCAAAATTATTACATGGTTTGATCGGTTGGATGCTGGGAGAATGTTTCCCTTGGCTGGGGAGTCTAGAACCAGGGGCCACAGCCTCAGGATAAAGGTTAGGCCATTCAGGACTGAGAGGAGAATAAATTTCTGCACACAGAGGGTGGTGAATATTTGGAATTCTCTACCCCAGAGGGCTGTGGAGGGGTATGTTCAAAACAGAAGTCGGTAGATTTCTGACTGGTAAGGGCATCAATGGATATGGCGATAGGGCCAGTGAATGGAATTGAGGCAGGAGATCAGCCATGATCTCATAGAATCCCCTACACTTGCTTAAACATCTGTTCCATTACCTCTTTTTTCCAGTTCTGACGAAAGGTTATCGACCTGAAACGTTAACTCTGTTTCTCTCTTCGCAGAAGCTACCTGACCTGCTGAGTACCTCCAGCATTTTCTGTTTCAATTCAGATTTCCAGCATCTGCAGTATTTTCTCAGTTCGCATTTCTTTCATTGTGCAAAACAAGGTTATCGCTCAGTTAATGGGCCAGAAATTCGTGAGCAAATGCGTGAATGCGGTTGGGGTACTCACGCATCTGGCCGTTGGAAATGCTGGCGTTCAGCATGCACAGCGCATGCGGGGAACGCCGGCATTTCCAGTCCTCAGAACGAAGGGGTTGATAGGCACAGCGCGTGCGACTGCACAGGCAGCGCTTGCGCAGTGAATTTCGTAGATTTCATTCATGGATTCAGTGAGGGTAAGTCCTTACAAGTTACACTTGAAAAAAGCAGGT
Source organism: Somniosus microcephalus (assembly GCF_052327205.1). NCBI lineage: Eukaryota > Metazoa > Chordata > Chondrichthyes > Squaliformes > Somniosidae > Somniosus > Somniosus microcephalus. Next base: position 2,303,046 of record NW_028225182.1, on the reverse strand, counting down.
GTAAAGTTGTTCCAAGGCTGCGGAGGAAGATATATTTTATCGTGGAGCTTCTGAAAGGCAATATTTTTGTTTGGGAAAGGGAGGGAAGTTATTTTAAGAAATTTTAAGTAAGTTTCAAAGTTAAAAATTTTTTTTTAAACAGGTTTTCAGAACAGTAGGTAAAAGGAGCAATTGTGGCTGTGTGAATGGAATGTGAAAATGAGTGTTCTAAAATGAGTAATGTGACATTTCCAGCACTTTTAAGAAAGAAACTTTTCATCAGTAATAAGTAATTCTGTATGTATGTCCGCATATATTCCTTTACGTATATGTATGTATGTTTTATATTCCTTTACTTATGTGTATGAATGTATGTTTTTAATTATGATTTTCCAATAAGTTACTTTCTCTGAAAGTCATAATTAAATAATACATTCATACACATAAGTAAAGGAATATATACATAACACGCAAAGGAATATATACAGACATACATACTTTCAGAAGCTCCACAATAAGAAATATCTTCCTCCGCAGCCTCTGGAGCAACTGTACCCATGCTTTTTTCATGTGTAAGTTGTAAGGACTTGACCTCACTGAAAGCATGAATGAAAGCGGCGAATTTTACTGCGCACGCGTTCTGCCTCTGAACCCCTTCGTTCAGAGGACAGGAAATGCCGGTTTTCCCCGCATGCGCTGTGCATGCTGAAAACCGGCATTTCCTCCGGCCAGACGCGTAAGTACCCCGACCGTACTCGCGCATTTGGAAGGGAATTACTGGGCCAACATTTTACATGTAAATAAAATGAAAAATTTAACAATTGCACGATTTGCCCCCTCGCATCTGCGACTGAGGGTCCAAGGAGGTGCATTGCGCAAGAGGTCATCGTCGTACGTATCCTCACACTGTTCCCTTTCGGGAACTGTATGAAGTGGTGGAAGGATTTATGGCCGTGATTAACGCTCATTCCGTGACCGTAACCATCTTTGAACCAGCCATTAGGGTGGTTAGTCCTATGGCGTGAGGGTTTTACAGGCTCCCACAACCCATCTGAGGTGGGGGGGGGACCCACACGCACGGACGCAAGTATCCCGCTGGATGTCCACCCAGAATTTATAGTTGGAGCTCCGACTCCACTTGCCGGGACTGTCTGGAGTGGGGTTCGAAACCCTACTCCTTCTGGCCCAGCGGCGGGGATGCATACTGCTATGCAAAAGGCCCACTCCGCACAAAAGGTGACACCCATACGTTTCCTGCGCCTTTTCCCTCCCCGTGACTGGAGCCCTATGCTGCCACTTGAAAGACCAAGCTATCATCTGCCCTTTTTGCGGTGCCTTTGACTTCTCATTACCAATGATGAGCAGGCGCTGCGCCTCCACCTCCTTGAGGAGATTGCTGAGGTCATCATCAGTTCAATTGTGAGTTCTTTTAATGCCGTGAATTGTGCTCATTCCAGCCATTTCACATTGTTAATTGGATTGGGCCTTTGGCATAGCGGTAAGAATCCCCGCCGCTGGGCCTAGATCTGGAAGAGGAATTTCTGAACCCCGCTCCAAACAGTCCCGGCAAGTGAAGTCGGAGCTCCGGCTCTAAATTCTGGGCTTGACACATCCAGTGGGATATTTGCGTGTGTGGGTGGCCCCCCCTCGTTGTATAGCTTGTGGGAGCCTGTAAAACCCTCCCACCATAGGATTAACCGCCCTAATGGCTGGTTCAAACATGGTTACTGTCACAGAATGAGCGTTAATCATGGCCATAAATCCTTCCACCACTTCATACAGTTCCCCAAAGGGAACAGTGTGAAGACACGTATGACGACGACATTGCTAAATAAATATATGGAATTAAAAAAATTCTTTTAGGGCTTTTAAAAGTCTTTAAATTGCTTTAATTCTGTTTAAAACTACTTCAGATTCTTCAAAATAATGTAAACATTTTTAAAAGTTTATAAAAGTTACCAAAATCTTCAAAAAACTTCCAAAAACCTATTAAAACTGCTGCTTTGCATGTAAAAATGCTTAGCAGCTTGGCAGAAACATTGGGGGCGTGTCCTGTGAAACTGAGACCTCAAGGGGCGTGTCTCAGTTGCACTGCGCGCTCCAGGCTTCGCGCTGGCTGCACACCTGGGCGGCGTGACGTCATACGCTGCCCGAGATTCTTCTTTTTGAAACACGAATTCCAGGCGTCCCTGGAGGTGATCGGCAGGAGCGTCGGTTAAGTGCATATACGGGGCTTGCACGCGCGGCAAGCCCCGTTCACGAATTTCTGGCCCAATGACGCTTTGAAAGCAACATAAAAGTTTAACAAAATAAATACCGCCCAACGTGGGGCTCGAACCCACGACACTGAGATTAAGAGTCTCATGCTCGACCGACTGAGCTAGCCGGGCCCGTTAGAACTACATTTCTTTGTCGCTGATTGCAGTCAGGTACCTGGTGGCTCCGGCCCGGTCACAACTGCATGTCTGTGCCGCGTTTCTGCAAACTACAAAACAAGTTCTCCACAAGCCCAAGGCGTATAAGGAACTCAAGCAGCATAATCCCTTTCATTAACCACAGGGGTTCAGGCAATTTTCTGATCGCAAAGCGCTTTAGTCCTTGTCAATATCTCTTGTCTATTTCCCGGAGATTCCCGGTTCTGTCTTTCTCTCTGGCTCTGTTTAATGTGTCTGTGGCCACCTGCGGGTTGATTTTGAAGGAATACCTGTGTTTGTGTCTGCTTGTTACGTTAAACAAATGAGGGCATCAGGCACTTCTGTGCATGACACTGAGGAATCAGGAGAAGGCAGGAGGAATGAAAAAGTGTTTGTGGAATGTTTACATTGTAGGACCTCGTGGCGCAACGGTAGCGCGTCTGACTCCAAATCTGAAGATTGCGTGTTCAAATCACGTACAAGGTCACTGTTCTTCCTGGTAATTCCAGAATTGTTGTTTTCTTTGCCGTTTCACAATAACCAGGCACTTGCTCCAAAGACTGTCTCACTCTTTCCCCAGTGTCAGGGAGAGAAGCGCCACAATTCCTCATTTATTTAAAGTGACAAGACACAAGCACAGGTATTCGCTAAAAATCAACCTGCAGGCGGTCACACAGAATAAGCAGAGCCAGAGAGACAGGCAGAATCGGGAAACACCGGCAAATAGACGAGAGATATTGAGAAGGTGAGAAAGCGCTTTGCGATCAGAAAATTGCCTGAATCCCTGTGGTTAATGAAAGGGCTTTTGATGCTTGATTTCCTTACACACCTTGGAATTCAGGTGAACCTGGTTCATGGTTTGCAGAACAATTTAAACCCCTGGGTTAAACCTGAGGGAAGGAAATTCGGCAGTTTAATGAGTTTGAAAGGAACATTTTTGACTTGTGCAGTTCGGTCAGAGCCAGTGAAAGGAAATCAAAGCAGAAAAAGCGATTCTGTAGTGTCCCTTCTGTCTGAACAGTGCTTTCTCGAGCGTATTTAAGCAGAGGTTTCCGTAGTGTAGCGGTTATCACGTTTGCCTTACACACGAAATAGTTCCTGGTTCGAGCCCAGGCGGAAGCATTATTTTTCTGTGAAATAAATTTAACAGGTTTCTTGTGTCAGAAGCAACGAACAGTTTAAAGCAGACTCCTAAAATAGACAGTGCGTAAATTCTGACAGAGTATAAATCTTCGTCAATGAATAAACTTTCACAAATTATTAAAGTTAAATTACTCAACTTTCGACTGTCCCTTACTGTGAGCATTTCTTTCATTCTGCAAAACAACGCTTTCGGTTAATGAATGTTGATTAAAACAATTAAACCACTAAAATACCAGAACACACATTAAAGAGTTGATCACAATTGCTGATATTTCTTACCTTTTTTCTGGTATTTTTTCAGCTCTTGGTCCTTTTCAGCTCCTGACTGCGGATATTCCTCTGATTAAACGTGAACAAACTGAAATATCCCGCAGCCCCGGCCTCGGTTATTACCAACAGATCTAAGCCGCATTTCATGCCCGAAAACAAACACATTAATTATTCGCTTTTCCCCAGCTCCAAAGCTCAGATTGTTACTGCCCATCCCTGGAGCTGCAAGATACCAGGGACCCGGGACAAACCTCCCCATACACCGAGCACAAGCTCAGGAAATCCCCAGGGGGAGATGATATCCCGGTCACTGTGCCTTCAACAGCATTGAACAAGCACCCGGACGGAAACGTTCTTCATGCGGAAGTGATGAGATGTAGAAATTAACGAAACAAGTCAGGATGGCCGAGCGGTCTAAGGCGCTGCGTTCAGGTCGCAGTCTCCTCTGGAGGCGTGGGTTCGAATCCCACTTCTGACAGTCTTTACTTTTAATTACGAAGCGGAACTCATTTATTTTCACACCACTGTCAAGCACTTTGGGACATCCCTTAAAAGTGGGATTCAGCGGTTCACCTGCTCCATTCACATAGAAACATAGAAGATAGGAGCAGGAGTAGGCCATTCGGCCCCTCGAGCCTGCTCTGTCATTTAATGAGATCATGGCTGATCATCCACATTCAGTACCCTGTCCCTGCTTTCTCCCCATATCCCTTTATCTCTTTAGCCTTAATAAATATATCTAACTCCTTCTTGAATATATTTAATGAACTGGCCTCAACTGCCTTCTGTGGTACAGAAGTCAACAGGTTCACCACTCTCTGGGTAAAGACATTCCTCCTCATCTCAGCCCGAGGTGGCTTACCCCTTATCCTAAGACTGTGACCGCTGGTTCTGGATTCCCGCACCATCGGGACCATTCTTCCTGCATCTAGTGTGTCTAGTCTTGTTAGAATTTTGTAAGTTTCAATGAGATCTCCTCTCGTTCTTCTAAATTCTAGCGAATATAAGTCTAATCATCTCAACCTGTCTTCATACGTCATTCCTGCCATCCCATGTATCAGTCTGGTGAATCTTCGCAGCACTCCCTCCATGACAAGAACATCCTTCCTCGGATAAGGTGACCAAAGCTGCACACAATACTCAAGGTATGGTCTCACCAAGGCCTTGTACAACTGCAGCAAGACATCCTTGCTCATGTTCTCGAAACCTCTCACTATAAAGGGCAAGATTTGCCTTCTTAACCACCTGCTGCACCTGCATGCTTTCCTTCAGCGATTGGTGCAAACGGACACCCAGGTCTCATTGCAGTTCCCATTTTCCCAATCTATTGTCATTCTGATAATTAGCTGTCTTCCTGTTTTTGCCACCAAAGTTGATAACCTCACATTTATCCACATTATACTGCATCTGCCATGCTTCTGCTAAATCACCTAATCTGTCCATATCATACTGGAGTTTCTCTGCATCCTCCTCACAACACACATGCCCACCCAGCTTTGTGTCATCTGCAAACTTGGAGTTATTACATCTAGTTCAACCTTCTAGATCATTAATATATATTGTAAGTAGCTGGGGTCCTAGCACTTATCCCTGCCATACCACACTAGTAAATGCCTGCCACTTGGAAAAAGTCCCGTTTAGACATACTCTTTGCTTCCTGTCTGCCAACCAGTTCTCTATCCAAGTCAGTACCTTACCCCCGATCCCATGTGCTTTAACTTTGCACGCCAATCTCTTATGTGGGACATTATCGAAAGCCTTCTGAAAGTCCAAATACACCACATCCACTGGTTCTCCCTTATCTTTTCTACCAGTTACATCCTCAAAAATGTTTAACATTTCCATCTGACCTGGTACTGAAAGTGGAGACGGTTCCACAGTGTAGCAGTTATCACGTTTGCGGAATCATTTTGTTGGAATTTGCTCCTTCTGCTTGTCCAGGGGCGAGATTGCTCTCCTGTGTGAGGAAATAACAACTAAGAACAAAAGAATTAGGAGCTGGAGTAGCCCATATATTGTGTAAAATGAGATATGGGTAACAGTTAACAGTTAACATGCAAAGCACAAAACCTGCTGACAAGGGTGGTTCTGTTGCTGTTTGGCGAACCGACCTCTACCTAGCGGAAGCTGTACGCCAACTCTCCAACAGCTCCTCCTACCTCCGCCTGGACCATGACCCCACTACCGAATATGAAGTCACCATTTGCAAGACTGTCACTGACCTCGTATGAGAAGAGATTGAGTAAACTAGGCCTGCAATCTCTTGAATTCAGAAGAATGAGAGGGGATCTCATTAAGCATGCAAAATTATTACAGGGATTGATCGGTTGGATGCTGGGAGAATGTTTCCCTTAGCTGGGGAGTCTAGAACCAGGGGCCACAGCCTCAGGATAAAGGTTAGGCCATTCAGGACTGAGAGGAGAAGAAATTTCTTCACACAGAGGGTGGTGAATCTTTGGAATTCTCTACCCCAGAGGACTGTGGAGGCTCAGTCATTGGGTATGTTCAAAACAGAAGTCAGTAGATTTCTGACTGGTAAGGGCATCAAGGGATATGGCGATAGGGCCGGTGAATGGAATTGAGGCACGAGATCAGCCATGATCTCATAGAATCCCCTACACTTGCTTAAAAATCTGTTCCATTACATCTTTTTTCCAGTTCTGACGGAAGGTTATCGACCTGAAACGTTAACTCTGTTTCTGTCTTCGCAGAAGCTGCCTGACCTGCTGAGTATCTCCAGCATTTTCTGTTTCAATTTAGATTTCCAGCATCTGCAGTATTTTCTCAGTTCGCATTTCTTTCATTGTGCAAAACAAGGTTATCGCTCAATTAATGACGCTTTGACAGCAACATAAAAGTTTAAGAAGAAAAATACCGCCCAACGTGGGGCTCGAACCCACGACTTTGAGATTAAGAGTCTCGTACGCTACCGCCTGATCTAGCCGGACCTGTTAAAAGTGCTTTTCATTGTCGCTGATTGCAGTCAGGTACCTGGTGGCTCCGGCCCGGTCACAGCAGCATGCCTGAGCCGCGTTTCTGCAAACTACGAAACAAGTTCTCCAGAAGCCCAAGGTGTATAAGGAACTCAAGCAGCAAAATCCCTTTCATTAACCATAGGGGTTCAGGCAATTTTCTGATAGCAAAGCTCTTTAGTCCTTGTCAATATCTCTTGTCTATATCCTGGAGATTCCCGATTCTGTGTTTCTCTCTGGCTCTGTTTATTGTGTCTGTGGCCACCTGCGGGTTGATTTTGAAGGAATATCTGTGTTTGTGTCTGCTTGTTACGTTAAACAAAGAGGGCATCAGGCGCTTTTGTGCATGACGCTGAGGAATCAGGAGAAGGCAGGAGGAATGAAACAGTGTTTGTGAAACGTGTGTATATAAAAACAGCGTGGTTTAAACTGTAGGAACGACTGGCGCAACGGTAGCGTGTCTGACTCCAGATCAGAAGGCTGCATGTTCAAATCATGTCGGGGTCACTGTTTTTCCGGGTAATTCCAGAATTATTGTTTTCTTTGCCGTTTCACAATAACCAGACACTTGCTCCAAAGACTGTCTCACTCTTTCACCAGTGTCAGGGAGAGAAGCGCCACAATTCCTCATTTATTTAATGTGACAAGACACAAGCCCAGGTATTCGCTCAAAATGAACCTGCAGGTGGTCACACAGAATAAACAGAGCCAGAGAGACAGGCAGAATCGGGAAACACCGGCAAATAGACGAGAGATATTGGCCCAGTAATTCGGGTCGGGGGCTTGCCGCGCGTGCAAGCCCCGGATCTGCACTTACCCGACGCGCTGACATTTCAGCTCCAGGGATGCCTGGAATTCCTGTTTGAAAGAGAAGAATCCTGGGCAGCGTCTGACGTCACGCCGCCCAGGAGTGCAGCCAGCGCGAAGCCTGGAGCGCGCTGTGCAAGTGAGATACGCCCCTTAAGGTCTCATTGTATAGGACACGCCCCCAATCTCTCCAAGACGCTGCAGAGGACTTTGTAGTTACACAGTTGCAGGGAAAGTAAGGTATCTGCTATTTTATGAACGTTTTGTGAACTTTTATAAAATTTTAAAAACGTTTAAATGATTTTGATGACTCTTAGAAAGTTTTAAAGAGAATTGAAGCTATTTAAGCATTTTTTAAAGCCTTGAAAACATTCTATTAATTCTTTTCAGTTAATTAGCAAAGTGAAATGGCTGGAATTCGCACATTTCACGTGATTAAAAGAACTCAGAACTTCACTGATGATGACCTCAGCAATCTCCTCAACGAGGTGGAGGCGAGGCACCTGCGCATCATGGGGAATGAGCAGTCGAGAGCTCCACGAAAATGTCAGATGGCAGCGTGGTCTGAAGTTGCACTAGCTGTCAGCGCGACCTCCACCATTCCACGTACAGCGGAACAATGCCGCAAGAAATTCAGTGACTTACTCCGATCTGTCAGGGTTTGTACAGTTATTACTAAAGTGTACTGTAACATTGCTTAGAATTTAAGTTAGCAAGATTTATAAAGGCTTTCTCAATGCATTTACTGCAGTCAATTTACTTCTTGGTAAAGTCACCTGAGGTAGCGATAAAACTTTATGGCTTTGGGGCCAGCTCAGGGATACCTACTGTTCTCTTATCTTGATTCCATTGCTTGGAGCTGTAAAACTTCAATCAAAGATGTAAAGAAACACCCAACCCAGTCTTCAAAGCCTTCGCTGTCCATGTCAGAAATGCAGCTGTGTGATTCTCTTATTTCTGCTGCAATTTCAGAGTAAAAGTGCTCACAACTCCAGGGAACGCACACTCACAGGCGGTGGTGTTGCCATGCTGAGGTTTTTGACCGAACATGAGGAACGGGTCCAGCAAATGTACGAATTTGCTAGCAATCGCCCCGCGGATGCATCTGAAACAGACATTGCTGACCCTCAATGTGAGTTGGCCTGGGCAGCTATATGTTAAATAAGGTTAGGTGTGTGCTGAATATCTGTGATGTGGCACATCGTGCTTTACCTTAGCAAATGTTTTCTGCCTCCTTCCCACAGCTGGACAGAGTACCTCTCACACACGGGATGAGCAGTGCGTGGAGTCAGCGGCCACAGAGGGCATTGGGGAAGGTTTTTCTGATGCAATGGCAGCAATTACTGAAGAGGCTGAGGTGGTTGAGGAACAGGAGCAACCTGTCCTATGTCAGCAAGTGCAGCAGGAGTGTATAGACCCTGTGTCGCTGGCCACTATCTCACCATCTCCTGGCCCTTGTGGCTCTGTGCTAGACACTGATGACGGTAGCTCCACAGGCAGACACCATATGGACAATTCAGTGCAGGTGGGAGTAGCAGAAGTACAGCAGCACCTACAAGATGAGCAGCAAGATATTGCAGGTTTCAGGCAATTGCTGAGCTCTCTCACTGAGAAGGAAGTAGACGCTAGAGACTATCAGGCAGGGAATGGAGAATATTGTCATTACACTAAATCAGATATCATCGCAGTTAGGGGTGCTTAATGATAATTCTCTTAATCAGATATCATCGCAGCTGGTGATGCTTAATGAAACTATGATTGTACTACTTAATTCGCTTGTATCTATCACTACTGGCATAACGCTGACTCCAGCACAAATGCCCTCCCCAGGTCACAGTGCAGAGCCACTTTGGTCCCAGGAGCCAGCAGCTGCGCCAGTCATGATGCAGGACAGCATAGAATTGCCTCAGCAACAACCCTTTCCTCAAGCCGCTGCTGAAGAGCAGGAACAATCTGACAGGGCCCTTGCAAATAGATCTGGAGGGCTCCAGTCACGGGTAGTGAAAAGGCGCAGGAAGCGTTAGAGTGTCATCGTCAGCTCACTCCGCCACCTTCAACCCTCAGTCACACAGGCCAGTTGGCAAATCGTTAAATTGTTATATTTTTCACTTTATTTAAATGTTAAATGTTTTCTTACATATTTAAATTCAAGTGTTTATTTATGAAGGAAAGGATAGGTAACCTTATCGTTTCAGCAGTACACCCAGTAATCAATGTTTAAAGAATTTAAACTTTTATTTAACTTCAAAAACTTTTACAACAAATGTTACAAAATTGTAAAATAGCTAGTTTGCACTTTGAATGTCTGTATTGCAGTAAGAAAGTAAAAATTACTGTAAAATGTTTACACTTTCTTTTCTAACAGTCACCATTTTGCACATGTTTCAAAACGTTAAAAGAGGTAGTTAGCATCTTAATTTTTTTAATTTCACTAAGAATCAAACACAAATTAGTTAAACCTGTTTACAAAGTGATTTCAAAACTGTTAACGTTAACATTTTTAAATTGCATAAAATAGGTCATTAACATCCTTGAACGAAGAAAGAAAGACAAGTAAAGACGAACTCTTTCCAATAACACTTCCTCACTGTTCCTGTCCATAAATTTTTTTAAAGTTCATAACTGTTACTTGAAATTTACAAGTTATTCACTTTAAACATTGAAACTGAATCTGAAAAGTGTTTGATTATGCAATAAAAGGTAACTGTTTCACTTCAATATGTGTCTGCTTCTCTCTTTGCCTTGCGGGGGGGAGGGGTAGGTACAGGGCGTAACTACTTGGCTACCAGCAGTTCGCGAGCAGCCTTAGATTCGGCGGCACTTGGCTCCTCCCCATGAGGCCTGGCAACATGTACAATGCCATCGTCTTCATCCTCCACTTCAACAGGCAGCTGTTCCTCATTGTTAAGGGTCAGTCCTTCCTGCAGGGCAAGGTTGTGCAAAGCACAACAGGCCAGCACAATCCTTGCCACTTTCTGGTGAGAGTACTGCAAGGTCCCCACTGACCTATCCAGGCACCGGAAGCGTGATTTCAGAACTCCTATTGTCCTCTCCACCACTTGACGTGTAGACACGTGTGCATGGTTGTATCTCTCCTGAGACTCATTAATGGTATTGCGGTAGGGGGTCATCAGCCATGGTTTTAGCGGGTAGCCCTTGTCGCCCAATATCCATGCGGATCCTGTAGGCAATTTGCTGAGAGAATCATACAATTTAGAGTTACGGAGGACGAAGGAGTCATGATTACTCCCCCGGTGTCCTGAATTAACGTTTAGGATCCTCAGGTGCGCATCACATAATATCATTACATTCAATGAATGATACCCCTTCCTGTTAATGAATGTCACAGGTGCATCCTTGGGTGCCTTCAATGCAATATGTGTTCCATCGACGGCCCCAATCACTTTGGGGAATCCAGCAATGCGATGAAATGCTAAGGCCATCTCCTTCTGATGACGAGCGGACAAGTCATACATAATGAAATCAGAAATCCTACGGCAAATGGCTGCTGTGACCTGGTGAATGCAGACCCTCGCAGCATTCTTAGAGATGTTGGTTATGTCACCGGTGCCTGCTTGAAATGATCCACTTGCAAAGAAGTTCAATGCTGTGGTTACCTTCATGTTCACTGACAAGGCAGTACGGGTCTTTGAGCGTGGCTCCAAGGTCTGCCTTCAACATGTCACATAGTCGTCCAATTGCCTCTTTACTGAAGCGCAGCCGCCTGATACACAACTCCTCGGACAGCATTTCAAATGATCGCCTCTCCCTGTAAACTCTGTGGGGTGGGTAGTTGTTCCTTCTGATCAGGAGAGGTTCATGGTTCCTAAATCTTCTACGTTGCTCCCTGGCATTCCTATTTCTTTGAAGCAAATATACAAATAGCATCACGGCAAAATTTCTACACCAGGGCATGTTCCTCGCTGACAGGACTACTCCTCACACAGACGTACCTGTACGGAGTAAATGGAAATAGTTGTTACACTTATTTTAATAAACTGAGTGCCTATAACATCAACTCGGCCTATGACAGGAAGCATGCTTTAACGGCTTGCAAACACATCCTTCCCGCCTGATGAATATCACAGGCCTACATATTTTTCTAAATTGCATACATAAATACATTCATCCATGTACTGAAAGGAATACATACATAAATGCACATCCTAAATGGAAAATATAAATACATACATACAATCATACATACATACTTACTAAATATTACTGATGACAATAACATTTTGTAAGCATTTTATTATTTATAAAACATTAAATTTCACATTTTATAAAAATAAATTCAACGAGGCCTTGGCCACAGCCGCAGTTGCTCCTTCTAACTACAGTTCTGAAAACCCGTTTTAAACAAAAAAAAAATTTTAAACTTACCTCAGCCTTTCTTAAAATTACTTTCCTCCCTTTCCCAAACAGAAATTGAAGACTTTCAGAAGCTCCACGATGACAGACTTCTTCCTCCGCAGCTTCTCGATAGCTTTACTCCTGCTTTTTTCATGTGTAAGTTGTCAGGACTTACCCTCACTGAATCCATGAATGAAATCGACGAAGTTCACTGCGCACGCGCTGCCTGTGCAGTCGCACGTGCTGTGCCTCTGAACCCCTTCGTTCAGAGGACTGGAAATGCCGGTTTTCCCCGCATGCGCTGTGCATGCTGAACACGAGCAGTTCCTCCGGCCAGACGCGTGAGTACCCCGACCGTACTCACGCATTCAGAGACGAATTACTGGGCCATTGACAAGGTGAGAAAGCGCTTTGCGATCAGAAAATTGCCTGAATCCCTGTGGTTACGGAAAGGGCTTTTGATGCTTGATTTCCTTACACACCTTGGAATTCAGGTGAACCTGGTTCATGGTTTGCAGAACAATTTAAACCCCTGGGTTAAACCAGAGGGAAGGAAATTCGGCTGTTTAATGAGTTTGAAAGGAACATTTTTGACTTGTGCATTTCGGTCAGAGAAATGCCAGTGAAAGGAAATCATTGCAGAAAGAACGATTCTGTAGTGTCCCTTCTGTCTGAACAGTGCTTTCTCGATGCTTAATTACGCAGAGGTTTCCGTAGTGTAGCGGTTATCACGTTCGCCTCACACGCGAAATGTCCCCAATTCGAGACTGCACGGGAACATTATTTTTCTGTGAAATAAATTTAACAGGTTTCTTGTGTCAGAAGCAACGAATAATTTAAAGCAGACTCCTAAAATACACAGTGTGTAAATTCTGATAGGGTATAAATCTTCGTCAATGAATAAACTTTCACACATTATTAAAGTTAAATTACTCAACTTTCGACTGTCCCTTACTGTGAGCATTTCTTTCATTCTGCAAAACAATGCTTTCGGTTAATGAATGTTGATTAAAACAATTAAACCACTAAACTACCAGAACACACATTAAAGAGTTGATGACAATTGCTGATATTTCTTATCTTTTTTCTGGTGCTTTTTCAGCTCTTGGTCCTTTTCAGCTCCTGACTGCGGATATTCCTCTGATTACACGTGAACAAACTGAAATATCTCGCAGCCCCGGCCTCGGTTAATACCAACAGATCTAAGCCGCATTTCAGGCCCGAAAACAAACCCATTAATTATTCGCTTCTCCCCAGCTCCAGAGTTCAGACTGTTACTGCCCATCCCTGGAGCTGCAAGATACCAGGGACACGGGACAAACCTCCCCATACACCGAGCACAAGCGCAGGAAAACCCCAGGGGAGATGATATCCCGGTCACTGAGCCTTCAACAGCATTGAACAAGCACCCGGACGGAAACGTTCTTCATGCGGAAGTGATGAGATGCAGAAATTACCGGAACAAGCCAGGATGGCCGAGCGTTCTAAGGCGCTGCGTTCATGTCACAGCCTCCTTCTGGAGGTGTCTGTTCGAATCCCACTTCCGACAGTCTTCGCTTTTAACTACCAAGCGGAACTCATTTATTTTCACACCACTGTCAAGCACTTTGGGTCTTCCCTTAAAAGTGGGATTCAGCAGTTCACCTGCTCCATTCACATAGAAACATAACAGATAGGAGCAGGAGTGGCTCCAGCCCGGTCACAACAGCATGTCTGAGCCGCGTTTCTGCAAACTACACAAAGCATAAAACCTGCTGACAAGGGTGGTGCTGTTGCTGTTTGGCGAACCGACCTCGAGCTAGCGGAAGCTGTACGCCAATTCTCCAACACCTCCTCCTACCTCCGCCTGGACCATGACCCCACTACCGAATGTCAAGTCACCATTTGAAAGACTGTCACTGACCTCGTATGAGAAGAGATTGAGTAAACTAGGCCTGCAATCTCTTGAATTCGGAAGGATGAGAGGGGATCTCATTAACCATGCAAAATTATTACAGGGTTTGATCGGTTGGATGCTGGGAGAATGTTTCCCTTGGCTGGGGAATCACAGAATCACAGAACCCCCACAGTGCAGATAGAGGCCATTTCGGCCCATCGAGCCTGCACCGACACAGATCCCACCCTATCCCTGTAACCCCACACAGATCCCACCCTATCCCTGTAACCCCACGTATTTAATCCCCTAACACTAAGGGTCAATTTATCATAGCCAAATCAACCTAACCCGCAGATCTTTGGAGTCTAGAACCAAGGGCCACAGCCTCAGGATAAAGGTTAGGCCATTCAGGACTGAGAGGAGAAGAAATTTCTTCACACAGAGGGAGTTGAATCTTTGGAATTCTCTACCCCAGAGGGCTGTGGAGGCTCAGTCATTGGGTATGTTCAAAACAGAAGTCGGTAGATTTCTGACTGGTAAGGGCATCAAGGGATATGGCGATAGGGCCGGTGAATGGAATTGAGGCAGGAGGTAAGCCATGATCTCATAGAATCCCCTACACTTGCTTAAAAATCTGTTCCATTACCTCTTTTTTCCAATTCTGACGAAAGGTTATCGACCTGAAACGTTGACTCTGTTTCTCTCTTCGCAGAAGCAGCCTGACCTGCTAAGTATCTCCAGCATTTTCTGTTTCAATTCAGATTTCCAGCATCTGCAGTATTTTCTCACTTCGCATTTCTTTCATTGTGCAAAACAAGGTTATCGCTCAATTAATGATGCTTTGCAAGCAACATAAAAGTTTAACCAAATAAATACCGCCCAACGTGGGGCTCAAAGTCACGACCCTGAAATTAAGAGTTCCATGCTCTACCGACTGAGCTAGCCGGGCCTGTTGAAAATATATTTCATTGTCGCTGATTGCAGTCAGGTACCTGGTGGCTCCGGCTCGGTCACAACAGCATGTCTGAGCTGCGTTTCTGCAAACTACGAAACAAGTTCTCCAGAAGCCCAAGACGTATAAGGAACTCAAGCAGCAAAATCCCTTTCATTAACCACAGGGGTTCAGGCAATTTTCTGATCGCAAAGCGCTTTAGTCCTTGTCAATATCTCTTGTCTATTTCCCGGAGATTCCCGATTCTGTCTTTCTCTCTGGATCTGTTTATTGTGTCTGTGGCCACCTGCGGGTTGATTTTAAAGGAATACCTGTGTTTGTGTCTGCTTGTTACGTTAAACAAATGAGGGCATCAGGCGCTTCTGTGCATGACACTGAGGAATCAGGAGAAGGCAGGAGGAATGAACAGTGTTTGTGGAACGTGTATATATAAAAACAGCGCAACTGCTATTGTAGGACTTCTTTGCGTAACGGTAGCGTGTCTGACTCCAGATTAGAAGGCTGCGTGTTCAAATCACTTCGGGGTCACTGTTCTTCTGAATAATTCCAGAATTATTGTTTTCTTTGCCGTTTCACAGTAACCAGACACTTGCTCCAAAGACTGTGTCACTCTTTCCCCCGGGTTAGG
The DNA here is from genome assembly GCF_052327205.1 of Somniosus microcephalus. Taxonomy (NCBI): domain Eukaryota; kingdom Metazoa; phylum Chordata; class Chondrichthyes; order Squaliformes; family Somniosidae; genus Somniosus; species Somniosus microcephalus. Next base: position 2,287,649 of record NW_028225182.1, on the reverse strand, counting down.
GAGAGAAGCGCCACAATTCCTCATTTATTTAATGTGTCAAGACACAAGCACAGGTATTCGCTCAAAATCAACCTGCAGGTGGTCACACAGAATAAACACAGCCAGAGAGACAGGCAGAATCGGGAAACACCGGCAAATGGAAGAGAGATATTGACAAGGTGAGAAAGCGCTTTGCGATCAGAAAATTGCTTGAATCTCTGTGGTTAATGAAAGGGCTTTTGATGCTTGATTTCCTTACGCACCTTGGAATTCTGGTGAACCTGGTTCGTGGTTTGCAGAACAATTTAAACCCCTGGGTTAAACCAGAGGGAAGGAAATTCGGCAGTTTAATGAGTTTGAAAGGAACATTTTTGACTTGTGCAGTTCGGTCAGAGAAATGCCAGTGAAAGGAAATCATTGCAGAAAGAGCGATTCTGTAGTGTCCCTTCTGTCTGAAGAGTGCTTTCTCGATGCTTAATTAAGCAGAGGTTTCCGTAGTGCAGCGGTTCCCACGTTCGCCTCGCACGCAAAAGGTCCCTGGTTTGAGCCCGGGCGGAAACATTATTTTTCTGTTAAATAAATTTAACAGGTTTCTTGTGTCAGAAGCAACGAACAATTTAAAGCAGACTCCTAAAATAAACAGTGCGTAAATTCTGATAGGGTATAAATCTTCGTCAATGAATAAACTTTCACACATTATTAAAGTTAAATTACTCAACTTTCGACTGTCCCTTACTGTGAGCATTTCTTTCATTCTGCAAAACAACGCTTTCGGTTAATGAATGTTGATTAAAACAATTAAACCACTAAACTACCAGAACACACATTAAAGTGTTGATCACAATTCTGATATTTCTTATCTTTTTTCTGGTGTTTTTTCAGCTCTTGGTCCTTTTCAGCTCCTGACTGCGGATATTCCTCTGATTAAACGTGAGCAAACTGAAATATCTCGCAGCCCCGGCCTCAGTTAATACCAATAGATCTAAGCCGCATTTCAGGCCCGAAAACAAACCCATTAATTATTCGCTTTTCCCCAGCTCCAGAGCGCAGATTGTTACTGCCCATCCCTGGAGCTGCAAGATACCAGGGACTCGGGACAAACCTCCCCATACACCGAGCACAAGCTCAGGAAAACCCCGGGGGAGATGATATCCCGGTCACTGAACCTTCAACAGCATTGAACAAGCACCCGGACGGAAACGTTCATCATCCGGAAGTGATGAGAGGCAGAAATTAATGAAGCAAGTCAGGATGGCTGAGCGGTCTAAGCCGCTGCGTTCAGATCGCAGTCTTTTCTGGAAGTAAGGGTTCGAATCTCACTTCTGACAGGCTTTAGTTTTAATTACCAAGCGGAACTCATTTATTTTCACAGCACTCTCAAGCACTTTGGGACATCCCTTAAAAGTGGGATTCAGCAGTTCACCTGCTCCATTCACATAGAAACATAGAAGATAGGAGCAGCAGTAGGCCATTCGGCCCCTCGAGCCTGCTCCGCCATTTAATGAGATCATGGTTGATCATCCACATTCAGTACCCTGTCCCTGCTTTCTCCCCATATCCCTTTATCTCTTTAGCCTTAAGAAATATATCTAACACCTTCTTGAATATATTTAATGAATTGGCCTCAACTGCCTTCTGTGGTACAGAATTCAACAGGTTCACCACTCTCTGGGTGAAGAAATTCCTCCTCATCTCAGCCCTAAGTGGCTTACCCCTTATCCTTAGACTGTGACCGCTGGTTCTGGATTCCCGCACCATCGGGATCATTCTTCCTGCATCTAGTGTGTCTAGTCCTGTTAGAATTTTGTAAGTTTCAATGACATCCCCTCTCGTTCTTCTAAACTCTAGCGAATATAAGACTAATCATCTCAATCTGTCTTCATATGTCATTCCTGCCATCCCATGTATCAAACTGGTGAATCTTCGGTGCACTCCCTCCATGGCAAGAACATCCATAAGGTGACCAAAGCTGCACACAATACTCAAGGTATGGTCTCACCAAGGCCTTGTACAACTGCAGCAAGACATCCTTGCTCCTGTTCTCGAAACCTCTCACTATAAAGGCCAACATTTGCCTTCTTAACCACCTGCCGCACCTGCATGCTTACCTTCAGCGATTGGTGCACACGGACACCCAGGTCTCATTGCAGTTCCCCTTTTCCCAATCTATTGACATTCTGATAATAAGCTGTCTTCCTGTTTTTGCTACCAAAGTTGATAACCTCACATTTATCCACATTATACTGCATCTGCCATGCTTCTGCTAAATCACCTAACCTGTCCATATCATACTGGAGTTACTCTGTATCCTCATCACAGCACACATGCCCACCCAGCTTTGTGTCGTCTGCAAACTTGGAGTTATTACATCTAGTTCAACCTTCTAGATCATTAATATATTTTGTGAGTAGCTGGAGTCCTAGCACTTATCCCTGCCCTACCCCACTAGTAACTGCCTGCCACTTGGAAAAAGACCCGTTTAGACATACTCTTTGCTTCCTGTCTGCCAACCAGTTCTCTATCCAAGTCAGTACCTTACCCCCGATCCCATGTGCTTTAACTTTGCACGCCAATCTCTTATTTGGGACCTTATCGAAAGCCTTCTGAAAGTCCAAATACACCACATCCACTGGTTCTCCCTTATCTATTCCACTAGTTATATCCTCAAAATTTTTTAACATTTCCATCTGACCTGATACTGAAAGTGGAGACGGTTCCACAGTGTAGCAGTTATCACGTTTGCGGAATCATTTTGTTGGAACTTGCTCCTTCTGCTTTTCCAGGGGCGAGATTGCTCTCCTGTGTGAGGAAATAACAACTAAGAACAAAAGAATTAGGAGCTGGAGTAGCCCATATATTGTGTAAAATGAGATATGGTTAACAGTTAACAGTTAACATGCAAAGCACAAAACCTGCTGACAAGGGTGGTGCTGTTGCTGTTTGGTGAACCGACCTCTACCTAGCAGAAGCTGTACGCCAACTCTCCAACACCTCCTCCTACCTCCGCCTGGACCATGACCCAACTACCGAATATCAAGTCACCATTTGCAAGACTGTCACTGACCTCGTATGAAAAGAGTTTGTGTAAACTAGGCCTGCAATCTCTTGAATTCGGAAGAATGAGAGGGGATCTCATTAAGCATGCAAAATTATTACAGGGTTTGATCGGTTGGATGCTGGGAGAATGTTTCCCTTGGCTAGGGTGTCTAGAACCAGGGGCCACAGCCTCAGGATAAAGGTTAGGCCATTCAGGACTGAGAGGAGATGACATTTCTTCACACAGAGGGTGGTGAATTTTTGGAATTCCCTACCCCAGAGGTCTGTGGAGGCTCAGTCATTGGTTATGTTCAAAACAGAAGTCGGTAGATTTCTGACTGGTAAGGGCATCAAGGGATATGGCGATAGGGCCGGTGAATGGAATTGAGGCAAAAGATCAGCCATGATCTCATAGAATCCCCTACACTTGCTTAAAAACCTGTTCCATTACCTCTTTTTTCTCGTTCTGACGAAAGGTTATCGACCTGAAACGTTACCTCTGTTTCTCTCTTCGCAGAAGCTGCCTGACCTGCTGAGTATCTCCAGCATTTTATGCTCAATTCAGATTTCCAGCATCTGCAGTATTTCCTCAGTTCGCATTTCTTTCATTGTGCAAAACAAGGTTATCGCTCAATTAATGACGCTTTGAAAGCATCATAAAAGTTAATGAAATAAATACCGCCCAACGTGGGACTCGACCCCACGACCCTGAAATTAAGAGTCTCATGCTCTACCAACTGAACTAGCCGGGCCTGTTGAAAATGTACTTCATTGTCGCTGATTGCAGTCATGCACCTGGTGGCTCCGGCCCGGTCACAACAGCATGTCTGAGCTGCGTTTCTGCAAACTACGAAACAAGTTCTCCAGAAGCCCAAGGCGTATAAGGAACTCAAGCAGCAAAATCCCTTTCATTAACCACAGGGGTTCAGGCAATTTTCGGATCGCAAAGCGCTTTATTCCTTGTCAATATCTCTTGTCTATTTCCCAGAGATTCCTGATTCTGTCGTTCTCTCTGGCTCTGTTTATTGTGTCTGTGGACACCTGCGGGTTGATTTTGAAGGAATACCTGTGTTTGTGTCTGCTTGTTACGTTAAACAAATGAGGGCATCAGGCGCTTCTGTGCATGACACTGAGGAATCAGGAGAAGGCAGGAGGAATGAAACAGTGTTTGTGGAACGTGTGTATATAAAAACAGCGCAGGCTATATTGTAGCGCAACGGTAGCGCGTCTGACTCCAGACTCTAGAAAGCTGCGTGTTCCAATCACGTCGGAGTCACTGTTCTTTCGGGTAATTCTAGAATTATTGTTTTCTTTGCCGTTTCACAATAACCAGACACTTGCTCCAAAGACTGTGTCACTCTTTCCCCAGTGTCAGGGAGAGAAGCGCCACAATTCCTCATTTATTTAATGTGACTAGACACAAGCACAGGTATTCGTTCAAAATCAACCTGCAGGTGGTCACACAGAATGAACAGAGCCAGCGAGACAGGCAGAATCGGGAAACACCGGCAAATAGACGAGAGATATTGACAAGGTGAGAAAGCGCTTTCCGATCAGAAAATTGCCTGAATCCCTGTGGTTAAAGAAAGGGCTTTTGATGCTTGATTTCCTTACACACCTTGGAATTAAGAAGAACCTGGTTCGTGGTTTACCCTGGGGCCGAGCCACTCGGCGCCTGGCTGCAATCAAAGACAAAAACGTATCAGCTTCTCCGGCCCGGCAAGCTCAGTCGGTCGGGACTTTTAATTGTAGGGTCGTGGGTTCGAGCCCCATGTTGGGAGAATTATTTTTGTTCAACTTTTATATTGCTTTCACGGAAAAGCATAATTAATTATCCGATAATATTCTTTTGCCCAATGAAAGAAATGATAACTGAGCGAGAGTCGATACTTCAATCACTTTATTTTTGCTTTGCATGTTAACTGTTACCCATATTTCATTTTACACACTGTGCTTTCGGAGTCTGGGTTAAAGTGCTCATTGCTGATGACACCAGGAATCTGGGCCAACTTTTGTTATATTGAACAGGAAAATATAATCAGCAGTGAACATCAAATTCCATGGTGCTGATTTTCAGATTCTACGCAGCCCGAATAGGAAAAAAGTGATATCATTTTAACAGTGAAGATTTGGAAGTAAGTGTTACTCGTATTTGTGCTTTTAATTAAAGTTTGTGGCGTCTGACTCACGTTCATGTCTCTGAATAAGAAAGGAGGGGCTTGTCGTTGACCAGACTGCACTGCGCCTGGTGTTTGTGAGCTCATCCTTTATATTGAGCGGTTTCTTGTTCTTTAACCGGTGTCAGCTTTCGCTCAGCGTTTACTTCGTAGCACCACCTACTTTCTAAGTTTCGAACTCTGTCTCACTGCGGGCGCAGTATGGGCTTATTATTGTCATTTTCAATCCCCTTCTTCAACACCGAAACACATTATAGCAGTAATTTTAATTTAGCACTGTGACATTTTTCGAGGGCATCATAAAATTATTCAATAACGTATTCTTATCAGCGCTGCGAGATGGGTTCGATTCCCAGTTAGGGAAGAAATTTTGGTATCACCGTTTTTTATTCATGAATGCGATGTAATTTTATAAAATTAATTACATGCATCTAATGTGAATAAATAAGAACTGCTTTAATCACCATTAATTAACCGGTAACTTTATTTTGCAGAATGAAAGACATGATAATATGGTTACTGAGGAACAGTCGAAACTTCATTCATTTATTTTGCTCTTTGCATCTCCTGAACTGTTAACCCATATCTCATTTTACACATTGCATTTTAGGAGAATGGTTTAAAATGTTCATTGCTTGAGAGAGCAGAGATCTGGGGCAATATTTGTTAAATTTAACGGGACCGGCTATTTCACAGAATAAAAACCTATTCTCTCACATGATGTTTTCAGACCACACACTGACCCATCTTTGCTAGGCACCAAGTGGATGATCTGACACTTCTCGGCGTTGAACTCCATGAATCACTGGTCAGGGTAGATTTAATAGAGGTGATCAAAATTATGGGGGATACTGTTTCCACTGGCAGGAGTGTCAGCAGGTCTATGGGGGAAGAGCAGCGGAGTGGGACTGATTGGATAGCTCTTTCAAAGATGCAACATGAATTGCTCATTTTAACCTGCGATTGATAGATTTTAGTTAACCAACGGTATTAAGGCCTCATTGAAGTCTGTGAGACACTTCATAATTGTTTCTATTATCATTAATCAACCCACAACATTTTGTTGCGCACTGCAGGAATTGCTAACATGTTTACCGGATGACAGTCAAACTTTAATAACTTTTTATAGAATCATAGAAAATTTCCTGAACTCCTGTGGTTAATGAAAGGGATTTTAATGGTTGAGTTCCTTATACACCTTGGAATTCTGGAAAACATGGTTCGTAGTTTGCAGAAACGTGGCTTAGATCTGCTGTTGTGAACTGAAGTAAAGCTGCAGGATCCTTGAATAATCTTTCACAATTCAACTGAAAGCAGCCGGAATGTGCAGCTTTGAGAGGGGCTGCCTGCACGGTCAGAGCTGGAAACGGGAGTGAGCGAGCGACAATGTAGTGCTTTGAGTGAGTGCAGAACTGTACAGAGAAACACAAATGTAGCAGGATTTTGTTACATTGCATTAGAAATGCGAATTGTTCCATTTTTTCTACTATTTAAATGAACACGATTTACATAATGTTTCCACCCGGTTTCGAACTGGGGACTTTTCGCATTAGGCGAACGTGATAACCACTACACTACGATAACACTAGACTGAATAATCGGCGTCTGTCATAAATCTCTGATTCTATAAAAAAGGTTATTAAAGTTTGACTGTCACCCAGCAAACATGTTAGCAATTCCTTCATTGTGCAACACAATTTTTGTCGGTCGATTAAAACATATTTATATTAATGATATAAACATACATACATTTAAAATTACTTTAGGTAAATTCTGGCCTGCTTTAAAATGTTCAAATTTATATTTCAAAAAATTAAATTATATTTTAAATCTTTAATTAATTTCATTACGTTTGAACAAGTGACCATTTATTTTTATTTCCGTGGTGTGAAATGTTCTTTATTTGGAGATTTCTAATATGCTTATGGGGATTCCGTACATAAATGGAATCCCAATTCGCCTCATAGGAATCCCCCTATTTGATTGGTTGGTCTGGCCCATGCGATCCCAGGGATGAAACATGGAAATATAGAAGATAGGAGCAGGAGTAGGCCATTCGGACCCTCGAGCCAGCTCCGCTATTCAATGCGATCATGGCTGATCAGCCAATTTCAGTACCTGGTCACTGCTTTCTCCCCATACACCTGGCTCCCTTTAGCCTTAAGAAATATATCCAACACCTTCTTGAATATATTTAATAAATTGGCTTCTACTGCCTTCTGTGGTAGAGTATTCCACAGGTTCACCACTCTCTGGGTGAAGAAATTACTTCTCATGTCTGTCCTAAATGGCCTACCCCTTATCCTTAGACTGTGACCCCTGGTTCTGGAGTCCCCGACCATCAGGAACATCCTTCCTGCATCTAGTCTTTCCAGTACTGTCAGAATTTTATAATTTTCAATGAGATCCCCCCTCATTCTTCTAAACTCCAGCGAGTACGAGCCCAATCCTCCCAATCTCTCCTCATATGTCATTCCTGCCATCCCAGGTATCAGCCTGGTCAATATTCGCTGAACTCCTTCCATGGCAAGAACATCCTTCCTCAGATAAGGCGACCAAAACTGCACACTATACTCAAGATGTGGTCTCACCAAGGCCCTGTACAACTGCAGCAAGGCATCCTTGCTCCTGTACTCGAATCCTCTCGCTACGAAAACCAACATACCATTTGCCTTCTTAACCGCCTGCTGCACCTGCATGCATACCTTCAGCGACTGGTGCACAAGGACACCCAGGCTTGCGAACCGTGTGCGCCCCTGGGATCCATGGGCCTTTATGGAGGTGTATGCCAGCAGGCCCAGGGCAGCAAGAGTCCGAAGCTCTGGAGACACCAGATAAGTCGTATTGGTTTTTTGATTTGGAGGCGTTAGCCAGCGGCGAGTTTCGATCGCATTTTCCAGGCTGATTGAATTTCAGGAGTCTGGTTTAAAATGTTCGTTGCTTATGTCACCAGGAATCTGGGGCAACTTTTGTTTAATTTAATGGGACCAGTTATTGCACAGGATAAAATTTTCTGGAACACATAATTTCTGCAGTTGTAGCCGAACCAGTGTTTTATAAAGGTTCATCATAACTTCCTTGCTTTTGTACTCTGCGCCTTTATTTATAAAGCCCCGGATTCTGCAAGCTTTTTAAACTGATTTCTCAACCTGTCCTGCCACATTGAACGATTTGTGTACATACACCCCCAGGTATCTCTGTTCCTGCAACCACTTTGGAAATGTATCCTTTAGTTTATATTGCCTCTCCTCATTCTTCCGACCAAAATGTATCAATTCGCACTTTTCTGTTTTTAACTTCATCTGCCACATGTCCGCCCATTCCACCAGCCGATCCATGTCCTCTTGAAGTCTATCACTATACTCCTCACTGCTCACTATACTTCCAAGTTTTGTATCATCTGCAAATTTTGAAATTGTGCCCTGGACACCTAACTCCAAATGATTAATATATGTCAAGAAGGGCCGTGGTCCTAGTACCGACCCCTGGGGAACACCACTGTGTACCTTCCTCCATTCAGAGAAACAACAGTTTAGCACGACTCTCTGTTTCCTGTCACTTAGCCAGTTTGACATCCATGCTGCCACTGTCCCTTTTATTCCATGGGCTTCAGCTTTGCTGGCAAGCCTGTTACGTGGCACTTTATCAAATGCCTTTTGGAAGTCCATGTCCACCACATCAACTGCATTTCCCTCATCAACCCTCTCTTTCACCTCATCAAAAAATGCAATCAAGTTGGGAAAAGACGATTTGCGTTTAACAAATCCGAGCAGACTTTCCTTAATTAATCCACACTTGTCCAAGTGACTGGTCATTTTGTGCAGGGTTACCCTTTCTAAAAGCTTCCTCACTACCGACGTTAAGCTGACTGGCGTGTAGTTGCTGGGTTGAACCTTATACACTTTTTTCAACAAGGGTGTAACATTTGCGATTCTCCAGACGTCTGGCACCACCCCATATCCAATGAGTATTGGAAGATTATGGTCAGCACCTCCGTAATTCCCACCTTTACTCCCCTCAGCATCCTAGGATGCATTTCAACTGGTCCTGGTACAGCCAGCTTTCTAGTACCTCCTCTTTATCAATTTTTATCCCATCCAATATTCAACACAGCTCATTAACTGTAGCAGTGGGCCCGGGCAGCGCTTCAGCAGACAGTTCGAAAAGACAAAGTCAGTGTTTTGGTCTTAAGTGCTCTGCTCATCAAGAACAACCACACAAACAACCAGCGGGTTTATTTTAAGTGACAATAGAAAATTATTGCAAATGCTGGGAATCTCAAATAGAAATGGAAAATGGTGGAAATTCTTAAGAGGTCAGGCAGTATATTTGGATAAAGAAATAGAGTGAACGTTTCAATTCGATTACACTTCCGTTAGAATTGGGATACGTGAGAGATGTATGGCTAGTTTATTCTCCTGTCAATAGGGCTACCGCGGCTTCTCCCTTGTTCTTTATTTAACTTCACTAATCAGATACCTCTGAGTAAGAGAAAACTGATACACAATGAGGCCCAGTTCATCTTTTGTTCCCTTTTAAACCCTGGAATGTCCGAATTCCTGAAGTTCAGAAATGTAATTCATTGATCTGCAGGGTGGCCGTCAGTAAGAAGCCTTTTCTGTCTGGATCCGGGAGTGCAGCTGGATTCAGGCTGAAGATTGCCGCTACTGGCGATAGATTTTTGTTGGGTAAGGTTATTATGGGTTACGGAAACAAAGCGGGCAGATGAAATGAAGATACAGATCAACCCTGATCTAATTGAATGGCGCAACAGGATCGAGGGGCTGAATGGCCTCCTCCTGTTCCTATTGAGGCACTACAATGCAATGCACCCAAGTGGTGGAGGGTTTCCGGTGTGTACTGGTGATCGCTTTACGAAAACTCAACGGTTCGAAAGTGGGTAGAGGCAATTTAAGGTATTTTCTCCATTCAAGTTTAGTAAATATGAAAACGGGAATAAATTCATGTTTGGTTCAGTATAAATAAAACACGCATTGTCAGGCGAATTATGCCATTCAAATGGCAGCGTTACACTGAGTGAAGTAATTCTCAATGATATTTCCCATAAAGGACACAGTTTGGCTGGCGATACTGCAAGAAGGATTTGGGAAAAGTTGGCGCTGATTTAGGGAATCTCCCACTCGCGTGTCGCTATTTGACGAGCTGGGCCTTATTTTACTTAAAAATTGAGGCTGGGGACTTTCTCATTGAGAATATGGAAAGCAGAACAACACAGATTAATAGGAAAACACAAGGTCGGCGACAGGATTGAAATTGCAGTTTCAATCAGTCCGGCTGGCTGTCCATTCAATAAGTAATAAAAAAGCGCGCCTCTAAAAATGTCCCCTCCCTGTTATGATTCAGGAAACTGCACAGGGATAGAGAGAAGGGGAAAATACTGTTTCCACGGAGAACTAATGCAGAGACTCCTCTGCTGCGCCTGGGGTGGCCTCCTGCAGCCCGGATACATTCGCATCCTAACAGCTCATTAACTGTAGGAGTGGGCCCGGGTGGCACTTCAGAAGACAGCTCGAAAAGGCAAAGACACTGTCTCGGTCTCCAGTGCTCTGCTCATCAAGAATAGCCACACAAAGAAAATGGTTTTACAATGGTCAGCTTCTCATCTGGCTAGGTTTGAACCGGCGTTTTCGGGGTCCGATTTTCGCTTCGCTGGTTGTTTAAGTTTCTGAGAAGTCCTCGGTTCAAATCCCAAATGAGCGCTCGTGTCGCCGGCCACTATTCAACTTGCAGTTGAATCTTTTGCAATCACCATTAAATAACCGATTACCATAATTTACAGAATGAAAGAAAGGCGAAAAACATTTCAATAAAGCATTTTGCCCTTTGTAAGTAATGAACTGTTAACCACATCTAATTTTACACATTGTATCTTGGGAACCTCGTTTAAAATATGCATTGCTTATGAAAGCAGAAAAATGGGGCAACATTCGATAAAAATTAACAGGACTGGTCACTGCACAGAATAAAATACTGGCTATTGTAATGTTCCCGCCCGCCTTGGCTGGAAGGCAGGACTTTTTGCATGTAAAGCAAATGTGATAGCCACTACACTACAGAAACCTTTGCATTGTTACTCGCAGCTAATATAATCAGTAGTGAACAAACTATCCCACGGTGTTCATTTTCAGATTCAAAGCAGTCAGCGTTTACATCAAGTGAAATAATTTATCAGTGAAACGATTTGGAAGTAAGTGTTACTCGTATTTGTGTCTTTAATTAAAGTTTGTGGCGTCTGACTCTCGTTCATGTCTCTGAATAAGAAAGGAGGGGCTTGACTTTGACCAGACTGCACTGTGCCTGATGTTTGTGAGCTCATCCTTTATATTGAGTGGAGTTCCCGGGTCCGTTCCCCTCTGTTGATTGGACAAGGCGACATGGAAGGAAGGAGTGTGGTTTGGAGAAAAGGGAATTGATACTCTGGTTACAAGTTCCGGTAATATAAAGAGAAAATGATGGAAGAACTCAGCAGGTCAGGCAGCGTCTGTAGAGAGAGAAACAGAGTTAACATTTCCGGTCGATGACCTTCCATCAGATGTTGGGCAGTTGTGATAGGTAACACAATTAAATGTGCAAATGCTCAGGTAGAAGAGGTGAGGAAAGGAGGTAAAAGTGGCGTTTGGAACAGATATTTTAGAATCCGATCAATGTTGGATTAACTTGTATATCGAAATCGGAACCATAACGTATTTGAGTTCTCCGGTTAAAATTCGCGAGGATTTGTCTAAATGCTGTTGTTAATTATATGTCTAATTATTGCATGATTAATAACTCTGACATTTAATGTTGCGAACACTTTTACTGCACTGCGCGTTCTCCAGCTGTGCTTGGAGCGCCGTCCCCTTCAATCCATCGCTCACAGGGACAGTTCCATTCAGCGTTTCAATTCTCTGGCCCTTGGTGAAATGTCATAGATTGAAAGCGACGTGTCTCACCCCAAGCTGGTCACCGACTCGCTAACCGCTGCACAGCGACCACACTCTGCTCCCGTGAGATGGATGCCCAGGACCTGTTTCAAGCTCGAGTGCAGTTACAAGCAGAACTCATTCTAAGAAAGTCCAAGACATTGAGGAGCCTGAGTCTTTGCACCGAACTCCTTCCCAAAGTGTTCAGATTCATGTGGGGGGCATTTCGGCTCACCTTTCCCCACATTGCAGCACTTCAAAGGTACTTCAATGTTTATAAAGCGCTTTGGGATGTCCTGAGTTCATGAAAAGCGCTGTATCAATGCAAGTCATTCTTTTCAACAGTTTCAACTGCAAGTGCAAAATCCGCGGACAAAAGAAGGGCATGTCGGGGATTTGAACCCAGAATATTGGCCCAGAAATTCGTGTCTCCGGCACTTCCGTTCCCCTGAACGAAGAGGTTAAGAAGACGAACGCGTGCGCGGGAGAGGCTGCACGTGCGCTTTGAACTTAGGTTTTTTTTGCAGGTTTTCCCGGGATCGTAAGCCTGCAGGATTTAGAAATGTCAAAAGCAGGTGTAAGGCCTGCTTTTTATAAGGTAAGTGGTCAATTAATTAAAATTAAAACATTTTTTCCACAGGTTTATAATTTTTAAATACTTTAAAGCAAGGTAAGTTTATTTTTAGCCCCGTTAGAATATGAAATAATTTTATTCAAAAATTTAAATTATTGTTTAAAATAGTTATTTAATGTAATTTATAGTTTATTTTAAAAAGTGAGATTTTTAAAAAAAAATATTTGAAGGTTTAATGCTATTTTGGGGCCGTAGTATTTATAAGTCTTGACAGGTCTTCCTGTCAGATTTATGAATGGGCTTTCCCTCCTCCGATTGGCTGCCCATGGCTCACGTGATCCCAGGGGACGCATCGCCCTAACTGCGCCCCTGCGATACGAAGCACTGCACGCCGGCAGCTGGACCAGGCCCCGGATCGGAATTCCACGGGGCCCTACAGCTCAACTGCCGGTGCGCTAGCTAAGTGCAGGTCGGGGGCTTACACCCACGGGAAGCCCCCGACCCGAATATCTAGGCCAATATCTCGCAAGTTTCAACCAGCGAGAATCATACCTATCTTGTTTTGCACACTTTGTTCAAAATAATAACTTGCAGGACAATGGAGTATTGCAGTTCAAACTCTTTTATGAAGCATTAGGCCTGATCTTACTCACAGCAGTACAGTGGGGACAAAATGGAGTTAGGACCCCTAGCCTGGGTCTTCAAAACAATAGCAGTCCTTACAGATGCCTGCAGGCCAATGACAACTCAGCATGTGATCACATGTGAATATACTAGGTATTCCTTACAGATGCCTGCGGGCCAATGAATATTCAATATGCAAATGTTACATCCCCTTTCTTTTAAAAGAAAAATGTTATGCTTTACTTTTAAACTTTTCTTCTACATAATGTTCTCAGTAGCATCAACATATAAGTAAACTCAGCATTTAACTAGCAGTGAAAACATCTCAACGTTTCAATAACGATGTACAGTTTTTTTAAGGCAGCGATCCGCCTACACCCTTTGACAGTTCACAAGTCAAGGATAACTCTAGGCTTGACCTTTCGTCCCAACCTTGTGTGGTATGGAACTGAGCATGCCTCTGAATCGGCCAACAATACAGGTTCAGGTTTAGGTTCAGGTAAGTATGGTATGTTTTGTGTATTTCTCTGTTCATCACATTCTGTTGAACTGATCCTCTCGTCGGAATGACGGTGTTGTTCCTTGGTGTTCAGGAGGTGCCTGCGATTGCGGTGGTACACCTGTCCTTCTGGGGTGCAGACGTGATACGATCCCTCAGTGTCAGCTGGCTGGATGATGACTGCTGGCTTCCAGTAGTCATGCTCCTGGATTCTGATGGATTCTCCATTTTGCAGTGGCGGCAGTAGTCTAGCTGACCTGTCATAATATTTCTTTTGGTGTTGCTGTCTCTGTACACGTTTTGCATACACTTGCTTGCAGCTTGCGACCTCTGGCTGCAGCTGCTGGTTGGTGCGTGGAAGGATTGAGTGAGGTCTGCGGCTCATCAACTGATGTGCTGATGACTTGAAGTTGTCAACCGGAGTGTTGCGGTACACAAGGAGACTGACGTAGGGGTCTCTTTTGCGCGCTTTGGCTTTGTCCATGAGTGTTTTTGCAATCTGGACAGTTTTTTCAGCAAGGCCATTACTTTGAGGGTAATGTGGCCTTGATGTGACATGTGTGAAGTCCCATGCCTTGGCAAACGACTCGAACTCTTTTGATTTATATTGGGGGCCATTGTCTGAGACTAAAGTCTCTACCATGCCATGCCTGGCAAAGGCTGCCTTTAGCTTGTGGATCACAGCTGCAGATGTGGTGCTGTGAAGCTTGTCCAGTTCAAAAAATCTGCTGTTGTAATCAACAGTCACTATGTAGTCCTCGTTGTTCCATGTGAACAGATCAATTGCCGCGACCTGCAAGGGCCTGTCTGGGATACGGTGAGGTATCATGGGCTCTTTGACATTTGATGGGCGGCGTTCGAGACAAATGGAACATTTTCCGACAATGTCCTCAATATGTTTGCACATTCCGGGCCAAAACATAATGTCAAGTGCTCTTTGTTTGCATTTTTCCATGCCCATATGACCAGCATGAATTTCTGTCAACATCTCTTCTCTGAGACTGGTAGAAATGATGATTTTCTCCCCTTTGAAGACAATTCTGTTGATTTGTGACAGTTTGTCTCTGTGGTTCCAGAATTCAGATATGCCCTGATGGCGTTTCCTCCTTTACTCAGGCCATCCTTCATGTATGACTTTGCTCAGCAGTGTGAGTTGTGCATCTTTCTCTGTTTCTGCTCGGATCTCCTTCAGTTTTGAGTCACTCACAGGTTAGCTGTTGCACACCATGTGCACCTGCACATCCATGCACTCACTGAAGCTGCTGTCCTGGTAGCTAAGAGACTTTCTGGAGAGCGTGTCTGCGACAGGAATGTCTTTGCCTGGACGGTGAATGATTGTGAAGTCATACTTCAGTAGCTGAAGGATCATTCTCTGTAGCCTTGGTGGGGCTGTGGCTAGTGGTTTCCTCATCATTGACTCGAGGGGCTTGTGGTCGGATTCCACAATGACTTGTCGGCCATAGACCTACTGGTGGAAACGCTTACATCCAAACAGAATTGCATATAACTCTTTCTCGATTTGAGCATAGTTGATATCACTGTCTGTGAGAGATCTGGAAGCGTAGCCAATGGGCTTTCCTTCTTGCAGTAATACAGTGCCTAGTCCATGCTTTGACGCGTCCACTTGTAGTCTGAGCTCTTTGTTGGGGTCAAAGTAGGCAAGAACTGGTCCTGGTTCTCTGGTGATTAGGTCTTTCATTTTCGGAAATGCTGTGTCATGTTGTTTGTCCCACAGGAACTCATTGGATTGTTTGAGCAACTGACGCATGGGTGCGTTGATTTTGGAGAGACTCGGGGCAAACTTGGCTAAGTAGTTAAGCATGCCTAGTACTGTCTCTAGCTCTGCGTGGTTCTTTTGGCGTGTGGACTTTCTATTACCATCGTAAGGTTTAAAATCAATATTAAAATGGCTGATCATCCAAATTCAGTACCCTTTCCCTGCATTCTCCCCATACCCCTTGATCCATTTAGCCTTAAGAAATATATCTAACTCAGTGAAGTGAAATAAAGAGCAATTAAAGAACAAGGTAAAAGCCGCTGTGGCTCTTTGGACAGGAGAATAAATTCGCCTCTGGTTGCTCGTCACAGCAAGTTTAAAAAATATATGTTTCCAGCCGGGCTTGAGCCTGATAACCGCTACAATGTGGAAATCGCCGGCTCTGCAGCAGCAGCAGAGGGCTACTGAGTCAGTTAACTCCCTCTGTGCTGATCGGCAATGTGTTGCCTCAATTTAAACAGCTTCTGTCCCACACTGAATGCTCTCAGTCCTTCTCCCCCGCTGCCCTTTATAAAAAATGTCACTGATTCCCCCACACACCCCTAACGTGAATCCTTCCACATCCTGACAGTGGAGCCAGCTGAAGCTCCCACTGTCTCCCCGCGATCAGCGATCTCACCCAGTTTGTAAAATTAAACCCGGAACAAATGTCACGCAAAGAGCGTCTGTAACTGAAATCTGTAACAGAAAGTAATGGATTTATTAACCAAGATTAAAGGAATTATTACTCGTCTCACAGACTTGAATTATCTTTCTGCAATTTACTGTTCCCAAATCTTTTGTCAACATAACTTCCTTGATTGAGAATCGAAAGCGGGTGAGTGTCATTCGACCACCAGGAACCAGGTATGATGCTTCTGTACATATGAACTTGAATACACAGTCGCAGCTGTCTAGATCTCGTGGTGCAACGGTAGCGCGTCTGAGTTCAAATCAGAATCCTGCGTGTTCAAATTACGTCGGGGTCACTGTCCTTTTACAGCTCATATCAGTCTGGACAATTAATATCTTATTTGTTAACTCACAACAATGAGTACTTGTATTAGATATATTTTTTTATATTGTTCCTGGGATGTAGGTCTCGCTGGCAAGGCCAGCATTTATTACCCATCCCTGAGGTGGTGGTGAAACACTGTAGTCGCCTTTCACCACTTACAGATCTACACCTTAGAATCAGAGAATGGATACAGCACAGAAGGAGGCCATTCGGCCCGTCCAGTCCGTGCCGGCCCTCTGCAGCAGCCCTCCAACTAGTCCCACACCCCTGCCCTTTCCCCGTAGCCCTGCACATTTTATTCCCTTCAGGCACTTATCCAAGATTTACATTCATCTGTGTTATTGATTTATTTATTTGGGTGAATCTGTCTCATTCAAAAAGCATATTCTGGCTCTTTATGTCTGTATTCCTTTTAAATGCCACGCAAGTACATTTATATAGAACACAGATACACACAAATACATTGCGAAATAACACACAGATACAATCACATTTATTCATCACCAGCCCACTGATACACACAAAATCCATTTAGAAGAATCTCTCGTTCAAACACAAATATTTATATATTGATAACCTGATGCATATGATAAAAGTCAAGAAACTAAACTTACAACTGACACACAAAGGGAGACTGGACAAGCACTTGAGGGAAATAAACTTGCAGAGCTACGGGGATAGAGCGGGGGGAATGAGACTGACTGGATTGCTCTACAGAGAGCCGGCACGGACTGGAAGGGCCGAATGGCCTCCTACTGTGCCGTTATGATTCTATGGCTCAATGACATGCAAAGGATCGCACTCAGAACTCAAACACTCGCTTGATATAGAAACGTGCCACCCATGTACACCCACTCACAGCTCATATTGTCACACGAAGCTGGTTCCATTTCTGTGAAAAGTCTACACGCCAAAAGTTTAATTGTTTTTCACAAGTTGCCCGCCCTGTTGTGTATTTCGAGCAGTTTCCTACCTTCTGGGGCTGGGTGCGTGTCATAAACACTCAACATTTTAAACCAAGGCTCCAGAAATACAATGAGCTCGGGATAAAGGCTCATCACATGCTCAGAGCTAAATAAACGATTGAATTTCTACAAAATAACTTTTCACAGAAATGGAACCAGCTTCGGGTGACAATATGAGCTGTGACTGTGTGTACATGGGTGGCATGTTTCTATATCAAGCGAGTGTTTGTGTGCTGAGTGCGATCCTTTGCATGTCATTGAGTCATAGAGTCATAAGAGCACAGAAGGAGGCCATTCGGTCCTTCCAGTCCGTGCCGGCTCTCTGTGGAGCAATCCAGTCAGTCCCATTCCCCCCGCTCTATCCCTGTAGCTCTGCAAGTTTATTTCCCTCAAGTGCCTATCCAGTCTCCCTTTGTGTGTCAGTTGTACATTTATATTCTTGACTTTTATCATATCCATCAGATTATCAATATATAAATATCTGTGTTTGAAAGTGAGATTCTTCTAAATGGATTTTGTGAATATCAGTGGGCTGGTGATGAAGAAATGTGATTGTATCTGTGTGTTATTTCTCAATGGATGTGTGTGTATTGGTGTTCTGTATAAATGTATTTGCGTGGCATTTAAAGGTAAGACAGACATAAATAGCCAGAACATGCTTTTTGAATGAGACAGATTCATTCAAATAAATGAATACATAACGCAGATGCATGTAAATCTTGGATAAGTGCCTGAAGGAAATAAAATGTGCAGGGCTACGGGGAGAGGGCGGAGGAGTGGGACTAGCTGAAGGGCTCTTGCAGAGAGCCGGCACGGCTGGACGGGCCGAAAGGCCTCCTTCTGTGCTGTATCCATTCTCTTATTCTATGGTGTAGATCTGTAAGTGGTGAAAGGCGACTACAGTGACACACCATCACCTCAGGCATTGGCAATAAATGCTGGCCTTGCCAGCGAGACCTACATCAAACCAATATAAAACATTCATCTGATACAATTTCTCATTGTTGTGAGTTAACTATTAAGATATTAATTGTCCAGACTGATATGAGCTGTAAAAGAAGAGTGACCCCGACGTGATTTGAACACGCAGCCTTCTGACACCAGGTGTACCAATTTGGATACTGTTGAGGGGGATGACTCACCAGGGGAAGGCAGCAGCAGCCAACTTCCTGGCACTGGGGGTGCTCCTGCTGCCCAGGAAGGGAGGAAAAAGAGTAGGAGAGCAATAGTGGTAGGGGATTCTATAGTAAGGGGAACAGATAGGCGTTTCTTTGGCCGTAGACGTGAATCCAGGATGATTTGTTGCCTCCCTGGTGCCAGGGTCAAGGATGTCACTGAGCGGCTGCAGGGCATTCTGGAGGGGGAGGGTGAACAGCCAGAGGTCGTGGTCCACATTGGTACCAACGACATAGGTAAAAAGAGGGATGAGGTCCTGCAGCAAGAATTTAGGGAGCAAGGTGGAAGATTAAGGAGCAGGACCTCAAAGGTTGTAATCTTTGGATTACTCCCGGTGCCACGTGCTAGTGAGTATAGGAATAGGAAGATAGAACAGATGAATGCGTGGCTAAAAGGATGGTGCAGGAGGGAGGGCTTTAGTTTCCTGGATCACTGGGTCTGCTTCTGGGAAAGGTGGGACTTGTACAAGTCAAACGGTTTACACCTGAACCAGAGGGGAACCAATATCCTTGCGGGGAGGCTTGCTAGCACTGCTGGGGGGGGGGAGGTTAAACTAACTTGGCAGGGGGATGGGATACAGAGTGGAGATATAGGAGGGGGTAATTTACAGCCAAATGCGGAGGAAAAAAATGTCAGCTGGGAAGGCAGTGCAAATATGTGAAGGCAAAATGAAATATGGCAGGGCTGGAAGGCATTTATTTTAATGCAAGGAGTCTTGCAAATAAGGTGGATGAACTGAAGTTGTTGTTGAACACATGGGAGTACGATATTGTTGCTAACACGGAGACATGTTTGAGGGAGGGTCAGGACTGGCAGCTCAATATTGCGGGGTATAGAATCTTCAGGCGAGACAGAGGGTGGTGTAAAAGGGGAGGGGGTGTTGCAATATTAATTAAGGAGTCAATTACTGCTGTAAGGAGGGACGATATATTAGCGGGTTCCTCTAATGAGGCCATATGGGTAGAACTTAAAAACAAAAAGGGGGCAAGCACTTTGCTGGGAGTGTACTATAGGCCCCCAAACAGTCAGGGGGAGATAGAGGAACAGATATGTAGGCAAATCTCAGAGAAGTGCAAAAATAATAGGGTAATAATAGTGGGGGATTTCAACTTCCCCAATATTAATAGGGATAGTCAGAGTGTGACAGGCTTAGAGGGTGCAGAATTCTTAAAGTGCATCCAGGAGAGCTTTTTGAGCCAACATGTAGAAAGTCATACAAGAGAGGGGGCGGTACTGGACCTAATTCTAGGGAATGTAGCCGGGCAAGTGGTGGAAGTGTCAGTAGGAGAGCATTTTGGCGACAGTGACCATGATTCGGTGAGATTTAAGGTGTTCATGGAAAAAGACAAAGACGGCCCGGAAATAAGGGTTCTAAATTGGGGGAAGGCCGATTTTAATATGATAAGGCAGGATCTGGCCAAAGTGGACTGGGAGCAGCTACTTATAGGAAACTCCACAGCAAAACAGTGGGTGACGTTCAGAAGGGAAATAGAGAGAGTACAACGCCAACAGGTTCCTGTAAAGGTCAAGGGTGGGACCAACAAGCAAAGGGAACCTTGGTTGACAAGGGATATACAAAAATGCATTAGGAAAAAAAGGGGGGCTTTTGGCAATTACAAAAGACTAAAGATGGAGGAAGCCCTAGAGGAGTATAAAAAGTGCAGGGGCATACTGAAAAGAGAAATTAGGAGGGCGAGGAGGGGCCATGAAATAACACTGGCGAGCAAAATAAAGGAAAATCCTAAGATGTTTTATAAGTATATTAAGGGCAAGAGGATAACCAGGGAAAGGGTAGGGCCAATTAGGGACCAAAGTGGCAATCTGTGTGTAGAGCCAGATGATGTAGGCAGGGTTTTAAATGAATTTTTTGCATCTGTGTTCACTATGGAGAAAGACGATGTAGACATAGAAATCGGGCAAGGGGACTGTGACATACTTGAACATATTAGCATCGAGAGGGAGGAGGTACTAGCGGTTTTAGCAGGCCAAAAAGTGGATAAATCCCCAGGCCCGGACGAGATGTATCCCAGGCTGTTGTGTGAGGCAAAGGAGTAGATTGCAGGGGCTCTGACACAAATTTTCAGAACTTCTCTGGCCACAGGGGATGTACCAGAGGACTGGAGAACAGCTAACGTAGTACCATTATTCAAGAAGGGTAGCAGGGATAAACCAGGGAATTACAGGCCAGTGAGCCTAACATCTGTGGTAGGGAAATTATTGGAAAAAATTCTGAGGGACAAAATTAGTCACCACTTGGAGAGGCAAGGATTAATCGGGGATAGTCAGCATGGCTTTGTCAAGGGTAAATCATGTCTGACCAATCGGATTGAATTTTTCGAGGGGGTGACTAGGTGTGTGAATGAGGGAAATGCTGTGGATGTGGTTTACATGGACTTCAGTAAAGCTTTTGACAAAGTCCCGCATAGGAGACTGGTCAAGAAGGTAAGAGCCCATGGGATCCAGGGTGCCTTGACGCGTTGGATCCTAAACTGGCTGAGTGGCAGGAGGCAGAGGGTGATGGTCGAAGGTTGCTTTTGTGACTGGAAGCCTGTGTCCAGTGGGGTATCTCAGGGATCGGTGCTGGGTCCCTTGCTGTTTGTGATCTACATAAATGATTTGGATGAGAATGTAAAAGGTATGATCAGTAAGTTCGCAGATGACACGAAAATTGGTGGGGTGGTAAATTGCGAGGAGGAAAGCCTCAGGCTACAGGACGATATAAACGGGTTGGTCAGATGAGCCAGAAAGTGGCAAATGGAATTTAACCCTGAAAAGTGCGAGGTGATGCATTTTGGATGGACAAATAAGGCAAGGGAATACACAATGAGTGGTCGGACCCTAGGAAGTACAGAGGGTCAGAGGGACCTTGGTGTACATGTACATAGATCCCTGAAGGCAGCGGAACAGGTCCACAAGGTGGTTAAAAAGGCATATGGGATACTTGCCTTCATTAGCCAAGGCATAGAACATAAGAGCAGGCAGGTCATGATGGAGCTGTACAAAACGCTGGTGAGGCCACAGCTGGAGTACTGTGTGCAGTTCTGGTCGCCTCACTATAGGAAGGATGTGATTGCTTTGGAGAGGGTGCAGCGAAGATTCACCAGGATGTTACCTGGGATGGAGCGCCTCAGCTATGAAGAAGGCTAAACAGGCTGGGGTTGTTTACCTTGGAACAAAGAAGGCTGAGGGGGGACCTGATTGAGGTGTACAAAATGATAAGGGGCATAGATAAGGTGGATAAAGAGGAACTTTTCCCCTTAGTAGGGGGGTCAATAACAAGGGGGCATAGATTCAGGGTAAGGGGCAGGAGATTTAGAGGGGATTTGAGGAGGAACTTTTTCTCCCAGAGGGTGGTTGGAATCTGGAACTCACTGCCTGAAAGGGAGGTAGAGGCAGGAACCCTCACAACATTCAAGAAGCATTTGGATGAGCACTTGAAATGCCATTGCATACAAGGCTATGGACCAAATGCTGGAAAGTGGGATTAGACTGGACAGGGATTGATGGATGGCGCAGACACGATGGGCCGAAGGGCCTCTTTCTGTGCTGTAAAACTCTATGACTCTATGACCCTATGATCTGGAGTCAGACGTGCTACCGTTGCACCACGAGGTCTCGACAACTTTCTTTGTGTATTCAGGTTCATATATACAGAAGTATCATACCTGGTCCGTGGTGGTCGAATGACACTCATCTGCTTTCGATTCACAATCAAGGAATTCACCTTGACATAAGATTTGGGAACAGTGCATTGCAGAAAGATAATTCAAGCCTGTGAGACGAGTAATAATTGCTTTAATCTTGGCTAATAAATCCATCACTTTCTGTTACAGATTTCGGTTACAGACGCTCTTTGCGTGACATTTGTTCCGGGTATAATTTTACAAACTGGGTGAGATCGCTGATCGCGGGGAGACAGTGGGAGCTTCAGCGGCCCCACTGTCAGGATGTGGAAGGATTCATGTTAGGTGTGTGTGGGGGAATTAGTGACATTTTTTGTAAAGGGCAGCGGGGGAGAAGGACTGAGAGCATTCAGTGTGGGACAGAAGGTGTTTAAAATGAGGCAACACATTGCCGATCCGCACAGAGCGCGTTAACTGACTCAGTACCACTCTGCTGCTGCTACAGAGCCGGTGGTTTCCACATTGTAGCGGTTTTCAGGTTCGAGCCCTGGTGGAAACATATATGTTTTAAACTTGCTGTGGCGAACAACTAGAGGCGAATTTATTCTCCTGTCAAATGGGCCACAGCGGCTTCTACCTTGTTCTTTAATTGCTCTTTATTTCACTTCACTGAGTTAGATATATTTCTTAAGGCTAAAGGGATCAAGGGATATGGGGAGAAGGCAGGGACAGGGTACTGAATTTGGATGATCAGCCATGATCTCATTGAATGACGGAGCAGGCTCCTAGTACCGACCCCTGGGGAACACCACTGTGTACCTTCCTCCAGTCAGAGAAACAACAGTTCAGCACTACTCTCTGTTTCATGTCACTTAGCCAATTTGACATCCATGCTGCCACTGTCCCTTTTATTACATGGGCTTAAGCTTTGCCGGCAAGCCTGTTACGTGGCACTTTATCAAATGCCTTTTGGAAGCCCATGTCCACCACATCGAATGAATTTCCCTCATCAACCCTCTCTTTCACCTCATCAAAAAATGCAATCAAGTTGGGAAAAGACGAGTTGCGTTTAACAAATCCGAGCAGACTTTCCTTAATTAATCCACACTTGTCCAAGTGACTGGTCATTTTGTGCAGGGTTATCCTTTCTAAAAACTTCCTCACTACCGACGTTAAACTGACTGGCGTGTAGTTGCTGGGTTGAACCTTATACACTTTTTTCAACAAGGGTGTAACATTTGCAATTCTCCAGACGTCTGGCACCACCCCATATCCAATGAGTATTGGAAGATTATGGTCAGTACCTCCGTAATTCCCACCTTTACTCCCCTCAGCATCCTAGGATCCATTTCAACTGGTCCTGGTACAGCCAGCTTTCTAGTACCTCCTCTTTATCAATTTTTATCCCATCCAATATTCAACTACAGCTCATTAACTGTAGCAGTGGGCCCGGGCGGCGCATCAGTAGACAGTTCGAAAAGACAAAGTCACTGTCTCGGTCTTAAGTGCTCTGCTCATCAAGAACAAACACACAAACAAAATGGTTTTACAATGCTTACCTCTTATCTCCAGTCAAATTTCTCAGTTGGCTCATTGGTATGATTCTCGCTTCGGGGTTATTGGTTGAAACTTGCGAGAGATCCCGGACGAGCCCTTATTATGCCCGCAAATTATGAACTTGCTGTTCGAACTTCTGGAAAACAAAACACTGGCTTTGATACAGAGCTTTTCACGAACTCAGGACGTCCCAAAGGGCTTTAACCCCATTGAAGTCCATTGAAGTGTTGTAATGTGGGGAAAAATGTGCCCAAATCACCCCCACATTAAACTCAACTCTTTGGGATAGAGTTCGGTGCAAAGACTCAGGCGCCTCAATGATGTGGACTTTCTTTGAATTAGTTCTGCTTGTAACTGCACTCGAGCTTGAAACAGCTCCTGGGCCTCCATCTCACGGGAGCAGAGTGTGGTCGCTGTGCAGCGGTTAGCAAGTAGATGACGAGCTTGGGGTTGAGAAGCGTCGCTTTCAATCTATGAAATTTCACCAAGGCCCAGAGAAAAGAAATGCTGAATGGAACAGTCCCTGTGAGCGATGGACTGAAGGGGACGATGCTCCGAGCTCAGCTGGAGAACGCGCAGTGCAGTAAAAGGGTTCGCAACCGTAAATGTCAGATTTATTAATCATGCAATAATTAGAAGTATAATTAACAACAGCTCTTAAACAAATCTTTGCGAATTTTAGCCGAGGAACTCCAACACGTTATAGTTCCGAGTTCGATATACAAGTTAATCAAACCTTTAACGAATTCTAAAGTATCTGTTCCAAACTTTTGATATATTTTCCTTGCCTCTACTACGTGACAATGTGCACGTTTAATAGTGTAACCTAACACAACTGCCCTCCTTCTGATGGAAGGTTTTGGACCAGAAAAGTTAAACCTGCTTCTCTCTCCACAGCTGCTGGCTGACCTGTTGAGTGTTTCCAGCACTTTCTATTTTTATTACCCGACCTTGTTACCAGAGTATCACTTCCCTTATCTCCTTACCACACTCCTTCCTTACATGTAGCCTTGTCTGACAAACAGGCTCCATTCGCACAACGGGATGTTCTGCTTCAGGCATTCATTGGAACTATAAGGGGAACCAGTGGAGGCAGCATATTTGGATTTCCAAAAGGCATTCGATAAGCAAACACGTAAAAGCCTGTTACACAAGATAAGGGCTCATGGCACTGGAGGTAATGTATTAGCAAGAATAGAGGTTTGGTTAATGGAGAGAAAATAGAGAGTAGGAATTATCGGGTCATTTTCAGATTGGCAGGCTGTAACTAGTGCGGTGCCGCAAGGATCAAGTGCACATGCTTCAGCTATTTACAGTCGATATTACTGACTTAGATGAAGGGACAGAGTGTAATGTATCCAAGATTTCTGATGATACAAAGCTAGGTGGGAAAGTAAGCTGTGAGAAGGACACAAAGAGCCTACAATGGGATATCGACAGATTAAGTGAGTGGGCGGGCAAGAAGGTGGCAGATGGAATATAATGTAGGGAAATGTGAGGTTATTCACTTTGGTAGGAAGAATAGACACACAGAATAATTTTAAATGGTGCAAAGCTATTAATTCTTTCGTTCTGCAAATGAAAGTTATGGGGTAAGTAATGGTAATTTATACAATTCTAATTTTTTCAAATCAGCTGAATGTAGTCAATTTCATCAGGTTGCGATTTAAAAACTGTGTTATAAAAGTCACTTTCCTGACCAGGAATCGAAATCGTGTTGCGGAGGTGAAAGGACTGGTTTTCTGAATCATTTAAAGGTGATCGCTATGAATCACGCAGCATAGGTTTAAAATCACGGCTACAATTTTTTTCGGTGTAGAAGAAGGGGATTGAATATGACTATAAAATCCCCATACAACGCCCGCGGTGAGAGAGGGTTCGAGCTTACAATTAAGTTAAGGCTGCGAAGTTGCCGCTGAGCTGATGCTGACGCCGATCAAAGGATGAGAAACCGCTCAATATAAAGGATGAGCTCACAAACATCAGGCACTGTGCAGTCTGGTCAACGTCAAGCCCCTCCTTTCTTATTCAGAGACATGAGCGGGAGTCAGACGCCACAAACTTTAATTAAAGGCACAGATACGAGTAACACTTCCAAATCTTTTCACTGTAAAATTATTTCACTTTATTTAATGGCTGACTGCATTGAATCTGAAAATGATCACCATGAGATTTTATGTTCGCTGCTGATTCGCTTTTCCGTGGACACTAATGCTCCAGTTTCCGTAGTGCAGCGACTATCATGTTTGCCTCCTACATGAACAGTTCCCAAATCGAGCCCGGGTGGATATGTTCGAGTGGAATATTTTTATTCTGCGCAATAACCGGTCCGGTTATATTGAACAAAATTTGCCCCAGATTCCTGATGTCGTAAGTAATGAACATTTTAAACCAGCCTCCTAAAATAAGACGGGCCTTGAAATTGCGATCGGAGATTTGGCTCCGGCTTACGCCTCCGAACCGAGAAACAAATCCCAATTAACTGGTGTCTCCGGAGTTTCACACACTTGCTATCTTGGGCCTGCTGGTGTACCATTGGCGCTCACGGTTCGGCAGCATCCCTGGATCCATGTTGGCCAGGCCAACCAATCTAACAGGGGAATTCCTATGATGCTTTATGTACAGAATCCCATAAGCATAATAGAAATCTCCAAATAAATAACATTTCACACCACGGAAGTAAGAATAAATGGTCACATCTTCAAAATAAATGAATTTAATTAAGCATTCAATGGTCTCATTCTGTGCCGTTATGACTCCTCTCTGTCCCACAGAACAGTGAGAGGGAAATAGAGGGCGAGCACGAATCCAACGAGGAACAGGTGCAGGAATTTTTTATACAGTTATTCATATGCCAGTAAATCTTTTAAAATTATTTCACTTGAACTTTTCCAAGGAGCATTTCAAGGAGCTGGGAAGAAGTTTAAAATTGGGGTTGTTAAATAATAAAATCCTCCCCGTCGGGGAATTGAACGCCGGTCTCCCGCGTGACAGGTGGGATACTCACCACTATACTAACGAGGAACTGAGAGCTGCAGTGTTTGATCAGAACTAGAATGGACCTGTGAACAGAGTGAGAAAGAGACAGAAGGGACAGACAGACAGAGAGAGAGACAGGGACAAAGAGAGAGGCAGAGACAAAGAGAGAGACAGATAGAGACAAAGAAAGAGAGACAAGCACAAAGAGTGAGTGGTCCCAGGGATGAGTTGACTTCATTTATGTTGAGAGACTGAGAAGCTGGAATTGTTTCCTGCAGAAGGTTAAGAGGAAATTTAATCGAGGTTTTTAAATTTGCAAGATGTTTTGATAAGAGTAAATAAGGAGAATCTGTTTCCAGTGGCAGGAGGGTCGGTAACTGCAGGAGACTAATTGAACCTAACCGGCAAAATTACCAGAGGGGAGATGAGTTTTTTTTTACCACAGCCAGTTGTTGTGTTCGGGAATGCGCTGCCTGAAAGGGCGGTGGAGCAGACACAATAGTAACTTTCCAAAGTGAATTGAATAAATAATTGTAAAGGAGAAATTTGCAGGACTATGGGGAAAAGCAGTGGAGTGGGACTATTTGAAGAGCTCTTTCAAAGTGCTAGTGCAGACTCAATGGGCTGCATGGCCTCCTTCTGTGCCGTATCATCTATGATTCTATGAATCTATGATTTAAAATTCAAATTGAATGTTTTGAAATATAAATGTAACATTTTAAAACGTAACAAAATTTACCTAAACGAATTTTAAATGTAAGTTTAGGTTTATATCACTTTAAAAATATATTTTAGTATTGATTTTAACCCTTACAGTCTTAAAAGAAAGCCTTATGCCTGCTATTATCAGGTGTAAGAGTTTCCTGGGCATTCGCTGGACAGTAGTTAGCCCAACTCTGTGACAGCAAAAGCGATGTTGTAGCGGATGCGGTGAATCTGTCAAAGCGAAACTTGACAGATCGCAAATTCTGGGCATGCGGATACCTGGCACTTGTGTAGTCGTTCTGAAGGCATACAATCGCCTATGCTGTGCATTCGCTGTAGGAAGCACCGTAAAATCCGGGCCATGGTGTAAAATGAGATATGCATTACAGTTCATCACATAGAAAGCACAATATATGTTAGTGAAGTATCTTTAGCATTTATGTCATTCTGTAAATTAAGATTATCGGTTAATTAATAATAATTAAGACAGTTTTCCAGGTTAGATGCGTGTTAGCATTGAAACAAAATTAGTTTAATTTAATAAAAAACTGTTATAAAAATGACTTCTCTGACCGGGAATTGAACCCGGACAGTAAGACTGCCAAATTCTAATCATGAGACTGCCAGGGAACACTGAAGTAAAGTGACGCAATAATCGTAATTAGAATGAGTCAATCTGTATTGGATACAAATTAATTTCGCGTGTTTACATGTAAAGCATTTCATGACTCTGCAGCTTATAGATCTATTTACATTATATCTGAAATATTTTGTCATTTATTGCGGTGCATCTATCTTCATTGGAAACCTCATTAAAGTGCTCGAACCTCTTCTATTTCCATCATACCTGCTGTACAACAGCCACAAATCAAATGTAATCTCACATGGCGCGCTGGCATCTTCCAGTTCTATATATGTATATAGAGAATTAATGGTGAAAGATCATCGACCTAAAGGTTACACATACATGTAAAAATACTGGAGTCAGTTGTACATTTATTTTCTTTATTTTTATAACATACTTCAGGATATTATTATATAAATATCTGTGTTTGAAACTGTGATTCTTCTGAATGGATTTTGGGTGTATCATTGCGCTGGTGATGAATAAATGTGAATGTATCTGTGTGTTATTGATCAATGTATTTGTGTGTATCGGTGTTCTGTATAAAGTCATTTGCGTGTAATTTAAAAGTAAGACAGAAACAAATAGCCAGAACATATTTTTGAATGAGACAGCTTCACCCAAATAAATGAATAAATAATACCGATACATGTAAATATTGGATAAGTAACTGAAGGAATGAAGTGTGCAGGACTACGGGGAGGTGGGACTAGCTGAAGGGCACTTGCAGAGAGTCGGCACGGGCTGGACGGGCCGAATGGCCTCATTCTATGCTGTATCCATTCTCTGATTCTATGATGTAGTTCTGTAGGTGGTGAAAGGCGACTACAGTGGCTGACCAGCACCTCAGGGATGGGCAATAAATGCTGGCCTTGCCAGCGAGACCTACATCCCAGAAACCAATCTAATAAAATACATCTAATTCAAGTTCTCATTGCTGTGAGATAACAATTAATATATTAATTATCCAGACTCATATGAGCTGCAAAGCAACCATGACCCCGACGTCATTTGAACACGCAGCCTCGGGATCAGGCACACTACCTTTGCGACACGAGGTCTAGACAGCTCCCAATCATATTCAGGTTGATATATCTATATATATAAAGCGGCTCTTCTGTCTGTCTGCCTGTCTGTCTGCCTGGTCTCTATACGTTTGGAAGTAACAGAGCGTACCGAAGCGCGCGTCGCCTCAAAAGAAAGCTTGCGATTCCGGACCGGTCATCGGCGTATTTACGTTTCGGCCGGACAAAAATCCCGCCCGCGGTATCCGAAAAACGTTCAGCGTTCCACTCATTAGCATCTCATTAGCGACCGTGTGACGTCGAGGTCTTCCTACAGTTGAGTGTCGAGTGACTCGACGATTGACCAATCCTACGCTTCGGTGGCCTGACCGGTCGACCAATCGGTGCGTGTGTGGGCGGGCCTTATCCTTCTGAACCGAGGTGAGTGGCCGCCATCTTGATTTTCCGCGATTTTTTCCCCCACTCTTTCTGTGTGTTAGGGAACTAAGGTAATTATTTCAATTATGTGTTAGGCAATTAATTAACAATTTATTTGAGTTTTATATTGTGTTTAGCAACCCCCCCCCTCCTCCTCACCCTCGCGCAGGGGGGACTCGGGGCCTGAAGCTGAAAAAATGTCTCTCTCTCTCTCTCTCTCTTTCTTCCCTCTCTCTCTCTCCTTCTCCTCTTCCCTCTCTCAACTTCTCCTCTTCCCTCTCTCCCCTTCCCTCTCTCTCCTTCTCCTCTTCCCTCTCTGTCTCTCTCTACTTCCCCCTCTCAGGTGTCGCGGACGGAGCACGGGCGCGCCGCCCGAAGTTTCCCGCTCGCTAACGGCCTTGCCGGCTCCCGCGGGCCGCTCGCACTGACCGTGCATGCGCCGCCCGCACTCACCGCGCATGCGCCTCCCACACTCACCGCGCATGCGCTGCCCGCCCGCCCGCAGCGGTCGTCCATCAGCCGCGCGATACGCGGGGGACCTCAGCAATGGCACCGGACCTCAGGCGCTAGGCAGGGGGAGGGGCCGGAGAGAGGGACAGAGGGGAGTGGGCGAGCGGGGGAGTGGGGGAGCGGGGGAGTGGGGGAGCAGGGGAGCGGGGGAGGGGAGGAGGGGAGCGGGAGGGGGGGAGCGGAGGAGGGGAGCGGGGGAGCGGAGGAGGGGAGCAGGGGAGGCGGGGAGCGGGGGAGGAGGGGAGCGGGGGGGGAGCGGGGGAGGAGGGGAGCGGGGGAGGGGAGAGGGAGGGGAGGGAGGGGAAGGGAGGGAAGGGAAGGGAGGGGAGGAAGGGAGGGAAGGGAGGGAGGGAAGGGAGGGAGAGAGGGGAGGGAGAGAGGGGAGGGATAGGACAGGGAGAGGACATGACAGGGAGAGGGGGGACACACAGGGGCAGGGAGACCAAACGCCCCAAAATTGCCCTCGCGCCCCAAAATTGCCCTCGCAACGCGGGGCTCCCCAGCTAGTATATATATATACAAGAATCATAGCTGGTCCCTGGTGGTCGACTGGAACTCACCCGGTTACGATTCTTAATCAAGGAATTCAGCGTGACAAATGATTTGGCTACAGTTCACTGTATAAATGTAATTCTAGTCTGTGAGACGAGTTATAATTGCTTGAATCACCGTTAATAAACCCAGTACTTTCTGTTACAGATTTAGGTTACAGACTCTCTTTGCGGGGCGCTTGTTCTGGGTTTAATATTACAAACTGGGTGACATGGCTTATCGTGATCAGGCAGGGGGAGGCTGAGCGGCCCCACTGTGTGGGTGCGGAAGAGAACACGTTAGGGGTGTGCGGGGGGAATCAGTGACATTTTTTGTAAAGGGCAGCGGAGAAGAAGGACTGAGAGCATTCAGTGTGGGACAGAAGTTGTTTAAAGTGAGGCAACACATTGCCGATCAGCACAGAGGGAGTTCACTGAGTCAGGTCCCCTCTGCTGCTGCTATAGAGCCGGGGTGTCCGCAGTGTAGCGCTTGTCACGTTCGAGGTTTGGCGAGCAACCAGAGGCGAATTTATCCTCATGTCAAAAGGGCCACAACGGCTTTTCCCTTGTTCTTTAATTGTTCTTTATTTCACTTCACTGAATAGATAACTTCGAGTGAGAGAAAACTGATCCACAGTGAGACCCATTTCATCTTATGTTCACTTTTAAACACTGGAATCTCCGAATCGCTGAAGTTCAGAAATGTAATCCATGAATCTGCAGGGTGGCAGTCAGTAAGAAACCGTTTCTGTCTGGATCCGGGAGAGGTTATGGCTTCCAACTGAAGATTGCCGGTACTGTCGATAGATTTTTGTTGGGGAAGCGTATTCATGGTTACGTAACCAAAGCGGGTAGATGGAGTGAAGATACAGATCAGCTCTAATTTAATTGAATGGCGCAACAGGCTCGAGGGGCTGAATCGCCTCCTCCTGTTCCTATGGAGTCACTGCAATACAATGCACCCGAGTGCTGGAGGGTTTCCGGTGTGTTGTGGTTATCGCATTCCGCTAACGCACGAAAACTCATTGTATCGAAAGTGGGTAGAGGCCATTTAATGCCTTTTCTCCATTCAAGTTTAGTGATTATGAAAACTGGAATAATTTGCATGCTTGGTTCAGTATAAATAAAATGCGCATTGACAGGCGAATTATGCCATTCAAATGGCAGCGTTACAATGAGTGAAGTAATTCTCAATAATATTTCCCAAAAAGGACACAGTTTGGGTTGCGGTACTGTAAGCAGGATTTGGGGAAAGTTGGCGCTGATTTAGGGAATCTCCCACTCGCGTGTCGCTATTTGACGAGCTGGGCATTATTATATTTAAAAATCGAGGCCGGCGACTTTCTCATTGAGAATGTGGAAAGCAGAACAACACAGATTAATAGGAAAACACAAGATCAGCGACAGGATTCAAATTGCAGTTTCAATCGGTCTGTCTGGCTGTCCTTTCAATAAGTAATAAAAAAAAGCGCGTCTCTAAAAATGTCCCCACCCTGTTATGATTCAGGAAACTGCACAGGGATATAGAGAAGAGGAAGAGCGAAGGGGAAAATACTGTTTCCAAGGAGAACTAATGCAGGGACTCCTCTGCTGCGCCTGGGGTGGCCTCCTGCAGCCCGGATACATTAACATCCTAACAGCTCATTAACTGTAGGAGTGGGACCGGGCGGCGCTTCAGAAGACAGGCCGAAAAGGCAAAGTCACTGTTTCGGTCTAAACTGCTCTGCTCATCAAGAATAGCCACACACACACGATGGTTTTACAATGGTTAGCTCCTCACCTGGCTAGGCTTTGAAGCTGCATTCTCGGTAGTCCGATTTTCGCTTCGGCGTTTGTTTAAAATTCCGAGAAGCCCACGGTTCAAATCCCAAATGAGCACTCGTGTCGCCGGCCACTATTCAACTTGCAGTTGAATCTTTTGCAGTCTCCCTTTAATAACCGATTACCATAATTTACAGAATGCAAAAATGGCGTAAACGCTCTTCAATGACGCATTTTCCCCTTTGTAAGTTATCAACTGTTAACCATATCTCATTTTACACATTGTATTTTTGGAATCTCGATTAAATTGCTAATTGCTTATGAAAGCAGAAATTTGGCGCAACTTTATTTAAAGCGAACAGGATCGTTCACTGCACATAACGAAATCCTGGCGAATGTAAATGTTTCCCGCCCGGGCTCGAACCCGGGACAATTCGCGTGCGAGGCGAACATGATAACATGTACATTACACCAACCGCTGCGGCATAGCCCACAGATAATAGAATCAGTAGTGAACAAAATATCGCCAAGTGCACATTTTCAGATTCAACGCAGTCAGCTTTTTCATCAATGAAAGAAGTTTTCAGTGAAACGATTTGGAAGTATGTGTTACTCGTATTTGTAGCTTTAATAAAAGTTTGTGACGTTTGACTCCCGCTCATGTCTCTTCTTCCT
Organism: Somniosus microcephalus; assembly: GCF_052327205.1. Taxonomy (NCBI): domain Eukaryota; kingdom Metazoa; phylum Chordata; class Chondrichthyes; order Squaliformes; family Somniosidae; genus Somniosus; species Somniosus microcephalus. The sequence continues at coordinate 2,254,515 of NW_028225182.1, read as the reverse complement.
CTGTTGAATAACAAAGGAGGGGCTGACGTTGACCAGACTGCACTGCGCCTGATATTTGTGAGCTCCTCCTTTATATTGACTGATGCTGTTTCAGCTGAACCAATCAGCACAGAGAGGCTTCACTGGTCAGTTCCCCTCTGTTGAAGATACGGACCCAGCAGTTCCCGTAGTGTAGTGGTTTTCACTGTTCACTTTACACGCGAAAGGTCTCCGGTTCGAGCCCGGGTGGGAACATTATGTTTAATGCTGCTGTGGATGAACAACCAGCGGGTTTATTTTAAGTGAAAAAGAAAATTATTGCAAATGCTGTAAATCTCAAATAGAAACGGAAAATAGTGGAACTTCTCAAGAGGTCAGGCAGTATATGTGGATAAAGAAACAGAGTGAACGTTTCAAGTCGATTACACTTCTGTTAGAATTGGGAAACGTGAGAGATGTATGGCTAGTTTATTCTCCTGTCAATAGGGCTACAGCGGCTCCTCCCTTGTTCTTTATTTAACTTCACTAGTCAGATACCTCTGAGTGAGGGAAAACTGATCCACAGTGAGGCCCATTTCATCGTTTGTTCCCTTTTAAACCCTGGAATCTCCGAATCCCTGAAGTTCAGAAATGTAATTCATTGATCTGCAGGGTGGCCGTCAGTGAGAAACCTTTTCTGTCCGGATCCGGAAGCGCAGCTAGATTCAGGCTCAAGATTGCCGCTACTGGCGATAACTTTTTGTTGGGTAAGGTTATTACGGGTTAAGGAAACAAAGCGGGTAGATGTAATGAAGATACAGATCAACCCTGATCTAATTGAATGGTGCAACAGGATCGAGGGGCTGAATGGCCTCCTCCTGTTCCTATTGAGTCGGTACAATGCAATGTACCCCAGTGTTGGAGGGTTTCCGGTGTGTAATGGTGATCGCTTTCCGAAAACTCAATGGTTCGAAAGTGGGCAGAGGCAATTTAAAGTATTTTCTCCATTCAAGTATAGTAAACATGAAAATTGAAATAGTTTGCATGATTGGTTCAGTATAAATAAAACACGCATTGACAGGCGAATTATGCCATTCAAATGGCAGCGTTACAGTGAGTGAAGTAATTCTCAATGGTATTTCCCATATAGGACACAGTTTGGGTTGCGGTACTGTAAGGAGGATTTGGGGAAAGTTGGCGCTGATTTATGGAATCTCCGCCGCGCGTGTCGCAATTTGACGAGGTGGGCCTTATTTTATTTAAAAATTGAGGCTGGGCACTTTCTCATTGAGAATGTGGAAGCAAAACAACACAGATAAATAGGAAAACACAGGGTCAGCGACGGGATTCAAAGTGCAGTTTCAATCGGTCTGTCTGAGTGTCCATTCAATAAGAAACAAATAAAACGCGTCTCCAAAAATGCCCCACACCGTGTTATGATTCCGGAAACTGAGCCAGGGGAGAAATAGAGACATAAAAGCACAGGGATATAGAGAGGTGGAAGAGCGAAGGGGAAATTACCGTTTCCACGGAGAACTAATGCAGAGACTCCTCTGCTGCGCCTGGAGCGCCCTCCTGCAGCCCGGATACATTAACACCCTAACAGCTCATTAACTGTAGCAGTGGGACCGGGCGGCGCTTCAGAAGACAGGTCGAAAAGGCAAAGTCACTGTCTCGGTCTGCAGTGCTCTGGTCATCAAGAATAGCCACACACACAAAATGGTTTTACCATGGGTAGCTCCTCACCTGGCTAGGTTTGAACCGGCGTTCTCGGGGATAAATTTTTCGCTTCGGTTGTTTGAATAAACTGCAGTGAAGCCCCAAATCCCAAACGAGCGCTCGTGGCGCCGGCCACTATTCAACCTGCAGTTGAATCTTTTGTAATCACCATTAAATAACCGATTACCTTAATTTACAGAATGAAAGAAAGGCGATACACACTTCAATGACGCATTTTGCCCTTTGTAAGTAATCAACTGTTAACCATATCTTATTTTACACATTGCATTTTAGGAATCTCGTTTATAATATTAATCGCTTATGAAAGCAGAAATCTGGGGCAACTTTTGCTAAAATTAACAGGACTATTCACTGAACAGAATAAAATGTTTGCGAATGTATTGTGTTTACTTGCGCTCGAACCGGGGACTTTCCACGTGTGAGGGAAGCGTGATAACCGCTACCCTACGGACACTGCTGCACGACTGATCAAAGAGAATAGAATCAGTAGTGAACAAAATATCCCACGGTGCTCATTTTAAGATTCAACGTAGTCAGCTTTTACGTCAAGTGAAAGATTTTATCAGTGAAACGATTGTAAGTAAGTGTTAATCGTATTTGTGCGTTAATTAAATTTTGTGCCGTCTGACTCCGGTTCATGTCTCTTCTTCCTCTGTTTAATAAGAAAGGAGGGTTTTGACGTTAACCAGACTGCACTGCGCCTGATATTAGTGAGCTCATCCTTTACATGAGTGATGCTGTTTAAGGTGAACCAATCAGCAGAGAGTTGCTTCACTGGTCAGTTCCCCTCTGTTAAAAGTCCGTAGCCAGCGGTTGCCTTAGTGTAGTGGTTATCACATTTGCTTTGCACGCGGTAGGTTCCCGGTTCGATCGCGGGCGAGAGCATTATGTTTAAGCTTGCTTCCGAGTTCATTCTCTAACCAAAAGGGCTGCAGTGACTGCTCACTTATTCTTTAATTGCTCTTATTTCACTTCACTAAATAGATAACTTTGAGTGAGAGTAAACTGATTCACCGAGGATCCATCGCGTGTGAGGTGAACACGGTAACCGCCACACTGCAGCCGATCAAAGGGCGAGAAACCACTCAATATAAAGGATGAGCGCACAGATATCAGGGGCAGTGCAGTCTGGTCAACGTCCAGCCCCTCCTGTTTTATTCAACGGAGGAAGAAGAGACATGAACGGGAGTCAGATGCCACAAACATTAATTAAAGGCACAAATGCGAGTAACACTTACAATCTTTTCACTGTGAAATTATTTCACTTGATTGCAAATCTGACTGCGTTAAATCTGAAAGTCAGCACCATTGGAGTTGATATTCACTGCTGATTCTATTTGCTGTGCACGGTAGAAATAACCGGTCCTGTTCAATTTGACAAAAGTTGGCCCAGATTCCTGGTGTCATCAGCAATGAACATTTTAAACCAGGTTCCTAAAGCACAGTGTGTAAAATGAGATATGGTTAACAGTTAACATGCAAAGCGCAGAACAAATGATTGAAGAATCGATTCTCGCTCCGTTAGCATTCCTTTAGTTGTGCAAAAGATAATTATCGGTGAATTAATGATGCTTTCCCGTGAAAATAAAACAACAGTTTAACAAAAGACGTCCGGTGAGTGGCAGGTAAGCGCTGCTTCTGCAGCTGTCTGACACCGAGTGGGAGTGGGATTTTAAAGCCCTTTTATTGAGGATCGTTTATATATATAAACATCCCCGCTTGTTGTTGTCGACCTCATGGCGCAACGTTAGCTGTGTGTTCAAAACAGGTCGGGTCACAACTTTTTTGGATAAATCCGGATTTAATATTTTCTTTGCTGTTTCACAATAACCAGACGCTTGCTCGAAATTCTGTCTCACTGTTTCCCCAGAGTCAGGGAGAGAAGAGCCTGATGGCATCAGTTAAATAAGCGGACAAGACACGATCATAGATGTTCGTTCAGAATCAACTTGCATGTGCCCCGACATAACGTTTAGAAGTCAGGATGGTCGAGCGGTCTCCCCTGGAGGTGTGGCTTCAGAACCCACTTCTGACATTCTTTATTTTTGATTAGGTTTGAGGTGTTGTATTAGTTTGAGGTGCTGTATTAGTTTGAGGTTCTGTATTAGTTTGAGGTGCTGTATTAGTTTGAGGTGCTGTATTAGTTTGAGGTGCTGTATTAATTTGAGGTGCTGTATTAGTTTGAGGTGATGTATTAGTTTGAGGTGCTGTATTAGTTTGAGGTGCTGTATTAGTTTGAGGTGATGTATTAGTTTGAGGTGCTGTATTAGTTTGAGGTGCTGTATTAGTTTGAGGTGCCGTATTAGTTTGAAGTGCTGTATTAGTTTGAGGTGCTGTATTAGTTTAAGGTGCTGTATTAGTTTGAGGCGCTGTATTAGTCTGAGGTGCTGTATTAGTTTGCGATGCTGTATTAATTTGAGGTGCTTTATTAGTTTGACCCGCTGTATTGGTTTGAGGTGCTGTACTACTTTGAGGTGCTGTATTAGTTTGAGATGCTGTATTACTTTGAGGTGCTGTATTAGTTTAAGGCGCTGTATTGGTTTGAGGTGCTGTATTAGTTTGAGTTGCTGTATTAGTTTGCAGTGCTGTATTAGTTTGAGGTGCTCTTTTAGCTTGAGGTGCTGTATTAGTTTGAGGTGCCGTATTAGTTGGAGGGGCTGTATTAGTTTGAGGTGCTGTATTATTTTGAGGTGCAGTATTAGATTGAGGTGATCTTTTAGTTTGAGGTGCTGTATTAGTTTGAGGTTCTGTCTTAGTTTGCATTGCTGTACTAGTTTGAGGTGCTGTATTAGTTTGAGGTGCTGTATTAGTTTGAAGTGCTGTATTTGTTTGAGGTGCTGTATTAGTTTGAGGTGCCATATTAGTTTGAGGCGCTGTATTAGTTTGAGGCGCTGTATTAGTTTGAGGAGCTGTATTAGTTTGAGGGGCTGTATTAGTTTGAGGTGCTGTGTTAGTTTGAGGTGCTGTATTAGTTTGAGGTGCTGTTTTAGTTTGAGGTGCCGTATTAGTTTGAGGTGCTGTATTAGTGTGAGGTGCCGTATTAGTTTGAGGTGCTTTATTAGTTTTACATGCTCTATTGATTTACCTGGGATGGCAGGAATGACGTATGAGGAGAGATTGGGTCGATTGGGCTTATACTCGCTGGAGTTTAGAAGAATGAGAGGGGATTTCATTGAAACATAAAAAATTCTAACATGAATAGAGAAACTAGATGCAGTAAGGACGTTCCCGATGGTGGGAGACTCCAGAACCAGGGGTCACAGTCTAAGGATAAGGGGTAAGCCATTTAGGACTGAAATGAGGAGGAATCTCTTCACCCAGAGAGTGGTGAACCTGTGGAATTCTCGAACACAGAAGGCAGTTGAGGCCAATTTATTAAATATATTCAAGAAGGGGTTAGATATATTTCTTAAGGCTAAAGGGATCAAGGGATATGGGGAGAAGGCAGGGACAGGGTACTCAATTTGGATGATCAGCCATGATCTCATTGAATGAAGGAACAGGATCGAGGGGCCGAATGGCCTACTCCTGCTCCTATCCTCTATCTTTCAAGACTTGAGGTGCTACATTAGTTTGATGCCCTGTATTAGTTTAAGGGGCTGTGTTAGTTTCAGGTGCTGTATTAGTTTGAGCCACTGTATTAGTTTGAGGTGTTGTATAAGTTTGAGGTGCTGTATTAATTTGAGGCGCTGTATTATTTTGAGGTGTTGTATTAGTTTGAGGTTTTGTATTAGTTTGAAGTGCTGTATTAATTTGAGGCGCTGTATTAGTTTGAGGCGCTGTATTAGTTTGAGGCACTGTATTAGTTTGAGGTGTTGTATAAGTTTGAGGTGCTGTATTAATTTGAGGCGCTGTATTATTTTGAGGTGTTGTATTAGTTTGAGGTTTTGTATTAGTTTGAGGTGCTGTATTAATTTGAGGCGCTGTATTAGTTTGAGGCGCTGTATTAGTTTGAGGCACTGTATTAGTTTGAGGTGCTGTATTAGTTTGAGGTGTTGTATTAGTTTGAGGTGCTGTATTAGTTTGGGGGGCTGTATTAGTTTGAGATGCTGCATTAGTTTGAGGTGCTGTATTAGTTTGAGGCGCCGTATTCATTTGAGGTGCTGTATTAGATTGAGGTGCTGTATTAGTTTGAGGCACTGTATTAGTTTGAGGCTCTGTATTAGTTTGAGGTGCTGTATTAGTTTGAGGTGCTGTATTAGTTTGAGGTGCTGTATTAGTTTGAGGCGCCTTATTCATTTGAGGTGCTGTATTAGTTTGAGGCTCTGTATTAGATTGATGTGCTGTATTAGATTGAGGTGCTGTATTACTTTGAGGCGCTGCATTATTTGACATCCTGCACTGGTTTGATGTGCTTTATTATTTTGAGTTGCTGTATTAGTTTGAGGTACTTTATTAGTTTCAGGTGCTGTATTAGTTTGAGGCACTGTATTAGTTTGAGGTGCTGTATTAGATTGAGGTGCTGTATTAGTTTGAGGTGCTGTATTAGTTTGAGATGCTCTATTAGTTTGAGGCGCTGTATTAGTTTGAGGCGCTGTATTAGTTTGAGGTGCTGTATTAGTTTGAGGTGCTTTATTAGTTTGAGGGGCTGTATTAGTTTGAGTTGCTGTATTCGTTTGAAGTTTTGTATTCTTTGATGTAGTGTACTATTGTGAGGTGTATGATTTTGAGCTGTTGCATTAGTTTGAGCCGCGATATTATTTTGAGGGATGTATTATTTTGAGGTGTTGTATTATTTTGACACAGTGCATTAGCTTAAGGTGTTGTATTATAATGACATAGTGTATTAGTTTGAGAATTTGTATTAGTTGGAGGTAGTGTATTATTTTGAGGTGTACTAGTTTGAGGTGCTGTAATAATTTGATGTGCCATATTAGTTTGACCTGTATTTGTTTGAGGTGCTCGATTAGTTTGAGGTGCTGCATTAGTTTGAGGAGCTGAATTGGTTTGAGGTGCTGTATTAGTTTGAGGTGCTATATTTTTTGAGGTGTATTAATTTGAGATTGTGTATCAGTTCGAGAATTTGTATTAGGTGAGGTCATGCATCCATTTGAACAGCTGTAATAGTTTGAGGGGCCGCGTAGAAGAGGTGAGGAAAGGATGTAAAAGTGACGTTTGGAACAGATACTTTAGAATCTGATACAGGTTTGATTAACTTGTATATCGAGATCGGAACTATAACGTATTTGAGTTCTCCGGTTAAAATTCGCAAGAATTTGTCTAAATGCTGTTGTTAATTATATGTCTAATTATTGCAGGATTAATAACTCTGACATTTAATGTTGCGAACACTTTGGCTGCACTGCGCGTTCTCCAGCTGTGCTCGGTGCGCCGTCCCCTTCAATCCATCGCTCACAGGGACTGTTCCTTTCAACGTTTCTATTCTTTGGCCCTTGGTGAAATTTCACAGATTGAAAGCGACGTGTCTCACCCCCGAGCTCGTCACCGACTCGCTAACCGCTGCACAGCGACCACACTCTGTTCCCGTAAGATGGAGGCCCAGAAGCTGCTTCAAGCTCGAGTGCAGTTACAGGCAGAACTCATTCAAAGAAAGTCCAAGACATTGAGGAGCCTGAGTCTTTCCACCAATCTCCTTCCCAAAGAGTTGAGATTCACGTGGGGTGAATTTGGGCACATCTTTCCCCACCTTACAGCACTTCAAAAATACTGCAATGGTTGTAAAGCGCTTTGGGCTGTCCTGAGCTCGTGAAAAGCGCTGTGTCAATGGGAGACTTTCTTTGCAATAGTTTCAACTGCAAGTTCAAAATCCGTGGACAAAAGTAGTGCACGACCAGGATTTCAACCCACAATATCTCGCAAGTTTCAAGCAGCGAGAATCATACCCCCTAGACCAAAGAGCCGACTGATTGGCGGTAATGCAGATTAAGAGGTAACCATGCTAAAACCATTTTGTGTGTGTGGCTATTCTTGATGAGCAGAGCACTTGAGACCGACACAGTGTCTTTGCCTTTTCGCCCTGTCGTCTGAAGCGCCGCCCGGTCCCACTCGTACAGTTAATGAGCTGTTAGGATGTTAACGTATCCGGGCTGCAGGAGGCCACCCCAGGCACAGCAGAGGGGTCTCTGCATTAGTTCTCCGTGGAAACAGTATTTTTCCCCTTCTCTCTTACTCTTCTCTATATCACTCTGTTTTTTTTTCTTATTTCTACCCCCGTCTCAGTTTCCTGAATCATAACACGGTGTGGGACATTTTTGGAGATGCGCTTTCTTTGTTAGTTATTGAAAGGACACCCAGACAGACCGATTGAAACTGCACTTTGAATCCCGTCGCTCACCCTGTGTTTGCCTATTAATCTGTGTTGTTTTGCTTCCACATTCTGAACCTCTTTAATGTAGCGACACGCGAGGGGGAGATTCACTAAATCATGCCAATTTTCCCCAAACCCTGCTTACAGGAGCACAAGCCAAACTGTGTCCTATATGGGACATATTATTGAGAATTACTTCACTCACTCTAACGCTGCCATTTGAAAGGTATAATTCGCCTGACAATGCGTGTTTTATTTGTACAAACATGTAAATTATTCCTGTTTTCATATTTAGTGATCTTGAATGGAGAAAAGGCAATAAATTGCCTCTAACCACTTTCGAACCATTGAGTTTTCACGTGTTAGCGGAATGCGATAACTATTACACACCAGAAACCGTCCAGCATCGAGTACATTGCATTGCAGCGACTCCATAGGAACAGGAGGAGGCCATTCAGCCCCTCGAGCCTCTTCCGTCATTGAATTAGATCAGGGCTCGTCTGTATCTTCAGTCCATCGACCCGCTTCGGTTCCTTAACCCTTAATACCCTTACTCAACAAAAATCTATCGACAGTACCGGCAATCTTGAGCCTGAAAGCAGAACCGCTACCGGATCCAGAGAGAAAAGGCTTCTTACTGACGGCCACCCTGCAGATTAATGGATTATATTTCTGGATCAGTTTTCTCTCACTCAAAGTTATCTATTCATAGAAACAGAGAAACATAGAAGGTAGGAGCAGGAGTAGGCCACTCGGTCTGTCGAGCCTGCTCCGTCATTCAATGAGATCATGGCTGATCATCCAAATTCAGTGCCCTGTCCCTGCCTTCTCCCCATATTCCTTGATCCCTTTAGCCATAAGAAAATATCTAACTCAGTGAAGTGAAATAAAGAGCAATTAAAGAACAAGGTAGAAGACGCTGTGGCCCTTTTGACAGGAGAATAAATTCGCCTCTGTTTGTTCGCCACAGCAAGTTTAAAACATATTTATTTCCACGCGGGCTCGAATCTGATAACCGCTACAATGTGGAAATCACCGGCTCTGTAGCAGCAGCAGAGGGGCACTGAGTCAGTTAACTCCCTCTGTGCTGATCGGCAATGTGCTGCCTCAATGTAAACAGCTTCTGTCCCACACTGAATGCTCTCAGTCCTTCTCCCCCGCTGCCCTTTACAAAAAATGTCACTGATTCCCCCCGCACACCCCCAACGTGAATCCTTCCACATCCTGAGAGAGGGGCCGCTGAAGCTCCCACTGTCTCCCCGCGATCAGCGATCTCTCCCAGTTTGCAAAATGAAATGCGGAACAAATGTCACGCAAAGAGCGTCTGTAACCGAAATCTGTAACAGAAAGTAATGGATTTATTAACCAAGATTAAAGCAATTATCACTCGTCTCACAGACTTGAATTATCTTTCTGTAATTTACTGTTCACAAATCTTGTGTCAACATAAATTCCTTGATTGAGAATCGAAAGCAGGTGAGTGTCATTCGACCACCAGGAACCAGGTATGATACTTCTGTATATATGAACTTGAATACAAAACAAAACCTGTTTAGACCTCCTGGCGCAACGGTAGCGCGTCTGAATTCAGATCAGAAGACTGGGTGTTCAAATCACGTTGGGATCACTATTCTTTTACAACTCATATCAGTCTGGACAATTAATATCTTATTTGTTAATTCACAACGATGAGTACTGGTATTAGATATATTTTTTATATTCGTTCCTGGGATGTCGGTCTCGCTGGCAAGGCCAGCATTTATTGCCCATCACCGAGGTGGTGGTGGATCACTGTAGTCGCCTTTCACCACTTACAGATAGATCCACATCACAGAATCAGAGAATGGATAGAGCACAGAAGGAGGCCATTCGGCCCGTCCAGCCCGTGCCGGCTCTCTGCAAGAGCCCTTCAGCTAGTCCCACTCCCCCGCCCTCTCCCCGTAGCCCTGCACATTTTATTTCCTTCAGGCACTTATTCAAGATTTCCATGCATCTGTGTTATTGATTTATTTATTTGGGGGAATCTGTCTCATTCAAAAAGCATGTTCTGGCTCTTTATGTCTGTATTCCTTTTAAATGCCACGCAAATACATTTATACAGAACACAGATACACACAAATACATTGAGAAATAACACACAGATACAATCACATTTATTCATCACCAGCTCACTGATACACCTAAAATCCATTTAGAAGAATCTCACTTTCAAACACAGATATTTATATATTGACAACCTGATGCATATGATAAAAGTCAAGAAATTAAATGTACAACTGACACACAAGGGGAGACTGGATAGGCACTTGAGGGAAATAAACTTTCAGGGCTACGGGGATCGAGCGGGAGGAATGGGACTGACTGGATTGCTCCACAGAGAGCCGGCACGGACTCGAAGGGCCGAATGGCCTCCTTCTGTGCCGCTGTGACTCTATGACTCAATGACATGCAAAGGATCGCATCAGAACACAAACACTCACTTGATATAGAAGCATGCCACCCATGTACACACAGTCACAGCTCATATTGTCACACGAAGCTGGTTCCATTTCTGTGAAAAGTCTACACGCCAAAAGTTTAATTGTTTTTCACAAACTGCCCGCCCTGTTGTGTATTTGGAGCAGTTTCCTACTTTCAAAGTGGCGATTCTGGGGCTGGGTCCGTGTCATAAACACTCAACATATTAAACCAAGGCTCCTAAAATACAATGAGCTCGGGATGAAGGTTCAACACATGCTGAGGGCTAATTAAATGATTGAAGTTCCACAAAATAACTTTATGGATTAATAAATGATGTTTAAACCAATTATTCTTTTTTCCACATGAAAGTCATGTAATTCATTTAAATCAGGTCTCGAATTAAAAACTGTTACTCCCCTGACCTGGAATCAAATCCAAGAGAACGCTGAATCCTACCCACTAGGGAACGTTGCATTGCACCGTCACAATATTTATCAATGCATGTGAGTCTATTTGGAGTAAAGTATGCAATAGCGAAATACTGCAGAGGCTGGGAATCTGACATAAAAACAGAAAATTCTAGAAATACTCAGCAAGTCAGGCAGCATCTGTGGAGAGAGAAACAGAGTTAACGTTTCAGGTCGATGACCTTTCGTCAGAACTGGGAGAAGTTAGAGATGAAACAGATTTTAGGCAAATGGGGGAGAGGAGGAAACAGCAAGAGGCAATATTAGTGATAAGGTGGAAGGCAGGAGAGATTAAATGACAAAAGGGATGAAGGTGCGAGGCAAAAGGAGATGGCAATGGGACAAGTAAAGGAAGGAGAGATGGGACCAGAGGAGGTGTAAATGGGAATGGCAGAATCATCAACAGCTGCCATCTGAAAAAATAGGAGCAGAGGTTATGGTCTGAAATTGTTGAACTCGATGTTGAGTCCAGAATGCTATAAATATTTTTACATGTATGTGTAATCTTTAGGTCAATGACCTTTCGTCATTAATTCTCTATATACAGATATAGAACTGGAAGATGCCAGCGCGCCGTGTGAGGTTACATTTGAGTTGTGGCTGTTGCACAGCCGGTATGAGGGAAACAGAAGAGGTTGGAGCATTTTACTGAGGTTTCGAATGAAGATAAATGCACCCCAATAAATCACAGAATCACAGAATCACAGAAACCCCACAGTGCAGATAGAGGCCATTTCTGCCCGTCGAGCCTGCACCGACATACATTCCACCCGATCCCCGTAACCCCTACACCAACACATATCCCACCCTATCCCCGTAACCCCACGTATTTAATCCCCCTAACACTAAGGGTCAATTTATCATAGCTTCAGGTACATGTAACTAGATTTGTAAGCCTCAGTGTCATGAAATGCTTTTTGATGTAAACAATCAAAACGAATTTGTATCCAATACGGATTGACCCATTCTACTACAATTATCGGATTTGGCTTCCGTGTTCCCTGGCAGTCTAGTAGTTAGAATTCGGCACTTTCACCACCGCAGCCCCGGTTCGATTCCTGGTCAGGGAAGTAATTTTTGTAACAGTTTTTAATTAATTTAAACTAACTTGTTAAAATTACTTACATGTATCTAATGTGAACAAATGTTTTAATTACCATTAATTAACCGATAATCTTAATTTGCAGAATGAATTAAATGCTAAAGATACTTCAATAACGTGTATTGTGCTTTCTATGTGATGAACAGTTATGCATATCTCATTTTACACCATGGCCCGGATTTTACGGTGCTTCCGACAGCGAATGCACAGCGTAGGCTCTCGTATTCCTTCAGAACCACCCCGCAAGTTTCAGGTTTCCGCACGCCCGAAAGCCCAGAGCTTGTGATCTGTCAAGTTTCGCTTGGACAGAGCCACCGCATCCGCTACAACATCACTTTTGCTGGTGCAGAGTTGGGCTAACTACTGCCCAGCGGATGCCCAGGAAACCCTTACACCTGGTAATAGAATCATAGAAATTTACGGCACAGAAAGAGGCCATTCGGCCCTTCGTGTCCACGTTGGTCGAAAGAGCTATCCAGCCTAATAGCAGGCGTAAGACCTTCTTTTGCCATTGCACGGGTGAAAATAAATGTTAAAATATTTTTTTTTAATGATATACACATACATACATTTTAAATTAGCTTAGGTAAACTCTGGCCCGCTTTAAAATGTTCAAATATATATTTCATAAAATTAAAAATTGTATTTTAAATGTTTAATTAATTTCATTAAGTTTGAACAAGTCATCATTTATTTTTATTTCCGTGGTGTGAAATGTTATTTATTTGGAGGTGTCGACTATGTTATGGGGTTTCTGTACATAAATGGAATCCCCATTACCCTCATAGGAACCCCCCTTTTTGATTGGTTGTTCTGGCCCATGTGATCTCAGGGATGCTTGCGAACCGTGTGCGCCCCTGGGATCCGTGGGCCTTTATGCAGGTGGACGCCAGCAGGCCCAGGGCGGCAAGAGTGCGAAGCTCCGGAGACACCAGGTAATTCGGATTTGTTTTTCGATTCCGAGGCCTTCGCCGGTGGCGAGCCCCCGATCGCAATTTCCAGGCCAATGTATTTCAGGAGTCTGGTTTAAAATGTTCATTGCTTATGTCACCAGGAGTCTTGTGCAACTTTTGTTCAATTTAACAGGACCGGTTATTGCACAGAATAACATTTTCTGGAACATGAATACTGCAGTTGTGGCCGAACCAGTGTTTTATAAAGGTTCATCATAACTTCCTTGCTTTTGTGCTCTATGCCTCTATTTGTAAAGCCCCGGGTTCCATAAGCTTTTTAAACTGATTTCTCAACCTGTCCTGCCACCTTCAATGATTTGTGCACATATACCCCCAGGTCTCTCTGTTCCTGCACCCACTTTGGAAATGTATCCTTTAATTTATATTGCCTCTCCTCATTCTTCCAACCAAAATGTATCACTTCACAGTTTTCTGCATTTAACTTCATCTGCCACCTGTCCGCCCATTCCACCAGCCTGTCCATGTCCACTTGGAGTCTATCACTACGCTCCTCACTGCTCACTATACTTCCAAGTTTTGTATCATCAGCAAATTTTGAAATTGTGCCCTGGACACCTAACTCCAAATAATTAATATATGTCAAGATGGGCCGTGGTCCTAGTACCGACCCCTGGGGAACACCTTCCTCCAGTCAGAGAAATAACCATTCACCACTACTCTGTTTCCTGTCTCTTAGCCAATTTCACATCCATGCTGCCACTGTCCCTCTTATTCCATGGGCTTCAACTTTGCTGGCAAGCCTGTTATGCGGCACTTTATCAAGTGCCTTTTGGAAGTCCATGTTCACCACATCAACCGCATTTCCCTCATCAACCCTTTCTTTCACCTCATCAAATAATTTAATCAAGTTTGTAAAAGACGATTTGCCTTTAACAAATCCGTGCAGACTTTCCTTAATTCATCCATACTTGTCCAAGTGACCGGTCATTTTGTCCAGGATTATCCTGTCTAAAAGCTTCCTGACTACCGACGTTAAGCTGACTGGCCTGTAGTTGCTGGGTTGAACCTTATACTCCCTTTTGAACAAGGGTGTAACATTTGCAATTCTCCAGACGTCTGGCACCACCGCCGTATCCAATGAGCATTGGAAGATTCTGGCCAGTAACTTCACAATTTCCACCTGTGCTTCCCTGAGCATCCTAGGATGCATTTCATCTGGTCCTGGTGACTGATGGAGGTAAATACAGCCAGCTTTCCTGGTACCTCCTCTTGAACAATTGTTATCACATCCAATATCTCAACCACAGCTCAATAACTGTAGGTCTGGGACCGGGCGGCGCTTCAGAAGACAGGTCCAAAAGGCAAAATCACTGTCTCGGTTTCAAGTGCTCTGCTCATCAAGAATAGCCACATAGACAAAATGGTTTTTACAATAGTTACCTCTTATCTCCACTACTTTTAACCAGTCGGCTCCTTGGTTTTCAGTATGTTATGGGAAAATGAGAGCTGCAGCAAACCGGCGTCCAGAAGAGAATATAAACAAAAGGTTTACAGCCAGCCTTTCTAGTACCTCCTCTTGATCAATTTTTATCCCATCCAATATCTGAACCACAGCTCATTAACTGTAGGTCTGGGACCGGGCGGCGCTTGAGAAGACAGGTCCAAAAGGCAAAGTCATTGTCTCGGTCTCAAGTGCTCTGATCATCAAGTAAAACCACACAGAAAAAATGGTTTTACAATGATTAGCTCTTATTTCCAGTATTATTTATCAGTTGGCTCGTTGCTTTAGAGGTATGATTCTCGCTTCGGGGTTATTAGTTTGAAATCTGACGAGAGGTCACGGGTTCAAATCCCGGACGAATACTTATTTTGCCCGTGAATTATGAACTTGCTGTTCGAACTTCTGCAAAAAAAAACACTGGCATTGATACAGGGCTTTTCACGAACTCAGGACGTCCCAAAGCGCTTTATAACCATTGAAGTACCTTTGAAGTGTTGCAATGTGGGGAAAGGCGTGCCCAAATCACCCCCACATGAATCTCAACACGTTGGGGAGGTGCAAAGAATCAGGCGCCTCAATGACTTGGACTTTCTTTGAATGAGTTCTGCTTGTAACTGCACTCGAGCTTAAAACAGCTCCTGGGCCTCCATCTCACGGGAGCAGAGTTTGGTCGCTGTGCAGCTGTTAGCGAGTCGGTGACGAGCTCGGGGTTGAGACGCGTCGCTTTCAATCTATGAAATTTCACCAAGGTCCAGAGAATAGAAACGCTGAATGGAACAGACCCTGTGAGCGATGGACTGAAGGGGACGGCGCTCCGAGCACAGCTGGGAAACGCGCAGAGCAGTAAAAGTGTTCGCAACAATAAATGTCAGATTTATTAATCCTGCAACAATTAGAAGTATAATTAACAACAGCTTTTAAACAAATCTTTGCGAATTTTAGCCGAGGAACTCCAACACTTTATAGTTCAGAGTTCTATATACAAGTTGCTCAAACCTTTATCGAATTCTAAAGTATCTGTTCCAAACTTTTGATATCTTTTCCTTACCTCTACTACGTGACAATTTGCACGTTTAATAGTGTAACCTAACACAACTGGCCACCTTCTGATGGAAGATTTTCGACCTGAAACGTTAACTCTGCTTCTCTCTCCACAGATGCTGCCTGACCTGCTGAGTGTTTCCAGCACTTTTATTTTTATTACCCGACCTTGTTACCAAAGTATCACTTCACTTATCTCCTTACCAAACTCCTTCCTTACATGTAGCCTTGTCCGACAAACAGGCTCCATTGGCACAACGGGATGTTCTGCTTCAGGCATTAATTGGAACTATAGGGGGAACCAGTGGAGGCAGCATATTTGGATTTCCAAAAGGCATTCGATAAGGCACCACGTAACAGGTTGTTACACAAGATAAGGGCTCATGGGACTGGAGGTAATGTATTAGCAAGAATAGAGGATTGGTTAACGGACAGAAAACAGAGATTAGGGATAAACGGGTCAATTTCAGATTCGCAGGCTGTAACTAGTCGGGTGCCGCAAGGATCAAGTGCGCATGCTTCAGCTATTTACAGTCTATATTACTGACTTAGATGAAGGGACAGAGTGTAATGTATCCAAGTTTTCTGATGATAAAAAGCTAGGTGGGAAAGTAAGCTGTGAGGACACAAAGAGCCTACAATGGGATATAGACAGATTAGGTGATTGGGCGGGCAATCAGGCGGCAGACGGAGTATAATGTAGGGAAATGTGGGGATATTCACTGTGGTAGGAAGAATAGACAAACAGAATATTTTTTAAATGGTGCAAAGCTATTAATTCATTCATTCTGCAAAAGAAAGTTATCGGTTAATTAATGGTAATTAAAACAATTCTAAATTTTCCCATCAGCTGAATGTAGTCAATTTCATCAGATTTTGATTTTAAAACTGTGTTATAAAAGTTAATTTTCTTACCAGGAATCGATCCCGTGTTACGGAGGTGAAAGGACTGGTTTTCTGAATCATTTAAAGGTGATCGCTATGAATCATGCAGCATTATTTTAAAATCACGGCTACAATTTGTTTCGGTGCAGAAGAAGGGGATTGAAAATGACGATAAAATCACTATGCAACGCCCGCGGTGAGAGAGGTTCGAGCTTACAATTAAGTTGGTGCTGCGAAGTAATCGCTGAGCTGATGCTGACGCCGGTCAATGAATGACAAACCGTTCAATATAAAGGATGAGTTCACAAACACCAGGCGCAGTGCAGTCTGGTCAATGTCAAGCCTCTCCTTTCTTATTCAGAGACATGAGCGGGAGTCAGACGCCACAAACTTTAACTAAAGGCACAGATGCGAGTAATACTTCCAAATCTTTTCACTGTAAAATTATTCACTTTATTTAATGGCTGACTGCATTGAATCTGAAAATGATCACCATCAGATTTTATGCTCGCTGCTGATTCGCTTTTCCGTGGACACTAACGCTCCGGTTTCGGTAGTGCAGCGACGATCATGTTCGCCTCCGACATGAACAGTTCCCAAATCGAGCCTGGGTGGATATGTTCGAGTGGAACATTTTTATTCTGCGCAATAACCGGCCCAGTTATATTGAACAAAATTCGCCCCAGATTCCTGATGTCGTAAGTAATAAACATTTTAAACCAGCCTCCTAAAATACGATGGGCCTTGAAATTGTGATCGGAGGTTTGGCGCCGGCTTACGCCTCCGAACCGAGAAACAAATCCCAATTAACTGGTGTCTCCGGAGCTTCGCACTCTTGCGGTCTTGGGCCTGCTGGCGTACGCAAGCATAAAGGCCCACGGATACCATTGGCGCTCACGGTTCGGCATCATCCGTTGGCCAGGCCAACCAATCACACAGGGGATTCCTATGATGCTTTATGTACGGAATCCCATAAGCATAATAGAAATCTCCAAATAAATAACATTTCACACCACGGAAGTAAGAATAAATGGTCACATGTTCAAAATAAATGAATTTAATTAAGCATTCAATGGCCTCATTCTGTGCCGTTATGACTCCTCTCTGCCCCACACAACAGTGAGAGGGAAATAGAGGGAGAGCACGATTCCAACGAGGAACAGGTGCAGGAAGTTTTTATACAGTTCTTCTTATGTCGGTAAATCTTTTAAAATTATTTCACTTCAACTTTTTCAGTTCAACTTTTCCAAGGAGCATTTCAAGGAACTGGGAAGAAATTAAAAAATTGGGGTTGTTAAAAAGAAACCTGCCCGTCGGGGAATTGAATCCCGGTCATCCCGCGAGACATGCAGGTATACTCACCACTATACTAACGTGGAACTGAGAGTTGCAGTGTTTGATCAGAACTAGAAGCTAACTGTGAACAGAGTGAGAAAGAGACAGACAGAGAGATAGAGAGACAGCGACAAAGAGGGAGGCAGAGACAAAGAGAGTGACAGGGACAAAGAGAGAGACAGAGACAAAGAGAGAGACAGGGACAAAGAGAGAGGCAGGGACAAAGAGTGACAGATAGAGACAAAAAAGAGAGACAAGCACAAAGAGCGAGTGGCCCCAGGGATGAGTTGACTTCAGTTATGTTGATCGACTGAGAAGCTGCAATTGTTTTTCCGCAGAAGATTAAGAGGAAATTTAATCGTGGTTTGTAAATTTACAAGATGTTTTGATAAGAGTAAATAAGGAGAATCTGTTTCCAGTGGCAGGAGGGTCGGTAACTGGAGGACACCAATTGCAACTAACCGGCAAAAGGTACCAGAGGGGAGATGAGGAGTTTTTTTTACCGCAGCCAGTTGTTGTGATCGGGAATGCGCTGCCTGAAAGGGCGGTGGAGCAGACACAATAGTAACTTTCAAAAGAGAATTGAATAAATCATTGTAAAGGAGAAATTTGCAGGTGTGCAGGTTAGGTTGATTGGCTATGATAAATTGACCCTTAGTGTTAGGGGGATTAAATACGTGGGGTTACGGGGATAGGGTGGGATATGTGTTCGTGTAGGGGTTACGGGAATCGGGTGGGACATGTGTCGGTGCAGGCTCGATGGGCCGAAATGGCCTCTATCTGCATTTCTGGGTTTCTGTGTGATTCTGTGCGAAACATCAGGGGAGTGGGATTATTTGAAGAGCTCTTTCAAAGTGCCAGCACAGACTCAATGGGCTGCATGGGCTCCTCATGTGCCGTATCAATCTATGATTCTATGAATCTATGATTTAAAATTCAAATTGAATGTTTTGAAATATGAATGTAAAACTTAAAATTTTAAACCTTGACAAAATTTACCTAAACGAATATTAAGTGTATGTTGATAGATTTTAGTTAACCAACGGTATTAAGGGATCATTGAAGTCTGTGAGACACTTCATAATTGTTTCTATTATCATTAATCAACCCACAACATTTTGTTGCACACTGCAGGAATTGCTAACATGTATACCGGATGACAGTCAAACTTCAATAACTTTTTATAGAATCATAGAAAATTGCCTGAACCCCTGTGGTTAATGAAGGGAATTTTAATGGTTGAGTTCCGTATACACCTTGGAATTCTGGAAAACATGGTTTGTAGTTTGCAGAAACGGGGCTTAGATCTGCTGTTGTGAACCGAGTTAAAGCTGCAGGATCCTTGAATAATCTTTCACAATTCAACTGAAAGCAGCCGAAATGTGCGATTTTGAGAGGGGCTGTCTGCACGGTCAGGGCTGGAAACGGAAGTGAGCGAGCGAAACCGTAGTGTTCTGTGTGTGTGCACAACTGTACAGAATAACACAAATGGAACAGGACTTTGTTACATTGCATAACAAATGCGAATTGGTCCATTTCTCTGCGATTTAAATGAACATGATTTACAAAATGTTACCGCCCGGCTTCGAACCGGGGACTTTTCGCGTGTTAGGCGAACGTGATAACCACTACACTACGAAAACGCTGAATCAAATAATCGCCTTTTGCTATAAATCTATGCATCTATGAAGAAAGTTTTTAAAGTTTGACTGCCACCCAGCAAACATGTTACAATTTCCTTCAGTGTGCAACACACATTTTTGTTGGTTTTAATACAATTATTAAGATCTCACAGACTTCAATTGTCTTTGTCAGAACTGAAATCCCTGACTGGGAATCAAACCTGATTGTTTTCAATGTTGATAGGTTTGTCCGATGAGGAGAGATTGAGCAGATTGGGCCTATAATCTCTGGAGTTCAGAAGAACGAGAGGAGTTCTCATTGAAAGGTACAATTTTCATGGAGGGCTTGAAAGGGTAGAAGCTGAGAGGTTGTTCCCCCTGGCTGGAGAGTCTAGAACTAGGAGGCAGAGTCTCAGGATAAGGGGCCGGCCATTTGAGACTCAGATGAGGAGACATTTCTTCACTCAGAGGCTTGTGAATCTTTGCAATTCTCAACCTCAGAGGGCAGTGGATGCTCAGTCATTGAGTATATTCAAGGATTTGGGAGTCCTTTTACACAGAATACAGAAATTAACGTTTGTGAGCTCATCCTTTATATTGAGCGGTTTCTCGTCCTTTAATCTGTGTCAGCTTTCGCTCAGCGGTTACTTCGCAGCACAAACTTCTTTGTAAGTTCGAACTCTGTCTCACCGCGGGCGCAGTCTGGGCTTTTTTCAATCCCCTTCAACACCGAAACACATTAAAGCAGTGATTTTAATTTAGCAGTGTGACATTTTTCGAGGCAACATTAAATGATTCAATAACGTATTCCTATCAGTGTTGCGAGCTGGGTTCGATTCCCGGTTAGAGAAGAAATTTTGATATCACCGTTTCTTATTCATGAATGCGATGTAATTTTATTAAATTAATTACATGCATCTAATGTGAATAAATAAGAACTGCTATAATCACCATTAATTAACCGGTAACTTTATTTTGCAGAATGAAAGACAGGATAATATGGTTTCTGAGGGACAGTCGAAACTTCATTCATTTATTTTGCTCTTTGCATCTCCTGAACTGTTAACCCATATCTCATTTTACACATTGCATTTTCGGAGAATAGTTTAAAATCTTCTTTGCTTGAGAGATCAGCGATCTGGGGCAAGATTTGTAAAATTTATCGGGACCGGCTATTTCACAGATAAAACCTATTCTATCACATGATGTTTTCAGCCCACACACTGACCAATCTTTGCTAGGCCCCAAGTGGATGATCTGACACTTGAACGCGTTGAACTCCATTAATCACTGGTCAGGGGAGATTTAATCGAGGTGATCAAAATTATGGGGGAAAAAGTTTCCACTGGCAGGAGTGTCAGCAGGGCTATGGGGGAAGAGCAGCGGAGTGGGGCTGATTGGATAGCTCGTTCAAAGATGCATCATGAATTGCTCATTTTAACCTGCGATTGATAGATTTTAGTTAACCAACGTTATTAAGGGATCATTGAAGCCTGTGAGACACTTCATAATTGTTTCCATTATTAATAATCAACCCACAACATTTTGTTGCACACTGCAGGAATTGTTAACATGTATAACGGATGACAGTCAAACTTTAATAACGTTTTATAGAATCAGAGAAAATTGCCTGAACCCCTGTGGTTAATGAAGGGAAGTTTAATGTTTGAGTTCCGTATACACCTTGGAATTCTGGAAAACATGGTTTGTAGTTTGCAGAAACGCGGCTTAGATCTGCTGTTGTGAACCGAGGTAAAGCTGCAGGATCCTTGAATAATCTTTCACAATTCAACTGAAAGCAGCCGGAATGTGCAGCTTTGAGAGGGATTGTCTGCAGAGTCAGGTCCGGAAACGGAAGTGAGCGAACGACACCGTAGTGTTCTGTGTGTGTGCAGAACTGTACAGAATAACACAAATGTAACAGGACTTTGTTACATTGCATAACAAATGCGAATTGATCCATTTTTCTACGACATAAATGAACATGATTTACAAAATGTTGTCGCCCGGTTTCGAACCGGACACTTTTCGCGTGTTAGGCGAACGTGATAACCACTACACTACGGAAACATTGAATAAATATGTCGCCTTTGACTATAAATCTATGAATCTATGAAGAAAGTTATTGATGTCTGACTGTCACCCAGCAAACATGTTACAATTTCCTTCAGTGTGCAACACACATTTTTGTTGGTTTTAATACAATTATTAAGATTCTCACAGACTTTAATTGTCTTTGTCAGAACTGAAATCCCTGACTGGGAATCAAACCTGATTGTTTTCAATGATGATTGGATTGTCCTATGAGGAGAGATTGAGTAGATTGGGCCTATAATCTCTGGAGTTCAGAAGTACGAGTTGTGTTGTCATTGAAAGGTACAATTTTCTTGGAGTGCTTGAAACGGTAGAAGATGAGAGGTTGTTTCCCCTGGCTGGAGAGTCTCGAATTAGGAGGCAGAGTCTCAGGATAAGGGGCCGGCCCTTTGAGACTCAGATGAGGAGACATTTCTTCATTCAGAGGTTTGTGAATCTTCGCAATTCTCAACCTCAGAGGGCAGTGGATGCTCAGTCATTGAGTATATTCAAGAATTTGGGAGTCCTTTTACACAGAATACAGAAATTAACGTTTGTGAGCTCATCCTTTAGATTGAGCGGTTTCTCGTCCTTTAATCGGTGTCAGCTTTCGCCCAGCTGTTACTTCACAGCAGCAACTTCTTTGTAAGTTCGAACTCTGTCTCACCGCGGGCGCAGTCTGGGCTTTTTTCAATCCCCTTCAACACCGAAACACATTAACGCAATGATTTTAATTTAGCAGTGTGATATTTTTCGAGGCACCATTAAATTATTCAATAACGTATTCCTATCAGTATCGCGAGCTGGGTTCGATTCACGGTTAGGGAAGAAATTTTGATATCACCGTTTCTAATTCATGAATGCGATGTAATTTTATTAAATTAATTACATGCATCTAATGTGAATAAATAAGAACTGCTTTAATCACCATTAATTAACCGGTAACTTTATTTTGCAGAATGAAAGACATGATAATATGGTTACTGAGGGACAGTCGAAACTTCATTCATTTATTTTGCTCTTGGCATCTCCTGAACTGATAACTCATATCTCATTTTACACATTGCATTTTAGGAGAATGGTTTAAAATGTTCATTGCTTGAGAGAGCAGCGATCTGGGGCAACATTTGTAAAATTTAACGGGACTGGCTACTTCACAGAAAAAACCTATTCTCTCACATGATGCTTTCAGACCACACACTGACCGATCTTTGCTCGGCCCCAAGTGGATGATCTGATACTTGCCCGCGTTGAACTCCATTAATCACTGGTCAGGGGAGGTTTAATAGAGGTGATCAAAATTATGGGGGAAACAGTTTCCACTGGCAGGAGTGTCAGCAGGGCTATGGGGGAAGAGCAGCGGGGCGGGACTGATTGGATAGCTCTTTCAAAGATGCATCATGAATTGCTCATTTTAACCTGCGATTGATAGCTTTTAGTCAACCAACGGTATTAAGGAATCATTGAAGTCTGTGAGACACTTCATAATTGTTTCTATTATCATTAATCAACCCACAACATTTTGTTGCACACTGCAGGAATTGCTAACATGTATACCGGATGACAGTCAAACTTCAATAACTTTTTATAGAATCATAGAAAATTACCTGAACCCCTGAAGTTAATGAAGGTAATTTTAATGGTTGAGTTCCGTATACACCTTGGAATTCTGGAAAACATGGTTTGTTGTTTGCAGCAACGCAGCTTCGATCTGCTGTTGTGAACTGAAGGAAAGCTGCAGGATCCTTGAATAATCTTTCACAATTCAACTGAAAGTAGCCGGATTGTGTAGCTTTGAGAGGGGCTGTCTGCACGGCCAGGGCTGGAAACGGAAGTGAGCGAGCGACACCGTAGTGTTCTGTGTGTGTGTACAACTGTACAGAATAACACAAATGTAACAGGACTTTGTTACTTTGCATAACAAATGGGAATTGATCCATTTTTCTACGATTTAAATGAACATGATTTACAAAATGTTTCCGCCCGGTTTCGAACCGGGGACTTTTCGTGTGTTAGACGAACGTGATAACCACTACACTACGGAAACGCTGGAGAAATTAGTCGCCTTTTGTTATAAATCTATGAATCTCTGACGAAAGTTATTAAAGTTTGACTGTCACCCGGCAAACATGTTACAATTTCCTTCAGTGTGCAACACACATTTTTGTTGGTTTTAATACAATTATTAAGATTCTCACAGACTTCAATGGTCTTTGTCAGAACTGAAATCCCTGACTGGGAATCAATCCTGATTGTTTTCAATGATGATAGGATTGTCCTATGAGGAGAGATTGAGCAGATTGGGCCTATAATCTCTGGAGTTCAGAAGAACGAGAGGAGTTCTCATTGAAAGGTATAATTTTCTTGGAGGGCTAGAAAGGATAGAAGCTGAGAGGTTGTTTCCCCTGGCTGGAGAGTCTAGAACTGGGGGGCAGAGTCTGAGGATTAGGGGCCGGCTATTTGAGACTCAGATGAGGAGACATTTCTTCACTCAGAGGCTTGTGAATCTTTGCAATTCTCAACACCAGAGGGCAGTGGATGCTCAGTCATTGAGTATATTCAAGGATTTGAGAGTCCTTTTACACAGAATGCAGAAAGTTAACGTTTGTGAGCTCTTCCTTTATATTGAGCGGTGTCTCGTTCTTTAATCGGTGTCAGCTTTCGCCCAGCTGTTACTTCACAGCACCAACTTCTTTGTAAGTTCGAACTCTGTCTCACCGCGGGCGCAGTCTGGGCTTTTTTCAATCCCCTTCAACACCGAAACACATTATAGCAGTGATTTTAATTTCGTAGTGTGATATTTTTCGAGGCACCATTAAATGATTCAATAATTTATTCCTATCAGTGTTGCCGACTGGGTTCGATTCAAGGTTAGGGAAGAAATTTTGATATCACCGTTTCTTATTCATGAATGCGATGTAATTTTATTAAATTAATTACATGCATCTAATGTGAATAAATAAGAACTGCTTTAATCACCATTAATTAACCGGTAACTTTATTTTGCAGAATGAAAGACATGATAATATGGTTATTGAGGGACAGTCGAAACTTCATTCATTTATTTTGCTCTTGGCATCTCCTGAACTGATAACTCATATCTCATTTTACACATTGCATTTTAGGAGAATGGTTTAAAATGTTCATTGCTTGAGAGAGCAGCGATCTGGGGCAACATTTGTAAAATGTAACGGGACCGGCTACTTCACAGAAAAAACCTATTCTCTCACATGATGTTTTCAGACCACACACTGACCGATCTTTGCTCGGCCCCAAGTGGATGATCTGATACTTGCCCACGTTGAACTCCATTAATCACTGGTCAGGGGAGGTTTAATAGAGGTGATCAAAATTATGGGGGAACAGTTTCCACTGGCAGGAGTGTCAGCAGGGCTATGGGGGAAGAGCAGCGGAGTGGGACTGATTGGATAGCTCTTTCAAAGATGCATCATGAATTGCTCATTTTAACCTGCGATTGATAGCTTTTAGTCAACCAACGGTATTAAGGAATCATTGAAGTCTGTGAGACACTTCATAATTGTTTCTATTATCATTAATCAACCCACAACATTTTGTTGCACACTGCAGGGATTGCTAACATGTATACCGGATGACAGTCAAACTTTAATAACTTGTTATAGAATCATAGAAAATTACCTGAACGCCTGAGGTTAATGAAGGTAATATTAATGGTTGAGTACCGTATACACCTTGGAATTCTGGAAAACATGGTTTGTTGTTTGCAGCAACGCGGCTTCGATCTGCTGTTGTGAACCGAAGTAAAGCTGCAGGATCCTTGAATAATCTTTCACAATTCAACTGAAAGCAGCCGGATTGTGTAGCTTTGAGAGAGGCTGTCTGCACGGTCAGGGCTGGAAACGGAAGTGAGCGAGCGACACCGTAGTGTTCTGTGTGTGTGCATAACTGTACAGAATAACACAAATGTAACAGGACTTTGTTACTTTGCATAACAAATGGGAATTGATCCATCTTTCTACGATTTAAATGAACATGATTTACAAAATGTTGCCGCCCGGTTTCGAATCGGAGACTTTTCACGTGTTAGGCGAACGTGATAACCATTACACTACGAAAACGCTGCATCAAACAACCGCCTTTTGCTATACATCTATGAATCTGTGAAGAAAGTTTTTAAAGTTTGACTGCCACCCAGCAAACATGCTACAAATTCCTTCAGTGTGCAACACACATTTTTGTTGGTTTTAATACAATTATTAAGATTCTCACAGACTTCAATGGTCTTTGTCAGAACTGAAATCCCTGACTGGGAATCAAACCTGATTGTTTTCAATGATGATAGGATTGTCCTATGAGGAGAGATTGAGTAGATTGGGCCTATAATCTCTGGAGTTCAGAAGAACGAGAGGAGTTCTCATTGAAAGGTACAATTTTCATGGAGGGCTTGAAAGGGTAAAAGCTGAGAGGTTGTTTCCCCTGGCTGGAGAGTCTAGAACTAGGGGGCAGAGTCTCAGGATAAGGGGCCGGCCATTTGAGAGTCAGATGAGGAGACATTTCTTCACTCAGAGGCTTGTGAATCTTTGCAATTCTCAACCTCAGAGGGCAGTGGATGCTCAGTCATTGAGTATATTCAAGGATTTGGGAGTCCTTTTACACAGAATACAGAAATTAACGTTTGTGAGCTCATCCTTTATATTGAGCGGTTTCTCGTCCTTTAATCGGTGTCAGCTATCGCTCAGCATTTACTTCGCAGCACCAACTTCTTTGTAAGTTCGAACTCTGTCTCACCGCGGGCGCAGTCTGGGCTTTTTTCAATCCCCGTCAACACCGAAACACATTAAAGCAGTGATTTTAATTTAGTCGTGTGATATTTTTCGAGGCACCATTAAATGATTCAATAATTTATTCCTATCAGTGTTGCAGGCTGGGTTCGATTCACCGTTAGGGAAGAAATTTCGATATCACCGTTTCTTATTCATGAATGCGGTGTAATTTTATTAAATTAATTACATGCATCTAATGTGAATAAATAAGAACTGCTTTAATCACCATTAATTAACCGGTAACTTTATTTTGCGGAATGAAAGACATAATAATATGGTTACTGAGGGACAGTCGAAACTTCATTCATTTATTTTGCTCTTTGCATCTCCTGAACTGTTAACCCATATCTCATTTAACACATTGCATTTCAGGTGAATGGTTTAAAATGTTCATTGCTTGAGAGAGCAGCGATCTGGGGCAACATTTGTAAAATTTAACGGGACCGGCTATTTCACAGAAAAAACCGATTCTCTCACATGATGTTTTCAGACCACACACTGACTGATCTTTGCTCGGCCCCAAGTGGATGATCTGATACTTGCCCGCGTTGAGCTCCATTAATCCCTGGTCAGGGGAGATTTAATAGAGGTGATCAAAATTAAGGGGGAAACCGTTTCCACTGGCAGGAGTGTCAGCAGGGCTTTGGGGGAAGAGCAGCGGAGTGGGACTGATTGGATAGCTCTTTCAAAGATGCAATATGAATTCCTCATTTTAACCTGCAATTGATAGATTTTAGTTAACCAACGGTATTAAGGGATCATTGAAGTCTGTGAGACACTTCATAACTGTTTCTATTATCATTAATCAACCCACAACATTTTGTTGCACACTGCAGGAATTGCTAACATGTATACCGGATGACAGTCAAACTTCAATAACTTTTTATAGAATCATCGAAAATTGCCTGAACCCCTGTGGTTAATGAAGGGAATTTTAATGGTTGAGTTCCGTATACACCTTGGAATTCTGGAAAACAAGGTTTGTAGTTTGCAGAAACGGGGCTTAGATCTGCTGTTGTGAACCGAGGTAAAGCTGCAGGATCCTTGAATAATCTTTCACAATTCAACTGAAAGCAGCCGGAATGTGCAACTTTGAGAGAAGCTGTCTGCACGGTCAGGGCTGGAAACGGAAGGGAGCGAGCGAAACCGTAGTGTCCTGTGTGTGTGCACAACTGTACAGAATAACACAAATGTAACAGGACTTTGTTACATTGCATAACAAATGCGAATTGATCCATTTTTCTACGATTTAAATGAACATGATTTACAAAATGTTTCCGCTCGGTTTCGAATCGGGGACTATTTCGTGCGTTAGACGAATGTGATAACCACTACACTACGATAACGCTGCATCAACCAACCCCCTTTTGCTATACATCTATGAATCTATGAAGAAAGTTTTTAAAGTTTGACTGCCACCCAGCAAACATGTTACAATTTCCTTCAGTGTGCAACACACATTTTTGTTGGTTTTAATACAATTATTAAGATTCTCACAGACTTCAATGGTCTTTGTCAGAACTGAAATCCCTGACTGGGAATAAAACCTGATTGTTTTCAATGATGATAGGATTGTCCTGTGAGGAGAGATTGAGTAGATTTGGCCTATAATCTCTGGAGTTCAGAAGAACGAGAGGAGTTCTCATTGAAAGGTACAATTTTCATGGATGGCTTGAAAGGGTAGAAGCTGAGAGGTTGTTTCCCCTGGCTGGAGAGTCTAGAACTTGGGGGCAGAGTCTCAGGATAAGGGGCCGGCCATTTGAGAGTCAGATGAGGAGACATTTCTTCACTCAGAGGCTTGTGAATCTTTGCAATTCTCAACCTCAGAGGGCAGTGGATGCTCAGTCATTGAGCATTTTCAAGAATTTGGGAGTCCTTTTACACAGAATACATAAATTAACGTTTGTGAGCTCATCCTTTATATTGAGCGGTTTCTCGTCCTTTAATCGGTGTCAGCTTTCGCCCAGCTGTTACTTCACAGCACCAACTTCTTTGTAAGTTCGAACACTGTCTCACCGCGGGCGCAGTCTGGCTTTTTTCAATCCCCTTCAACACCAAAACACATTAAAGCAGTGATTTTAATTTAGCAGCGTGACATTTTTCGAGGCACCATTACATAATTCAATAACGTATTCCTATCAGTGTTGCGAGCTGGGTTCGATTCCCGGTTAGAGAAGAAATTTTGATATCACCGTTTCTTATTCATGAATGCGATGTAATTTTATTAAATTAATTACATGCATCTAATGTGAATAAATAAGAACTGCTATAATCACCATTAATTAACCGGTAACTTTATTTTGCAGAATGAAAGACATGATAATATGGTTACTGAGGGACAGTCGAAACTTCATTCATTTATTTTGCTCTTTGCTTCTCCTGAACTGTTAACCCATATCTCATTTTACAAATTGCATTTTAGGAGAATAGTTTAAAATCTTCATTGCTTGAGAGATCAGCGATCTGGGGCAAGATTTGTAAAATTTATCGGGACCGGCTATTTCACAGAAAAAACCTATTCTCTCACATGATGTTTTCAGACCACACACTGACCAATCTTTGCTAGGCCCCAAGTGGATGATCTGACACTTGCCCGCATTGGACTCCATTAATCACTGGGCAGGGGAGATTTAATAGAGGTGATCAAAATTATGGGGGAAAAAGTTTCCACTGGCAGGAGTGTCAGCAGGGCTATGGGGGACGACCTGCGGAGTGGGACTGATTGGATAGCTCGTTCAAAGATGCATCATGAATTGCTCATTTTAACCTGCGATTGATAGATTTTAGTTTACCAAAGTTATTAAGGGATCATTGAAGTCTGTGAGACACTTCATAATTGTTTATATTATCAATAATCCACCCACAACATTTTGTTGCACACTGCAGGAATTGTTAACATGTATAACGGATGACAGTCAAACTTTAATAACGTTTTATAGAATCAGAGAAAATTGCCTGAACCCCTGTGGTTAATGAAGGGAAGTTTAATGTTTGAGTTCCGTATACACCTTGGAATTCTGGAAAACATGGTTTGTCGTTTGCAGAAACGCGGCTTAGATCTGCTGTTGTGAACACGAGGTAAAGCTGCAGGATCCTTGAATAATCTTTCACAATTCAACTGAAAGCAGCCGGAATGTGCAACTTTGAGAGGGGCTGTCTGCACGGTCAGGTCCGGAATCGGAAGTGAGCGAGCGACACCGTAGTGTTCTGTGTGTGTGCAGAACTGCACAGAATAACACAAATGTAACAGGACTTTGTTACATTGCATAACAAATGCGAATTGATCCATTTTTCTACGACATAAATGAACATGATTTACAGAATGTTGCCGCCCGGTTTCGAACCGGGGACTTTTCGCGTGTTAGGCGAACGTGATAACCACTACACGACGTAAACGCTGGATCAAGCTGTCGCCTTTGGCTATAAATCTATGAATCTATGAAGAAAGTTTTTAAAGTTTGACTGTCACCCAGCAAACATGTTACAATTTCCTTCAGTGTGCAACACACATTTTTGTTGGTTTTAATACAATTAATAAGATTCTCACAGACTTCAATTGTCTTTGTCAGAACTGAATTCCCTGACTGGGAATCAAACCTGATTGTTTTCAATGATGATAGGATTGTCCTATGAGGAGAGATTGAGTAGATTGGGCCTATAATCTCTGGAGTTCAGAAGTACGAGATTTGTTGTCATTGAAAGGTACAATTTTCTTGGTGGGCTTGAAACGGTAGAAGATGAGAGGTTGTTTCCCCTGGCTGGAGAGTCTCGAACTAGGAGGCAGAGTCTCAGGATAAGGGGCCGGCCATTTGAGAGTCAGATGAGGAGACATTTAATCACTCAGAGGCTTGTGAATCTTTGCAATTCTCAACCTCAGAGGGCAGTGGATGCTCAGTCATTGAGTATTTTCAAGAATTTGGGAGTCCTTTTACACAGAATACAGAAATTAACGTTTGTGAGCTCATCCTTTATATTGAGCGGTTTCTCGTCCTTTAATCGGTGTCAGCTTTCGCTCAGCGGTTACTTCGCAGCACTAACTTCTTTGTAAGTTCGAACACTGTCTCACCGCGGGCGCAGTCTGGCTTTTTTCAATCCCCTTCAACACCAAAACACATTGAAGCAGTGATTTTAATTTAGCAGCGTGACATTTTTCGAGGCACCATTACATAATTCAATAACGTATTCCTATCAGTGTTGCGAGCTGGATTCGATTCCCGGTTAGAGAAGAAATGTTGATATCACCGTTTCTTATTCATGAATGCGATGTAATTTTATTAAATTAATTACATGCATCTAATGTGAATAAATAAGAACTGCTATAATCACCATTAATTAACCGGTAACTTTATTTTGCAGAATGAAAGACATGATAATATGGTTACTGAGGGACAGTCGAAACTTCATTCATTTATTTTGCTCTTTGCTTCTCCTGAACTGTTAACCCATATCTCATTTTACACATTGCATTTTAGGAGAATAGTTTAAAATCTTCATTGCTTGAGAGATCAGCGATCTGGGGCAAGATTTGTAAAATTTATCGGGACCGGCTATTTCACAGAAAAAACCTATTCTCTCACATGATGTTTTCAGACCACACACTGACCAATCTTTGCTAGGCCCCAAGTGGATGATCTGACACTTGCCCGCATTGGACTCCATTAATCACTGGGCAGGGGAGATTTAATAGAGGTGATCAAAATTATGGGGGAAAAAGTTTCCACTGGCAGGAGTGTCAGCAGGGCTATGGGGGACGACCTGCGGAGTGGGACTGATTGGATAGCTCGTTCAAAGATGCATCATGAATTGCTCATTTTAACCTGCGATTGATAGATTTTAGTTTACCAACGTTATTAAGGGATCATTGAAGTCTGTGAGACACTTCATAATTGTTTATATTATCAATAATCCACCCACAACATTTTGTTGCACACTGCAGGAATTGGTAACATGTATAACGGATGACAGTCAAACTTTAATAACGTTTTATAGAATCAGAGAAAATTGCCTGAACCCCTGTGGTTAATGAAGGGAAGTTTAATGTTTGAGTTCCGTATACACCTTGGAATTCTGGAAAACATGGTTTGTCGTTTGCAGAAACGCGGCTTAGATCTGCTGTTGTGAACACGAGGTAAAGCTGCAGGATCCTTGAATAATCTTTCACAATTCAACTGAAAGCAGCCGGAATGTGCAGCTTTGAGAGGGGCTGTCTGCACGGTCAGGTCCGGAAACGGAAGTGAGCGAGCGACACCGTAGTGTTCTGTGTGTGTGCAGAACTGCACAGAATAACACAAATGTAACAGGACTTTGTTACATTGCATAACAAATGCGAATTGATCCATTTTCCTACGACATAAATGAACATGATTTACAAAATGTTGCCGCCCGGTTTCGAACCGGACACTTTTCGCGTGTTAGGCGAACGTGATAACCACTACACGACGTAAACGCTGGATCAAGCAGTCGCCTTTGGCTATTAATCTATGAATCTATGAAGAAAGTTTTTAAAGTTTGACTGTCACCCAGCAAACATGTTACAATTTCCTTCAGTGTGCAACACACATTTTTGTTGGTTTTAATACAATTAATAAGATTCTCACAGACTTCAATTGTCTTTGTCAGAACTGAATTCCCTGACTGGGAATCAAACCTGATTGTTTTCAATGATGATAGGATTGTCCTATGAGGAGAGATTGAGTAGATTGGGCCTATAATCTCTGGAGTTCAGAAGTACGAGATTTGTTGTCATTGAAAGGTACAATTTTCTTGGTGGGCTTGAAACGGTAGAAGATGAGAGGTTGTTTCCCCTGGCTGGAGAGTCTCGAACTAGGAGGCAGAGTCTCAGGATAAGGGGCCGGCCATTTGAGAGTCAGATGAGGAGACATTTCTTCACTCAGAGGCTTGTGAATCTTTGCAATTCTCAACCTCAGAGGGCAGTGGATGCTCAGTCATTGAGTATATTCAAGAATTTGGGATTCCTTTTACACAGAATACAGAAATTAACGTTTGTGAGCTCATCCTTTATATTGAGCGGTTTCTCGTCCTTTAATCGGTGTCAGCTTTCGCCCAGCTGTTACTTCACAGCACCAACTTCTTTGTACGTTCGAACTCTGTCTCACCGCGGGCGCCGTCTGGGCTTTTTTCAATCCCCTTCAACACCGAAACACATTAAAGCAATGATTTTAATTTAGCAGTGTGATATTTTTTGAGGCACCATTAAATGATTCAATAACGTATTCCTATCAGTATCGCGAGATGGGTTCGATTCCCGGTTAGGGAAGAAATTTTGATATCACCGTTTCTTATTCATGAATGCGATGTAATTTTATTAAATTAGTTACATGCATCTAATGTGAATAAATAAGAACTGATTTAATCACCATTAATTAACCGGTAACTTTATTTTGCAGAATGAAAGACATGATAATATGGTTACTGAGGGACAGCCGAAACTTCATTCATTTATTTTGCTCTTTGCATCTCCTGAACTGATAACTCATATCTCATTTTACACATTGCATTTTAGGAGAATGGTTTAAAATGTTCATTGCTTGAGAGAGCAGCGATCTGGGGCAACATTTGTAAAATTTAACGGGACCGGCTACTTCACAGAAAAAAACTATTCTCTCACATGATGTTTTCAGACTACACACTGACCGATGTTTGCTCGGCCCCAAGTGGATGATCTGATACTTGCCCGCGTTGAACTTCATTAATCACTGGTCAGGGGAGATTTAATAGAGGTGATCAAAATTATGGGGGAAACAGTTTCCACTGGCAGTAGTGGCAGCAGGGCTATGGGGGAAGAGCAGCGGAGTGGAACTGATTGGATAGCTCTTTCAAAGATGCATCATGAATTGCTCATTTTAACCTGCGATTGATAGCTTTTTATCAAACAATGGTATTAAGGAATCATTGAAGTCTGTGAGACACTTCGTAATTGTTTCTATTATCATTAATCAACCCACAACATTTTGTTGCACACTGCAGGACTTGCTAACATGTATACCGGATGACAGTCAAACGTTAATAACTTGTTATAGAATCATAGAAAATTACCTGAACCCCTGAGGCTAATGAAGGGAATTTTAATGGTTGAGTTCCGTATACACCTTGGAATTCTGGAAAACATGGTTTGTTGTTTGCAGCAACGCGGCTTCGATCTGCTGTTGTGAACCGAAGTAAAGCTGCAGGATCCTCGAATAATCTTTCACAATTCAACTGAAAGCAGTCGGGTTGTGTAGCTTTGAGAGGGGCTGTCTGCACGGTCAGGGCTGGAAACGGAAGTGAGCGAGTGACACCGTAGTGTTCTGTGTGTGTGCATAACTGGAGAGAATAACACAAATGTAACAGGACTTTGTTACTTTGCATAACAAATGGGAATTGAACCATTTTTCAACGATTTAAATGATCATGATTTACAAAATGTTTCCGCCCGGTTTCGAACCGCGGACTTTTCGCGTGTTAGGCGAACGTGATAACCACTACTCTACGGAAACGCCGAAAAAAATAGTCGCCTTTTGTTATAAATCTATGAATCTCTGACGAAAGTTATTAAAGTTTGACTGCCACCCAGCAAACATGTTACAATTTCCTTCAGTGTGCAACACACATTTTTGTTGGTTTTAATACAATTATTAAGATTCTCACAGACTTCAATGGTTTTTGTCAGAACTGAAATCCCTGACTGGGAATCAAACCTGATTGTTTTCAATGATGATAGGATTGTCCTATGAGGAGAGATTGAGCAGATTGGGCCTATAATCTCTGGAGTTCAGAAGAACGAGAGGTGTTCTCATTGAAAGGTATAATTTTCTTGGAGGGCTAGAAAGGATAGAAGCTGAGAGGTTGTTTCCCCTGGCTGGAGAGTCTAGAACTGGGGGGCAGAGTCTGAGGATTAGGGGCTGGCTATTTGAGACTCAGATGAGGAGACATTTCTTCACTCAGAGGCTTGTGAATCTTTGCAATTCTCAACATCAGAGGGCAGTGGATGCTCAGTCATTGAGTATATTCAAGGATTTGGGAGTCCTTTTACACAGAATAGGGAAATTAACGTTTGTGAGGTCATCCTTTATATTGAGCGGTTTCTCGTCCTTTAATCGGTGTCAGCTTTCGCTCAGCGGTTACTTCGCAGCACCAACTTCTTTGTAAGTTCGATCTCTGTCTCACCGCGGGCGCAATCTGGGCTTTTTTCAATTCCCTTCAACACCAAAACACATTAAAGCAGTGATTTTAATTTCGCAGCGTGACATTTTTCGAGGCACCATTAAATAATTCAATAACGTATTCCTATCAGTGTTGCGAGCTGGGTTCGATTCCCGGTTGGAGAGGAAATTTTGATATCACCGTTTCTTATTCATGAATGCGATGTAATTTTATTAAATTAATTACATGCATCTAATGTGAATAAATAAGAACTGCTTTAATCACCATTAATTAACCGGTAACTTTATTTTGCAGAATGAAAGACATGATAATATGGTTACTGAGGGACAGTCGAAACTTCATTCATTTATTTTGCTCTTTGCTTCTCCTGAACTGTTAACCCATATCTCATTTTACACATTGCAGTTTAGGAGAATATTTAAAAATCTTTATTGCTTGAGAGATCAGCGATCTGGGGCAAGATTTGTAAAATTTATCGGGACCGGCTATTTCACAGAAAAAACCTATTCTCTCACATGATGTTTTCAGACCACACACTGACCAATCTTTGCTAGGCCCCAAGTGGATGATCTGACATTGAACGCGTTGAACTCCATTAATCACTGGTCAGGGGAGATTTAATAGAGGTGATCAAAATTATGGGGGAAAAAGTTTCCACTGGCAGGAGTGTCAGCAGGGCTATGGGGGACGACCTGCGGACTGGGACTGATTGGATAGCTCGTTCAAAGATGCATCATGAATTGCTCATTTTAACCTGCGATTGATAGATTTTAGTTAACCAAAGTTATTAAGGGATCATTGAAGTCTGTGAGACACTTCATAATTGTTTATATTATCAATAATCCACCCACAACATTTTGTTGCACTCTGCAGGAATTGTTAACATGTATAACGGATGACAGTCAAACTTTAATAACGTTTTATAGAATCAGAGAAAATTGCCTGAACCCCTGTGGTTAATGAAGGGAAGTTTAATGTTTGAGTTCCGTATACACCTTGGAATTCTGGAAAACATGGTTTGTAGTTTGCAGAAACGCGGCTTAGATCTGCTGTTGTGAACACGAGGTAAAGCTGCAGGATCCTTGAATAATCTTTCACAATTCAACTGAAAGCAGCCGGAATGTGCAGCTTTGAGAGGGGCTGTCTGCACGGTCAGGTCCGGAAACGGAAGTGAGCGAGCGACACCGTAGTGTTCTGTGTGTGTGCAGAACTGTACAGAATAACACAAATGTAACAGGACTTTGTTACATTGCATAACAAATGCGAATTGATCCATTTTTCTACGACATAAATAAACATGATTTACAGAATGTTGCCGCCCGGTTTCGAACCGGACACTTTTCGCGTGCTAGGCGAACGTGATAACCACGACACGACGGAAACGTTGGATCGAGCTGTCGCCTTTGGCTATAAATCTATGAATCTATGAAGAAAGTTTTTAATGTTTGACTGTCACCCAGCAAACATGTTACAATTTCCTTCAGTGTGCAACACACATTTTTGTTGGTTTTAATACAATTAATAAGATTCTCACAGACTTCAATTGCCTTTGTCAGAACTGAAATCCCTGACTGGGAATCAAACCTGATTGTTTTCAATGATGATAGGATTGTCCTATGCGGAGAGATTGAGTAGATTGGGCCTATAATCTCTGGAGTTCAGAAGTACGAGACTTGTTGTCATTGAAAGGTACAATTTTCTTGGAGGGCTTGAAACGGTAGAAGATGAGAGGTTGTTTCCCCTGGCTGGAGAGTCTCGAACTAGGAGGCAGAGTCTCAGGATAAGGGGCCGGCCATTTGAGACTCAGATGAGGAGACATTTCTTCACTCAGAGGCTTGTGAATCTTTGCAATTCTCAACCTCAGAGGGCAGTGGATGCTCAGTCCTTGAGTATATTCAAGAATTTGGGAGTCCTTTTACACAGAATACAGAAATTAACGTTTGTGAGCTCATCCTTTATATTGAGCGGTTTCTCGTCCTTTAATCGGTGTCAGCTTTCGCCCAGCTGTTACTTCACAGCACCAACATCTTTGTAAGTTCGAACTCTGTCTCACCGCGGGCGCAGTCTGGGCTTTTTTCAATCCCCTTCAACACCAAAACACATTAAAGCAATGATTTTAATTTAGCAGTGTGATATTTTTTGAGGCACCATTAAATGATTCAATAACGTATTCCTATCAGTATCGCGAGATGGGTTCGATTCCCGGTTAGGGAGGAAATTTTGATATCACCGTTTCTTATTCATGAATGCGATGTAATTTTATTAAATTAATTACATGCATCTAATGTGAATAAATAAGAACTGCTATAATCACCATTAATTAACCGGTAACTTTATTTTGCAGAATGAAAGACATGATAATATGGTTACTGAGGGACAGTCGAAACTTCATTCATTTATTTTGCTCTTTGCTTCTCCTGAACTGTTAACCCATATCTCATTTTACACATTGCATTTTAGGAGAATAGTTTAAAATCTTCATTGCTTGAGAGATCAGCGATCTGGGGCAAGATTTGTAAAATATATCGGGACCGGCTATTTCACAGAAAAAACCTATTCTCTCACATGATGTTTTCAGACCACACACTGTCCAACCCAGAGACAAGTTAAATGACGCAAACTCTTCGTCCACGATGTGGGTTAATATTTCCCGATCTTCGGGGGCTGAGGGGATTTTGCAAACCCCTACATGCACTCCCTCTATGGCAAGTATATCCTTCTTGAGGTAAGGAGAGCAAAACTGTACACAATACTTCAGGTATGGTCTCACCAGGGTCCTATGTAATTGCAGTAAGAAGTCTTTACTCTTGTACTCATATCCTCTTGTAATAAAGGCCAACATACCATTTTCTTTCCTAATTACTTGCTTAACTTTCCATGATTCTTTTACAAGGACACCCAGGTCCCTCTGAACAACAACATTTCCCAATCTCTCACCATTTCAAAAATACTCTGCTTTTCTGTTTTTCCTACCAAAGTGGATAACTTCACATTTCTCTAGATTATATTCATTTGCCATGTTCTTGCCCACTCACTTAGCCTGTTTATATCCCCCTGAAGCCTACTTGCATCCTCCTAACAACTTTGTATCATCAGCTTACAGGCAACTTACATTCCCATCCAGCTTTGCGTACAACATTTGGTCCCCTCATCCAAATCATAGATGAGGGGACCAAATTAATTCCTATTGGTCTGGGAGGCCGGATTCGAGATCGGAAAATCTCTCCTCTTATGGTGAAGCAGAAACAAATTAAACAAAATTGGCGAGACACTGGATTGAACCAGGGACCTTTAGATCTGCAGTCCAATGCTTTCGCAATGAATTGTAGCCGGTGCGCAATGGCGGACTGCAACTCCCACAATGCCAAGCGACAGCGAAAGGTCCCTATCTCTGTGACACAGGCCGCACTGCACTCTGGGGGCATAGCTCGCACATGCGCACCTGAGGCACCCGATGAGCCGCCACTTTCTCTCTGCGGCGCGGGACAAACTTTCAGTCTCTCCGTTAAGAGCGAGCGGTGATTTTGCAGGAAACTGACGACACTTTTCCTTTTAATCGCGCGGTTTTATGGCCGCAACAGCGCGCCTGCGCAGTGAGCTGGGTTACAGCAAGATGGCGACCGGGCGGCGAGTGACGCCACAATGCTGGCTGACGTCAGAAGGCCGCTGATTGGCGGTTTGTCCCGGGGCCGAAGGTCAGGGGTGAGGGGGCGGCTCCAGTCTCCGGCCAGAGAGAGCGAGCGGGCGGGCGGGCGCTGAGATTAGAGGGAGGGCGGCCCGGATAGCGGGAGCCCGGGACAACCTGCATTTCCCCATCGTCTTTCACAGCCTCAGCCCGGCCCAGAGCCTCACACACAACGGAAGCCTTGTGAAGGGAGCTCACTCCAGGAAAAGTGGCAGGCACAGCAAGATCCCACAAACAGCACTGTGGGCACAGCAGGATCCCATACACTGCACTGTGGGCACAGCAAGATCCCACACACAGCACTGTGGGCACAGCAGGATCTCACACACAGCACTGTGAGCACAGCAAAATCCCTTACACTGCACTGTGAGCACAGCAAGATCCCACACACAGCACTGTGGGCACAGCAAGATCCCACACACAGCACTGTGGGCACAGCAAGATCCCACACACAGCACTGTGTGCACAGCAAGATCCCACACACAGCACTGTGAGCACAGCAAGATCCCTTACACTGCACTGTGAGCACAGCAAGATCCCACACACAGCACTGTGGGCACAGCAAGATCCGACACACAGCACTGTGAGCACAGCAAGATCCCACATACTGCACTGTGAGCACAGCAGGATCACATACACTGCACTGTGGGCACAGCAAGATCCCACACACAGCACTTTGAGCACAGCAAGATCCCACACACAGCACTGTGGGCACAGCAGGATCCCACACACAGCACTGTGGGCACAGCAGGATCCCACACACAGCACTGTGGGCAGAGCAAGATCCCACAAACAGCACTGTGGGCACAGCAAGATCCCACACACAACACTGTGGCCAATGGCCAAATAATCCACTTTAGTGATGTTGATCAAGGGAGAAATATTGGCCCCGGACCCCGGGGAGAACACGGCCACTCTTCTTCGAAATGATGCCATGAGATTCTTTACATCCACCTGAGAGGGCAGACAGGGCCTCGCGTTAATGTCCCATCCAAAAGATGGCAACTGCGACAGTGCGGCACTCCCTCAGCACCGCACTGCAGTGTCAGCCTGGATTTTGTGCTGAACTCTCTGGAGGGGGGCTTGAACACACAACCTTTATGATTCTAGAAGCGAGAGAGTGTTACCAATGAGCCAAGGCCGACACCGAGTACTTCAGAACGGTCCTTAATTGTTCCGTCCCCTAACCCAATGTCTCTTTTTTTCCACAGGAGAAGTCTTGCTGAAACTTCCAGGAATTTTGAGAAGGAATTTTCACCGGTGTTGAAGAAATGTTCTGGAAAATACTTAATTCCGACTGGAAACCGCTTTGGATCATCACATGGCCAGGCGGCACCGAGACAATTCGATGAGACTGTGAAGGACGTAAAGTGAAATCAGGGACATGGCGAACAACGGTGTTCAGGTAACTGGGGATCCCCGGGGTAATGGCCACTCTGTTCAGGTAACTGGGGATCCCCGGGGTAATGGCCACTCTGTTCAGGTAACTGGGGATCCCCGGGGTAATGGCCACTCTGTTCAGGTAACTGGGGATCCCCGGGGTAATGGCCACTCTGTTCAGGTAACTGGGGATCCCCGGGGTAATGGCCACTCTGTTCAGGTAACTGGGGATCCCCGGGGTAATGGCCACTCTGTTCAGGTAACTGAGGATCCCCGGGGTAATGGCCACTCTGTTCAGGTAACTGGGGATCCCCGGGGTAATGGCCACTCTGTTCAGGTAACTGGGGATCCCCGGGGTAATGGCCACTCTGTTCAGGTAACTGGGGATCCCCGGGGTAATGGCCACTCTGTTCAGGTAACTGGGGATCCCCGGGGGTAATGGCCACTCTGTTCAGGTAACTGGGTATCCCCGGGGTAATGGCCACTCTGTTCAGGTAACTGGGGATCCCTGGGGTAATGGCCACTCTGTTCAGGTAACTGGGGATCCCCGAGGTAATGGCCACTCTGTTCAGGTAACTGGGGATCCCCGGGGTAATGGCCACTCTGTTCAGGTAACTGGGGATCCCCGGGTAAATGGCCACTCTGTTCAGGTAACTGGGGATCCCCGGGGTAATGGCCACTCTGTTCAGGTGGGCAGTTTAAAAGGAAGTGGAACAGTGCGGGGAGAAAGTTGGCTGAGGATCGAAAGCAGAGGCTCAGTGTTAATGGGAGTTGCTCAGATTGGGGAAGGGTTGGAAGTGGTTACCCCAGGGCTCAGTGCTGGGCCCACTTTTCTTCTCCCTATGCAGAGACTGTTCGGATTTTCACAATCTCAACATTTGCTGATGGCACAAAAGTAGAAGGTTTGACAAACAGTAATGAGACTGTAAATGTGTTCAGGAAGACATTGTGTAGAAAAGGAAAAATCAACCTGGCACTTAATTATTTTGGTCTTA
Organism: Somniosus microcephalus; assembly: GCF_052327205.1. Taxonomy (NCBI): domain Eukaryota; kingdom Metazoa; phylum Chordata; class Chondrichthyes; order Squaliformes; family Somniosidae; genus Somniosus; species Somniosus microcephalus. Next base: position 2,214,124 of record NW_028225182.1, on the reverse strand, counting down.
AATTGATATCCTCTGGTTACCGACTCACTAACCAGTGGGGATAGTTTTTTTTATCAGTTAATTGAACAAAAACACCCTCAAAATGTTGAACCCTTTTATCTGACCCCTTTTCAACTTCTCTTCTCATAAGAAAAGTTCTGTGAAGTCTCCCGTCCTTGGGATCATCTCAGTGAATCTCTTCTGCACCTCTCCATGGCCCCGACATTCTTACTAAAGTAATGCACCAAAAACTGGAGACAATATTCTGACTGTGGCCCAAACAATGATGTGCCCAGGTGTAGCATTAACTCTCCATTTATACTCTGTGTCCTTATTTATAATTCCTTGTATTCCATGTGGAATTTTGCAAAACAGCTTTATCAACTTGCCTCCCACTTCTAAAGATTTGTGTATCTGAATCCCTGAATCTCTCTGCTCCTCCACTCCTTCTACAGTTTTACCGTATAGTGTCTATTTCCTCTCATTCTTCTCACCTCACATCTCTGCATTAATTTCCATCTGACATCGACCTGTCCAATCTGCTCACCTGTCTACCTCCTCCTGAAGTTGTCTACAGTCCTCTTCATGGTTAACCTCACTCCTTATCTTTGTGGAAGCTGCAATGTTTGATATTGTGCTCCAAACACCCAAATTCAGGTCAATCATATCCACATATATTGAGGTAAGTAATGGTGCCCACACTGACCCCTGGGGATCACTATTGTTTAAATCATTCCAGTGCAAATAACAGCTGTTAACCACAACTCAGTTTTTTGTTATTTACCCATTCTGTCTCTCTCTCCCTCTCCCTGTCCCTCCTATCCAAACTCTCACGTTTTTTATCACTTAGTTCTCGGACACAAACAGACACTTTTCCCCTTTTCTCTGTCCTTCTCAATTATACAGTCTCTCCCCTTTGTCGCCCCTAGTCTCGCTCCTTCTCACTCTTGTATCCACACCATCTCTCGCACTCCCTCCCTTTCTGATCCTCCCTCATTCAGATGCTTACTCTCACACACTGTCTCTCTGAGACTCACTCTCACACACTGTCTCTCTCAGACTCACTCTCTCACACACTGTCTCTCTCAGACTCACTCTCACACACACTTTCTCTCTCAGACTCACTCTCACACACCGCCTCCCTCAGACTCACTCTCTCACACACTCTCTCTCAGACTCACTCTCTCACACACACTGATTCTCTGAGATTCACTCTCTCACACACTGTCGCTCTCACACTCACTCGCTCACACACTATCTCTCTCACACTCACTCTCACACACTGTCTCTCTCAGACACTCTCACACACTGGCTCTCTCAGACTCACTCTCTCACACACTGTCTCTCTCAGATTCACTCTCTCACACACTGTCTCTCAGACTCATTCTCACACTGTCTCTCTCAGACTCACTCTCACACACACTGTCTCTCTCAGACTCACTCTCTAACACACTGTCTCTCTCAGACTCACTCTCTCACACACTGTCTCTCTCAGACTCACTCTCTCACACACTGTCTCTCAGACTCATTCTCACACACTGTCTCTCTCAGACTCACTCTCACACACACTGTCTCTCTCAGACTCACTCTCTCACACACTGTCTCTCAGACTCACTCTCACACACTGTCTCTCTCAGACTCACTCTCACACACTCTCTCTCTCAGACTCACTCTCTCACACACTGTCGCTCTCAGACTCACTCTCTGACACACTGTCTCTCTCAGACTCACTCTCTCACACACTGTCTCTCTCTGACTCACTCTCTCACACTCACTCTCTCACACACGGGCTCTCTCAGACTCTCTCTCACACACTGTCTCTCTCAGACTCTCTCTCACACACTCTCTCTCAGACTCACTCTCTCACACACTGTCTCTCTCAGACTCACTCTCTCACACACTGTCTCTCAGACTCATTCTCACACACTGTCTCTCTCAGACTCACTCTCACACACACTGTCTCTCTCAGACTCACTCTCTCACACACTGTCTCTCTCAGACTCACTCTCTCACACACTGTCTCTCTCAGACTCACTCTCTCACACACTGTCTCAGACTCATTCTCACACACTGTCTCTCTCAGACTCACTCTCACACACACTGTCTCTCTCAGACTCACTCTCTCACACACCGTCTCTCAGACTCACTCTCACACACTGTCTCTCTCAGACTCACTCTCTCACACACTGTCTCTCTCAGACTCACTCTCTCACACACTGTCTCTCTCTGACTCACTCTCTCACACTCACTCTCTCACACACGGGCTCTCTCGGACTCTCTCTCACACTGTCTCTCTCAGACTCTCACACACTCTCTCTCAGACTCACTCTCTCACACACTGTCGCTCTCAGACTCACTCTCTGACACACTGTCTCTCTCAGACTCACTCTCTCACACACTGTCTCTCTCAGACTCACTCTCTCACACTCACTCTCTCACACACAGGCTCTCTCAGACCCTCTCTCACACACTGTCTCTCTCAGACACTCTCACACACTGGCTCTCTCAGACTCACTCTCTCACACACTGTCTCTCTCAGACTCACTCTCTCACACACTGTCTCTCAGACTCACTCTCACACACTGTCTCTCTCAGACTCACTCTCACACACACTGTCTCTCTCAGACTCACTCTCTCACACTGTCTCTCTCAGACTCACTCTCTCTCACACACTCTCTCTCACACACTGTCTCTCTCAGACTCACTCTCTGACACACTGTCTCTCTCAGACTCACTCTCTCACACACTGTCTCTCTCAGACTCTCTCACACTCACTCTCTCACACACGGGCTCTCTCAGACTCTCTCTCACACACTGTCTCTCTCAGACTCACTCTCTCACACACTGTCTCTCTCAGACGCTCTCTCCCACACTGTTTCTCTCAGAATCACTCTCTCACACACTGTCTCTCTCAGACTCACTCTCTCACACACGGGCTCTCTCAGACTCACTCTCACACACTGTCTCTCTCAGACTCACTCTCACACACAGTGTCTCTCTCAGACTCACTCTCACACACACTGTCTCTCTCACACATTGCCTCTCTCAGACTCTCTCTCTCAGAAACTCTCTCTCAGACTCTCTCTCTGACTCTCTCTCACACACACACTCTCTCTCAGATTCACTCTCTCACACACTGTCTCTCTCTGACACACTCTCTGACACACTGTCTCTCTCAGACTCACTCTCTCACACACTGTCTCTCTCAGACTCACTCTCTCACACACTGTCTCTCTCAGACTCACTCTCCCACACTGTCTCTCTCAGACTCACTCTCTCACACACTGTCTCTCTCAGACTCTCTCTCCCACACTGTCTCTCTCAGACTCACTCTCTCACACACTGTCTCTGAGTCACTCTCTCACACTGTCTCTCTCAGATTCACTCTCTCACACACTGTCTCTCTCTGACACACACTCTCACACACAGTCTCTCTCAGACTCACTCTCAGACACGGTCTATCTGAGACTCACTCTCTCACACACTGTCTCTCTCGGACTAACTCTCTCACACACTGTCTCTCTCACACATTGCCTCTTTCAGACTCAATTCAATTCAATTCAATTCAAATCGCTTTATTGGCATGACAAGGTACATCTTATGTTGCCAAAGCATCGAAAAACATTGATGGTTGAACACATAAACGCAGATCTATCCATACAGTGTATAAACAGATATATCCCTGAGTGTATAAATATACATTCGTATAATTTGTATATCCTCTTTTCTTAGATTTAATGGTTGTCCCTCTGTTTATGGCAAGCTGTAACATAGTGTGCCGCTAAGGTTACACAATTTCTCTGTTCCCCTAGTAGGTATGGGAGTTTTTGGTCGTCATTCAAATTTCTGAATTCAGGGCATATTTGTGAGAATTTTTGGTAGAAATTCTCCTTGATGCCCTGATATTTTCCACAAGCTTTGAGGAAGTGCATCTCTGTCTCCACCACTCCCTGACTGCAGTGAGAGCATATCCTGTCCTCTCTTGGCAGCCGGGTCTGTCTGTGTCTGCCTTTTTCGATGGCCAGGCTATGTTCAATAAGTCTGTACATTGTCAAGGTTTTTCTCAGTTTGCTACCCTTTACCGTGTTCAGGTATTCAGCCATGTTGTATTGTCTGTTTAGGGCCAAATAGCAATCGAGTTTGTTTTGGGTTTTTGTTGTTTCTGCCCTATATGACAGAAATTTTTCCTTTTGCTTAATGACAATTGTGTTGGGTCGAATTATCTGTGCTACGATGTCACTGTCCTGGGGCTGGTTATTGTTAGTAGTTACTTCACTGAGTCCCAGGACCAGTTGACTGAGGGTATTCTTCTTTATGGTCCTCTCTTGGCATTTCAGGTCTTCGTAATGATAGCAGTGGGGGTTGCTCATTTTTAGGTGATTCCAAAATTTGGTGGCTCTTTTTTGGATAGTAATTATTAATGGATATTGGCCTAGTTCTGCCCTGCATGCATTGTTTACGGTTTTCCTTTGAGTCCGGAGGATACTTTTACAGAATTCTGCATGTAGGATCTCAATTGGGTGTTTGTCCCATTTTGCAAATTCTTTTTGTGTTAGCGGTCCCCACACCTCACTGCCATCGAGTGCAATTGGTTCAATTACTGATTTAAAAATTTTGAGCCAAATGCTAATTGGGATTTCTATTTGGATAGATTTTTTAATGGCATAGAAAGCCCTTCTTGCTTTCTCTTTCAGTTCATTCACAGCCAGATGAAAATTTCCCATAGAACTGATTTTTAAGCCCAAGTATGTGTAGTGAGTGGATTGTTCAATTTTAGTTGTTCCTAGTGTGAAATTTATTCTGGGTCCCTGATGTCTGGATCTTTGCTGGAACACAAGGACTTTGGTTTTTTGGGAGTTTATTGTCAGGGCCCAGGTCTGACAGAACGACTCTAGCAGACAATCTCTCAGACAATGTTTCTCTCAGACTCACTCTCTCAGACAATGTTTCTCTCAGATTCACTCTCTCACACACTGTCTCTCTCAGACTCACTCTCTCACACACTGTCTCTCTCAGACTCACTCTCTCACACACTGTCTCTCTCAGACTCACTCTCTCACACAATGTCTCTCTCAGACTCTCTCTCACACACTGTCTCTCTCAGACTCTCTCTCTCACACACTCTCTCTCTCAGACTCACTCTCTCACACACTGTCTCTCTCATACTCACTCTCTCACACACTGTCTCTCTCAGACTCACTCTCTCACACACTGTCTCACTCATACTCACTCTCTCACACACTGTCTCTCTCAGACTCTCTCTCACACACTGTCTCTCTCAGACTCTCTCTCTCACACACTCTCTCTCTCAGACTCACTCTCTCACACACTGTCTCTCTCAGACTCTCTCTCACACACTGTCTCTCTCATACTCACTCTCTCACACACTGTCTCTCTCAGACTCACTCTCTCACACACTGTCTCTCTCATACTCACTCTCTCACACACTGTCTCTCTCAGACTCTCTCTCACACACTGTCTCTCTCAGACTCACTCTCTCACACACAGTCTCCCTCAGACTCACTCTCTCACACACTGTCTCTCTCAGACTCTCTCTCACAAACTGTCTCTCTCAGACTCACTTTCTCACCCACTGTCTCTCTCAGACGCTCTCTCCCACACACTCTCTCAGACTCATTCTCTCACACAGTCTCTCAGACTCTCTCTCATACACTCTCTCTGACTCACTCTCTCACACCCTCTCTCTCTGACTCACTCTCTCACACACTGTCTCTCTCCGTCTCACTCTCTCACGCACTGTCTCTCAGACTCACTCTCTTGCACACTGTCTCTCTCAGACTCACTCTCTCACACACTGTCTCTCAGACTCTATCTCTTGCACACTGGCTCTCTCAGAGTCACTCTCCCTCACACTGTCTCTCTCCGAGTCACTCTCTCACAGACTGTCCCTCTCCGACTCACTCTCTCACAGACTGTCTCTCTCAGACTCACTCTCTCACACACTGTCTCTCAGAGTCACTCTCCCTCACACTGTCTCTCTCAGACTCACTCTCACACAGCCTGTCTCTCTCAGACTCACTCTCTCACACACTGTCTCTCTCCGTCTCACTCTCTCACACACTGTCTCTCAGACTCACTCTCTTGCACACTGTCTCTCTCAGACTCACTCTCTCACACACTGTCTCTCTCAGACTCTATCTCTTGCACACTGTCTCTCTCAGAGTCACTCTCCCTCACACTGTCTCTCTCCGAGTCACTCTCTCACACACTGTCTCTCTCCGTCTCACTCTCTCACACACTGTCTCTCAGACTCACTCTCTTGCACACTGTCTCTCTCAGACTCACTCTCTCACACACTGTCTCTCTCAGACTCTATCTCTTGCACACTGTCTCTCTCAGAGTCACTCTCCCTCACACTGTCTCTCTCCGAGTCACTCTCTCACACACTGGCTCTCTCAGACTCACTCTCACACACACTGTCTCTCAGAGTCACTCTCCCTCACACTGTCTCTCTCAGACTCACTCTCACACACTGTCTCTCTCAGACTCACTTTCTCACACACTGTCTCTCTCAGACTCACTCTCTCACACACTGTCTCTCTCAGACTCGCTTTCTCACACACTGTCTCTCTCAGACTCACTCTCTCACACCCTGTCTCTCTCAGACTCGCTCTCTCACACACTGTCTCTCAGATTCACTCTCTCACACACTCCCTCAGACTCACTCTCTCACACACTGTCTCTCTCAGACTCACTCTCTCACACACTGTCTCTCTCAGACTCACTCTCTCACACCCTGTCCCTCTCAGACTCACTCTCTCACACCCTGTCTCTCAGACTCACTCTCTCACACACTCCCTCAGACTCACTCTCTCACACACTGTCTCTCTCAGACTCACTCTCTCACACACTGTCTCTCTCAGACTCACTCTCTCACACACTGTCTCTCTCAGACTCACTTTCTCACACACTGTCTCTCTCAGACTCACTCTCTCACACACTGCCTCTCTCAGACTCACTCACTCACACACTGTCTCTCTCAGACTCACTCTCTCACAGACTGTGTCCCTCAGACCCACTCTCTCACACACTGTCTCTCTGACTCACTCTCTCACACACTGTCTCTCTGAGTCTCTCGCTCTCACACTGTCTCTCTCTGGCTCACTCTCTCATACAATGTCTCTCTCTGACTCACTCTCTCACACACATCGAGACATGGAAACATAGAAGATAGGAGCAGGAGTAGGCCATTCGGCCCCTCGAGCCTGCTCTGCCATTCAATGAGATCATGGCTGATCATCCAAATTCAGTATCCTGTCCCTGTCCTCTCCCCATATCCCTTGATCCCTTTAGCCTTAAGAAATATATCCAACTCCTTCTTGAATATATTTAATGAATGGGCCTCCACTGCCTTCTGTGGTAGAGAATTCCACAGGTTCACCACTCTCTGGGTGAAGAAATTCCTCCTCATCTCAGTCCTACATGGCTTACCCCTTATCCTTAGACTGTGACACCTGGTTCTGGACTCCTTGGCCATCGGGAACATCCTTCCTGCATCCAGTCTGTCCAGTCCTGTTAGAATTTTATATGTTTCAATGAGATCCCCTCTCGTTCTTCTAAATTGCAGCGAATATAAGCCCAATCGACCCAATCTCTCCTCATACATAATTCCTGCCATCCCAGGTATCAACTTGGTGAATCTTCACTGCACTCCCTCCATGGCAAGAACATCCTTCCTCAGATAAGGCGACCAAAACTGCACACAGTACTCAAGGTGAGGTCTCACCAAGGCCCGGTACAACTGCAGCAAGACATCCTTGTTCCTGTACTCGAATCCTCTCACTCCGAAGGCCAACATACCATTTACCTTCTTAACCGCATGCTTCACCTGCATGCTTACCTTCAGCGGCTGGTGCACAAGGACACCCAGGTCTCGTTGCACTTCCCCTTCTCCCAATCTATTGCCATTAAGATAATTATCTGCCTTCCTGTTTTTGCCACCAAAGTGGATAACCTCATTTTTATCCACATTGTACTGCATCTGCCATGCTTCTGCCCAATCACCCAACCTGTCCAAATCATACTGGAGATTCTTGGCATCCTCCTTACAGCACACATGCCCACCCAGCTTTCTGTCGTCTGCAAACTTGGAGATATTACATCTAGTTCCCTAGTCTAGCTCATTTATATATACTGTGAATAGCTGGTCTCTCACGGTCTCTCTTGGACTCACTCTCTCACACACTGTCTCTCTCAGACTCACTCTCACACACTGTCTCTCTCAGACTCACTCTCTCACACACTGTCTCTCTCAGTCTCACTCTCTCAAATACTGTCTCTCTCAGACTCACTCTCTCACACACAGTCACTCAGACTCATTCTCTCACAGACTGTCTCTCTCAGACTCTCTCTCGCACAGTCTCTCTCACATTCACTCTCTCACACACTGTCTCTCTCAAAAACTCACTCTCTGATACACTCTCTCTCTCAGACTCACTCTCTCACACACTGTCTCTCTCAGACTCTCTCTCACACACTGTCTCTCTCCGACTCACTGTCTCACACACTGTCTCTCTCATACTCACTCTCTCACACACTGTCTCTCTCAGACTCACTTTCTCACCCACTGTCTCTCTCAGACGCCCTCTCTCACACACTGGCTCTCAGACTCACTCTCTTGCACACTGTCTCTCTCAGACTCACTCTCTCACACACTGTCTCTCAGACTCTCTCTCTTGCACACTGGCTCTCTCAGACTCACTCTCTCACACACTGTCTCTCAGACTCTCTCTCTTGCACACTGGCTCTCTCAGACTCACTCTCTCACACACTGTCTCTCAGACTCTCTCTCTTGCACACTGGCTCTCTCAGAGTCACTCTCCCTCACACTGTCTCTCTCCGAGTCACTCTCTCACAGACTGTCTCTCTCCGACTCACTCTCTCACAGACTGTCTCTCTCAGACTCACTCTCACACACACTGTCTCTCAGAGTCACTCTCCCTCACACTGTCTCTCTCAGACTCACTCTCACACAGCCTGTCTCTCTCAGATTCACTCTCTCTCACACTGTCTCTCTCAGACTCACTCTCTCACACACTGTCTCTCTCAGACTCACTCTCACACACTGTCTCTCTCCGACTCACTCTCTCACAGACTGTCTCTCTCCGACTCACTCTCTCACAGACTGTCTCTCTCAGACTCACTCTCACACACACTGTCTCTCAGAGTCACTCTCCCTCACACTGTCTCTCTCAGACTCACTCTCACACAGCCTGTCTCTCTCAGATTCACTCTCTCACACACTGTCTCTCTCAGACTCACTCTCACACACTGTCTCTCTCCGACTCACTCTCTCACACAATAATACAATACAATACAAATCGCTTTATTGGCATGATAAGGTACATCTTATGTTGCCAAAGCATCAAAATACCTTTATGGTTGAACACATAAACGCGGTTCCATTCATACAGTGTATAAACAGGTATATCCCTGAGTTTATAAATATACATTCGCCTTGTTTATACATACTCTTGTCTTAGTTTACTGGTTGTCCCTCTGTTCATGGCAAGCTGTAACATAGTGTGCCGCCAGTGTTACACAGCTTCTCTCCTCCCCCAGTAGGAATGGGAGTTTTTGGTTGTCAGTCAGATTTCTGAATTCAGGGCATATTTGTGAGAATTTTTGGTAGAAATTCTCTCTGATGCCCTGATATTTTCCACAGGCTGTGAGGAAGTGCATCTCTGTCTCAACTACTCCCTGACTGCAGTGAGAGCATATCCTGTCTTCTCTTGGCAGCCTGGTTTGCCTGTGTCTGCCTTTTTCGATCGCTAGGCTATGTTCGCTAAGTCTGTACCTTGTCAAGGTTCTTCTCAGTTTGTTATCCTTTACCATGGTCAGGTAATCAGCTATGTTGTATTGTCTGTTTAGGGCCAAGTAGCAATTGAGTTTGCTTTAGGTTTTTGTTGTTTCTGCCCAATATGACAGATATTTTTCCTTTTGCTTAGCGACGATTGTGTTGGGTCGAATTCTTTGTGTTACCCTGTCACTGTCCTGGGACTGGTTATTGTTAGTATTGTTATTAGTTACTTTATTGAGTCCCAGGACTAGTTGACTGAGGGTATTCTTCTTTATGGTCAGCACTTGGCATTTCAGGGCGTCGTAGTGACAGCATTGGGGATTGCTCATTTGTAGGTGATTCCAAGATTTGGTGGCTCTTTTTTGGATAGAGATTATTAATGGGTATTGGCCTAGTTCCGCCCTGCATGCGTTGTTTACTGTTTTCCTTCGAGTCCGGAGGATACTTTTACAGAATTCCGCATGTAGGATCTCAATTGGGTATTTGTCCCATTTTGCAAAATCTTGTTGTGTTAGTGGTCCCCAGACCTCACTGCCATAGAGTGCAATTGGTTCAATTACTGATTTGAAAATTTTGAGCCAAATGCTAATTGGGATTTCTATTTGGATTGATTTTTTGATGGCATAGAAAGCCCTTCTTGCTTTCTCTTTCAGTTCATTCACAGCCAGTTTGAAGTTTCCCGTAGAACTGATTTTTAAGCCCAAGTATGTGTAGTGAGTGGATTGTTCAATTTTGGTTGTTCCTACTGTGAAATTTATCGTGGGTCCATGTTGTTTGGATCTTTGCTGGAACACAAGGACTTTGGTTTTTGGGGGATTTATTGTCAGGGCCCAAGTCTGGCAGTACGACTCCAGCAGGTCCAGGTTCTGCTGTAGACCCTCCTTAGTTGGTGACAGCAGAACCAGGTCATCGGCATAGAGGAGGAATTTAACCTTGGATTCATATAGGGTGAGGCCGGGTGCTGTAGATTGTTCAAGTAGTTTTGCCAATCCATTAATGTAAATATTAAAGAGTGTCGGTGAGATTGGCGAGCCCTGCGTCACCCCCCGCCCCTGTGGGAAGTATTTTGTTTGTTTGTCTCCAATTTTAACTGCACATTTATTGTTTGTATACATTGATTTAATTACATCATATGTTTTCCCTCCTACCCCGCTTTCGATAAGTTTCAGGAATAAACCGTCATGCCAGATGGAGTCGAAAGCCTTCTGGAAATCTACAAAGCATGCGTAGATTTTGCTTTTGTTATGGTGAACGTGTTTGTCAATTAGGGTCTGTAGGGTGAAGATATGATCGGATGTTCTATAGTTTGGCAGGAATCCAATTTGGCTTTTACTCAAGACATTGTGCTCTTCAAGGAAGTTTATAAGTCTTTTGTTTATGATGCTACAGAATACCTTCCCCAGGTTACTGTTTACACAGATGCCTCGATAGTTGTTTGGGTCGATTTTGTCCCCACTTTTGTATATGGGTGTTATGAGTCCTTTGTTCCAGATGTCAGGGAAATAACCGACACTCAGAACCAAGTTGAAGAGTTTTAGGATAGCCAGTTTCAGTTTGTCGTCTGCGTGTTTAATCATCTCGTTTAGTATGCCGTCTGTCCCGCAAGCTTTTCCTGGTCGCAGGTCCTTGAGTTTTTCAAGAAGTTCTTTTTCTGTTATTATGGCGTCTAGTGGGTTTTGGTTATCTTTTATGGCCATTTCAAGCTTTTCCAGTTTTTTGCGTATTTGGTGTTGCTCTGGCCTTAGTGTGTTTTTCTGGTATAATTTTTCAAAGTGGTTTACCCATGTGTCCCCATTTTGAATGGACAAATCGTCATGTTGTTTTTTGTGGAGTGTTTTCAAGTTGTCCCAGAAACAATTCGACTCAATGGACACACTGTCTCTCTCCGACTCACTCGCTCACAGACTGTCTCTCTCACACTCTGTCTCTCTCACACAATGTCTCTCAGAGTCACTCTCACACACACTGTCTCTCTCAGACTCTCACACAATGTCTCTCTCAGACTCACTCTCTCACACACTGTCTCTCTCAGATTCACACAATCTGTCACACACTGTCTCTCAGAATCTCTCTCACACACACTCTTGCTCAGTCGCACTCTCTCACACACACACTCTCTCAGACTCTCTCCGACTCACTCTCTCAGACTCACACTCTCACTGTCTCTCTCAGACTCTCTCTCTCACACACGGTCTCTCTCAAACTCACTTTCTCACACACTGTCTCTCTCAGACTCACTCTCACACACTGTCTCTCAGACTCACTCTGTCACACAATGTCTCTCTCAGACTCACTCTCACACACGGTTTCTCTCAGTCTCACTCTCTCACACACTGTCTCTCTCAGACTCACTCACTCACACACTGTCTCTCTCAGTCTCACTGTCTCTCTCAGTCTCACTCTCACACACTGTGTCTCAGACTCTCTCTCTCAGACTCTCTGTCTGATTCTCTCTGACTCAATCTCTCACACTCTGTCTCTCTCACACACTGTCTCAGACTCACTCTCACACACTGTCTCTCTCAGACTCACTCACTCTCACACTGTCTCTCTCAGATTCACTCTCTCACACACTGTCTCTCTCAGACTCACTCTCTCACACTGTCTCTCTCAGACTCACTCTCACACACACTCTCTCTCAGACTGACTCTCACACACTGTCTCTCTCAGACTCACTCTCACACACTGTCTCTCTCAGACTCTCTCTCACACACTCTCTCAGACTCACTCTCACAAACTGTCTCTCTCTGACACACTCTCTCACACTCTCTCTCAGACTCACTCTCTCACACACTCTCTCAGACTCACTCTCTCACACACTGTCTCTCTCAGACTCACTCTCACACACTCTCTCTCAGATTCACTCTCACACACTGTCTCTCTCTGACACACTCTCTCACACACTGTCTCTCTCAGACTCACTCTCTCACACACTGTCTCTCTCAGACTCACTCTCTCACACACTCTCTCAGACTCACTCTCTCACACACTGTCTCTCTCAGACTCACTCTCTCACACACTGTCTCTCTCAGACTCACTCTCTCACACACTGTCTCTCTCAGACTCACTCTCTCACACACTCTCTCTCTCTCAGACTCACTCTCACACACTGTCTCTCTCAGACTCACTCTCTCACACACTCTCTCAGACTCACTCTCTCACACACTGTCTCTCTCAGACTCACTCTCTCACACACTGTCTCTCTCAGACTCACTCTCTCACACACTGTCTATCTGAGACTCACTCTCACACTCTGCCTCTCTCAGACTCACTCTCTCACACACTGTCTCTCTCAGACTCACTCTCTCTCACACTGTCTCTCTCAGACTCACTATCTCACACAATGTCTCTCTCAGATTCACTCTCTCACACACTGTCTCTCTCAGACACGCTCTCTCACACACGGTCTCTCTCAGACTCACTCTCTCACACACTGTCTCTCTCAGACTCACTCTCCCACACTGTCTCTCTCAGACTCACTCTCTCACACACTGTCTCTCTCAGACTCTCTCTCCCACACTGTCTCTCTCAGACTCACTCTCTCACACACTGTCTCTGACTCACTCTCTCACACTGTCTCTCTCTGACTCACTCTCTCACACACATAGAGACATAGAAACATAGAAGATAGGAGCAGGAGTAGGCCATTCGGCCCCTCGAGCCTGCTCCGCCATTCAATGAGATCAATACTGATCATCCAAATTCAGTTCCTTGTCCCTGATTTCTCCCCATATCCCTTGATCCCTTTAGCCTTAAGAAATATATGCAACTCCTTCTTGAATATATTTAATGAATTGGCCTCAACTTCCCTGTGTGGCAGAGAATTCCACAGGTTCAGCACTCTCTGGGTGAAGAAATTCCTCCTCATCTCTGTCCTAAATGACCTTCCCCTTATCCTTAGACTGTGAGCCCTGGTTCTGGACTACCGACTATCGGGAACATCCTTCCTGCATCCAGTCGGTCCAGTGCTGTTAGAATTTTATAAATTTCAATGAGACCCCTCTCGTTCTTCTAAACTGCAGCAAGTATAAGCCCAATCGACCCAATCTCTCCTCATATGTCATTCCTGCCATCTCAGGTATCAGCCTGGTGAATCTTCGCTGCACTCCCTCCATGGCAAGAACATCCTTCCTCAGATAAGGCGACCAAAACTGCACACAATACTCAAGGTGAGGTCTCACCAAGGCCCGGTACAACTGCAGCAAGACATCCTTGTTCCTGTACTCGAATCCTCTCGCTATGAAGGCCAACATACCATTTGCCTTCTTCACCGCATGCTGCACCTGCATGCTTACCTTCAGCGGCTGGTGCACAAGAACACCCAGGTCTCGTTGCACTGCTCCTTCTCCCAATCTATTGGCATTAAGATAATTATCTGCCTTCCTGTTTTTGCCACCAAAGTGGATAACCTCACTTTTATCCACATTGTACTGCATCTGTCATGCTTCTGCCCAATCACCCAACCTGCCAAATCATACTGGAGATTCTCGGCATCCTCCTCACAGCACACATGCCCACCCAGCTTTGTGTCATCTGCAACCTTGGAGATATTACATCTAGTTCCCTAGTCTAGCTCATTTATATATATTTTGAATAGCTGGTCTCTCACAGTCTCTCTCAGACTCACTCTCACACACACTGTCTCTCTCAGACTCCCTCTCTCACACACTGTCTCTCTCAGACTCCCTCTCTCACACACTGTCTCTCTCAGACTCACTCTCACACACACTGTCTCTCTCAGACTCCCTCTCTCACACACTGTCTCTCTCAGACTCTCTCTCTCACACACTGTCTCTCTCAGACTCACTCTCTCACACACTGTCTCTCTCAGACTCACACTCTCACACTCTGTGTCTCTCCGACTCATTCTCTCAAACACGGTCTCTCTGAGATTCACTCTCTCACACACTGTCTCTCCGACTCTCTCCCTCCGACTCTCTCCCTCCGACTCTCTCCCTCCGACTCGCTCCCTCCGACTCGCTCCCTCTGACTCGCTCCCTCCGACTCGCTCCCTCCGACTCGCTCCCTCCGACTCTCTCCCTCCGACTCTCTCCCTCCGACTCTCTCCCTCCGACTCTCTCCCTCCGACTCGCTCCCTCCCACTCTCCCTCCGACTCTCTCCCTCCCACTCGCTCCCTCTCACTCGCTCGCTCCCTCCCACTCGCTCCCTCCCACTCGCTCCCTCCCACTCGGTCCCTCCCACTCGCTCCCTCCGACTCGCTCCCTCCGACTCGCTCCCTCCGACTCGCTCCCTCCGTCTCGCTCCCTCCGACTCACTCTCTCACACACTGTCTCGCACAGACTCACTCTCTCACACACTGTCTCTGTCAGACTCACTCTCTCACACACTGTCTCTCTCAGACTCACTCTCTCACACACTGTCTCTCTCAGTCTCACTCTCTCACACTGTGTCTCTCAAACTCACTGTCTCACACACTGTCTGTCTCCGACTCTCTCTCTCACTGTCTCTCTCAGACTCACTCTGTTACACAATGTCTCTCTCAGACTCGCTGTCTCACACACTGTTCCTCTCAGATTCACTCTCTCACACACTGTCTCTCTCAGACTCACTCTCTCACACACTGTCTCTCTCAGACTCACTCTCTCACACACTGTCTCCCTCAGACACACTCTCTCACACACTGTCTCTCTCAGACTCACTCTCACACACTGTCACTCTCAGACTCACTCTCTCACACACTGTCTCTCTCAGACTCACTCTCTCACACACTGTCTCTCTCAGACTCACTCTCTCACACACTATCTCTCTCAGACTCACTCTCTCACACACTGTCTCTCTCAGACTCACTCTCTCACACACTATCTCTCTCAGACTCACTCTCTCACACACTGTCTCTCTCAGACTCACTCTCACACACTGTCACTCTCAGACTCACTCTCTCACACACTGTCTCTCTCAGACTCACTCTCTCACACACTGTCTCTCTCAGACTCACTCTCTCACACACTATCTCTCTCAGACTCACTCTCTCACACACTGTCTCTCTCAGACTCACTCTCTCACACACTATCTCTCTCAGACTCACTCTCTCACACACTGTCTCTCTCAGACTCACTCTCTCACACACTTTCTCTCTCAGACTCACTCTCTCACACACTGTCTCTCTCAGGCTCACTCTCTCACACACTGTCTCTCTCAGACTCACTCTCTCACACTGTCTCTCTCAGACTCACACTCTTACACACTGCCTCTCTCAGACTCACTCTCTCACACACTGTCTCTCTCAGACTCACTCTCTCACTCACTGTCTCTCTCAGACTCACTCTCTCACACACTCTCTCACAGACTCACTCTCTCTCTCAGACTCACTCTCTCTTACACTGTCTCACTCAGACTCTCTCTCTCACACACATAGAAACATAGAAGATAGGAGCAGGAATAGACCATTCGGCCCCTCGAGCCTGCTCCGCCATTCAATTAGATCATGGCTGATCATCCAAATTCAGTATCCTGTCCCTGTCCTCTCCCCATATCCCTTGATCCCTTTAGCCTTAAGAAATATATCCAACTCCTTCTTGAATATATTTAATGAATTGGCCTCAACTGCCTTCTGTGGTAGAGAATTCCACAGGTTCACCACTCTCTGGGTGAAGAAATTCCTCCTCATCTCAGTCCTAAATGGCTTACCCCTTATCCTTCGACTGTGACCCCTGGTTCTGGACTCCTTGGCCATCGGGAACATCTTCCTGCACCTAGTCTGTCCGGTCCTGTTAGAATTTTATATGTTTCAATGAGATCCCCTCTCGTTCTTCTAAACTCCAGTGAGTATAAGCCCAATCGCTCCAATCTCTCCTCATACGTCATTCCTGCCATCCCAGGTATCAGTCTTGTGAATCTTCACTGCACTCCCTCCATGGCAAGAACATCCTTCCTCAGGTAAGGTGACCAAAACTGCACACAATACTCAAGGTGTGGTCTCACCAAGGCCCGGTACAACTGCAGCAAGACATCCTTGTTCCTGTACTCGAATCCTCTCACTACGAAGGCCAACATACCATTTGCCTTCTTAACCGCCTGCTGCACCTGCATGCTTACCTTCAGCGGCTGGTGCACAAGGACACCCAGGTCTCGTTGCACTTCCCCTTCTCCCAATCTATTGCCATTCAGATAATAATCTGCCTTCCTGTTTTTGCCACCAAAGTGGATAACCTCACTTTTTTCCACATTGTACTGCATCTGCCATGCTTCTGCCCAATCACCCAACCTGTCCAAATCATACTGGAGATTCTCGGCATCCTCCTCACAGCACACATGCCCACCCAGCTTTTTGTCGTCTGCAAACTTGAAGATATTACATCTAGTTCCCTCGTCTAGCTCATTTATTTATATTGTGAATAGCTGGTCTCTCACGGTCTCTCTCAGACTCACTCTCTCACACACTATCTCTCTGACTCTCTCTCACACACTGTCTCTCTGACTCTCTCTCACACTCTGTCTCTCTGACTCTCTCTCACACTGTCTCTCTCAGACTCACGCTCTCACACACTGTCTCTCTCAGACTCTCTCTCACACTGTCTCTCTCAGACTCACTCTCTCACACACTGTCTCTCTCAGACTCACTCTCACACACTGTCTCTCTCCGACTCACTCTCTCACACACTTTCTCTCTCAGTCTCACTGTCTCACACACTATCTCTCTGACTGACTCTCACACACTGTCTCTCTGACTCTCTCTCACACACAGTCTCTCTCAGACTCTCTCTCACACTGTCTCTCTCAGACTCACTCTCTCACACACTGTCTCTCTGACTCTCTCTCACACACTGTCTCTCTCCGACTCACTCTCTCACACACTTTCTCTCTCAGTCTCACTCTCTCACACACTATCTCTCTGACTGACTCTCACACACTGTCTCTCTGACCCTCTCTCACACACAGTCTCTCTCAGACTCTCTCTCACACTGTCTCTGTCAGACTCACTCTCTCACACACTGTCTCTCTGACTCTCTCTCACACACTGTCTCTCTCAGACTCACACTCTCACACACTCTCTCTCTCAGTCTCACTCTCTCACACACTGTCTCTCTGACTCTCACACTGTCTCTCTCAGACTCACTCTCTCATGCACTGTCTCTGTCAGACTTACTCCCTCACACACAGCCTCTGGGTCTCTCTCTCATGCACTGTCTCTGTCAGACTTACTCCCTCACACACAGCCTCTGGGTCTCTCTCTCACACACGGTCTCTGTCAGACTCTCACTTCTTCTTAGGCAGTCCCTTGGAACAGAGGATGACTTGCTTCATTACTGATAATTAGTTCTCAAGTGACTGATGTGTCCAATGCAGGAACTACAGTCTCTGTCACAGGTGGGGCAGACAGTGCTTGAAGGGGTGGGTGGGTGTGGTGCCTGGGTTGACGTGCGCTCCTTCCACTGTTTGCGCTTGGCTTCCGCTTGCTCCCGTTGAAGAGACTCGAGGTGTTCGGTGCCTTCCCGGATGCTTCTCCTCCACTTTGTGTGGTTTTGGGCCAGGGATTGCCAGGTGTTGGTGGGGATGTTGCACTTTTTCAAGGAGGTTTTTAGGGTGCCCTTGAAGCATTTCCTCTGCCCAGCTGCGGCTCTCATGCCGTGTCGGAGCTCCGAGTAGTGCGCTAGTTTTGGGAGTCTCGTATCGAGCATGCGGACGATGTGGCCCATCCATCGGAGCTGATCGAGCGTGGTCAAAGCTTCAATACTGGGGCTGTTGCCTGAGCGAGAGCACATACATTCATGCGCCTATCCTGCCAATGGATTTGCAGGATCTTGCGGAGGCAGCGTTGGAGATACCTTTGCAGGGATTTGAGTTGCCTGTTGGACATGGTCCATATCTCTGAAGCATACAGGAGGGCGGGAATCACGACTGCTCTGTAGACCATGAGTTGGTGCCGGGTTCGACGTCCTGGTCTTCAAACACGCTCTTCCTCAAGCGACCGAAAACTGCACCAGCAAACTGAAGGTGGAGTTGGACTTCATCATCTGCCTCTGAATCGCACTCTCTCACACACCGTCTCTCAGACTCACTCACTCTCTCACACACTGTCTCTCTCAGACTCACTCTCTCATACACTGTCTCTTTTAGACTCACTCTCTCACACACTGTCTCTCTCACACACTGTCTCTCACAGTCTCTCTCAGACTCACTCTCTCTCAGAAGGTTGTGGTTTCAAGTCCCATTCCAAAGACTTGAGCACATAAAGCTATGCTGACACTCCAGTGCAGTGCTGAGGGAGTTCTGCACTGTCGGGGGTGCAGTCTTTCAGATGAGACGTTAAACCGAGATCCCGTCTACTCTCTCAGGTGGATGTAAATGATCCCATGGCACTATTTCGAGGATGACCAGCGGTCCTGGCCAATATTTATCCCTCAACCAACATAACAGAAACAGATTATCTCGTCATTATCAAATTGCTGTTTGTGGGAGCTTGCTGTGCACTAATTGGCAGCTGCGTTTCCCACATTACAACAGCAACTCCACTTCAAAAGTACTTCAAAGTACTTTCTTTGTTATTATAGCTATTGTCAGATATTCCTATCGCACTTTTGCCCTGAATTACATTGAATTTACAGCACAGAAACTGGCCATTGGGTCCAACTGGTGTATCGCGGTGTTTGTGATTGACACAAGCCTCCTCCCAGCCCTCTTCACCTCACCTTTCAGCATCTCCTTCTATTCCTTTCACCCTCAGCTGCTGATCAAGCTGCCCCTCAAATGGGCCTGTGCTGTTCACCTCAACTACTCCTTGTGGGAGCGAGTTCCACATTCTAACCACTCTCTGGGCAAAGAAGTTTCTCCTGAATTCCCGGTGGGATTTATTAATGGCCAGCTTGTATTTATGGAGCCCAGTTCTGGTCTCCCCCCACAAGTGGAAGAATCTCTCCACGTCTACCCTATCAAACCCTTTCATAATCTTATAGAACTCTGAGCTCACCCCTCAGCCCTCTCTTTTCTACAGGCCTTTTCTGCCTTTCCTGATAATTATAACCTCTTAGTTTTGGGATCATCCTTGTAAATCTATTTTGCACCTTCTTCAGTGTCTCTCCATCCATTTTATAATATGGAGACCAGAACTGTGAACATTAAAGTTAAATGTGGTCTAACCAAGGTTCAATACAAGTTTAACAAACCTTGTCTGCTTTTCAATTCGATCCCTTTAGAAACTAACTCAAGGGGTTGGTTTGTTTTTTTTGGCCTTATTAACCTGCGTCATTACTTTTAGTGATTTGAGTATCTGTCCCCCAGATCACTTTGATCATCTGCCCCAGTTAGACTATTAATTTCCAAGCAGCCTGTGGCCTCCTTATTTTTCATACAAAAATGTAAAATCTCTCGCTTATCTATATTGAAATTAATTTGACAATTACACGTCTATTCTGCAAGTTTATTAATGTTCTCTTGTATTTTCTCGCAGTCTTTCTCAGTATTAACTAAACTCCCCCAATTTGGTGTCATCTGCAAATTTTGAAATTGTATTTCCGATTCTCAAGTCCAAATCGTTTGTGTAAGTTGTGAACAGTGGTCCCAGCACCGATCCTTGTGGAACACCACTTCCCAACATTTTCCAGTCAGGGTAGCTCCCATTAACCCCGACTCTCTGTTTTCTGTTCTGCAGCCTGCTTGCTATCCATTCTGCTACCAGTCCCCTGACTCTACATGCTATGACCATAGTCATGAGTCTACGATGCGGTACTTTATCGAAGGCCTTTGGAAAATCCAAATCTATTACATCTACTGTATGATCCTTGTCTTCTCTTTGTTACTACTTCACAGAATTGAATAAGGTTAGTCGTGCATGACCTTCCCTTTTGAAATCCGTCCTGACTATTCTTTATTAAGTTTTCTGTTTCCACATGTTTTTCTACTGTGGGTACATTGCAGGATATTGTCATACATCCTTATTGGCTGTATGTGGGGGTAACATAGATATTGTTGACATGAATCAACTGAGCAGCCTGCGGTTGGTGCTGTCCAGGGAGAGTATGAAAACTAGGGCACGGGCCCAACTTGCGCAGGACATACTTAACAGGAACTAGTGAAGGACACAACTGGACCTCCATCTTATAAAGCATTTGATTAAAGCTTTGTTTAATGCTTAGACCAAGTGCCCAGTAGTTTTCTTACGTCAATTGTCATATTGCTTTTCCTGTTCTGTGGGTGTATTGTAGGATTTGGGATCTACCTCAATCATCCATTGCCTTTATTACCTCTAGACTTAATGATTCCAATGCTCTCCTGGCCAGCGTCCCACCTCCCCTCCGTAAACTTGAGGTCATCCAAAATTCTGCTGCCCGTGTCCAAATCGCAACAAGTCCCGTTCACCCATCATCCCTGTGCTCGCTGACCTACATTGACTCCCGGTTAGGCAACGGCTCAGTTTAAAATTCTCATCCTTGTTTTCAAATCCCTCCCGGGCCTCACCCCTCCCCATCTTTGTAATCTCCTCCAGCCCCACAAAACTCCCTCCGAGGTATCTGTGCTCCTCTAATTCTGGCCTCTTGAACATCCCTGATTTTAATCACTCCTCCATTAGTGGCCGTGCCTTCAGCTGCCTAGGCCCTGAGCTCAGAATTTCCTCTCTAAACCTTTCTACCTCTCTTTCCTCCTTTAAACCTTTGAACAACATTTTGGCCACCTGCCCTAATGTGGCTCGGTGTCAAATTTTGTCTGAAATGCTCCAGTGAATCATCCTGGGAGTTTTTACTACGTTAAAGACGCAATATAATTACAAGTTGTTGTTGTATTGCCCTCATGTCGAAGCTTTGTAGAATATTGTCATATATCCCCATTGCCCTTATTGAGGTATTGGAGGATATTGCCATATATCCCTATTGCCCTTATTCAGGTATTGTAGGATATTGTCATATACCCCTATTGCCCTTATTGAGGTATTGGAGGATATTGTCATATATCCCCATTGCCCTTATTGAGGTATTGGAGAATATTGTCATATATCCCCATTGCCCTTATTGAGGTATTGGTGGATATTGTCATATATCCCTATTGCTCTTATTGAGGTATTGGAGGATATTGTCATATATCCCTATTGCCCTGATGTGGAATATGAGAAACACAGGACATAGAAACAGGAAGAGGCCATTCAGCCCATCGAACCTGTTCCTTCATTCAATGAGATCGAGGCTGATCTGTGTCCTAACTCCATCCACCCGACTTAGCTCCAGATCCCTTAATACACTTGGCGATGATAAATCTCTCGACCTCAGATATGAAACTATTATTTGAGCTGACATCGACTGCTTTTTGTGGGAGAGGGTTCCACACTTCTACCACTCTTTGTGTGAAGAAGTGTTTCCTAAATTCTCTCCTGAGTGGCCTGGCTCTGATTTTAAGGTTATGACCCCTTGTCCGAGATTCCTCCACCAGTGGAAAAAGGTTTTCTCTGTCTATCCGATCAATTCCTTTCAGAATCCTGGAAACCTGAATCAACTTGCCCCTTAACCTTCTATATTCCAGGAATAGAAGCCAGGTTTATGTAATCTCTCCTTATAATTTAACCCTTTGGGCCCTGGTAACATTCTCCAAGGCCAGGATATCCTTCACAAGGTGCGGTGCCCAGAACTGTACACAGTGCTCCAGATGTGATCTAACCAGGGCTTTGTATAGCTCGAGCAATCCCCCTTGTATTCTGGCCCTCTCGATATAAAGGCTCACATTCCATTGGCTTTGTTGATTATTTTTTGTACCTGATCACTATATTTTAGTGATCTCTTTACACAAACCCCTAAATGTCTTTGGACCTTCACTGTTCCCAGCTTTCCACCATTTAAACAATACTCACATCTGTCTTTCTTTGGTCCAGAATGGATGACCTCACATTTAACTGTGTTGAAATCCACCTGCCACAGTTTTGCCCACTCAGTTAATCTATCAATGTCTCTTTGTAATTTTATGCTCCCCTCTACACTACTTACTGTGCCACCTATCTTTGTGTCATCGGCTAACCTGGATATATGGCTCTCTATTATGTTATCCCTGTCATTAATAAATATAGTGAATAGTTGACCCCCCAGCACAGATTCTTGTGGACACCACAAGTCACTTCCTTCCAATTTGAGTACATTCCCATTATCCCTACTCTCTGTCTCCCACCACCTGACCAATCTCCCAACCAGGCCAATAATTTGCCTTCAATTCCATGACCTTTAATTTTAGCTAACAGTATCTTATACGGAACCTCATTGAATCCATTCTGGAAGTCCATATACAACATATCCACAGACATTCCCCTGTCTACTACTTCAGCTAATTCCTCAAAATTCAATGAGGTTCGTTAGACATGACCTGCCCTCTACACATCCATATTGCCTCTCTCTAATCAGCTCACATTTCTCTCCGTGCTCAGTCACTTTGTCCTTGGCTGTAGGAGATTGTCATATATTCCTATCTCCCGTGTGGATGTATTACAGGATATTGTCAAACATCCTTTATCTCCAATACAAGTTCGAGGTGAAGGGAAACAGTGAAAAAACCTTTGACTTCGTTCAATAAAGTTATAATCAATCAGATACTGAAATATAACCCCTTCCATGCAGTGTATATGTGATATCGGTACCAATAAAACTCACACACCCCAGAGATACCGGCATTGCTCCTCAAAGAGTCGATTTGAAGAGTTCCCCTTTTTTTATTACTCTGAGCTTCAGATTGCTGTATTCTTATATTTTTCATATTGGGACACGTGTGTGAATCATAAACCATCACTCCCTCCCTGTGTGTACCCTGATGATACAGTGGTTCTCATTTGTTCGGGAAGCCTTGGATGTTTGATCGCTTCCAACCTTTATTACAAAGACAACGTTTGTCTCTTCTCCACACGAGCAGTCGAAATTCCTGCTTCACACTCCCCCCTGCTGTGATAAAAGTCTGTCTCTTTCAGTGTGTGTCTTTCGTGTGTTTTAAACTTGCTCAATCCGGATGGACGACCCGGCATCGAACTCGGCACCAGCTAAGAACACGGCAACGGCACACCCAGCCCCGTCGACCCTGCAAAGTCCTCCTCACCAACATCTGGGCAATTGTGCCAGAATTGGGAGAGCTGTGACACAGACTAGTCAAGCAACAGCCTGACATAGTCATAATCACAGAATCACACCTTTCAGCCAATGACCCAAACTCCTCCATCACTATCCCTGAGTATGTCCTGTCTCACCGGCAGGACAGACCCACCAGGGGTGGCGGCACTGTGGTACACAGTCAGGATGGAGTGGCCCTGGGAGTCCTCAACATTGACTCCGGACCCCATAAAAGTCTCGTTGCTTCAGGTCAAGCATGGGCAAGGAAACCTCCTGCTGATTACCACCTCCCTCCCTCCCTCAGCTGATGAATCAGTGCTCCTCCATGTTGAACACCACTTGGAAGAAGCACTGAGAGTAACAAGGGCACAGAATGTACTCTGGGTGGGGGACTTCAATGTCCATCACCATGAGTGGTTCGGTAGCACCACTACTGACCGAGCTGGCCGAGTCTGGAAAGACATATCAGCCAGTCTGGGCCTGCGGCAGGTGGCGAGAGAACCAACATGAGGGAAAAACCTACTTGACCTCGTCCTCACCAATCTACCTGTCGCAGATGGATCTTTCCATGACAGCATTGGCATCAGTGACCACCGCACAGTCACTGAGGAGACGAAGTCCCGTCTTCACACCGAGAACACCCTCCATCGTGTTGTGTGGCACTACCACCGTGCTAAATGGGACAGATTCAGAACAGATCTAGCAGCTCAAAACTGGGCATCCATGCGGCGCTTTGGGCCATCAGCAACAGCAGAATAGTATTCAACCACAATCTGTAACACCAAGGCCTGGCCTGGTTCAATAAGGAGTGCAGAAAACCATGCCAGGAGTAGCAGCAGGCGTACCAAAAATGAAGTGCTAAAAAGCGGAAGCAGCATGCTATAGACAGGGTGAAGTGATCCCACAATCAACGGATCAGATCAAAGCTCTGCAGTCCTGCCACATTCAGTCGCGAATGATGGTGAATAATTAAACAACTAACGGGAGGTGGAGGCACCATGAATATCCCCATCCTCAATGATGGCGGTGCCCAGTACATGAGCGCAAAAAACAAGGCTGAAGTGTTTACCACCGCGTTTATCACCACCTCACCCCCTCTCTCTCTCTCCCTCCCCTCTCTCTCCCTCCCCCCTCTCTCCCTCCCCCCCTCACTCCCTCCCCCCCTCTCTCCCTCCCCCCCTCTCTGCCTCCCCCCCTCTCTCCCTCCCCCCCTCTCTCCCTCCCCTCCCTCTCTCCCTCCCCCCCTCTCTCCCTCCCCTCTCTCTCCCTCCCCTCCCTCTCTCCCTCCCCCCCTCTCTCCCTCCCCTCTCTCTCCCCCTCTCCTCTCTCTCCCTCCCCTCTCTCTCCCTCCCCTCTCTCTCCCTCCCTCCCCCCTCTCCCCTCCTCTCACACTATCCCCATCTCATCTCTCCCCTCTCCCACTCCTCTCTCCCCCTCTCTCTCCCTCCCCATCTCTCCCTCCCCCCCTCTCTCCCTCTCTCCCATCTCTCCCTCCCCCCCTCTCTCCCTCCCCCCCCTCTCTCCCCCCCCTCTCTCCCTCCCGCCCTCTCTCCCTCCCCCCCCTCTCTCCCCCTCTCCCCCCCCTCTCTCTCCCTCCCTCCCCTCTCTCTACCTCCCCTCTCCTCCCTCCTCTCCCTCCCCCTCCTCTCACACTATCCCCATCTCATCTCTCCCCCCTCTCTCTCCCCCTCTCTCCCTCCCCTCTCTCTACCTCCCCTCTCTCTCCTCTCACACTATCCCCATCTCATCTCTCCCCTCTCCCACTCCTCTCTCCCTCCCCCCCCCTCTCTCTCCCTCCCCCCCCCTCTCTCTCCCTCCCCCCCCTCTCTCTCCCTCCCCCCCCTCTCTCTCCCTCCCCCCCTCTCTCCCTCCCCCCCCTCTCTCTCCCTCCCCCCCCTCTCCCCCTCTCTCTCCCTCCCCCCCTCTCTCCCTCCCCTCTCTCTCCCCCTCTCCTCTCTCTCCCTCCCCTCTCTCTCCCTCCCTCCCCCCTCTCCCTCCTCTCACACTATCCCCATCTCATCTCTCCCCTCTCCCACTCCTCTCTCCCCCTCTCTCTCCCTCCCCATCTCTCCCTCCCCCCCTCTCTCTCTCCCCCTCTCCTCCCCTCTCTCTACCTCCCCTCTCTCTACCTCCTCTCCCTCCCCCTCCTCTCACACTATCCCCATCTCATCTCTCCCCTCTCCCACTCCTCTCTCCTCTCACACTATCCCCATCTCATCTCTCCCCTCTCCCACTCCTCTCTCCCCCCCCCCTCTCTCTCCCTCCCCTCCCCCTCCCTCCCCCCTCTCTCCCTCCCCCCTCTCTCCCTCCCCTCTCTCTCCCTCCCCTCCCCTCTCTCCCTCCCCTCCCCTCTCTCCCTCCCCTCCCCTCTCTCCCTCCCCTCCCCTCTCTCTACCTCCCCCCTCTCTCCCTCCCCTCTTTCTCCCCCCTCTCACACTATCCCCATCTCATCTCTCCCCTCTCCCCCTCTCCATCTCTCCCTCCTCCCCTCCCCCTCTCACCCTCCCCTTCCCCCCCCCTCCCTCTCTCCCTCCCCCCTCTCTCCTCCCCCCTCCCTCTCTCCCTGCTCTCTTTCCTTCCCTCCTTTCCCTCCCTGTGTCTCTCTCTCCCTCCCCGCTCTCTCTCTCCCTCCCCCCTCTCTCTCTCTCTCTCTCGCTCCCCCCTCTCTCTCTCTCGCTCCCTCTCTCTCTTTCTCTCTCGCTCTCGCTCTCCCTCTCTCTCCCACCCTACGATTCACACTGTTGTCTCCCTATTAATGTGTCCAGTTTTAGATGTGGCCGTGTAATAATACTGTGTAATGTCGATGTAATGAGTAGACTCTGAGCACAGAGCTTCCTGTGGGGAATTGGGGAGATGAACGCCAGCAGACTCTGCAGGAATTCCCACTGGGAGCACAAATTCATAACATCTACTAGTTTATGTCGATTAGATTTGATTGGCTTTCAGGGAAATAATTTTACATCAATTTAAACATCAGCCCACAGCTGTATGACGGGGTTAATTATGAGGTCATCAGCAGCAGTGAGGTCATCAGCTGGCAGGTCAGGTGACCGCTTGAGCCACAAGGCATCACAACCCGACCTGTGACTGGGCTCAGAGCCCAAACCCTGTCACAATGGCCTTTTCAAATCAACTTACTGGCTGCTGGAAAACACAGCAGGTAAACTTTGTGTTTGACCGCGAGGAGAGCGAGTGAGAGATTTACAAAACACAATCACATCGTGTGAAGATCAGTGAGTAAAGGCTGAGAGCTCTGTGCTCGAGCAGACCGTGAGTTTATCAATAGGAGATAGGCCGAGAGATTCCTTTCCCCGAGAATGGGTGCGGGGATCGAGATGGGCTCGCAACCCAGTCCCGTTCGGAGGACTGCAGGCAGTTTGCCAACTTCATGCTGCCGACTCTGCTGAGCGTCTGAACACTGAGCACGGGGGGCGAATAACGCCAAGGGCGCGGGTTCGATCACCGCACGCGGGCCATCAGCCTAATTTTACGGTTTTTGCGAAAATATAAAATACAAACTTTATAAGGAAGCCAATGTACACAGACTCTCACGGGGGATTTATTTGGATTAACATCCATTGCACCTTTGCCACCGGGGCTGAGAGACACATCTTTCTGTTTATTTGTCTTTCTGGGTTTGCTGTTGAAAGTTGAACAGGCGGCCTGTTGCCGATAAAGGTCACAGGCAGGTGAGAGACAGACAGAGCGGCTCTGACCACGCGAGATGGGCAAAAGGCTTCAGTTCAGGACAAATGCATCAATGAAATGTTCGCCGGCACCGAGAGAGACAACATCCAGAGAAAAACACAGGAGGAAATCGATTTCAAGTGGATGCCTACCTGCACTTGGTGCCGAGCTTTCGCGAAAATGTCTGTTGTGTTCATAAGTAAAAAATATAATTTTGTCCGAACAGTTTGCCTGGCGCGAAATGATCTGAATTGCAAAGGAGCAGGCAGGAAAAACTGTGTTGCTGGCAGGAGGCTGGCTGCAGCTTCCCTGGTGGTCTAGTGGTTAGGATTCGGCGCTCTCACCGCCGCGGCCCGGGTTTGATTCCCGGTCAGGGAACAGTGCGTTTTGGGTCTGTTTGAATTGCCACCACACAACTTTCCATACCACTGCTGAATATGCACTCTTCATGCAGCGATACCAAATACACCTGTTTCAAAGTCAGCAGGAATTGATTTCTGTCAACTTTTACACTGGCTGACTTTAAATGTTGCCAACATTTAACTGCAGCTCACAGTGTCAGGGCAGTCACGGTTTTTATCAGTCTTCCGTGTATCTTCTTGCCCACTGCATCTCCCTAACAAACTTACCTTATCACAGGCACGGCTATCAATCAATTCATTGCCAGTGTGAAAAATGCAATATTTGAAACTTAGCAACGTGTGCAAGACTGGAATCAGAGAGTCCGTGATAACTTGAGCATTAAGATGTTCATTAGCCCTTCCTGTATTGCTCAGTTGCCCACTGCGTGAGGAACTAAGAACCACGGGCATTTTCACTTCTGTGTGGGGCTCAGCACCATACCTGCAGCTGAAGATTGAACTTGATTTGGCTCGTGATCAGTGCGGCTCAGTGAGACTTCGGCCCGTCTCTCCCTTCACAACCCATCAGTGTGGAGAAAAGAACAGGGAATTTTACACATGTGTTGTGCTCTGTAACTTTATTTGAACATTTCATTGCATTTCACGCTGTGTCCAACACGGTGAGGTCCCCCGTGCTGTGTCAGCATTGTATCTTTATCAACGCTGCAGCTTTACTTTAACACAACCTGAGCTCCGAGATCTGGTCGGGTCCACATTGCCGAAGTGAGGAATGAGCGAGAGGGGCAATTCCACCCGGGGTTAGAAAATGCTCCAAAAGAACGACAGAATAGGGATTTGATGTGAAGCCGAAATAGCTCAGTTGGGAGAGCGTTAGACTGAAGATCTAAAGGTCCCGGGTTTCGGCAGATTTTAGTTACTTTCTGTCTCCTTCACTACAAGAGGAGTGAATGAGGAGAAATTTTACGCTCCTGCTGCCGCGTTTCCCAAACGAATGGGAGTGAAACCACATCGGACATGCTGGATCCGGCTCCAACCGTCCGCTGCAGGTTCGAATCCAGTCGGGGTGCCGCCGTCTCCTTTATACTGGGACAGTGTTTGAGGGAGGGGCTGTGGTGCGATAATAAATTTTAGATGAGGTTTGTTCGACCATAGAGCTCTCTTTCTGTTACTTTCGATTAACACACTGCCCAGTTGTATAAAGGAACAGTTAACAATGTTTAAGCGATGTGGTGTGTTCAATGTTTGTGCCGTAACTCGGTCACCCAATGTGAGCTTGAAAGATAATCTCCCAGCCTGGGTTCGAGCCTGCCCAAGCAGAGCATTGTGGCCGGTTAGCTCAGTTGGTGAGAGCGTGGTGCTAATAACGCCAAGTTAGCGCGTTCGATCCCCGTACGGGCCATCGGAACATTTTTATAATTTTACGCTTTTCCCGCACATGTTAAAATACAAACTTTATAAGGAAGCCAATGTACTCAGACTCTCACGGGGGATTTATTTGGATTAACATCCATTGCACCTTTGCCACCGGGGCTGAGAGACACATCTTTCTGTTTATTTGTCTTTCTGAGTTTTCTGATGAACGTTGAACAGGCGGCCTGTTCCCGATAAAGTTCACAAGCAGGTAAGAGACAGACAGAGCGGCTCTGACCCCGCGAGATGGGCAAAAGGCTTTCAGTTCAGGACAAATGAATCAATGAATTGTTCGCCCGGCACCGAGAGAGACAACATCCAGAGAAAAACACAGGAGGAAATCGATCAATCTAAAACGTTATAAATAATTCCCATACTTGATGTCTGTCTATTCAATCGCTAATCCTTCAGTGCCAGAAAATAACTCCTGATTAAATCGTTCAGTTCGAGAATGGCAGCGGAAAGTAACTGGAATGAATTGAAAACTGCCGAATCCCGGGATTGAATCCGGGACCATTATTAAATCTGTGGAGAGAAAAACAGAGTTAACGTTTCAGGTCGATGACCGTTCGTCTGACGTTAACTCTGTTTCTCTCTCTACAGATGCTGCCTGACCTGCTGAGCATTTCCAGCAGTTTCTGTTTTTATTTCAAATTTCCAGCGTCCGCAGTATTTTGCTTTTGTACTTTTATAAATCTTCAAGTCGCTCCTCCCAACTGAGCTATTGCGGTTACGGAGCAACCTACAGTGCGTCATCCTCTCGGAGGGAAAGGGAAGGGTTTGTGTCCTGAACCCGCTGCGTTTACATCAAGCATCTAATTCACCTGCAGGCTGGAGGAGCAGAGGAAGCTGGAGGGAAAGAAGTGATAGGAGCAGAAGGAGAAGACATTGGAAACTGGCAGAATCTTGTGTCTGACTGTTGTTTCAAATGATGCAGGGCAGCCCTGCCTGGATTTGCAGTTTTCCCAGGAGCTGCATTGTTCGGTGCGTGCATTTTAGACATGGAAACATATACATCTGGAGCTTGTGCTAATAGTTCACCTCACTGCATTTCAGGTAGATGCCTACCCGCACTTGGTGCTGTGGTTGCGCGAACATGTCTTTTGTGTTCTCACCTGAAATGTCATTTTGTAGACACAGTTTGCCTGGCGTGATATATTTAAAAAGTGGACTTAGACTGAAATGGACGGGGTTGCTGCGGTGGGTGAAATATGGTGACGATCTATTGTTATTATCCAAGGCAACGCTGCAGGATCCTTTAACGAGCTCCCATGGATCCACTGAAACCAGTCGAATGTGCAGCTTTGAGAGGGGCTTTCTGCACCGTCAGGGCAGGAAACGGGAGTGAGGGCGGGACACTGTCGGCATCTGTGCTGAGTGTGAGTCTGTGCAGCATTGTACAGAGAAAATATACGGGTTCTGCGAGATTTTTCACTTCATTGAAATTTAACCACAAGATCAGTTGTTCCTTTTTTATATATTAATTCAATTTTAATGGGGAACGTTTTCAAAATGTTTCCTTCCGGTTACAAACCGGGGAATTTTCCCGTGTTATGCGAATGTGATAACCACGACACTACGGAAACTCTGCCATTGGTTGGGCCAAGAACATCACAGAAGAGAACTGCGATCTGCAAACGCAGGTCCGGGATTAACTTTTGCATTAATACACTTTATTATCTGAATTTGACAAAGCTCAATAAACTCTTTAAAAAGGTGAACAATTCTTCTAATTGACGAATCAACTTTCTGTTTCAGACTGAAGGAAATCCTAACATGGTCACCGAGTGACAGGCAAAACTTTCATAAGTGTTTTGTCTTTTGCTTGTGATGAATTTTCACCAGTTCTCATTTTACAGACGGTATTTGAGGAGTTGGTTAAAAATGTTCAGTGTTTATCACACCGGGAATCTGGTGCAGCCGTTGTTCAGTTTAACAGGGACCGACAATTGTCACCGCTTTTTACACAGGGGAAGAAACTCACCCCTGGAGGTTCACCTGGAGCAAGTTCCAAAATCATTCATCCCGCCCTGGAGCGGAACCGGGGGCATTTCGGGTGTAAGTCGAGCGGGATAATTGCTACAGTCCCGAAAGCTCTGCTCAGTTTGTCAGCCGCGAGTCAGAAGGATGTGTTAAGGGAGAAGGTGACCCGCTGACTCACCTCTCTCTGCACTGATTGAGATTGTGTCGCTTCTCCGTCAAACAACATCACTTCTGTCCCACACTAAAAGCTCTCAATCCTTCTCCTCCGCTCGCTTTCTATTCAAGTAATTGGACAATGAATCAGTAATAAGGTTCCCTCGGGCTTTTGCTGGTGGATTTACTGATAAACCGGGGAATTGAGAGGAAACTGGAGCACAGGCAGGGTCCTTGCGACAGACCAGTCCGGCTAGCCCAGTCGGCGGAGTGTCGGATACTTCATCCCCACGGCGGGGAGTTTGCGCTTAAAATTTTTGGGCTGATTTTAAAGGCGATTCCCAGCTCGGTCAATGAGTGTTTCATATAAATGCGGTTCAACAAAATAAGAAAATCTCTCCTTGATTCCGGAATCTTGTCTCTCTCCAGCCGCTCGCTGCTAAAGATTGAACTGACTTTAATTTCACCTTGGCTCGGGGTCATTGCGGCTCAGTGGGACTTCGGCCCGTCTCTCCCTTCACAACCCATCAGGGCCGACAAAACAACGGGGAATTTTACACACGTGTTGGGTTCTGTAACTTTTTATAAACACTTCAGTGTATTTCACTATGTCCAAGACTGTGAGGTCTTCCCTGGTGTGTCAGCTTCTGGTGTTTATAAACACTTCAGATTTCCTGATAATGTTGTTGAATAGCATTTTTTGAAAGAGTCATTGACCAAGAGGTGCCGGGGATTTAGAGCTGGGGATCGCCGGTGAAACCAGCCCAATAATTTGAAACACAAACCGCCCCTGAGATTAAGAGTCTCAGGCTCTACCGACTGAGCTAGCCGGGCCGGTCTGACCCCGCGCACTGCTTGTGTTACAAACCATGAACCAGTTTCCCCTCAATTCCCAGCTTTACCAGTAAATCGGCCAACAAAAGCCCGAGAGAACCTTATTACTGATACTTTATCCAATCACTTTAATATGTGTTTTCTGGTGAGCAACACTTCTGCCGCCGGAAAATTTTCTCCTTGTTTACTTTATTAAAACTCTTCATGACATTGAACACGTCGACAAAATCTTCCCTTATCTTCTCTGCTCTGAGGAGAACAACCTCTTCTTCTCCACTACTCCACGGAACTGAAGTCCCGCATCCGTCCTAAAGCGCAGTGCCCGAATTACACACAATACTCCAAAGGTTTGGTATAACTTCCTTCCTTTTGCCCTCTATGCCTCTGTCTGTAAAGCCCAGGATCCCGTTTGTTTTTCTAACACAGGACAAAATGCTGCGGATGCTGGAAGTTTGAAATAAAAACAGAATTCGCTGGAAATACTCAGCAGCTGTGAATGGTAGGCGAGTTGGAAAAAAGCGAATTGGCCTCAAAAATGCTGTATAAGGGTTTCATGCTGCAATGGGGAGCATTCTGGACCTTGAATCCAGCGATCTGAGTCTCGGTGGAACCAGGTTTCTTCTTGTCCCAGCTGGGGACAAATAAAACAAATTTTGATCGCAACTGTGTGATTGGCTGCTCAGCAGTGGCAAAGTGTAGACGCTGAAGGTGTGGATGAGAAAAGGCCGGGCCAAAATGGAATGGTGGAGTTAAAATTGTCCAGTTCTTCCAATATTGCTGCTGGACGGGGTTTGCAAGTAGCCTTGAGGGGGCAGTGATGTATCGCCATTGCAGTGCTGGTCCCCGACACATACTCCGTTCCCGAGCCACCGACTTCATCCCAATCCCTGGCCACTGAGACTGAACCAGACAGCTTGCAACCTTGGTATTTGTCCCCGAGATGAGCTTCTGCCCAAGACGGTCTACTTCCACCTCCGTATCATCGCCCGACTCCGCCTCTGCCTCAGCTGATCTGCTGCTGAAACCCTCATCCTTGCCTTTGTCACCTCCAGACTTGACGATTCTAATGTACTCCTGGAAGGCCTCCCATCACCCTCCCTCCATAAACTTCAGCTCATCCAATCCTCTGCTGCCCGTATCCTAACTCGCACCATGTCCCGTTCACCCATCACCCCGGGTCTCACTCGCCTACATTGGCTCCCTTCAGGCGACAGTTCAGTTTTCAAATTCTCGTCCTTGTTTTCAAATCCCTCCATGGACTCGCCTCCCCCTATCTCTGTAACCTTCTCCAGCCCTACACCCTCTGAGATCTCTGCACTTCTCCAATTCTGGGCTCTTACACATCCCCGATTTTAATCCTTCCACCATCTGCCGCGGTGGGATTGTGAGCTCAGGTCTCCAGATCATCATGAAGTCTGCGGCTGAGGGCCAGCACTGCAATGGCGATTCATCGCTGCCCCCTCAAGGCAAACCTCTCCACCAGCAAGCACTGGACAATTTTCTCCCCACCATTCCACCTTTCCTCTGGAATACTGATCGATTAACAAACTCACTGTGCCGCCCTACCTCATAAATAATTGATTGAAGATTCGTTAATGAGCAGCGCAGTCTGAACCAGGATCTGTTAGAACAGTGAATTCAATGTCAAATCAGGCACAGAAAGCGAAATAAATAGAGCGAAATAAAGGTTGGATTTAGAGAGAGAGAAGAAAAATAGAAAAATGTAAAAACATTTTTATTATATAAAAAATATTCAACAACAATTTATATCTGAAGGAATGAGATTCCACACTTATAAAATATATTTTCAGTGCCAGAGAGGTTATTTGGCAGTAATTAAGACTGTTAAAAAGGGGACTTAGACTGAACTGGTCGGAGTTGCGGCGGTGTGTGAAATATGGTAATGACCTATCATTATTAGCAGAGGCGACTCTGCAGGATTATATTAAGATCTCCTGCGGATCCACTGAAACCAGTCGAATGTGCAGCTTTGAGAGGGGCTTTCTGCACCATCAGGGCAGGAAACGGGAGTGAGCGAGGGACACTGTCGGTATCTGTGCTAAATTTGAGACTGTGAAGAATGGTGTGGGCTCAGATAATATACGGGCTCTATGAGATATTTTATTTTATTGATATTTAATTACAATATGAATTTTTCCAATTTCATATTTATTCAATTGAAATGGGGAAGGTTTCTTTCCAGTTTTGAACCGGGGACCATTTATCGAACATAATGCTTGCGCCCGGGATTGAATCGGGGAGTTTGCACTTGTGAGGTGAACGTGATAACCACTACAATATGGAAACCTCTGTTTAGCTAAATATCCAGAAAGAACTGTTCAGCGAGAAGGTGAAATGCTGGATCCCAGATTCTGGATTCATTACCTTTCAGTAACATTTCTCTGGCCGAAACTGCACAAGTCAAGAATGTTCCTTTCAAAGTCATTAAACTCTCGAATTTCCGCGTCGCCCCCGAATCCTCTGAGTCAGATGCCTCCAGTTTTTCCACTCAATCAATGTCCCTTTGCAATTCCCTGTTCCCATCCACACTAATTATTGTGCCACTGTCGATCAGTGATAATTGATAGTCAAAGTGATCAGGCCATGCTTGCTCGGTCGGTAGCAGGCTCCTGGGTTCGTGCCCACGTTGGTTGAAGGTTTTTGTTAAACTTTTTCTTTGTTGCTTTTACGGTAAAGCCTCATGAATTAACCGACAATTTTCTTTGTCACAATGAAAGAAATACTAACTGAGGGAGAGTCAACAGTTCAATAATTTGTACTGTTACCCATATCTCATTTTACACACTGTACTTTAGGAGTCTGGTTTAAAATGATCATTGCTGATGACACCAGGAATCTGGGGAACTTTGGTCAAATTGAACAGGACCAGTTATTTCTACCATGCGCACAAAATAGAAGCAGTTCTGAATTTAAAATCCCATGGTGCTGACATTCAGATTAAACGCAGTCAGCGTTGAAATAAAGTGAAAGAATTTTACAGTGAAAAGATTTGTCAGTAAGTATTTGTGCCTTTAATTAAAGTTTGTGGCTTCTGATTCCCGCTCATGTCTCTTCTTCCTCTGTTGAATAAAAAACAAGGGATTTGACATTTGACTGCACTGCGCCTGGTATCTGTGAGCTCATCCTTTATATTGAGCGGTTTTTCACTCTTTGATCAGCGTCAGCTTTAGCTCAGCGGTTACTTCGCAGCACCAACTTAATTCTAAGTTCGAGCCCTGTTTCACCGCGGGCGCTGCCTGGCGTTTTTTGTCATTTTCAATCTCCTTATTTTACACCGAAACAAATTGCAGCCGTGATTTTAATTTAGCCGAGTGATATTTTTCGAGGGCACCTTTATATGATTCAATAAGCTATTCTGATCCGTAAGTGTGACCGCGTTCGATTCCCGGTTAGGGAAGTAACTTTGACATCACTGGTTTTAATTAATTAAAGCGAAGAAATTTGAGTAAATAAATAACATGCAACTAATGTGAAAAAATAAGAAATGTTTTAATCACCATTAATTAACCGACAGCCTTCTTTTGCAGAATGAAAAATATTATAATCTGGTGACTGAGTGTCAGTCGAAACTTCAGTCATTTATTTTGCTCTTTGCATGTGCTGAACTGTTAACCCATATCTCATTTTACACATTGTAATTTAGGAGAATAGTTTAAAATGTTCATTGCTTGTGAGAGCAGGGATCTGGGGAAACTTTTGTTAAATTAATCAGGACCGTTTTCTTCACAGAAAAAATATTCCCTGACATAGTTTTTTCAGACCAAACACTGACCGATCTTCCTTAGACCCAAAGTGAATGATCTGACACGTGCCCACATTGAACTGCATTAATCACAGTTCAGGGGAGATTTAATAGAGTTGTTCAAAATTATGGGGGAAACAGTTTCCACTGGCAGGAGGGTCAGCGGGGCTATGGGGGAAGAGCAGCGGAGTGGGACTAATTGGATAGCTCTTTCAAAAATGCTCCATCAATTGTTCATTTTAATCTGCGATTGATAGATTTTTGTTAACCAAAGGTAATAAGGGATGATTCAAGTCAGTGAGACTCTTTATAATTGTTTCAATCATCATTAGTCAACCCACAACATTGTGTTGCTCACTACAGGAATTGCTAACACGTTTACTGGGTGACAGACAAACTGTAATAACTTAATATAGAATCATAGAATCAGACAGCACAGAAGGAGGCCATTCGGCCCATAGTGCCTGTGCCGGCTCTTTGAAAGAGCAATCCAATTATTCCCACTCCCCTGCTCTTTTCCCAAAGCCCTGCAAATATTTCTTTTTCAATTATTTCCCCTTTGAAAGTTAACATTGAATCTGCTTCCACCACCATGTCAGGCAGAAAAATATTGACATTAATATTATCCAAGTCCCATTTCACACAGTACTTTCCATGCTTTGCATGCCATGAATTTTTATCACTTCTGATTTTACACACTCTAATTTAGAAGTTTGCTTAAAAATGTTCGGTGCTTGTGACATCAGCCATTGTTAGATTTAAATGGATTTCAGCCGCTTTCCTTGGAAATCTCTGCCCCAAACTGCTGCTGATGCTCATTCGTTGAGTATATTCAAGGCAGAGATCGATAGATTTTTGGACTGTAGTGGAATCAATGGATATGGGGATAGGCAGGAAAGTGGAGTTAATGTCGATGATCAGCCATTATCTGATTGAATGGCGCAGCAGTCTCGGGAGCCATATGGCCTACTCCTGCTCCTAATTATTTCATTCTTATTTTCTTATGTCCTTTCACAGGAGAGCAAACTCGCCCCTGGACATGCATGAGGAGCAAGATCCATCAAAATGATTCCGCGTATGTGATAGCTCCCACACTGCGGAAACATCTCCACATTCAGTACCGGGTCAGATGGGAATGCTCAGCGAGCAGGTGAACCGCTGAATCCCACTTTTGAGGGATGTCCCAAAGCGCTTCACAGCGGCGTCAAAAGAAATGAGTTGCACTTAGTAATTAAATATGCAGAATGTCAGAAGTGGGATTTGCACACACGCCTACCAGAAGAGACTGCGACCTAAACGCAGACACCTTAGACCGCTCCTCAATGCTAGAAAACTCACTTGCTCACTTCTGCATTTAAAATGTTTCAGTCCTGGTGCTTGTTCAATGTTTCTCGAAGGCTCAGTGACTGTGTTATCATCTCCCCTGGGGATTTCCTGAGCCTGTGCTCGGTGTATGGGGAGGTTTGGCCCGGGTCACTGGGGTGGACAATAACAATCTGAGCTCTGGAGCTGGGGAAGAGCGAATAATTAATGGGTTTGTTTCCGTGTCTGAAATGTGGCTTAGATCTGTTGGTGTTAACCGAGGCCGGGGCTGCGAGATATTGCATTTTATTCACTTTAAATCAGAGGAATATCCGCAGTCAGGAGCTGAAAAGGACCAAGAGCTGAAAAAACACAAGAAAAAAGAGAAGAAATGTCAGCAATTGTGATAAACTCTTCAAAGTGTTTTCTGGTAGTTTAGTGGTTTAATTGATTTAATCACCATTTATTAACTGATAGCGTTGATTTTGCAGAATGAAAGAAATGCTCACACTGAGGGACAGTCGAATCTTCAATAACTAAACTTTAATAATTTGTGAAACTTTATTCATTGATGAAGTTTTATCACCTATCTGATTTTACACACTGTGTATCAATTAATTTCACATAAATAATAGTCTCGAGCATAATGCGCCCGCTAGGGCTCGAAGCGGGGATCTTTCACGTGTTAAGCGAACGTGATAACCGCTAACCTACAACAACTGATACACAACTTCTCCAGAAAGATCTGTTCAGCGAGAAGGTGAAATGCTGAATCCCAGATTCTGGTTTAATTTCCCATCACTAACATTTCTCTGAACAAAACTGCACAAGTCAAAAATGTTCCTTTCAAACTCATTAAAGTCCCTAAATTCCTTCTCCCGAATCTTTTGAATCAGATGCATCTGATTTTACCCACACAATCTATGTCCCTTTGCAATTTCCTGCTCCCATCCGCACTACTTACTCTGCCACTATATTAGTGTCGTTAACCTTGGTAATATATGCATATAGAAGACTTTTGGATTACCTTTTATGTTCGTTGTCATTCTATTCTCATACCCTGTCTTTTCCCTCTAATTTTCCTTTTCACTTCTCCTCTGAACTTTCTATATTTAGCCTGATTCTCAGATATATTAGGGTAGTTGAAGCCCCCATTATCACTACTCTATAGTTCATAGTCATAGAGTCAAAACGGCACAGAAGGAGGACATTCGTTCCATCAATTCTGTCCTGGCTCTCAGAGGAGCAATCCAGTCAGTCCCATTCCTGCATTCGATCCCTGTACCCCGGTACGTTTATTTCTCTCAAGTGCCTATCCAGTCTCCGCTTGAAAACATTGAGTGTCTCCGTTTCCACCAGTTCCGTCGGCAGCGAATGCCAGGTCCTCACCAGTCACTGCATAAAAAAAGTTTACCTAAAGTCCCCCCTGTATCTCTTGCCCAATACCTTAAATCTGTGTCCCCGAGTCCATTAACATGAACTAGTGGGAACAGCCTTTCCCCATCTAACCTATCCAAGCTCATCATAATCTTGTACACCTCTATCAAATCACCCCATAACCGCCTTTGTCTTTAAATACTCCTGTGCAGCGCCTTGGGAGGATTTACTACGTGAAAGGTGCTATATAAATACACGTTTTTGTTGTTATAATGAAAACAAATGCAGCTTCTCCAACCTGTCCTTGTAGCTAAGATCCCCCATCACCGTGAACATTCTGGTAAATCCCCTCTGCTCCCTGTCAAGGGCCTTCACATCCTTCCTAAAGTGCAGTGACCAGATCTGGATGCAGTACTCCAGTTGTAGCCTAACCAGTGCTTTATAAAGGTTCCACATAACTTCGCTACCTTTGTACTCATTACCTTTATTTATGAAGCCCAAGATCGCATATGTTTTTTTTAACCACTCTCTCCATATGTCCTGCCACCTTCAAGGACCTATGCACAATAACTCCCAGGCTCCTCTGTCCCTGCACACTCTTAAAACTGTGCCATTAAATGTATATTGCCTCTCACTGTTCCTTCTGCCAAAACACATCACCTCACACTTCTCTGTATTAAATTCCATCTGCCACTTGTCTGCCCATTCTGCTAGGCTTTCTATTTCTTGCTGCAGTCGATTGGTATCATCCACACTGTTTGCTACACACCCACGTTTGGTGTCGTCGGCAAATTTAGAAATTCTACTCTTTATTCCAATATCCAGATCATTTACAAATATCACAAAAGTAATGGCCCCAGCACTGACCCTTGGGGAACCTCCTCCAGTGTGAAAAAACAGCTATTTACCACAACTTGCTGTTTTCTGTCCTTAAGCCAGTTCCTTATCCAAGCTGCCACTGACCACCTATTCCATGAGCATCAATTTTGTTAACCAGCCTTCTATGTGGTACTTTGTCAAACACCTTCCTAAAATCCCTGTGGACAACATCCATTGCATTCCCTTCTGTGCAGTCTTCAGGGAACATCCCCATTTCTGTCCTTATTTTGGATGGAACGTCATTGATGAAGCAGTTGAAGGTGGTTGGGCCTAGCACACTGCATTTCTTTCTTTTTTAAGCATTTATGGGATCTGGTCGTCGCTGGCAAAGCCAGCATTTATTGCCCATCCCTAGTTGCCCTTGAGAAGGTGGTGGTGAGCCGCATTCTTGAACCGCTGCAGTCCGTATGGTAATAGTGCTCCCACAGTGCTGTTCGGTAGGGAGTTCTAGGTTTTTCACCCAGTGACGATGAAAGATCGATGATATACTTCTACATTACGAAGGTTTGTGACTTGGAGGGGAACTTAGAAGTGGTGGTGTTCTCATGTGCCTGCTGCCCTTGTCATTCTAGGTGGAAGAGATCGCGGGTTTGGGAGGTGCTGCCGAAGAAGCATTTGCGAGTTGCTGCAGTATATCTTGTAGATGGTACACACTGCAGCCACGGTACACCAGTGGTGGTGGGAGTGAATGTTTAAGGTGGTGGATGGGGTGCCAATCAAGCGGGCTGCTTTGTACTGGCTGGTGTCGAGCATCTTGAGTGCTGTTGGAGCTGCACTCATCCAAGCAATTGGAGATTATTCCATCACATTCCTTACTTGCGCCTTGTACATGGTGGAAAGGCTTTGAGCAGTCAGGAGGTGATTAACTCGCCACAGAATACCCAGCCTCTGACCTGCTCTTGTTGCCACAGTATT
The DNA here is from genome assembly GCF_052327205.1 of Somniosus microcephalus. Lineage (NCBI taxonomy): Eukaryota > Metazoa > Chordata > Chondrichthyes > Squaliformes > Somniosidae > Somniosus > Somniosus microcephalus. Next base: position 2,173,632 of record NW_028225182.1, on the reverse strand, counting down.
TATGTGGCTGGTCCAGTTAAGTTTCTGGTTAATGGGGACACCAAGATGTTGATAGTGGAGGATTCGGCGATGGTAATGCCATTAAATGTCAAGGGGAGGAGGGTAGACTCTGGCTTCTTGGAGATAGTCATTGCTTGGCACTTCTGTGGCACGTATGTTACCTGCCACGTATCAGCCCAAGCCTGAACGTCGTCCAGGTCGAGTTGCATGCGGGCATGGACGGCTTCATTATCTGAGGGGTTTTGAATGGCGCTGAACACTGTGCAGTCATCAGGGAACATCCACAAATCTGACCTTATGTTGGAGGGAAGGTCATTGATGAAGCAGCTGAAGATGGCTGGGCCTAGGACACGGCGCTGAGGAACTCCTGCAGGAATGTTCCGGGGCTGTGATGATTGACCTTCAACCACCACAACCATCTTCTTTTGTGCTAGGTATAACATCAGCCAGTGGAGCGTTTTCCCCCTGATTCCCATTCACTTCAGTTTTACTAGGGCTCCTTGATGTCAGACTCGGTCAAATGCTGCCTTGATGTCAAGGGCAGTCAGTCTCACCTCACAATTGGAATTCAGCTCCTTTGTTCATGTTTGGACCCAGGCTGTAATGAGATCTGGACCCGAGTGTTCCTGGCGGAACCCAAACTGGGCATCAGTGAGAATATTATTGGTGAGTAAGTGCTGCTTGATAGCACTGTCGATGACTCCTTCCTTCATGTTTTGATGATTGAGAATAGACTGAAGGGGCGGTAAAGTGCCGGGTTGGATTTGCCCTACATTTTGTGGGCAGTTTTCCACATTGTGGGATACATGCCAGTGTTGTAGCTGTACTGGAACAGCTTGGCCAGATGCGCGGCTAGTTCTGGAGCACAAGTCTTCAGCACTATTGCCGGGATGTTGTCCGGGCCCATATCCTTTGCTGTATCCAGTGCGCTCAGCCGTTTCTTGATATCACATGGCGTGAATGGAATTGGCTGAAGACTGGTTTCTTTGATGGTGCGGATCTCGGGAGTAGGCCGATATGGATCAACCACTCGGCACTTCTGGCTGAAGTTGTTTGCAAACGCTTCAGCCTTGTCTTTTGCACTCACGTGCTGGGCTTCACCATCATTGAGGATGGGGATATTCTTGGAGCCTCCACCTCCCATTAGTTGTTTAATGGTCCACCAACATTCACGACTGGGTGTGGCAGGACTGCAGAGTTTTGATCTGATCTGTTGATTGTGGGATCGCTTAGCCCAGTCTATTGCATGCTGCGTCTGGTATTAAGTCCTGTTTTGCAGATTCCCCAGGTTGGCACTTCATTCTTAGGTACGCCTGGTGCTGCTCCTGGCATGCTCTTCTACACTCGTTGTTGAATCAGGGTTGGTCCCCTGGCTTGGTGGTAATTGTAGAGTGAGTGATATGCCTAGTCATGTGATTACAGATTGTGGTGGAATACAATTCTGTTGCTTCTGATGGCCCACAGCGACTCCTGGAGGCTCAGTTTTGAACTGCTAGTCTGTTCTGAACCTATACCATTTAGCACAGTGGTAGTGCCACACAACACCAAGGTGGGTGTTCTCAGAGTGAAGACGGGACTTCGTATCCACAGTGTTTTTGCGGTGGTCACTGCTGCCAATGCTGTCTTGGTCAGAAGCATCTGCGACAGGTAGATTGGAGAGGAAGAGGTCAAGGAGGTTTTTCCCTCACCATCTGTCACAGTCCCAGACTGGCAGTTATGTCCTTCAGGACTCGGCCAGCTCGGTCAGTAGTGGTGCTGCTGAGCCACTCTTGGTGATGGACATTGAAGTCCTCCACCCAGAGTACAATCTGTGCCCTTATACACTCAGTTCTTCTTCCAAGTGGTGTTCATATATTTTGGCCAGTAAAAGCAGCAAACCTGAGGATTAGGAGCAGTTTAGGATTCAGCAAAGGAGGAAAAATGGATTAATTAATAGGGGAATAAAGATTATGAGAGTAAGCTTACAGGGAACATAAAAACTGACTGTAAAAGCTTCTATAGATATGTGCAGTGAAAAAGATTGGTGAAGTCAAGCATCGGTCCCTTGCAGTCAGAATCAGGGGAATGTATAATGGGGAACAAGGAAATGGCTGACCAATTAAATACATACTTTTGTTCTGGCTTCACAAATGAGAACACAATTACCCTCCCAGAGATGTCGGGCAACATAGGGTCTAATGAGAGGGAGGAATTGACTGAAATCAATATATGTAGGGAAATGGTGTTAGCAAAATTGATGGGATTGAAGGCCAATAAATCCCCAGGGCCTGATAATGTACATCCTAGTATACTTAAGGAAGTGGCCCTAGAAATAGTAGATGCATTGCTGGTCATCTTCCTAAATTCTATGGACTCTGGAACAGTTCCCATGGATTGGAGGATAGCTAATGTAACCCCACTATTTATAAAGGGTGGTAGAGAGAAAACAGGGAATTATAGAATGGTACGCCTGACATTGGTAGTGGGGAAAGTACTAGAGTCAATTATAAAAAATGTAATAGCAGAGCACTTGGAAAACAGTGACAAAGTCAACATCGATTTACCAAAGGTAAATCATGCTTGACTAATCCAGTGGAATATTTTGAGGATGTAACTGGTAGAATAGATAAGGGAGAACCAGAGGATGTTGTGTATTTGGACTTTCAGAAGGCTTTTAATAAGGTCCCACATAAGAGATTAGCGTGTAAATTTAAAGCACCTGGGATTGGGGGTAAGGTACTGACTTGGATAGATAACTGGTTGGCAGACAGGAAGCAAAGAGTTGGAATAAACGGGTCTTTTTCTGAGTGGCAGGCAGTGACTAGTGGGGTACCACAGGGATCGGTGCGAGGACCCCAGCTATTCACAATATATATAAATGATCTAGACAATGGAACTAGATGTAATATCTCCAGGTTTGCAGACGACACAAAGCTGGGTGGGTGTCTCTGCTGTGTGGAGGATGCAGATAAACTCCAGTATGATTTAGACAGGTTAGGTGATTGTGCAGATGCATGACAATTGCAGTATATTGTGGATAAATGCGAGGTTGTCCACTTCGGTGGCAAAAACAGGAAGACAGATTATTATCAGACCGGCAATAGATTGGGAGAAGGGAAAGTGCAAGGAGACATGGGTGTCCTTGTGCACCAGTCGCTGAAGGTAAGCATGCAGGTGCAGCAGGTGGTTAAGATGGCAAATGGCATGTTGGCCTTCATAGCGAGAGAATTTGAGTACAGGAGCAAGGATGTCTTGCTGTAGTTGTTCAGGGCCTTGGTGAGACCACACCTTGAGTATTCTGTGCCGTTTTGGTCGCCTTATCTGAGGAAGGATGTTCTTGCCATGTAGAGAATGCAGCGAAGATTCACCAGACTGATACCTGGGATGGCAGGAATGATGTATGAGGAGAGATTGGATCGATTAGGCATACATTTGCTGGTGTTTAGAAGAATGGGAGGGGATCTCATTGAAACTTATAAAATTCTAACAGGACTAGACAGACTAGATGCAGGTAGGATGTTCCCGATGGCGGGGGGGTCCAGAACCAGGGGTCACAGTCTAAGGATAAGGACTAAGCCATTTAGGACTGAGCTGAGGAGGAATTTCTTCACCCAGAGAACGTTGAACCTGTGGAATTCTCTGCCACACAGGGAAGTTGAGGCCAATTCATTAAGTATATTCAAGAAGGAGTTGGATATATTTCTTCAGGCTAAAGGGATCAAGTGATATGGGGATAAAGCAGGGACAGGGTACTGAATTTGGATGATCAGCCATGATCTCATTAAATGGCGGAGCAGGATCGAGAGGCCGAATGGCCTACACCTGCTCCTATCTTCTATGTATCTATGTTCAACATGGAGGAGTACTGATTCATCAGCTGAGGGAGAGCAGTATGTGGTAATCAGCTGGAGGTTTCCTTGACCATGCAAGACCCCTCCTGATTTTGAACACATCTATCAAATCTCATCGCTATCTTCTCTACTCTGAGGAGAACAACGAAAACGTCTCAATCTATACACCTAACTGAAGTCCCTCATCCCCTGAAACAAGCTTGTAAATCTTTTCTGCCTTCACATTCTTCCTGAAATGTTGTGCCCAGAATCCTCCAGCTGAGGCCTAACCAATGATATATAAATGCTCAGTATTACTTCCTTGATTTTGTACTCTATGCCTCTATTAATAAAGCCAAGGATCCCGTGTGCTTTTTAACAGCCTTCTTAACTTGTCCCGCCACATTCAGAGATAGATATTTACACCCCCAGGTCTCTCTGTTCCTGCACCCGATTTAAAATTGTATCATTTAGTTTATATTGCCTCAGTTCAATCATCCCACCAAAATGGATCACTTCACACATCTGCTATGTCTCTGCCCATTTCATTATTTACGACAGTTCTGAGTTTCCTGTCATCTGCAGACTTTGATATTATGCCCAGTATATCCAAGTCCAGGTAATTAATGTATATGAGAAAGAGCATTGGTCCTAATACCGACCCCTGGGGAACAGCACTGTGTATTTCCCTCCAGTCTGAAAAATAACCGTTCACCACTATTTACAACTGACACACGTGCACAGCATTGTACTCATTCTATAAACACCCATTTTATATATAAACACCACACACATATACATAACAACGCATTTATGTAGCACCTTTAAAGTAGTAAAACGTCCCAAGGCGCTTCACAGGAGCGATTATCAGACAGAATTTGACACCGAGCCACATAAGGAGATATTAGGACAGGTGACCAAAAGCTTGGTCAAAGTGGTAGATTTTAAGGAGCGTCTTAAAGGAGGAAAGAGAGGCGGAGATGTTTAGGGAGGGAATTCCAGAGCTTCGGGCCTCGGCTCACACACACAGTTTATATTTTTACACGGCCTTGTTTGCAGTTATGAATATTGCTTCCAGCCGCAAGTTTAATTGTTTTTCAGAAGCTGCTCGACCAGTTGTGTATTTGGAGCAGTTTCCCAGTTTATTTCCCTGTGATGCGATGATTGTGGGGGCTCGGTGTGTGTAATTGGATTTGCTGCAGTCCGCCGGCAGCAGGCGGTGAAAGCGGGCGTGAGACGGTGAGTGACAGGTGGGCGCTGCTTCTGATGCTGTCTGACACCCGGGGGACTCGAGTGGGCGGGGATTATAAAGCCCGTTCATTACTCCAAGGCAGGAGAAATGAAACAGTGTTTGATGAACGTGTATATATACAAACATCGCTGGTTGCAGTGTGGAGCTCGTGGCGCAACGGTACCGTGTCTGACTCCAGATCAGAAGGCTGCGTGTTCAAATCACGTCGAGGTCATCGTTTTTTTGGATAATCCCGTAATTAATATTTTCTTTGATGTTTCACGATAACCAGACCCTTGCTCTAAAGTCTGTCTCACTGTTTCCCCAGTGTCAGGGAGTGAAGCGCCTGATGCCCTCATGTATTTAATTTTACTATTCACAAATACAGTTATTCGTTCAAAGTCAACCTGCAGGTGGCCACACATAGAATAAACTGAGCCAGAGAGACAGACAGAATCGGGAAACACCGGGAAATCGGCAAGAGATATTGACAAGCAGATGTTTCCGAGACCAGAACCTGTCATCATTGATGAAGAACTGGATCCGGTCCCAAAAACTATCAGCACAGAGCTGGATATACTGGGTTTATAAAGATTGCTGATATTGCCAGCCCACCTGTCCTCTCTTGGCACTTGGTTCTACCCATAGCCCTGAATAAAGAAGGTAATGACCTGGGGAGTGGATTACCTGAAGAAACTGAAGATGAGAACTCTACTTCTCAGATTGCTGGAAAGATGCCATAGTTTTGTGTCTAAAAGCGCTTTGCGATCAGAACATTGCCTGAAGCCCTGTGGTTAATGAAAGGGCTTTTGATGCTTGATTTTCTTACACACCTTGGAATTCAGGAGAACCTGGTTCATGGTTTGCAGGACAAGTTAAACCCCTGGAGCGGAGCCACCAGGCACCTGGCTGCAAGCAGCGACAAAGACGTTCAAAGTGATCAGACCCGGCGAGCTCAGTTGCCAGAGTGTGAGACTCTTAATTTCAATGTTCGTTAGTTCGAACCCCACGTTGGGCGAAAGCATTTTGATAAACTTTATGTTGCTTTCACGGGAAAGCATCATTAATTAACCAATAATCTTCTTTTGCACAATGAAAGAAATGCTAACAGTGGTAGAGTCGATAGTTCAATAATTTGTACCGTTGCCCATATCTCATTATACACACTGAACTTTAGGAGTCTGGTTTAAAAATGGTCACTGCTGATGACACCAGGAATCTGGGGAGCTTTGGTCAAATTTAACAGGACCGGTTATTTCTACCGTGCACAGAAAATAGAATCAGTAGTGAACATAAAATCCCATTGTGCTGAATTTCAGATTCAACGCAATCAGCTGAGAAATAAAGTGAAATTAATTTACAGTGAAAAGATTTGGAAGTAAGTGTTACTCGTATTTGTGCCTTTAATTCAAGTTTGTGGCGTCTGACTCCCTTTCACGTCTCTGACTAAGAAAGGAGGGGCTTGACGTTGACCAGACTGCACGGGCCCTGATATATGTGAGCTCATCCTTTATATTGAGTTGTTTCCCACTTTTTTTATTGGTGTCAGCTTCAGCTCAGCGGTTACTTCGCTACTATCTGTTTAAATTTAAGCATTGTCTTACCGCGGGCGCTGCCTAGCGTTTGTATTGTCAGTTTCAATCCTCTTTCACATTGTAACCGTGATTTTAATTTAGCAGTGTGAAATTTTTCTAGGACAACTTTAAACGATTCATAACCGATTCCTTTCAACACTTTGACCCGGGTTCGATTCCCGGTTAGGGAATTAATTTTGATATCACCGTTTTTAATTAATTAATGCGAAGTAATTTTATTAAATTAATAACATGCATCTAATGTGATAAAATAAGAATTGATTTAATAACCATTATTGAACCAATAACTTCCTTTTGCAGAATGAAATACATTAAAATATGCTTACTGAGGGACAGTCGAAATACAGTGAATTATTTTGCTCTTGCATGTGCTGAACTTTTAACCCATATCTCATTTTACACATCGTATTTTAGGAGAATGCTTTCAAATGTTCATTGCTTGTGAGAGCAGGGATCTGGGGCAACTTCTGTTAAATTAAACAGGACCGGCTATTTCACAGAAAAAAAAATTCTCTGCCAATGTTTTCAGATCATAGACTGACCGATCTTTCTTAGTGGATGACTTGACATTTGCCCACATTGACCTCCATTAATCACATTTCAGGGGAGATTTAAGAGAGTTGTTCAAAATTATGGGGGAAACAGTTTCCACTGGCATGAGTGTCAGCAGGGCTATGGGGGAAGAGCAGCGGAGTGGGACTATTTGGATAGCTCTTTCAAAGGTACAACATCAATTGTTCATTTTAATCTGCGACTGAGAGATTTTTGTTAACCAAAGGTATTTAGGGATAATTCAAGTCAGTGAGACCCTTCATAATTGTTTCAATCATCATTAATCAACCCACAACATTGTGTTGCTCACTGCAGGAATTAATAACAAGTTTACTGGGTGACAGACAAACTGCGATAACTTATTATAGAATCATAGAATCAGACAGCACAGAAGGAGGCCATTCGGCCCACAGTGCCTGTGCCTCTTTGAAAGAGCGATCCAATTATTCCCACTGCCCTGCTCTTTTCCCAAAGCCCTGCAAGTGTTTCTTTTTCAATTTCCTTCCCCTTTGAAAGTTAATATTGAATCTGCTTCCACCACCATGTCAGGCAGAAAAATATTGACGTTAATATTATCCGAGGCCCATTTCACACAGTAATTTCCATGCTTTGCATGTCATGAATTTGTTCCCTTCTCATTTTACACACTTTATTTCAGCAGTTTGCTCTGCAAACCATGAACCAGGTTCTCCTGAATTCCAAGGTGTGTAAGGAAATCTAGCTCACCTGGCAGTCACTGTCTCTGGCCCGCTTTCACCACCTGCTGCCGGCGGACTGCAACAAATCCAGTTACACACACCGAGCCCCCACAATCATCACATCACAGGGAAATAAACTGGGAAACTGCTCAAAATACACAAATGGTCGAGCAGCTTCTGAACAACAATTAAACTTGCGGCGTATGGACAATATTCAGAACTGTGAACCAGGCCGTGTAAAAATAAAAACAGTGTCATAGAATCATAGATTCAACATTAACTTTCAAATGGGAAATGTAGTTGAAAAAGAAACACTTGCAGGGCTATGGGGAAAGAGCAGGGCAGTGGGACTAATTGAATAGTTCTTTCAAAGAGCCGGCACAGGCACGATGGGGCTTAATGGGTTCCTTCTGTGCATTCTGATTCTACAAAAATGTTACTAAAGTTTGACTCTCACCTGGAAAACATGTTAGCATTCCCTTCAGTGTGCAACAAAAAGCAGTGGGTCGATTAAGAGAATTATTAAGTGTCTAACAGACTTGAATTATTTTATTAAACAATTTTGTAAGAACCAATGGGTCGCGGCGATGAGCGCGCCGAATCCTAACCACTAGACCACCAGGGAACACTTGTACAAACTGCAATATCTCGCAGATCCTTGCTCGCTTACTACCAGCAGATCAAAACCGTATTTTAGTTTTGGTCACCTTACCTGTTGAAGGATATACTTGCCTTAGATGGGGTGTGAGAAGGTTCAGCAGACTGATTCCTGCAATGAGAGGGCTGTCCTATGAGGAGCGATTGAGTAGATTGGGCCTATACTCTCTCGAGTTGAGAAGAACGAGAGGTGATCTCAGTGAATCATACAATCATACAGCTACTTATGCAACTGCCTTTTGAAAACCACGATTGAATCTGCCTCCAGCACCCTTTCAGGCAGTGCATTCCGGATCCTACGATCGATAACTGTAAACCAAGTCTGACAGTGGCACAGTAATTAGTGAGGATAGGAGCAGAAAATTGCAAAGGGACATTGATTGAGTGGGAAAACTGGAGGCATCTGATTCAGAAGATTCGGGGGCGACCTGGAAATTCGAGAGTTTAATGATTTTGAAAGGAACATTTTTGACTTGTGCAGTTTCGGTTCGAGAAATGTTAGTGAAAGGAAATTATTCCAGAATCTGGAATTCAGCATTTCACCTTCTCGCTGAACAGTTCTTTCTGGATCTTTAGCTAAGCAGAGGTTCCCGTAGTGTAGCGGTTTATCATGTTCACCTCACAGGCGAAAAGTCTCCGGCTCGATCCTGGGGGGAAACATTATGTTCTAGAATTGGTGCGTGGTTCAAACTGAAAATAAACCTTTCCTATTTCAATTTAATAAAAATGAACAATGGAAGAAATCATATTGTAATTATAAAGGAATAAAATAAAATATTTCATAGAGGCTGTACATTATCTGATCCTGGACCATTCTTCACAGACTCAAACTCAGCACAGATACCGACAGTGTCCCTCCCTCACTCCCGTTTCCTGCCCTGATGGTGCAGAAAGCCCCTCTCAAAGCTGCACAATCGACCGGTTTCAGAGGATCCGCGGGACAACTTTAAAGGATCCTGCAACGTCGCCTCAGCTAATAACCATAGATCGTCACCATATTTCACACACCGCATCAACCCCGTCCATTTCAGTCGAAGTCGTCTTAATTTCCACCAAGTAACCTCCCTAGCACTGAAAATTAACTTTTATAAGTGTGGAATCTCATTCCTTCAGATATAAATTGTTGTTGAAGATTTTTGATATTATAAAAATGTTTTTACTTTTGTCTCTTTCTTTTCTCCCTCTTAATCCAACATTTATTTTCCTCTCTTTATTTCTCTTTCTGTGCCTGATTGGACATTGAATTCCCTATTCTAATTGACTCTTCCTGGTTCAGATTCTGCGCTGCTCATTAACGATTCTTCAATCAATTAATTATGGGGTATGGCGGCATAGTGATTATATTACTCGACCTGTAATCCAGAGGAAAAGTGGAATGGTGGGGAAAAAATTGTCCAGTGCTTGCTGGTGGAGAGGTTTGCCTTGAGGGGGCAGCGATGAATCGCCATTGCAGTGCTGGTCCCGCCACAAACTGTTCCTCAGCCGCAGACTTCATGATGATCTGGAGACCTGAGCTCACAATCCCACCACGGCAGATCGTGGAAGGATTAAAATCGGGGATGTGTAAGAGCCCAGAATTGGAGGAGTGCAGAGATCACAGAGGGTGTAGGGCTGGAGAAGGTTACAGAGATAGAGAGGGGCGAGTCCATGGAGGGATTTCAAAACAAGGAAGAGAATTTGAAAATTGAGTTGTCGCCTGGTTGGGAGCCAATGTAGGTGAGTGAGAGCCGGGGTGATGGGTGAACGGGACATGGTGCGAGTTAGGATACGGGCAGCAGAGGATTGGATGAGATGAAGTTTATGGAGGGAGGGTGATGGGAGGCCTTCCAGGAGTACATTAGAATCGTCAAGTCTAGAGGTGACAAAGGCAAGGATGAGGGTTTCAGCAGCAGATCAGCGGCGGAGTCGGGCGACGTTACAGAGGTGGAAGTAGACCGTCTTGGGCGGAAGCTCATCTCAGTGTCAAATGCGGCACCAAGGTTGCAAGCTGTCTCGTTCAGTCTCAGTGGCCAGGGATTGGGATGAAGTCGGAGGCTCGGGAATGGAGTTTGTGTCGGGGACCAGCACTGCAATGGCGATACATCACTGCCCTCTCAAGGCTACTTGTAAACCTCGCCCAGCAGCAATATTGGAAGAACTGGACAAATTTTACCTCCACCATTCCATTTTGGCCCGGCCTTTTCTCATCCAAACCTTCAGCTTCGACATTTTCCCGCTGCTGAGCAGCCAATCACACAGCTGCCATCAAAATTACTTTTACAAAAGCTGGGACAAGAGGGAACCAGGTTCCAGCGAGATTTGAACTCCGATTGCTAGATTTAAAGTCCAGAGTGCTCACCATTACACCATGGAACCCTTACACACTACTCCGAGCCTAATTCGCTTTTTTCCAACTCACCTGCCATTCACAGCTGCTGAGTATTTTCAGCAAATTCTGTTTTTATTTCAAACTTCCAGCATCCGCAGCATTTTGTCTTGTGTTAGAAAAGAAAACGGAATCCTGGGCTTTACAGACAGAGGCATAGAGGGCAAAAGGAAGGAAGTTATACCAAACCTTTGGAGTATTGTGTGTAATTCGGGCACTGCGCTTTAGGACGGATGCGGGACTTCAGTTCCGTGGAGCAGTGGAGAAGAAGAGGTTGTTCTCCTCAGAGCAGAGAAGATAAGGGCAGATTTTCTCGACGTGTTCAACATCATGAAGAGTTTTAATAAAGTAAACAAGGAGAACATTTTCCGGCGGCAGAAGTGTTGCTAACCAGAAAACACATATTAAAGTGATTGGATAAAGTATCAGTAATAAGGTTCTCTCGGGCTTTTGTTGGCCGATTTACTGGTAAAGCTGGGAATTGAGGGGAAACTGGTTCATGGTTTGTAACACAAGCAGTGCGCGGGGTCAGACCGGCCCGGCTAGCTCAGTCGGTAGAGCCTGAGACTCTTAATCTCAGGGGTGGTTTGTGTTTCAAATTATTGGGCTGGTTTCACAGGAGATCCCCAGCTCTAAATCCCCGGCACCTCTCGGTCAATGACTCTTTCAAAAAATGCGATTCTACAACATTATCAGGAAATCTGAAGTGTTTATAAACACCGGAAGCTGACACACCAGGGAAGACCTCACAGTCTTGGACACAGAGTGAAATACACTGAAGTGATTATAAAAAGTTACAGAACACAACACGTGTGTAAAATTCCCCGTTGTTTTCTCGGCCCTGATGGCTTGTGAAGGGAGAGACGGGCCGAAGTCCCACTGAGCCACACTGACCCCGAGCCAAGGTGAAATGAAAATCAGTTCAATCTTTAGCAGCGGGCGGCTGGAGAGAGACAAGATTCCGGAGCTCGGAATCGCCTTTAAAATGAGCCCAAAAATTTAAAACGCAAACTCCCCACCGTGGGGATGAAGTATCCGACACTCCACCGACTGGGCTAGCCGGTCTGGTCTGTCGCAAGGACCCTGCCTGTGCTCCAGTTTCCTTACAATTCCCCGGTTTATCTGTAAATCCACCAGCAAAAGCCCGAGGGAACCTTATTACTGATTCATTGTCCAATTACTTGAATAGAAAGCGAGCGGAGGAGAAGGATTGAGAGTTTTTAGTGTGGGACAGAAGTGATGTTGTTTGACGGAGAAGCGACACAATCTCAATCAGTGCAGAGAGAGGTGAGTCAGCGGGTCACCTTCTCCCTGAACACATCCTTCTGTCTTGTGGCTGACAAAAAGAGCAGAGGTTTCGGGACTGCAGCAATTATCCAGCTCGCCTTACACACGAAATGCCCTCGGTTCTGCTCCAGGGCGGGATGAATGATTTTGGAACTTGCTCCAGTTGAACCTCCAGGGGCGAGTTTCTTCCCCTGTGTAAAAGCGGCGACAATTGTCGGTTCCTCTTAAGCTGAACAACGGCTGCAGCAGATTCCCGGTGTGACAAACACTGAACATTTTTAACCAACTGCTGTTGAAAATTCTTCACAAGCAAAAGACAAAACACTTATGAAAGTTTTGCCTGTCACTCGGTGACCATCTTTGGATTTCCTTCAGTCTGAAACAGAAAGTTGATTCTTCAATTAGAACAATTGTCCATCTTTTTCCACAGTTTAATGAGTTTTGTGAAAATCAAATAATAACGTGTATTAATACAAAAGTTAATCCCGGACCTGCATTTGCAGATCGCAGTTCTCTTCTGTGATGTTCTTGCTGCAACTAATTACGGCAGAGATTCCCGTAGTGTAGTGGTTATCACGTTTTGAAAACCTTCCCCATTAAAATTGAATTAATATAAGAAAATGGAAGAAATTATGTCCTGACATTTCAATAAAGTTAAAAATCTCAACGAACCCGTATATTTTCTCTGCACAATTCTGCACAGACTGACACTCAGCACAGATACCGACAGTGTCCATGCCTCACTCCCGTTTCCTGCCCTGAAGGCGCAGAAAGCCCCTCTCAAAGCTGCACATTCAACTGGTTTCAGTGGATCCGCGGGAAACCTTGAAAGGATCCTGCAGCGTCGCCTCGGATAATAACGATAGATCGTCACCATATTTCACCCACCGCAGCAACCACGTCCATTTCAGTATGAGCCCCCTTTTTAACTCTTTCGCGCCAGGCAAACTGTTTGTACAAAATGACACTTTTTAGATGAGAACACAAAAGACGTGTTCGCGAAAGCACGGCACCAAGAGCGGGTAGGCATCCACTTGAAATCGATTTCCTCCTGTGTTTTTCTCTGGATGTTGTCTCTCTCGGTGCCGGGCGAACAATTCATTGATGCATTTGTCCTGAACTGAAGCCTTTTGCCCATCTCGCGGGGTCAGAGCCGCTCTGTCTGTCTCTTACCTGCTTGTGACCTTTATCGGGAACAGGCCGCCTGTTCAACGTTCATCAGAAAACCCAGAAAGACAAATAAACAGAAAGATGTGTCTCTCAGCCCCGGTGGCAAAGGTGCAATGAATGTTAATCCAAATAAATCCCCCGTGAGATTCTGTGTGCATCGGCTTCCTTATAAAGTTTGTATTTGAAATGTGCGGGAAATGCGTAAAATTATGAAAATATTCCCATGTCCCGTATGGGGATCGAGCCCACGACCTTGGCGTTATTAGCACACTTTCTCACCAACTGAGCTAACCGGTCACAATTTACCCGTTGGGCAGGCCCGAACCCAGGCTGGGAGATTGTCTTTCAGGCTCACACTGGGTGACCGAGTTACTGCACAAACATTGAACAGACCACATCGCATAGACATTGTTCCTATATACAACTGGGCAGAGTTTAAATCGAAAGTAACAGTAAAAGAGCTCTTTAATCTAACAAACCTCATTCTAAAAATTATTATCGCACCATCGCTGAACAGTTCCTCCCTCAGTCCCGGTATAAAAACAGTTGGGGGGACCCTGGCTGGATTCGAACCGGCAGCAATCGGTTGGAGCGGGATCTAGCGGGTCCGATACGGTTTTACTCCCATTCCTTTGGGAGACGCCTGTTCAGGAGTGGAAAACTTGCTCTGATTCGCTCCTCTTAAAGTGAAGGAGGAAAATATAATTAAAACCTGCCGAAACCCGGGATTGAAACAGGGACCTTTAAAACGCTTTCCCAACTGAGCTATTTCGGCTTCACAGCAAATTAAATATTCTGTCATTCTTTCGGAGGATTTTCTAACCCCGGGAGGAATTGCCCCTCTCACTCATTCCTCACTTCGGCCAATGTGACCCGACCAGATCTAGGAGCTCAGGTTGTGTTAATGTAAAGCTGGGGTGTTGATAAAAATACAAAGCTGACACACCAGGGGGGACCTCACCGTGTTGTACACAGCGTGAAATGCACTGAAATGTTCAAATAAAGTTACAGAACACAACACATGTGTAAAATTCCCTGTTCTTTTCTCCACACTGATGGGTTGTGAAGGGAGAGACGGCCGAAGTCTCACTGAGCCGCACTGATCACGAGACAAGGTGAAATTATGTCAAATTCAATCTTCAGCAGCGACATGCTGGAGAGAGATCAGAGTCCCGAATCAAGGAGTAATGTTCGGATACTAATGTTGAATCTCATTTATATCAAACTCTCCTTGAATTCTCTGCTGGGGGATTCAGAGCTGGGGATCGCCTGTGAAATCAGCTGAAAACATTGAAATAACAACCTCAGTCCCTCCAACAATGAAGGTTACATTTCTTTAATTTGCACAAGTAAACAGAGTCTGGACAGTTGCTATCTTGCTCTCTGTGACCTGAGGTTTTATCTCGTAAACTCCGGCTTTAGTATATGTTGTAATCGATTTTTCCGCCAGTCTCTGTGGCGCAATCGATTAGCATGTTCTGTTATTAGCCGAAAAGTTGGTGGTTCGCACCCACCCAGTGAAGGTGCGTTAACCTTTTCCAGGTTTTCAAAATGTGTATTTTGGCTGCAAGATCATGGGATATACTGCAGCACTGGGTACAATGTCGGTGAGTATGAGATCATCCATTGGGATCCGAGAAAGCCATTCCGTAACATTTTATTAATGGTGACTGACTAATAGGAACATGAGGGGGCCATTCAGCCCCTCAGCCTTGTTCCTTCATGATGTGCCTCAATGAATCCGAGACTCAACGTTAATGGAGCAAAGCAAGGCTTTTATTAACTCAGAAAGTAATACACAGTGGAGAAGTGTCTCTCATCCAGAGATCTGCTGTACTGCCTGTAAGACACACTGGGGCCTGCTTAAGTAGGGGCCAGGTATGGGCGGAGCCCTACACACAATACAATACAGGTAAGGAAATGAAACTGAAACTAAACTCCCCTGCTTGTCACAGTCACAGGCACACTCAAACACAGAGAATACAGAGTGCCTGATGAATGGCATATTTCATCACATTCACCCCTTCTACAGATTTAGTCTGTTCGGGGGTTTGATAGTCCTCTGTGACCGACATTGCTGTTGTGGTGCCGCGGGTGTCGGCTGGGTGTCATCGGTGGCCTCCTGGGTCTCTGCCGGTGGCGCCGCCAGGGTTGTTGAAGGGGTAGTTGGTGGGGGCACCGCTGGTCGATGTTCTTCCGGGGGTGATGAAACGATAGTGGGTGGGTAAGAGTTGCTGTGATCGTTGTTGCTGTTGTTGTCGTGGTTGTTGTCATTACCGGCTGGGGCGACGTCTTTTATGGACACGGTGTCCTCCTTCCGTCGGCGTGCCGGACATACGCGTATTGGGGGTTGGCGTGGAGTAGGTACACTGACTCCACGAGAGGGTCCATCTTGTGGCCCCTCACATGCCTTCGTACAAACACCAGACCTGGGGTGGAGAGCCATGACGGCATGGCTACGCCTGAGGTGGATTTCCGTGGAAAGACAAACATTCGTTCATGAGGCGTGGCATTAGTGGCAGTACACAATAGCGACTGTATCGAATGGAGCACATCTGGGAGGACTTCCTGCCAGCGGGAGATAGGGAGGCCCTTGGTCCTTAGAGCTAGAGTGACTGCTTTCTATACTGTCCCGTTCTCTCGCTCCTCCTGGCCGTTACCCTGGGGGTTGTAGCTGGTGGTACGGCTCGTGGCGATCCCCCTGGACAGCATGTACTGGCGTAGCTCTTCACTCATGAAGGACGCCCCCCTATCCGTATGGATGTAGCTCGGCATACCGAACAGGCAGAACAGGCTGTTGAGGCACTTAATGACCGTGGCGCTGGTCATGTCTGGGCAGGGGAAGGCGAATGGGAAACGGGAGTATTCGTCCACAATGTTCAGGAAGTAAACACTGCGGTCGACTGACGGGAGGGGGCCCTTGAAATCTAAGCTGAGCTGCTCAAAGGGCCGTGTAGCTTTGATTATGTGGGCTCTGTCTGGGTGTTAGAACCGAGGCTTGCATTCAGCGCAAGTGCGACAGTTCCTGGTCAGAGACCGAACTTCCTCAATCGAGTAGGGTAAGTTGCGGGACTTTATGAAGTGGAACAGCCGTGTGACCCCTGGGTGGCAGAGGTCGTTGTGGATGGTCTGTAGCCGATCCCCGGTGGCGCTGGTACACATCCCTCGTGAGAGGGCGTCGGGGGATTTGTTAAGGGCCCCTGGCCGGTAAATGATGTCATACTCGAAGGTGGATGTAGCTCGGCATACCGAACAGGCAGAACAGGCTGTTGAGGCACCTGAGAATCTTATCATTTTTAATCTTCCCCTTCTGTTTATTATTAAACATAAATGCTACCGACCGCTGGTCGGTAAGTAGGGTGAAGCGTTTGCCGGCTAGGTAGTGGCGCCAGTGGCGCACTGCCTCCACGATGGCTTGGGCCTCCTTTTCCACGGAGGAGTGTCTGATCTCGGGCCCTTGGAGGGTCCTCGAGAGGAAAGCTATGGGCCGCCCCACCTGGTTGAGTGTGGCCGCCAAGGCAAAGTCAGACGCATCACTTTCCACTTGAAAGGGAGTGTTCTCGTCCACTGCCTGTAGCGTTGCCCACTCAATATCCCGCTTAATGCTTTTGAAGGTGGCATGGGCCTCAGCAGAGAGCGGAAAAGAGGATGCTTTCAAGAGGGGGCGGGCTTTGTTGGAGTAGTTGGGGACCCATTGGGCATAATAAGAAAATAACCCCAGGCACCTTTTCAGGGCTTTGGGAGTGTTGGGCAGGGGCAGCTCCCGTAGGGGGCGCAGTCGGTCGGGGTCCGGTCCGATTTCCCCATTCTCCACCACGCTGCCTAGTATGCAGAGGCGCGTGGTGTTGAAAATGCACTTGTCCTCGTTGTAAGTGAGGTTGCGTTTTTGTGCAGTTTTCAGGAACCTCTCGAGGTTCGAGTCGTGATCCTGCTGGTTGTGACCACAGATGGTGACGTTGTCGAGGTAGGGGAAGGTTGCCTGCAAGTGGTGGTCATCGACCATGCGGTCCATCTCCCTCTGGAAGACCGAGACCCCATTCGTCACCCCAAAGGGGACTCTGAGGAATTGGTAGAGGCGTCCGTTCGCCTCGAAGGCAGTGTACGGGCGGTCCTCTGGTCTGATAGGGAGCTGGTGGTACGCTGACTTGAGGTCGATGGTGGAGAACACCCGGTATTGGGCAATTTGGTTCACCATTTCTGATATGCGGGGTAGCGGGTAGGTGTCTAGTTGGGTGTATATGTTGATCGTTTGGCTATATCGATCACCATCCGTTTCTTCCCGCTACCCCTCACCACCACCACTTGGGCACACCACGGGCTGTTGCTATGTTCAATAACGCGCTCCCTCAGCAGCCTGTCCACCTCCGTCACGATGAACTGCCTGTCCCCCCAGCTGTACCTCCTGCTTTTGGTCGCTATTGGCCGGCAGTTGGGAGTAAGGTTCGCGAATAGCGAAAGCGGCTTTACCTTCAGGGTAGCCAGACCGCACACTGTGAGGGGCGGCTGGGACCCACCGTAATTGAGCGTGATGCTTTGGTGGTGGCACTGGAAATCCAGGCCCAAGATCACGCTCGCACATAGACTCTTCATGATTAGTAATTTAAAATTGTCGTATACAGTTCCGTTAACGGACAATTGTACCGCGCAGTAACCCATAATGGTCGATGTCTGGGTTTTATCAGCCATAGAGATGGTGCCCCGAGCAGGGACCACCATTAGAGAGAGTTGTGCTAGTTCAGGGTGGATAAAACTCTCCGTGCTTCCACTGTCAATTAAACATTTAACCCCGCACCCGTTTACCTCGATGTCCACCATTGATTTGGATAACGGGTGCGGTCTGGTCTGGTCCACTTTGACCGATGCCACTGTAGGGCCCTGATCGAGACAAGATGGCGTCCACGCTGTCTGCTCACAAGATGGCGGACCCCACGAGGTCGGGCTGCTCCCACGGCGCACACGCAGCGGTGGTGGGTTTTCCAGCGGGGTTTCCTCTGCACACCTTCCTGAAGTGCCCCTTCTTACCGCAGTTAAAGCAGGTGGTGCCTTTCACCGGGCACAGGTTTCTGGTGTGCTTCGGCTGCCCGCAGAAGTAGCAGTTGGTGCCCCGACACGTCGCGGCTGTCGTAGGGCTTCTGGGGGGAGAGCGGGGCCCCGACGGTGTCGGGCTGCCGGGCGGGGAAGATGCCTTCCAAGATGGCGGCGCCCTTGGTGCACACGTGGTGGCGTGGGTGGCGCGGGCTGAAGAGTAGGCGCCCAAGTTTCTCTGGGCCACAGCCTGTTTCAGGTCCAATCCCGTTTTTTCCAGTAGTCTCTGCCGGATGTAAGTGGAGCTGAGGCCTGTGATAAAGGCATCATGAACAAGCTCGTTAGTGTACACTGCGGCTTTTACATCTTGGCACTTGCAGTCTTTGCCAAGCGTTTTCAGGGTGACTAGGAACTCATCCAGCGATTCCCCAGGTCGCTGTGTGCGAGTAGCGAGCAGATGCCTAGCGTACACCTCGTTCATAGGCTGCTGGTAATGCACCTTTAGGATGTCGCATGCGGCCGGGTACGTGTCGGCGTCTTGGATGAGGGGGTAAACCCGGTGGCTTACCCAATTCCGCAGGATTCTGAGTTTCATACTTTCAGCATCCGTAGCGTCTGTGATGGCTGCGGAATTGTCCAGGAAGAATTCCATACACTTAAACCAGTGTCCAAATCGTGCCGATGCGTCCGAAGCATGCGGGTCCAAATCCAATCGTTCGGGTTTCAAGAGTTGATCCATTGCGTTGAAAATTGAGTTAATAAAATTGATGTGCCTCAATGAATCCGAGACTCAGCGTTAACGGAGCAAAGCAAGGCTTTTATTAACTCAGAAAGTAATACACAGTGGAGAAGTGTCTCTCATCCAGAGTTCTGCTGTACTGCCTGTGAGACACGCTGGGGCCTGCTTAAGTAGGGGCCAGGAATGGGCGGAGCCCTACACACAATACAATACAGGTAAGGAAATGAAACTGAAACTAAACTCCCCTGCTTGTCACAGTCACAGGCTCAATCAAACACAGAGAATACAGAGTGCCTGATGAATGGCATATTTCATCACACTTCATTCAATTAGATCCTGGATAATCTGTATCTCAGCTGCATTGGCCCGCCTTGGTTCCATATCCAGTTTCACCAGATTGGAATGGTCTCATTTTTCGGTGCACCTGGTGCCGCTCCTGTCCTGCTCTTCTACACATCTCACTGAACCAGGTTTGGACCCTTGGCTTGAAGGTAATGGTAGAGTGATGGATCTGCCCGACCAGATTGTGGTTGAATACAATTCTGCTGCTGCTGATGGCCCAGAATTGCACAGAGAAACTATACGTGCTTTAAGAGATTTTATTTTATTCATCGTTAACCACAAACTTAATTAACTTATTCATGTTAATTCATTTTTAATGGGGAATATTTTACAAAATGTTTCCGACCCAAAGTGGTGGAACCGGAGACACTCAATGTTTTCAAGGGAAGACTGGATAGGCACTAGAAGGAAATAAACTTGCAGGGCTACGGGGAGAGAGCAGGAAATGAGACTGGCTGGGTTGCTCGACAGAGAGCCGGCACGGACTCAATGGTCCGAATGGCTCCCTTCTGTCCTGTTTTGACTCACTGATCTTGAGCCAATAACTTTCTTTTGCAGAATGAAATACATTAAAATGTGGTTACTGAGGGATAGTCGAAATACAGCGGATTATTTTGCTCTTGCATGTGCTGAACTTTTAACCCATATCTCATTTTACACATCGTATTTTAGGAGAATGCTTTCAAATGTTCATTGCTTGTGAGAGCAGGGATCTGGGGCAACTTCTGTTAAATTAAACAGGACCGGCTATTTCACAGAAAAAAAATATTCTCTGCCAATGTTTTCAGATTATAGACTGACCAATCTTTCTTAGTGGATGACTTGACATTTGCCCACATTCACCTCCATTAATCCCATTTCAGGGGAGATTTAAGAGAGTTGTTCAAAATTATGGGGGAAACAGTTTCCACTGGCAGGAGTGTCAGCAGGGCTATGGGGGAAGAGCAGCGGAGTGGGACTATTTGGATAGCTCTTTCAAAGGTACAACATCATTTGTTCATTTTAATCTGCGATTGAGAGAATTTTGTTAACCGAAGGTATTTAGGGATAATTCAAGTCAGTGAGAACCTTCATAATTGATTCAATCATCATTAATCAACCCACAACATTGTGTTGCTCACTGCAGGAATTAATATTAAGTTTACTGGGTGACAGACAAACTGCGATAATTATTATAGAATCATAGAATCAGACAGCACAGAAGGAGGCCATTCGGCCCATAGTGGCTGTGCCTCTTTGAAAGAGCGATCCAATTATTCCCACTGCCTACTCTTTTCCCAAAGCCCTGCAAGCGTTTCTTTTTCAATTTCCTTCCCCTTTGAAAGTTAATATTGAATCTGCTTCCACCACCATGTCAGGCAGAAACATATTGACATTAATATTATCCGAGGCCCATTTCACACAGTAATTTCCATGCTTTGCATGTCATGAACTTTTTCCCTTCTCATTTTACACACTTTATTTTAGCAGTTTGCTCTGCAAACCAAGAACCAGGTTCTCCTGAATTCCAAGGTGTGTAAGGAAAACTAGCTCACCTGTCAGTCACTGTCTCTGGCCCGCTTTCACCACCTGCTGCCGGCGGACTGCAGCAAATCCAAGTACAGACACCGAGACCCCACAATCATCACATCACAGGGAAATAAACTGGGAAACTGCTCAAAATACACAACAGGTCGAGCAGCTTCTGAACAACAATTCAACTTGCTGCGTATGGACAATATTCAGAACTGTGAACCAGGCCGTGTAAAAATAAAAACAGTGTCAAAGAATCATAGATTCAACATTAACTTTCAAAAGGGAAATGTAGTTGAAAAAGAAACACTTGCAGGGCTATGGGGAAAGAGCAGGGCAGTGGGACTCATTGAATAGTTCTTTCAAAGAGCCGGCACAGGCACGATGGGGCTTAATGCGTTCCTTCTGTGCTGTCTGATTCTACAAAAATGTTACTAAAGTTTGATTCTCACCTGGAAAACATGTTAGCATTCCCTTCAGTGTGCAACAACAAGCAGTGGGTCGATTAAGAGAATTATTAAGTGTCTAACAGAGTTGGGTTATTTTATTAAACAGTTTTGTAAGAACCAATGGGTCGCGGCGATGAGAGCGTCGAATCCTAATCACTAGACCACCAGGGAACACTTGTACAAACTGCAATATCTCGCAGATCCTTGCTCGCTTACTACCAGCAGATCAAAACCGTATTTTAGTTTTGGTCACCTTACCTGTTGAAGGATATACTTGCCTTAGATGGGGTGTGAGAAGGTTCACTAGACTGATTCCTGCAATGAGAGGGCGGTCCTATGAGGAGCGATTGAGTAGATTGGGCCTATACTCTCCGGAGTTTAGAAGAACGAGAGGTGATCTCAGTGAATCAGACAATCATACAGCTACTTATGCAACTCCCTTTTGAAAACCACGATTGAATCTGCCTCCAGCACCCTTTCAGGCAGTGCATTCCGGATCCTACGATCGATAGCTGTAAACCAAGTCTGACAGTGGCACAGTAATTAGTGAGGATAGGAGCAGAAAATTGCAAAGGGACATTGATTGAGTGGGAAAACTGGAGGCATCTGATTCAGAAGATTCGGGGGCGACCTGGAAATTCGACAGTTTAATGACTTTGAAAGGAACATTTTTGACTTGTGCAGTTTCGGTCAGAGAAATGGCAGTGAAAGGAAATAAATCCAGAATCTGGAATTCAGCATTTCACCTTCTCGCTGAACAGTTCTTTCTGGATGTTTAGCTAAGCAGAGGTTTCCGTAGTGTAGTGGTTTATCATGTTCACCGCACAGGCGAAAAGTCTCCGGCTCGATCCTGGGGGGAAACATTATGTTCTAGAAATGGTGCCCGGTTCAAACTGAAAATAAACCTTTCCTATTGCAATTTAATAAATATGAACAATGAAAGAAAACATATTGTAATTAAATATGAATAAAATAAAATATTTCATAGAGGCTGTACATTATCTGATCCCGGACCATTCTTCACAGACTCAACCACAGCACAGATACTGACAGTGTTCCTCCCTCACTCCCGTTTCCTGCCCTGATGGTGCAGAAAGCCCCTCTCAAAGCTGCACGTTCGACTAGTTTCAGTGGATCCGCGGGAGATCTTTAAAGGATCCTGCAGCGTCGCCTCGGATAATAACCATAATAACCATAGATCGTCACCATATTTCACACACCGCATCAACCCCGCCCATTTCAGTCGAAGTCGTCTTAATTTCCACCAAGCAACCTCCCTAGCACTGAAAATTAACTTTTATAAGTGTGGAATCTCATTCCTTCAGATATAAATTGTCCTGCTTTTTGTAGACAGGACATACTTGGGCAATTTTCCACACAGGGAAAGAAACTCATCACTGGGGGTTCACCTGGAGCAAGATCCAATATCATTCATCCCGTCCTGGAGCGGAAACGGGGGCATTTCGGGCGTAAGGCGAGCGTGATAATTGCTGCAGTCCCAAAACCTCTGCTCAGTTTGTCAGCCGCAAGTCAGAAGGATGTGTTAAGGGAGAAGGTGACCCGCTGACTCACCTCTCTCTGCACTGATTGAGATTGTGTCGCTTCTCCGTCAAACAACATCACTTCTGATCCACACGAAAAGCTCTCAATCCTTCTCCTCCGCTCGCTTTCTATTCAAGTAATTGGACAATGAATCAGTAATAAGGTTCCCTCGGGCATTTGCTGGTGGATTTACTGATAAACCGGGTAATTGAGAGGAAACTGGAGCACAGGCAGGGTCCTTGCGACAGACCAGTCCGGTTAGCCCAGTCGGTGCAGTTTAGGATACTTCATCCCGATGGTGGGGAGTTTGCGTTTTAAATTTTTGGGCTGATTTTAAAGGCGATTCCCAGCTCGGTCAATGAGTGTTTCATATAAATGCGATGCAACAAAATAAGAAAATCTCTCCTTGATTCCGGAATCTTCTCTCTCTCCAGCCGCCCGCTGCTAAAGATTGAACTGACTTTAATTTCACCTTGGCTCGGGGTCAGTGCGGCTCAGTGGGACTTCGGCCCGCCTCTCCCTTCACAACCCAAGTATGTCCTGTCTACAAAAAGCAGGACAAATCCGACCCGGCCTATTACCGTCCCATCAGTCTACTCTCAATCGTCAGCAAAGTGATGGAAGGTGCCGTCGACAGTGCTATCAAGCAGCACTTACTCAGCAATATCCTACTAACCGATGCCCAGTTTGGGTACCACCAGGGCCACTCAGCTCCTGACCTCATTACAGCCTTGGTCCAAACATGGACAAAAGAGCTGAACTCAAGTGGTGAGGTGAGAGTGACTGCCCTTGACATCAAGGCAGCATTTGATCGAGTGTGGCATCAAGGAGCCCTAGCGAAATTGAAGTCAATGGGAATCAAGGGGAAAACTCTCCATTGGTTGGAATCATACCTAGCACAAAGGAAGTTGGCCGTGGTTGTTGGAGGTCATTCATCTCAATCACATGACATCACTGCAGGAGTTCCTCAGGGCAGTGTCCTAGGCCCATCCATAGAAACATAGAAACATATAAGATAGGAGCAGGAGTAGGCCATTCGGCCCTTCGAGCCTGCTCCGCCATTCAATGAGATCATGGCTGATCATTCAAATTCAGTACCCTGTCCCTGCCTTCTCCCCATATCCCTTGATCCCTTTAGCCTTAAGAGATATATCCAACTATTTTTTGAATATATTTAATGAACTGGCCTCCACCGCCCTCTGTGGCAGAGAATTCCACAGATTCACCACTCTCTGGGTGAAGAAATTCCTCCTCATTTCAGTCCTAAATGGCTTACCCCTTATGCTTAGACTATGACCCCTGGTTCTGGACTCCCCGGCCATCATAAATATCCTTCCTGCATCTAGTCTGTCCAGGCCTGACAGAATTTTATAGGTTTCGATGAGATCCCCTCTCAATCTTCTAAACTGCAGTGAGTATAATCCCAATCGACACCATCTCTCCTCATACGTCATTCCTGCCATCCCATGTATCAGTCTGGTGAATCTTCGCTGCACTCCTCCCATGGCAAGAATGTCCTTCCTCAGGTAAGGCGATCAAAACTGCACACAATACTCAAGGTGTCGTCTCACCAAGGCCCTGTACAACTGTAGCAAGACATGCTTGTTCCTGTACTCGAACCCTCTTGCTACAAAGGCCAACATACCATTTGCCTTCTTAACCGCCTGCTGCACCTGCATGCTTACCTTCAGCGACTGGTGCACAAGAACACCCAGGTCTCTGTGCACTTCCCCTTCTCCCAATCTATTGCCATTCAAATAATAATCTGCCTTCCTGTTTTTGCCTCCAAAGTGGATAACCTCACATTTATCCACATTATAGTGCATTTGCCATGTTTCTGCCCAATCACCCAATCTGCCCAAATCGTACTGGAGTTTCACGACATCCTCCTCACAGCTTACCCTCCCACCCAGCTTTGTGTCATCTGCAAATTTGGAGATATTACATCCAATTCCCTCGTCCAGATCATTAATATATATTGTGAACAGCTGGGGTCCTTGGACCGATCCTTGCGGTACCCCACTAGTCACTGCCTGCCACTCGGAAAACGACCCATTTATTCCAACTCTTTGCTTTCTGTCCGCCAACCAGTTCTCTATCCAAGTCAATACCTTGACCCCAATCCGATGTGCCTTAATTTTGTACGCTAATCTCTTATGTGGGACCTTATCGAAAGCCTTCTGAAAGTCCAAATACACCACATCCACTGGTTCTCCCTTATCTATTTTAACAGTTACATCCTCAAAAATTTCCAGTAGATTAGTCAAGCATGATTTACCTTTTGGAAATCCATGTTGACTTTGTCCGATCCTGTCACTGCTTTCCAAGTGCTCTGCTATTACATCTTTTATAATAGATTCCAGCATTTTCCCCACTACCGATGTCAGGCTTACCGTTCTATAATTCCCCGCTTTTTCTCTACCACCTTTTTTGAATAGCGGGGTAAAATTAGCTACCCTCCAATCCATCGGTACTGTTCCAGTGTCTATCGATTTCTGGAAGATGATCAGCAATGCATCTACAATTTCTAGGGCCACTTCCTTAAGTACCCTGGGATGTAGATTATCAGGCCCTGGGGATTTATCGGCCTTCAGTCCCATTAATTTTCCTAACACCATTTCCCTACAAATACTGATTTCTTTCAGCTCCACCCTTTCATCAGGCCCTATGTTCCCTGGCACCTCTGGGAGGTTATTTGTGTCCTCCTTTGTGAAGACAGAACCAAAGTATGAATTTAGTTGGTCTGCCATTTCTTTGTTTCCCATTATACATTCCCATGATTCTGACTGTTAGGGACCTACGCTTGACTTCACCAATCTTTTTCTCTTCACATATCTATATAAGCTTTTACAGTCAGTTTTTATGTTCCCTGATAGCTTACTCTCATATTCTATTTTCCCTTTCTTAATTAATCCCTTTGTCCTCCTTTGTTGAATCCTAAACTTCTCCCAATCCTCAGGATTACTGCTTTTTCTGGCCAATTTATATGTCGTCTCCTTGGATCTTATGCTATCCCTAATGTCCCTTGTTAGCCACGGTTGAGTCACCTTTTTTGTTTTATTTTTATGCCAAACTGGGATGAGCAAATTCTGTAGCTCATCCATTCGGTCTTTAAAGGTTTGCCATTTCCTATCCACGGTCAACCATTTGAGTGCCATTCCCCAATTAATCCTACCCAACTCGCTCCTCAGACCATCGTAGTTTCTTTTATTTAAATTGAGGACCCTAGTCTCTGAGTCAATTACTTCATTCTCCATCTTAATGAAGAATTCGATCATATTATGATCGCTCAGACCCAAGGGGCCTCGTACAACAAGATTGCTAATTAATCCTTTCTCGTTTCATAATACCCAGTCTAAGATGACCTGATCTCTGGTTGGTTCCTCGACATATTGGTCCATGAAATCATCCCGTAAACACTCCAGGAATTCCTCCTCCACAGTATTGTCACTAATTTGGTAGGCCCAATCTATATGTAGATTAAAGTCACCCATGATGACTGCTGTGCCCTGATTGCACGCTTCTTTAATTTCCCTTTTAATGCCATCCCCAACCTCTGCCTTACTGTTGGGAGGTCTATATACCACTCCCACTAATGTTTTTTTCCCCTTAGTTTTTCTCAATTATACCCATACAGATTCCACATCATCAGAGCTAATGTCCTTCATTACAATTGTATTAATCCCTTCTTTAACCAGTAATGCTACCCCACCTCCCTTTCCTTTTTGCCTATCTTTCCTGAATATCGAATACCCCTGGATGTTGAGTTCCCAGTCTTGGCCATCCTTGACCCACGTTTCCGTAATCCCAACCAAATCATATTTGTTTACCTCTATTTGCGCAGCCAATTCATCCACCTTATTACAAATGCTCCTCGCATTTCAGCTGTTTTACCAATGACCTTCCCTCCATCATAAGGTCAGAAGTGGGGATGTTTGCTGAAATTGCACACTGTTCAGCACCATTCGAGACTCGTCAGATACTGACGCAGTCCGTGACCATATGCAGCAAGACCTGGACAACATTCAGACTTGGGCTGACAAGTGGCAAGTAACATTCACACCACACAAGTGCCAGGCAATGACCATCTCCAACAAGCGAGACTCTAACCATCTCCCCTTGACATTCAATGGCATTACCATCGCTGAATCCCCCACTATCAACATCCTGGTGGTTACCATTGATCAGGAACTGAACTGGACCAGCCATATAAATACTGTGGCTACAAGAGCAGGCCAGAGGCTACGAATTCTGCAGCGAGTGTCTCACCTCCTGACTCCCCAAAGCCTTTCCACCATCTACAAGGCACAAGTCAGGAGTGTGATGGAATACTCTCCACTTGCCTGGATGAGTGGAGCTCCAACAACACTCAAGAAGCTCGACACCATTCAGGATAAAGCAGCCCGCTTGATTGGCACTCCATCCACTACCTTCAACATTCACTCCCTCCATCACCAGCACACTGTGGCTGCAGTGTGTACCATCTACAAGATGCACTGCAGCAACTCACCAAAGCTCCTTCAACAGCACCTTCCAAACCCGTGACCTCTTCCACTTAGAAGGACAAGGGCAGCAGACGCATGGGAAGATCACCACCTACAAGTTCCCCTCCAAGCCACACACCATCCTGACTTGGACCTGTTTCACCGTTCCTTCACTGTCGCTGGGCCAAAATCCTGGAACTCCCTTCCTAACAGCATTGTGGGTGTACCATATGGACTGCAGCAGTTCAAGAAGGCGGCTCACCACCATCTTCTCAAGGGCAATTAGGGATGGGCACTAAATGCAGGCCTAGCCAGCGACGTCCACATCCCATCAACGTTCATCAGCAAACTCAGAAAGACAAATAAATAGAAAGATGTGTTTCTCAGCCCTGGTGGCAAAGGTGCAATGGATGTTAATCCAAATAAATCCCCCGTGAGATTCAGTTTGCATCGGCTTCCTTACAAAGTTTGTATTTGAAATGTGTGAGAAAAGCGTAAAATTATGAAAATATTCCGATGGCCCGTACAGGGATCGGACCTGCGACCTTGGCGTTATTAGCACCACGCTCTCACCAACTGAGCTTACCGGCCACAATGCGCTCGTGGGCAGGCTCGAACCCAGGCTGGGAAATATGTCATTCAGGCTTAGACTGGCTGACCAATTTACTGCACAAACTTTGAACACACCACATCGCTTAAACATTGTTCCTATATACAACTGGGCAGTGTGTAAATCGAAAGTAACTGTAAAAGAGCTCTTTAATCTAACAAACCTCATTCTAAAAATGATTATCGCACCACCGCTGAACAGCCCCGCCCTCAGTCCCGGAATAAAAACAGTCGGCGAGACCCCGACTCGATTCGAACCTGCAGCGAGCGGTTGGAGCAGGATCTAACGAGTAAAATGCGGCTTTTACTTGCATTTCCTTTGGGAGACGCCCGTGTGAGAATGGAAAATCTCCCCTGATTCGCTCCTCTTATAGTGAAGGAGGTGACTATGATTAAAAGCTGCCAAAACACGGGATCGAAACAGGGACCTTTAAAACGCTCTCCCAACTGAGCTATTTCGGCTTCATAGCAAATTAAATATTCTGTCATTCTTTCGGAGGATTTTCTAACCCCGGGAGGAATTGCCCCGCTCGCTCATTCCTCACTTCGGGCAATGTGACCCGACCAGCTCTCGGAGTTCAGGTTGTGTTAATGTAAAGCTGGAGTGTTGATAAAGATACAAAGCTGACACAGCACGGGGGACCTCACCGTGTTGTACACAGCGTGAAATGCAGTGAAATGTTCAAATAAAGTTACAGAGCAGAACACATGTGTAAAATTCCTTGTTCTTTTCTCCGCACTGAAGGGTTGTGAAGGGAGAGACGGCCGAAGTCTCACTGAGCCGCTCTGATCACGAGACAAGGTGAAATTATATCAAATTCAATCTTCAGCAGCGACATGCTGGAGAGAGATCAGAGTCCCGAATCAAGAGTAATGTTCGGATACTAATGTTGAATCTCATTTATATCAAACTCTCCTTGAATTCTCTGCTGGGGGATTCAGAGGTGGGGATCGCCTGTGAAATCAGCTGAAAACATTGAAATGACAACCTCAGTCCCTCCGACAATGAAAGTTACATTTTTTAATTTGCACAAGTAAACAGAGTCTGGACAGTTGCTATCTTGCTCTCTGTGACCTGAGGTTTTATCTCGGTAATCTCTGGCTTTAGTATATGTTGTAATCAACTTTTCAGCCAGTGTCTGTGGCGCAATTGGTTAGCGCGTTTGGCTGTTAACCGAAACGTTGGTGGTTCGAGCTCCCCCAGAGGCAGTGCATTAACTTTTTGCAGTTTTTCAAAATGTGTATTTTGGCTGCAAGATCGTGGGTTAAACTGTAGCACTGGGTACAATGTCGGTGAGTATGAGATCATCCACTGGGATCCAAGAAAGCCATTCCGTAACATTTTCTTAATGGTGACAGACTAATCGGAACATGAGGAGGCCATTCAGCCCCTCAGCCCTGTTCCTTCACTCAATTAGATCCTGGATAATCTGTATCTGAGCTGCATTGGCCCGCCTTGGTTCCATATCCAGTTTCACCAGTTCGGAATGGTCTCATTATTAGGTGCGCCTGGTGCCGCTCCTGGCCTGCTCTTCTACACATCTCACTGAGCCAGGTTTGGTCCCATGGTTTGAGGGTAATGGTGGAGTGATATGCCCGACGAGATTGTGGTTGAATACAATTATGCTGCTGCTGATGGCCCAGAATTGCACAGAGCAAATATACGTGTTTTAAGAGATTTTATTTTATTCATATTTAACCACAAAACTAATTAACTTTTTCATGTTAATTCATTTTTAATGGGGAATATTTTACAAAATGTTTCCGCCCCAACCTGGTGGAACCGGAGACACTCAATGTTTTCAAGGGGTGACTGGATAGGCACTAGAGGGAAATAAACTTGCAGGGCTACGGGGAGAGAGCGGGGAATGGGACTGACTGGGTTGCTCGACAGAGTGCCGGCACGGACTCGATGGGCCGAATGGCCTCCTTCTGTCCTGTTTTGACTCACTGATCTTGAGCCAAGCTGAAATGATGTCAAGTTAAATCTTCAGCAGCAGGTATGGTGCTGAGCCCCACACAGAACTGAAAATGCCCAGGCTCCATGCCCGGCCTGTTGTCTCTCAGTTTCTCACTCAGTGGGCTACTGAGCAATACAGGAAGGGCTCAGGCCTAATGAATATCTTAATGCTCAGGTTAAGTTATCACTGCCCAGGCACTCTCTGATTCCAGTCTTGCACACGTTGCTAAGTTTCAAATGTTGCATTTTTCTCACTGGCAATAAATTGATTGATAGCCGTGCTCTGATCAGCTAAGTTTGTTAGGGAGATGTAGTGGGAAAGAAGATACATGGAAGACTATTGATAAGTGTGACTGTTCTGACACTGTGAGCTGCAGTTAAATGTAGGCAACATGTAAAGTGTCTTGTTCCAAATGTTGATAGAAAGGTCTAGTCATTTCCTGATGACTTTGAAACAGCAGGCATTGTGCAGCAGGCAAGGAAGTGTATTTTGTGAAATTCAGATTACTTCCATGCCAGGCAAACTTTTGGTACAAAATGACATTTTTCAGGTGAGAATACAAAAGACGTGTTCAGGAAACCACAGCACCAGTTGCGGGTAGGCATCCACTTGAAATCTATTTCCGTCTGTGCTTTTCTAAGAGAGAGAGAGAAAAACCTTGAGTATTGTGTGCCATTTTGGTCGCCTTATCTGAGGAAGGATGTTCTTGCCATGGAGAGTGCAGCAACGATTCACCAGACAGATACCTGGGATGGCAGGAAAGACGTATGAGGAGAGATTGGGTTGATTAGGCTTATATTCGCTAGAGTTAAGAAGAATGAGGGGATCTCATTGAAACTTATAAAATTTTAACAGGACTAGACAAACTAGATGCAGGAAGCATGTTCCCGATGGCGGGGGATTCCAGAGCCAGTGGTCATAGACTAAGCATAGTGGGTAAGCCAATTAGGACTGAGATGAGGAGGAATTTCTTCACCCAGAGAGTGGTGAACCTGTGGAATTCTCTGCCACACGGGGCAGTTGAGGCACATTCATTAAATATATTCAAGAAGGAGTTGGATATATTTCTTGAGGCTAAAGGGATCAAGGTGTATGGGGAGAAAGCAGCGACAGGGTACTGAATTTGGATGATCAGCCATGATCTCATTAAATGACAGAGCGGGCTCGAGGGGCCGAATGGCCTACTCGTGCTCCGATCTTCTATGTTTCTATGAAACATACAGAGAGAAGCTGTCGGGGAATTGAATACTCACCGCTATACTATCAAGGACGTGGTAGAGGAAGTAGTTATGCAGTGTTTGTGACAAATGCTCAAACACACACAGACACAGACATGTGTCTCTTTGTGTGTGTATGTCTCAGATATCCATCTGAGTTTCATTGATTTACGGAGGCTTGCATTACATTGGAAGGCCATTCGGCCCATCGTGCCTGTGCTGTCTCTTTGAAAGAGAAGTCGTGCTTAGTCCCAAACCCCAGCGATTTGTGCGTAACCCTGTTAATCTCATTTGCTCTGCCCCTCTCTCCCTCCTCCGTGCCCCACACAAAAGGGAGAGGGAAACTATGCTAATGAGGAAATGTTGCAGGAAATTGTTATACATTTCTTCATATGCCAGTACATCTTTTAAAATTCATTTAGTTATTTTTTTCTGTTCAAAAAGGAGCATTTTAAGGTGATGTCCAACGGTTTATAATGGGGGATGTTAAAAATCATCTGCCCTGTCGGGGAATTGAACCATCGGTCTCACGCATGACATCTTTCATAACCATATTAACATATAACAGAATCTGTCAGAGTAACAGTCCAGCTGTGAATAGAGTGAGAAAGAGACGGACATAGAAAGAGCAATAGACAGAGCGAGAGACAGATAGAGACAAAGAGAGAGCAACAGACACATAGAGCGAGAGCCTCGGTTTGAAGTCTCAGAGTGGTCGCAGGGATGAGAGACTTCAGTTATGTGGAGAGACTGGAGAAGCTGGGATTCTTTTCCTCAGACGGTTAAGAGGAAGTTTAATAGAGGTTTTCAAAATTTCAAGGGGTTTTGATAGAGTAAATAAGGAGACACTGTTTCCAGTGGCAGGAGGGTTGGTAACCAGAGGACACCAATTGAGGATAACTGTCAAAAGGACCAGAGGGGAGATGAGGAGAATTTTTTTACGCTGTGAGTTATTCTGATTGGGAATGCACTGCCTGAATGGGTGGTGGAAGCAGATTCAATAGTAACTTTCAAAAGGGGAATATTGATAAGGAGAAATTTGGAGGGCTGTGAGGAAAGAGCAGGTGAGTGGGACTAATTGGAGAGCTCTTTCAATGTAACAGTGCAGACTTGATGGGCCGAATGGCCTCCTTCTGTGCCGTATCAATCTATGATTCTATGGTCTATGTCTCTCTCCACCCTTGTGTCAAAGGTGCAATGGATGTTCATCCAAATAATTCCCCCGTGAGATACGGTTTGGATTTGTTCCCTTATAAATTTTATATTTCAAATGTTATGAAACACCGTAAAATGATAAAAATATTCTGATGGCCCATGCGGTGATCAAGCCGTTGCTGAAGAGTTCATTAGATTCTTTTCTCAAAATCAACAATATTACCGTCTCCACCATTATACTTTGTCTCAGCTTGGTCTCATCCTTAACTTCAGCTTGCCCACTTACCCCTCTGCTAAGCCTCGCTTCTGAGCAAATCACACAGCTGCCTTGATGGCAATCGGTTCACAAATCTCTGCTTCTTTTTCACACTGCTCATAGCAGCTTGTATTGCAGTCCTGCCAGGTAAAATGTGTATAATCTTCGCAAGGCAATGCTGCACGAAAGAAAAACAATTGTTAACTTTTTTCGAGAGTACGAAGTGCAATGCGTGCGTTTCAAGAAGCACTGCTTTCAATTTCAAATATTTTGCCAGCCGAATGCTGCTTGCAAAGAAAATGTTGAGCAATCTGCTGTGCAGTCAAACGAAGCACTGGACAACACACATATTTCTGCCCCGCTTATTTGGAACTGGGAATGAGAGGTTAAGTCTATCATCTGATGTCGAGAACAATAAATCAATCAGCACTGATTCAGGCAGCAAACGGTCCAGTAACCGTGGTTGATATGCAGACGTCAAGCTCGTATGTCCCAAATTTGCAGCAGCTGGGACAAGAATTTAGATTCCACCGAGATTTGAACTCGGATCACTGGATTCCGCAGTCCCGAGTGCTCACCATTACACCATGGAACCTTTGCTGAAGAATTCATTAGATTCTTTTCTCAAAATCAACAACATTACCATCTCCACCATTATACTTTGTCTCGGCCTGGTCTCATCCTTAACTTCAGCTTGCCCACTTGCCCCTCTGCTCAGCCTCGGTTCTGAGCAAATCACACAGCTGCCTTGATGGCTATCGGTTCACAAATCTCTGCTTCTTTTTCACACTGTTCACAGCAGCTTGTATTGCAGTCCTGCCAGGTAAAATGAGTATAATCTTTGCAAGGCACTGCTGCACGAAAGAAAAGCTATTGTTAACTTTTTTCGAGAACACGAAGTGCAATGCCTACATTTCAAGAAGCACTGCTTTCAATTTCAACAATTATGCCAGCCGAATGCAGCTTGCAAAGAAAATGTTGAACAATCTGCTTTGCAGTCAAACGACGCACTGGACAACACACATCTTTCTGCCCCGCTTATTTGGAACTGGGAATGAGAGGGCAAGCCTATCATCTGATGTCGAGAACAATAAATCAACCGTCATTGATTCAGGCAGCAAACGGTCCAGTAACAGTAGTTGGTATGCAGATGCCAAGCTCGTATGTCACAAATTTCCAGCAGCTGGGACAACAATAAATCAACCATCATTGATTCAGGCAGCAAACAATCCAGTAACCGTGGTTGGTATGCAGATGCCAAGCTTGTACTGTAAGTGTTGGGGGGCTTCTTTAAACTGGTTTAAAGTAAATTTCCTGGTCTTGCAGCCTTTGCCTGCCATCAGGCCAATTCCAATAAAACCAATTTTAAAACAGCGGCTCCGAATCGCTACCCCTCCTTTAGTTCTGAGTGGAGGAACTGATAATTAATGATATTAAAATGGAACATGTCGTTTGGATGAGAGAAAAAAATCAAGTTTTATTAACTAAATAAACTACAATCCAAAGAATAAACTATACCACACGAACACATTAATTATATTAAAACTATATAACAGGGGGGTTGCAGACGGCGAAAACAAGGGATAGGATAACTACAATGTTATTTAAACAAGCTTAGCAATTACCCTCAAATCAGCACCCCAAACTCCTGCTAGGTTACCTTGTTGAGGAGTCAGAACACCCTGCTCACCTTTGGTCCAGCGAAGTAAGAGAGAGAGATAGGTTCTCAGCTGCTATCTTTATACCTGGTGAGGCCCCTGCTGTTCTGCCGCCTTGCAAGGGCTGTGAGCAAAATTCCCCACCCAAAGGGTCCAATACACAAGAGAAAGCTGTGATTGGCTAACTCAAAGTGGTTAGACTGGGTTAATGTGCCTTCCGGAGCTCCCTGGGCTGAAACAAAAGAATGCAACAGCCCTATTGTCCAGTGCTGGGTGATTTAAAACCCATTCAATTGTTAAACGTTTCCCATTCAAGGTACAAAAGTCTCTTTTGCAGTTTAGATGTATCCACTCGATATACAAACAAATGCTAATAGCATTCAATTGCGTTGTAAACAAAGCATTGTCCTTTGTCTTCAGCCATGTGGTGACCGCCAATTTTATCCCTGGAAATTTATAAGCACAACGCCCAGGGATTCCTTAATCAAAAAAAATTGATCTTCAGAACTGTAAATTATTGCGAATTCTTACAGTATGTCCCAAATTTCCAGCAGCTGGGACAACAAAAATACAGGCTTCATCGAAATTTGAACGCAGATCGCTGGATTCAGAGGCCAGAGTGCTCACCATTACACCATGGAACTGTTGCTAAACCAATCATTACATTATTTTCTCAAAATCAACAACATTACCGTCTCCACCATTATACTTTGTCTCGGCCTGGTCTCATCCTTAACTTCAGCTTGCACACTTGCCCCTCTGCTAAGCCTCGGTTCTGAGCAAATCACACAGCTGCCTTGATGGATATCTGTTCACAAATCTCTGCTTCTTTTTCACACTGCTCAGAGCAGATTGTATTGCAGTCCTGCCAGGTAAAATGTGTATAATCTTTGCAAGGCAATGCTGCACGAAAGAAAAGCAATTGTTAACTTTTTTCGTGAATACGAATGGCAATGCCTACGTTTCAAGAAGCACTGCTTTCAATTTCAACAATGAAGACAGCCGAATGCAGCTTGCAAAGAAAATGTTGAGCAATCTGCTGTGCAGTCAAACGAAGCACTGGACAACACACATCTTTCTGCCCCGCTTATTTGGAACTGAGAATGAGAGGTTGAGCCTATCATCTGATGTCGAGAACAATTAATCAACCGCCATTGATTGAGGCAGCAAACGGTCCAGTAACCGTGGTTGGTATGCAGATGCCACCTTGTATGTCCCCAATTTCCAGCAGCTGGGACAACAAGAATTCAGGTTCCACCGAGATTTGCACTCAGATCACTGGATTCAGAGCCCAGAGTGCTCACCATTACACCATGGAACGGTTGCTGAAGAATTAATTTGATTCTTTTCTCAAAATCAACAACATTACCATCTCCACCATTATACTTTGTCTCGGCCTGGTCTCATCCTTAACTTCAGCTTGCCCACTTGCCCCTCTGCTAAGCCTCGGTTCCGAGCAAATCACACAGCTGCCTTGATGGCTATCGGTTCACAAATCTCTGCTTCTTTTTCACACTGCTCATAGCAGCTTGTATTGCAGTCCTACCAGGTAAAATGTGTATAATCTTTGCAAGGCACTGCTGCACGAAAGAAAAGCAATTGTTAACTTTTGTCGAGAATACGAAGTGCAATGCCTACGTTTCAAGAAGCACTGCTTTCAATTTCAACAATTATGCCAGCCGAATGCAGCTTGCAAAGAAAATGTTGAGCAATCTGCTTTGCAGTCAAATGAAGCACTGGACAACACACATCTTTCTGCCCCGCTTACTTGGAACTGGGAATGAGAGGTTGAGCCTATCATCTGATGTCGAGAACAATAAATCAACCGTCATTGTGTAAGAATTCGCAATAATTTACAGTTCTGAGGATCAATTTTTTTGATTAAAGAATCCCTGGGCGTTGTGCATTTAAATTTCCAGGGATAAAAATGGCTGTCACCACATGGCCGAAGACAAAGGACAATGCTTTGTTTACAAAGCAATTGAATGCTATTAGCATTTGTTTGTATATCGAGTGGATACATCTAAACTGCAGAAGAGACTTTTGTACCTTGAATTGGAAACGTTTAACAATTGAATGGGTCTAAATCACTTAGCATTCTGGACAATAGGGCTGTTGCATTCTCTTTTGTTTCAGCCCAGGGAGCTCCAGAAGACACATTAACCCAGTCTAACCTCTTTGAGTTAGCCAATCACAGCTTTCTCTTGTGTATTGGACTCTTTGGGCGGGGAATTTTGCACACAGCCCTTGCAGGGCAGAACAGCAGGACCTGACCAGGTATAAAGATAGCTGCTGAGAAGCTATCTCTCTCTCTTACTTCGCTGGATCACAGGTGAGCAGTGTTTCTGACTCCTCAACAAGGCAACCTAGCAGGAGTTAAGGGGTGGTGATTTAAGGGCTTTGCTAAGATCGTTTAAATAACATTGTAGCCATCGTATCCCTTGTTTTCGCCATCTGCAACCCCCTGTTTTATAGTTTTACTGTAATTACTGTGTTCGTGCGGTATAGTTTGATATTTTGATTATAGTTTCTTTTAGTTAATAAAACTTGATTTTTTTCTCTCATCCAAACTCCGTGTCTGTTCTAATATCAATAATTATAAGCCCTGCAGTCAGAACTGGAAGGCGGGGTAGCGATTCGAAACCGCTGTTTTAAAATTGGTTTTATTGGAGTTGGTTGAGTGCAGGCATAGGCTGCAAGACCAGGAAAATTACTTTAATCCAGTTTAAAGAAGCCCCAACCCTTACAATGGCGACCACGGGCAGGACTGCAGGCCGTTTTTGATATGATGAGTGGTCTGGATCTAGAGAAAGCATCAGTTATTGTCTTTCTTGCTTTCAGTCTGTGGGCAGCCCTACGGAAGGTAGTGGCAGTGTGTAAGCTGACCTATCGGGGTATAGGTGGCTGGGATAGGAAGGGTGAGATGGGAGAGCAGGAGGAGTTTAAAGAGGCCAAGAATCGGGAGTCCCAGTTTGAGACATGCCAGGCATTTATAGAGCGCCTGGTGCAGGAAGTCACTGAGACCAGGGAAAGTGAGATGAGACTGCGGAAATAGAATGCCCGCCTCATCTCAGAAGTAAAAGAGCAGGAGGAAAGGTTTAGGGAACTAAGGACAGCTTATAAGCTGGCCTGCGCAAAAAAGTTTTGTGAAACCATCCCACAGGCAGCATCCATAACGGGGCTGGATAGGCATTTAGAGATCCCAAGCCTGCAGCCCACAGCTCCGAGTTCTGAGGAGCCCTGGCAGCGAGGAGGGGTGGACAATGGGGTGGTAGGAGAATACCAGCAGGTCCCGCTAGGCAGGCGGGGACCAGGACCAGTGTACCCCCTCCAACAATGGAGGTGCGGT
Source organism: Somniosus microcephalus (assembly GCF_052327205.1). NCBI lineage: Eukaryota > Metazoa > Chordata > Chondrichthyes > Squaliformes > Somniosidae > Somniosus > Somniosus microcephalus. Next base: position 2,135,970 of record NW_028225182.1, on the reverse strand, counting down.
CCACCCGTGAGGAGTGAGCCTGAGAATAGGAATCCTCAGCCCACACCAAGTTCGAGTTCACAGGCAAGCACTGTGGCTTGTGTGGAGGGAGGAGCCATTCATGTTCAGAGTAAGCTGTTTAAGCCAGGGAGCAGGGAAGGAGAGTTCTGGGACCCCTGTAGAGCAGGTCCAGTGGCAGAAATCCGGGACAAGGGAGGCACACAGGGGATAGTTTTGGCCCCAGAAAAAGAGCAGGTCCAAAATTTCCCAGTTAAAGCCACCTGGGTGAGGAAACATGAGTTTGCTGTCCATGCAAGTTCAAGTTCACCGCCTGTAAAGAGAGGCACTGTGGCCTGTTTAAAGGGACCAGCTTCCCAGCCCGCTTCTAGAGTGGTCCCCCCCATGAAGTGGGACCCTGCGGGGGCAGGGATAGCAATCCCTCTTGCAGGATACATAGGGAGGGAGCTGACACCAGGTTTTAAACATGGGGAGGAAACTTTCCAGCCACCAGCAGCGGGTGGTGAGAGTATACCTGCCCCCAGCGCAGGAGTAGGCAGGGAAGAGCTGACAAACCCAGAGAGAGATTTGCACCGGCAGGCTACCAGGTACATTATACAGTGCGGGCTATTTGGACATGGGGGAGAAGGTTCCCAGCCAGCTCGGGCTGTGACCCAAGCTCAGGGTCCGCCAGCCAATGTTTCCCCCAGAGAGACACCCCTCAGAAGGTCTCAGCGGGTGCCCCAGCCTAAGAAAGCATGGTCACGCACTTTACAGTGGAGTAGGGTGGTCTCCCGAGCCAGGGAGTAGCCAGAGAACAGAGGCCCACACTCAACAGCCATAAGCTGCGAGGGAACAGAGACAGGAGGCAGTCCAGTTTCGCTGCAGCCAGCAGCAATCTGTGACAGTGCCAGAGATTAGTCTGGCCGTTCGGAGATGGGCGGCATCTGTATTATAGCTATGTGTGTGTATATATCGTGCTTTTAAGGTGTATTTTAAGTTTTGTTGATTTAACTAGTTTTAAGTTAAAGTGCAAAGAGTTTAAGTTTACATGTGTGCCAAATGTTTGTATTTTTGGTTCGAGGTCGAGAGACCCGACCATGTCTCCAGCTAAGGCAGTAGTCAGTGAGACCTGGCTGCATGTCCCTTTTAAGTTTTTGCAGGAGATGGGAAAATAAAGCAGTCATGTTCGCCCAGCCCACCTGGACATCGAATGAAGATACGGAATGTTGGGGATCATCCAGGAGACCCTGCAGCGATCTTCGGGAAAAACCGGACAGAGTCCAGAGGAATATACCTACTCCCCCTACGGGGAGGAGATGGCCTCAGCTGGGTGGGGCACGGCCCCCAACCCAGCACTATCCTGACCGAAGTTCACTTGCGGGAGACCTCGCTGTTGAGGAGTCATGATGGGGAAGCGTGGGCACCTGGTGATAGCGACGCGTTCCTCGGTGGTGGGTGGTGATGGCCCGGTAAAGATCGTATAGAGGAGGGGGAGACCCAAGAGTCACGTGGGTGCGGTCGGGAGAGGGAGGAACTCACCCGGGGGCCCACAGGCAAAGAGGATAAGTGTGGCTGGGAAGGATTAGTGGGTGGCCGGATCCGTGTGGGCCCAGGGAGAGCCGCCACACAGCCACCCATCATTTTCTGCAGCCAGTGGAGGGAAGATGGGAGGGGGAGGGACTGGGAGTCATGAGATCCCATACACCCCAGTCTCGGACTGTGCCAAGTTAATTTTAAACGTGAGGAGTACCCCGCCTCCACAAAGCGACAAGGGAACGGTTCGGGGCTGGCAGAGCAGGCTGGTCGGTAAATCCATTCTGCCTGTTTTAAAGTTTAAGACGATCAAAGCGGGGTGGAAGGCACTTTTACTGCCCGAGTGAGAGGAGCAATGCCCACTCGAATCCCGTGACACATCATTGGCACGTGATGATCGGGCTTCATTTAAGCATGTTGTTTAATGATTTTTTTGTATTTTGTGTTGCAGCCCCAAGTTGAGCAGAGGCGTAGGCTCCTCTCCGTGCTTGGGACCAGTTTGTGACAACTCCAAGTTGAGCAGAGGCGTAGGACCCTCTCCGTGCTTGGGATCATTTTGATTACATTGCGTAACTAAGATTGCAACATTTTGTAATAACTTATGATGAAAAAAAGTGACTGTAAGTTTCGTTTACACTGTATAATTTTACAAGCGTGTAGGGGTATGAGACCCCTTATTGAGAACTGAAGTATCTGTAAGATGCCCACCGTACCATAGTTTTTTCTTGAATTTAAGGGGAATAGACGGGACGGGGATCAGTGGCAGGTAGCTATTAGGTAAATACAGGGGATGGTTGTTTGTGAGGGGTCAGAAATTATTGCTCATTTCTTCAAGAGGATACTACAAGCAAGCTGGAAGTATCCAAGGGCGGACTGGAAGAATTTGCAATAATTTACAGTTCTCAAGATCAATTTTTTTGATTAAAGAATCCCTGGGCGTTTTGCTTTTAAATTTCCAGGAATAAAAATGGCTGTCACTACATGGCCGAAGACAAAGGACAATGCTTTGTTTACAAAGCAATTGAATGCTATTAGCATTTGTTTGTATATCGAGTGGATACATCTAAACTGCAGGAGAGACTTTTGTACCTTGAATGGGAAACGTTGAACAATTGAATGGGTCTAAATCACTTAGCATTCTGGTCAATAGGGCTGTTGCATTCTCTTTTGTTTCAGCCCAGGGAGCTCCGGAAGACACATTAACCCAGTCTAACCACTTTGAGTTAGCCAATCACAGCTTTCTCTTGTGTATTGGACTCTTTGGGCGGGGAATTTTGCACACAGCCCTTGCAGGGCAGTATAGCAGTACCTGACCAGGTATAAAGATAGCTGCTGACAAGCTATCTGGCCTCTTACTTCGCTGGATCACAGGTGAGCAGAGTTTCTGACTCCTCAACAAGGCAACCTAGCAGGAGTTAAGTGGTGGTGATTTAAGGGTATTGCTAAGATTGTTTAAATAACATTGTAGCCATCGTATCCCTCGTTTTCGCCGTCTGCCACCCCCTGTTATATAGTTTTATTTACTGTAATTACTGTGTTCGTGTGGTATAGTTTGATATTTTGATTGTAGATCTTTCAGTTAATAAAACTTGATTTTTTTCTCTCATCCAAACTACGTGTCTGTTTTAATATCAATAATTATAAGCCCTGCAGTCAGAACTGGAAGGTGGGGTAGCGATTCGAAACCGCTGTTTTAAAATTGGTTTTATTGGAATTGGTCTAGGAGCAGGCAAAGGCTGCAAGACCAGGAAAATTACTTTAAACCAGTTTAAAGAAGCCCCAACCCTTACAATTGATTCAGGCAGCAAACCGTCCAGTAACCGTGGTTGGTATGCAGATGCCAAGCTTGTATGTCCCAAATTTCCAGCAGCTGGGACAACAAGAATTCAGGTTCCACGGAGATTTAAACTCGGATCGCTGGATTTAGTGTCCAGAGTGCTCACCATTACACCATGGAACCGTTGCTGAAGAGTTCATTCGATTCTTTTCTCAAAATCAACAACATTACCGTCTCCACCATTATACTTTGTCTCGGCCTGGTCTCATCCTTAATTCAGCTTGTCCACTTGCCCCTCTGCTAAGCCTCGGTTCTGAGCAAATCACACAGCTGCCTTGATGGCTATCGGTTCACAAATCTCTGCTTCTTTTTCACACTGCTCACAGCAGCTTGTATTGCAGTCCTGCTAGGTAAAATGTGTACAATCTTTGCAAGGTACTTGTGGTGTATGTGCCTTTAAGAGCCCCCTGTGTACTGTAATGCCGGTAATGGCCACTCGGGCTATATAAGCCTGTATATTGTCTTGTATCTGTTAGTTCACCTCCAGACTTTGTTCAGTAACCACCTGTGAAACCAAATACTGGCTTCCGTGTCTCCATTAACACACGGATACAACAGTGGTGACGAATTGGAAACGGACTTACCTGCAGTTCGGCAGCACCTCAAGGAGATCGAATCCTCAGACGAAAGTCGAAGAAAGGCAAGAAAGAAAAAAAAAAGAAAAAAAATCTGTTATTTCACCAGCTAGCCCAGCTGGTGGCAGGTACTGCAATAATCCTTCCTGGGCGGCGGGCTGGGGCTCCATCGGCTGGCTCTGCAGCAGGGCCGAGCAGCGAATGCGGACGCAAACAGAGAGAGAGGGGGGGAGCACTCGGGAGACGGCCGGCGCTGCAAAGCAGGTCGGTGTTTGGACCAAGCAGAGGGAGGGAAATGTCCCAGAGAGTCTGGCGGGAACGAGTCTCCACCTGTAAATAAAAACCACGGAAAACAGCGTTGTCAGCAGCAGCAGCGGCGGGAAAGCGCGGGAAGCGCCATTTTTTTTCTGCAGGGAAGAAAGGAAAGGGCGGGAGGCGCCATTTTTTTTTCAGGATGCCTAAGGCTGGCAATATTAATGCTATCGATAACGATACAGAGGATTGGACCTCATATCTGGAAAGAGTGGAGGTATATTGCACAGCAAATGATATAGAAGATGATAAAAAGGCATCAGTACTTCTAAATCTAATGGGCGCAAGGACATACGGGCTGTTACGAACCTTAGTCACTCCAGCCAAACCAAAGGACAAGAATTTTAAGGACATTGTTGATACCCTACAGGAGCACTTAAACCCAACACTGCTGCTGATAGCGGAACGATTCAAATTCTTCAAGAGGAATCAGCACAAGAATCAAAGTAACGCTGATTACCTCACCGAATTAAGGAAGCTATCAAAGCACTGCCAATTCGGGACAGGACTGGTACATTCTCTTCGAGACAAATTCGTCTGCGGTCTCCTAAGTGAAGGAACACAGAAAAGGCTACTTTCTGAAAAAGGTTTGACACTGCACAAGGCTTTCAGTATGGCTGTATCATACGAAGCAGCCGCAAGAGGAGCTGCAGAGATACAGCAAAAGCCACAGGACTTCGGCACCCATGAAATGACACAGGGTTTTGAGAGATGTTATCGCTGCGGCAGATCCACCCATGACCAGAGGGACTGCTGGTTCAAGGACAAAGCATGCAGGCAATGCGGAAAGATTGGACACATTGCACGTGTATGTCGATCTGGACACAAAAAAAATCCACGGACAGGAAAAAAGTCAATAAGGAAAAGTAAAGAAAGGTACAAATGATGATGGACAGCAGCTCCGAAGACCAGAAGAGCGATAGCAACTCCGGAAACAAGAGACTAATCTGTCTCAAATTACATAATGTAATTGCCAAAGAAGATTACCAGACGATTTGGGTTACCCTCACGATAGCGGTGTCCCCAGTTAAAATGGAGCTAGATACAGGATCAGCTCTGACCATCATAAGTCGACGGGATTACGAGCGGCTATTTCCGCATATACCTTTGAAAGACACATCCATTATCTTGATAACATATACGGGGTAGAAAGTATACCCCAAAGGGAAAATAAGGGTGCCTGTTGTATACAACGGCAAGGAAATACAGAAGTTGTATTTATACGTTCTGCAAGATGGTGATCCACTGCTGTTGGGACGTGAATGGATCAGGAAGATATGTTTAGACTGGCACTCCATTCAGGCACTGACGGTGACCAGTAAGAAAAAAAATGACGATGATGTCATACCTGAACGATTAAAAGACATCTTGGCCAACGCCAAGGAAGTGATTCCACAGATACTAGGAACCTTGAAAGGCTTCAGCGCCTCAATAAAAGTGGAAGATGCGGCAATTCCCAAGTTTTTTAAGGCAAGGCCGGTGCCATACGCAATTCGGCCAGCAGTCGAGGCAGAGCTGGAGAATTTGGAAAAGGCAGGCGTATTATCCAAGATAGATTGGAGCGAGTGGGCAACACCCATCGTCCCGGTCATGAAGAAAACGTTGAATAATGATAAATCTGAAGAACAGAGAAAAATTCGCATCTGTGGGGACTTCAAGGTGACTGTAAACCCGGTCCTTCACATGGTACAGTATCCTCTTCCGAGGATAGAAGATATTTTTGCCTCACTATCCGGAGGGAAACGTTTTACCAAAATTGACTTGGCACAGGCATATCTACAGATGGAGGTTGAAGAGGCCTCTAAAAAGAATCTCACGATAAATACACACAAAGGCCTGTACCAGTACAATCGACTGGTTTTCGGAGTAGCATCAGCTCCAGCTATCTGGCAAACAGATATGGAGCAAGTCATCCAAGAGATTCCGGGGGCTCAATGCTACCTAGACGACATCCTTGTAACAGGAGAAAACGACAACGAGCACCTTGCCAATTTGGATCAGGTGCTCACTAGGCTGAGAGAACGGGGCCTATGAGCAAATCGCCCCAAGTGCGAATTTTTCCAGAAACAACTATCATATTGTGGCCACATAATTAACGAGGAAGGGTTGCATAAGTCACCTGAAAAAATTGAAGCTGTCATAAAAGCCCCAGCACCTGAAAATGTCTCACAATTAAGGTCGTTCCTGGGATTGATAAATTACTATCATAAATTTTTACCGAACTTGTCAACTCTTCTGCACCCTCTTAACGAACTGCTACAAACGGGAGTAATTTGGAAATGGAGCGAAGATTGGAAACGTGCCTTCCATAAATGCAAAGGCTTGATCACGTCCAAGGAAGTTTTGGCTCATTACAACCCATCACTGCCAATCAGACTGGCGTGCGATGCATCCCCTTATGGCGTAGGAGCGGTATTATCGCATAGATTCCCTGATGGCTCGGAGCGGCCGACAGCTTTTGCGTCATGCTCATTGAACTCAGCTGAGCGTAACTATGCCCAGATCGACAGGGAAGCACTCAGCCTGGTATGGGGAGTGAAGAAATTCAACCATTACCTACACAGGCACAAATTTACCTTGTTGACTGACCATCAACCCCTCATCTCCATATTCAACCCTAAAAAGGGTGTTCCCATTATGACAGTGCAAAGGCTACAGAGGTGGTCCCTTTTCCTTGGGGCACACCAATATGACATAGAATACAAAGGATCAAAACAGCATGGGAATGCTGACGGTTTATCGCGCCTACCATTGCCAATGGTAGAAGAGGCACCTACAGTAGACCCAGTGGAGATGTTCCACTCAACCATAGTGGAATGTCTACCAGTAACAAATTCTGCCATTGGAAAGGAAACGAGAAATGACCCGACTCTCTCACGAGTCTACGATTTAACGGTGAAGGGATGGCCAGCACATGGCGAACCACTGTTGCCAGCATTCTCGCAAAGAAGAGAACAGCTGTCAGTGTGCCGAGGAACCTTGATGTGTGGATCCAGAGTGGTGATTCCACCCAAACTCCAGGATAAAGTGCTAAAGGAGCTTCACGAGGGGCATCTGGGTGGAGTGAAAATGAAGAACCAAGCCAGAGCGTTTGTGTGGTGGCCAGGTATCGATAGAGACATCGAAGAAGTGACCAAGAGCTGCCTAGGATGGCAGAAGGTCCAAAACGCCCCACCACAAGCCCCTCTACATCCATGGGAGAGGCCCTCATCTCCATGGCAAAGGGTACACATCGACTTTGCTGGTCCATTTATGGGCTCAATGTTCTTAATCACGGTTGATGCACACTCCAAATGGCCGGAGGTAATAAAGATGTCCTCCACCACCACGGAAAAAACCATCACAGTATTAAGGACCATATTTGCCAGGAATGGGCTGCCTGAACAGATCTGTTCTGATAATGGACCGCAATTTGTGTCCGAAGAATTCAGGAATTTCTTAAAAAACAATGGGGTTAAGCATTACACGTCCGCCCCATACCATCCCGCCACCAATGGATTGGCTGAAAGGTTTGTCCAGACCTTCAAGAAGGCCATAAAGGCCATGGGTAATGAAGACATAAAACTTCAGCATAAGGTAGATAACTTCTTGTTTGCATACAGGAATGCAACACATGTGGTTACAAACCAAACTCCCACTCTGATGTTCTTCAATAGAAGCCTAAGATGCCGGCTGGATTTGATCAAGCCAAACATCAGAAGGGACGTGGAGAACGGACAATTTCAAGGCATGAATGAAAGGCCAACTAGAACCTTCCAGATAGGTCAACAAGTTTTGGCCCGGGAGTACCGTACCGAGAAATGGCAGCCTGGAACTATTTGCACATGACTAGGACCACTGAAGTATACCGTGGACATTGGAGAAAGCATAATAAGGCGCCATGCTGACCAGATCATAGAGTCATCCGAAAAGGGACAACCTACACCACAACTCTATACGCCTAATGATGAAGCAGAGATACCCATAGTATCTACCTCCGATCCGGTGATACTGGAACCAGATGAACCTGACACTGGCATTCAAGCCGAATCAGCCTTGCCAAAAGAACCTACTACACCACCAGAAACTATTACACCACGGAGGCTTTATCCGGACCGAGTCAGGAAGCCTCCAGAGAGGCTGACTTATAATTGATTAACTGCAGCAAATGTGTAGATTATTGTTCATGTAACATATTAATTAATGATTACTTAAAATATTATGTACTGGTTGTCTAAAAGGGGAGGAATTGTGGTGTATGTGCCTTTAAGTGCCCCCTGTGTACTGTAATGCTGGTAATGGCCACTCGGGCTATATAAGCCTGTATATTGTCTTGTATCTGTTAGTTCACCTCCAGACTTTGTTCAGTAAACACCTGTGAAACCAACTCCTGCCTTCTGTGTCTCCATTAACACACGGATACAACAGCACTGCTGCACGAAAGAAAAGCAATTGTTAACTATTTTCGAGAATACGAAGTGCAATGCCTACGTTTCAAGAAGCACTGCTTTCAATTTCAACAATTATGCCAGCCGAATGCAGCTTGCAAAGAAAATGTTGAGCAATCTGCTGTGCAGTCAAACGAAGCACTGGACATCACACATCTTTCATGCCCTGCTTATTTGGAACTGGGAATGAGAGGTTGAGCTTATCATCTGATGTCGAGAACAATAAACCAACCGTCATTGATTCAGGCAGCAAACGGTCCAGTAACCGTGGTTGGTATGCAGATGCCACCTTGTATGTCCCAAATTTCCAGCAGCTGGGAGAACAAGAATTCAGGTTATACCGAGATTTCAACTCGGATCACTGGATTCAAAGCACAGAGTGCTCACCATTACACCATGGAACCGTTGCTGGAGGATTCCTTAGATTCTTTTCTCAAAATCAACAACATTACCGTCTCCACCATTATACTTTGTCTCGGCCTGGTCTCATCCTTAACTTCAGCTTGCCCACTTACCCCTCCGCTAAGCCTCGGTTCTGAGCAAATCACACAGCTTCCTTGATGGCTATCGGTTCACAAATCTCTGCTTCTTTTTCACACTGCTCCGAGCAGATGGTATTGCAGTCCTGCCAGGTAAAATGTGTATAATCTTTGCAAGGCAATGCTGCACGAAAGAAAAGCAATTGTTAACTTTTTTCGAGAATTCGAAGTGCAATGCCTACGTTTCAAGAAGCACTGCTTTCAATTTCAACAATTATGCAAGCTGAATGCAGCTTGCAAAGAAAATGTTGAGCAATCTGCTGTGCTGTCAAACCAAGCACTGGACAACACACATCTTTCTGCCCTGCTTATTTGGAACTGGGAAAGAGAGATTGAACCTATCATCTGATGTCGAGAACAATAAATCAACCGCCATTGATTCAGGCAGCAAACGGTCCACTAACCGTGGTTGGTATGCAGATGCCACCTTGTATGTCCCAAATTTCCAGCAGCTGGGACAAAAAAATTCAGGTTCCACCGAGATTTGAACACGGATCGCTGGTTTCAAAGTCCAGAGTGCGCACCATTACACCATGGAACCGTTGCTGCAGAGTGCATTAGATTCTTTTCTCAAAATCAACAACATTACCGTCTCCACCATTATACTTTGTCCCGGCCTGGGCACATCCTTAACTTCAGCTTGCCCACTTGCCCCTCTGCTAAGCCTCGGTTCTGAACAATTCACACAGCTGCCTTGATGGCTATCGGTTCCCCAGTCTCTGCTTCTTTTTCACACAGCTCAGAGCAGATTGTATTGCAGTCCTGCCAGGTAAAATGTGTATAATCTTTGCAAGGCAATGCTGCATGAAAGAAAAGCAATTGTTAACTTTTTTCGAGAATTCGAAGTGCAATGCCTACGTTTCAAGAAGCACTGCTTTCAATGTCAACAATTATGCCAGCCGAATGCAGCTTGCAAAGAAAATGTTGAGCAATCTGCTGTGCAGTCAAACGGAGCACTGGACAACACACATCTTTCTGCCCCGCTTATTTGGAAATGGGAATGAGAGGTTGAGCCTATTATCTGATGTCGAGAACAATAAATCAACCGGCATTGATTCAGGCAGCAAACGTGGTTGGTATGCAGATGCCAAGCTTGTATGTCCCAAATTTCCAGCAGCTGGGTCAACAGAAATTCAAGTTTCACCAAGATTTGATCTCGGATCGCTGGTTTCACATTCCAGTGTGCTCACCATTACACCATGGAACCGTTGCTGATTCATGCTTTACATTCTTTCTCAAAATCAACAACATTACCGTCTCCACCATTATACTTTGTCTCGGCCTGGTCTCATCCTTAACTTCAGCTTGCCCACTTGCCCCTCTGCTAAGCCTCGGTTCTGAGCAAATCACACAGCTGCCTTGATGGCTATCGGTTCTCAAATCTCTGCTTCTTTTCACACTGCTCATATCATCTTGTATTGCAGTCCTGCCAGGTAAAATGTGTATAATCTTTGCAAGGCACTGCTGCACGAAGGAAAAGCAATTGTTAAATTCTTTCGAGAATATATCTAGCAACCGTAATTGTAATTGTAATTAGTTATAATTTAGTTGTTAAATGAATGTTATGTACTGTTTATCTAAAAGGGGAGGAATTGTTGTGTATGTACCTTTAAGGGAAAAACTGGTCTCAGACTGCAGAACCGGCAGTGACCACCCCTGTATAAAAGGCCCTAGCAGGCTTCTGTAGTTTCAGTTTCCATGTTGTTTCCATTCAGTAAAGACTTGTTATAATCAACTCCTGCAGTCCGTGTCTCAATTATACACAGACATAATAATCACAGGCACGGCTATCAATCAATTCATTGCCAGTATCAAAAATGCAATATTTGAAAGTTAGCAACGTGTGCAAGACTGGAATCAGAGACTCCGTGGCCCGTGCTAACTTGAGCATTAAGATGTTCATTAGCCCTTCCTGTATTGCTCAGTAGCCCACCTTGTGAGGAACTATGAACTATGGGCATTTTCAGTTCTGTGTGGGGCTCAGCACCGTACCTGCAGCTGAAGATTGAACTTGATTTGGCTCGTGATCAGTGCGGCTCAGCGAGACTTCGGCCAGACTTTCCCTTCACATCCCATCAGTGTGGAGAAAAGAACAGGGAATTTTACACATGTTGAACATAGAAACATAGAAGATAGGAGCAGGAAAAGGACATTCGGCCTTTCGAGCCTGCTCCGCCATTCAATGAGATCATGGCTGATCATCCAAATTCAGTACCCTGTCCCTGCCTTCTCCCCATATCCCTTGATCCCTTTAGCCTCAAGAAATATATCCAACTCTTTCTTGAATATATTTAATGAACTGGCCTCCTCCGCCCTCTGTGGCAGAGAATTCCACAGGTTCACCACGCTCTGGGTGAAGAAATTCCTCCTCATTTCAGTCCTAAATGGCTTACCCCGTATCCTTAGACTATAACCCCTGGTTCTGGACTCCCCAGCCATCAGAAACATCCTTTCTGCATCTAGTCTGTCCAGACCTGACAGAATTTTATAGGTTTCGATGAGATCCCCTCTCAATCTTCTAAACTCCAGTGAGTATAAGCCCAATTGACACAATCTCTCCTCGTACGTCATTCCTGCCATCCCTGGTGAATCTTTGCTGCACTCCCTCCATGTCTCCCTACATGTGCTCGGTAAATTTATTTGGACATTTCATTGCATTTCACGCTGTGTCCAACACAGTGAGGTCCCCCGTGCTGTGTCAGCTTTGTATTTTTAGCAACACTCCAGCTTTACATTAACACAACCTGAGCTCCGAGATCTGGTCTGGTCATATTGCCCGAAGTGAGGAATGAGCGACAGGGGCAATGCCACCCGGGGTTAGAAAATGCTCCAAAAGAATGACAGAAAGCTATCTTTGAAGTGAAGCCGAAATAGCTCAGTTGGGAGAACGTTAGACTAAAGATCTAAAGGTCCCGGGTTTCAGGCAGGTTTTAGTTACTTTTTTCTCCTTCACTACAAGAGGAGCGAATCAGCAGAGATTTTACACGCCTGATGCCGCGTTTCCCAAACGAATGGGAGTGAAACCACATCGGACATGCTGGATCCAGCTCCAAGCGTCCGGTGCAGGTTTGAATCCGGTCGGGGTCTCGCCGTCTGCTTTTATGCCGGGACAGTTTTTGAGGGAGTGGCTGTGGTGCGATAATAAATTTTAGAATGAGGTTTGTTAGACCATAGATCTCTCTTTCTGTTACTTTCGATTTACACACTGCCCAGTTGTATATACGAACAGTTAACAAAGTTTAAGCGATGTGGTCTGTTCAAAGTTTGTGCCGTAACTCGGTCACCCAGTGTGAGCCTGAAAGACAATCTCCCAGCCTGGGTTCGAGCCTGCCCAACAGAAGCATTGTGGCTGGTTAGCTCAGTTGGTGAGAGAGTGGTGCTAATAACGCCAAGGTCGCGGGTTCGGGCCGTCGGAATATTTTTATAATTTTACTCTTTTCCCGCACATTTAAAATACAAACTTTATAAGGAAGCCAATGCACACAGAATCTCACAGGGAATTTATTTGGATTAACATCCATTGCACCTTTGCCACCGGGGCTGAGAGACACATCTTTCTGGTTGTTTATCTTTCTGGGTTTGCTATTGAAAGTTGAACAGGCGGCCTGTTCCCGATAATGGTCACATGCAGGTAAGAGACAGACAGAGCGGCTCTGACCGCGCGAGATGGGCAAAAGGCTTCAGATCAGGACAAATGCATCAATGAATTGTTTGCCCAGCATCGAGAGAGAAAACATCTAGAGAAAAACACAGGAGGAAATCGATTTCAAGTGGATGCCTACCCGCACTTGGTGCCGTGCTTTCACGAACACGTCTTTTGTGTGCTCATCTACAAAGTGTCATTTGTGCGAACATTTTGCCTGGCGTGAAAGGATCTGAATTGCAAAGGAGCAGGCAGGAAACACTGCATTGCTGTGCTTGCTGGCAGGCAACCTGCTGCAGCTTCCATGGTGGTCTAGTGGTTGGATTTGATACTTTCACTGCTTGTGGCCCGGGTTTGATTCCCACTCAGGAAACAGTGCATTTGGGGCTGTTTGAATTGCTACCATACAACGCACCCTTACAGAGCAATGCTCGCCCCTGATTCAACTTTCTCAAAGTCAGCAGGAATTGGTTTCTGTCAACTTTTAGACTGGCTGACTTTAAATGTTGCCAACATTTAACTGCAGCTCACAGTTTCAGGGCAGTCAAGGTTTTTATCAGTCTTCCGTGTATCTTCTTATGTACTGCATCTCCCTAACAAACTTACCTTATCACAGGCACGGCTATCAATCAATTCATTGCCAGTATGAAAAATGCACTATTTGAAACTTAGCAACGTGTGCAAGACTGGAATCAGAGAGTCCGTGGCCCGTGATAACTTGAGCATTAAGATGTTCATTAGCCCTTCCTGTATTGCTCAGTAGCCCACTGTGTGAGGAACTAAGAACCACGGGCATTTTCAGTTCTGTGTGGGGCTCAGCACCCTACCTGCTGCTGAAGATTGAACTTGATTTGGCTCGTGATCAGTGCGGCTCAGCGGGACTTCGGCCCGTCTCTCCCTTCACAACCCATCAGTGTGGAGAAAAGAACAGGGAATTTTACACATGTGTTGTGCTCTGTAGCTTTATTTGAACATGTCATTGCATTCCACGCTTTGTCCAACACGGTGAGGTCCCCCGTGCTGTATCAGCTTTGTATCTTTATCAACACTCCAGCTTTACATTAACACAACCTGAGCTCCGAGATCTGGTCTGGTCACATTGCCCGAAGTGAGGAATGAGCGAGAGGGGCAATGCCGCCCCGGGTTAGAGAATGCTCCAAAAGAACGACAGAATACTGCATTTGATGTGATCCGGAAATAGCTCAGTTGGGCGACCGTTAGACTGAAGATCTAAAGATCCCAGGTTTCGGCAAGTTGTAGTTACTTTTTGTGTCCTTCACTACAAGACGAGGAAATCAGGAGAGATTTTATGCGCCTGATGCCACGCTTCCCAAAGGAATGGGAGTGAAACCACATCGGACATGCTGGATGCGGCTCCGACCGTCCGCTGCAGGTTCGAATCCAGTCGGGGTCCTGCCGTCTGCTTTTATACCGGGTCAGAGTTTGAGGGAGGGGCTGTGGTGCGATAATACATTTTAGGATGAGGTTTGTTAGACCATAGAGCTCTCTTTCTATTACTTTCGATTTTCACACTGCCCAGTTGTATATACGAACAGCTAACAATGTTTAAGCGATGTGGTGTGTTCAATGTTTGTGCCGTAACTCGGTCACCCAGTGTAAGCCTAAAAGACAATCTTCCAGCCTGGCTTCAAGCCTGACCAACCAGAGCATTGCGGTCGGTTAGCTCAGCTGGTGAGAGCGTGGTGATACTAAAGGCAAAGTCGCAGGTTCCATCCCCGTGCGGACTATCTGAAATTTTTTATAATTTTACGCTTTTCCCGCACCTTTAAAATACAAACATTATAAGGAAGCCAATGCACACAAATTCTCACGGGGGATTTATTTGGATTAACATCCATTGCACCTTTGCCACCGGGGCTGGAGACTTGCTGCAGCTTCCCTGGTGGTCTAGTGGTTAGGATTCGGCGCTCTCACTGCTGCAGCCCGGGTTCAATTCCTGGTCAGAGAACAGTGTGTTTTGGGGCTGTTTGAATTGCCACCATACAAAGCACACTTACAGAATTAATGCTCTCCCCTGATTCAGCTTTCCACACCACTGCTCAACACCACTCTTCATACAGCGATACAAAATGAATTTCCTTGACTTCTGTAAAATGCGTGCTGTTTCAAAGTCAGCAGGAATTGATTTCTGTCATCATTAAGACTGACTGATTGAAACTTTAAACAGTGTCAGGACAGTCACGGTTTTTGTCAGTCTTCCGTGAATCTTCTTGCCCACTGCATCTCCCTAACACACTTACCTTATCACAGGCACGACTATCAATCAATTCGTTGCCAGTTTGAAAAATGCATCATTTGAAACTTAGCAACGTGTGCAAGACTGGAATCAGAGAGTCTGTGGGCCATGAAAACTTAACCTGAGCATTAAGATGTTCATTAGCCCTTCCTGTATTGCTCAGAACCCCACTGAGTGAGGAACGAAGAGACCACAGGCCGGGCATGGAGCTTAGTCATTTTCAGGTCTGTGTGGGGCTCAGCACCATACCTGCAGCTGAAGATTGAACTTGATTTCAGTTTGGCACTTGATCAGTGCGGTGAGAGCGCCGAATCCTAACCAGTAGACCAGCAGGGAAGCTGCAGCAAGCCTCCTGCCAGCAAGCACAGCAACACAGTCTTTCCTGCTTGCTCCTTTGAATTTCGTGCCAGGCAAACTGTTGGAATGAGGTTTGTTAGCTTAAAGAGCTCTTTTACCTGCCCAGCTTCATTCCCTAAAACTAAGTCCAGAACCGCCCCCTCCCTTGTTGGGCACGGATGTTGCTTTCCACTTATCAGCCCGACTGAATGTTGTCCAGGATTTCCATCATGCGGGCACAGACTGCTTCATTATCTGAGGAGTTGTGAATTGAACTGAGCATCCCAACTTCTGACCTTACAACGGAGGGAAGGTCTTTGATGAAGCAGCTGAATATGTTGGGCCTAGAACACTGCCCTGAGGTACTCCTGCAGCGATGTCCTGGAGCTGAGATGATTGGCCTCCACCAACCACAACCATCGTAATTTGATCTAGGTGTAAATCCTGCTAGTTGAGAGAGCCCCTGTGATTCCCATTGACTTCAATTTTCCGAAGGCTCCTTGATGCCACAGTCGGTCAAATGATGCAATGATATCAAGGGCAGTCACCTTCAACTCAACATTGGAATTGAGCTCTTTAGTCGATGGTACAACAGAGGCTGTAATGAGGTCTGAAGCTGAGCGGTCCTGGGGGAATCCAATTTGAGAATATGGGAGCAGGTAATTGGTGTGTAAGCCACACCATCCATCACTTGTGGTGGTGATTGAGAGTGGAGTGATTCGGCAGTAATTGTCCGCTTTACATTTGTCCCACTTCTTGTGGACAGGATATACCTGGGCAATTTTCCACTTTGTCGGGTAGATACCAGTGTTTTAGCTGTACTAGAACAGCTTCCCCGAGGCGTGGCTATTTCTGGAGCACAAGCTTATAGTGCTGCAGACGGAGTGTTGTCGGAGCACATTGCATTTGCTGTAACTAATGAGCTCAACTGTTTCTTAATATCGCTTGGAATTAATCGAATTGAATGATGACTGGCTTCTCTCAGGATGGTTACAGACACTTCAGCTTTGTCTTTTGCATTCATTCATCTTTTCTGTTTATTTACTCCATCTAATCATTTTCTTGATTTTAAAACCCTCTGTCAAATTTCCTCTTAGTCGTCTATGCTCTAAGGAGAACAGCTCCAGCTTCTCTGGTCTATCCGCGTAACGGCAATCGTTCATCACTGGAACCAATGAAGTAAATCTCTTCTGTGCTCTCTTCAAATCCTTCATGCCCTTCTGAAAGTGCGGCGCCCAGAATAGGACTCAATACTCCACCTGCTGCCAAACTAGTATTTTATATTGGTTATCCACAACTTCATGCCATTTGGACATTATGCTTCTATTTATATAGACAAGGATCATACATGGTTTATTAACAGCGTTCAAAAGCTGTTCTGCCATCTTCAACGAATTGTTCACAAACACCCCCAGTTATGTCTGTCCGTTAACCCTTTTAAAATTATTCAATTTAGCTTGTAATCTCGTCTTATTCTTCCTACCAAATCATATCAACTCACAATTTTCAGTGTTGAATTTCATCTAAATGTGTCCGCCCATTACAACAGCCTGTCTATGTCCTCCTTTTTTAAAATTCGTTCATGGGATGTGGGCGTCGCTGGAAAGGCCAGCATTTGTTTTCCATTCCTAATTGCCTTTGGGAAGGTGGTGGCGAGCCGTCTTCTTCAACCGCTGCAGTCCGTGTTGTGAAGGTAGTCCCATTGTGCTGTTAGGGATGGAGTTCCAGGATTTTAACCCAGCGACTATGAAGGATGGTGTGTGACTTGGAGGGGAACTTGGAGGTGGTGCTGTTCCCATGCACCTGCTGCCCTTGTCCTTCTAGGTGGAAGAATTCACGGGTTTGGGAGGTGCTGCCGAAAAAGTCTTGGCGAGTTGCTGCAGTGCATCTTGTAGATGGTACTCACTGCAGCCATGGTGCACCGGTGGTGGAGGGAGTGAATGTTTAAGGTGGTGAATGGGGTGCCAATGAAGCAAGCTGCTTTGTCCTGGATGGTGTCTAGATTCTTGCGTATTGTTGGAGCTGCACTCATCCAGGCAAGTGGAGATTATTCCATCACACATCTTGTCTGTCCCTTGTAGATGGTGGAAAGTGTTTGGGGAGTAGGGAGGTGAGACACTCGCCGCAGAATACCAACCCTCTGACCTTCTCTTCTTGATACACTATTTATGTGGCTGGTACAGTTAAGTTTATGTTCAATGGTGACCCCCAGGATACATATGCTGGGGAATTCGCCGATGGTAATACCGTTAATTGTCATGGAACGGTGGTTAGACTCTCGGTTGTTGGAGATAGTAATTGCCTCGCACTTCTGCGGCGCAAATGTTACCTGTCACATATCAGCCCAATCCTGAATGCCGCCCTGGTCATGTTGCATGCGGGCTTGGACTGCTTCTTTATCTGAGAAGTTGTGAATTGCGCTGAACACTGTGCAGTTATCATCGAACATCCCCATTTCTGACCTTATCTTGAAGGGAGGGTCATTGATGAAGCAGCTGAATATGTATGGGCCTAGGACACTACCATGAGGAAATCCTGCAGCGATGTCCTGGGCTGTGATGATTGAACTTCAACCACCACGAATTGAAGTCTCTTACTCTCTTCCTCACTGTTACATGTTTCGTATCCTCTGCAAATTTCAAAATTTTGTCTATACCCCCAAATCCATGTCGTTAATGTATGCCAAGCACAGCAGTGGTCCGAGTAGTGAACCCTAGGGAACACCAATTTACACCTCTATACATTCTGCAATAACAGCCATTCACCACAAATCGCTGTTTTCTATCCCTTTGCCCCCCTTTATATCCATGCTGCTACTCCCCCTTTTGTTGCATGGGTTTCAAATTTGCTCAGATGCCTAATATATGGAGCATTATCAAACGACATTTTAAAGTCAATATTCACAATAACACAATCACTGCCCTCACCCACCCTCTCTGTTATCTCAGCAAAAAACTCAATCATGTATCCCACATAACTCTCTTGCGCAAAAATCATTTGACGCTGGGTCAATTGTTAATTTTAAATCTGATATTGATAGATTTATGTTACCCAAAGTAATCAAGGGACATGGGGCAAAGCCCGGTAAATGGAGTTAGGTAATAGATCAGCCGTGATCCCCTTGAATGGCACGAGGGGCTGAATGGCTACTACTACTGTTCCTATGTTGCTATGCTCCTGTGTTCCTAACAGGTTTATTGGGGATCGCCAGCTTATATTTCTGAGGTTATGACGGATTACTGGGTCGACAGCCAATATATCTGTGATTAGGAGGGTTTATTGTGACCAACTGCCTATATATATATGGGTTTATCGTAATTTACTGCAAGCTACAGCCGTTATATCTGGGGTTATCAGGGTTCACTTGGATTACCAGCTATATTATTGAGTTTTTCGGGATTTACTGGGATCAACAGCCTATATATTTTGCTGTCCATAGTTTATTAGAATTGCCAGCTTACATGTTCAGTATTTATTGGGAAAGTGTTCCTGTGTAACAGCCTCTGTCTGTAGCATAACACATTCTGCCGAGTCTCCGAGATAACCAGGGCCTCACAATAAGATATATTTAGGTGCAACCTCCAGAATGATAAATGCTTATTGAGATCAGTGACTTCTAGATAAGGTGGCTCTTACAGAGCACGGTTCAGTGAAGTGCACATCGTTCAATGAACATCGTTATATTTTTAAGCAATGCGAGGAGCTCACGGGTTTCTAAGTCATTGAGCTAAAGACAATCCATTCAGCTGCCAGTTCTGCATCCCTTTTCTCATTATCAGTGATTACCCACCAATGCAAGACTGCCGCATCTACACTCTACCCCTGAACATCGGCCTCTCTTAAATTTCTCTCATCTGCCTACCGCTCTTTGACCCCATTCCAACTCGGTGTCGTACCACCAGCTTAATCAGAAAACAATTCCATATCTACCACTGGCACATCTCCCGCCTTAATTTTGACCACATCCCAACCACCACTGAAAAACTCATCCGTGTCTTTTCATCTCCGATCTCAAGACTTCCAATAATCTTCCAGGCGGCCCCCCATCATCTACCATCCATGAAATTAAGAGCATTCTTATATCTGCAACCCATATCATAGCACAGACCAAGGCACACTGCCTAGCACCTCCGTCATTGCTAAACTGTATTCTGGTATGCAAACGTCTCAAATTTATAATTCATATTATTGTATTTATCTCCATCATTGCCCTATAGACTATTCAGGTGCTGCAACTTTCCCCATAAATTTCCCATTCTATACTACCCGTCTGCTGTCCACTCCCTTTCCTTTCAGCTATCTGGGATTCACGTATGAAATTCTCTCATTAACAACAACAGCAGCAACAACTTGTATTTACATAGCGCCATAAACGTGGAACAATGTCACAAGGCGCTTCACAGGAACGGAATCACACAGAATTTGACACCCAGTAACATAAAGAGATAGTAGGACACAAGACTAAAAGCTTGGTCAAAAGTTAGAATTTAAGGGGCGTTTTATGAGGAGAGAGTGGTAGAGATTCGAAGGTTTACGGAGCGATTTGTGGAGCCTAGGGCTTAAACGTACTCTTGGCACCTCCCTCTGACCGTTTAATACATTGCTTAACAAACCACCCACTTTGACTGAGAATATGGTCAGTTCTCTTATTTCCTCCTTCTTTGCTATGAGGTGTCCCTCTTGTCTGGTGGAATCATCGAGAGAGCGTTTTCTCCATTAAATGTGATATATAAAAAATAAGGTATTTTTGCTGATGAAATATGAATTCCTAGAATGAATATCGTATCATGGCCGTTTGCACAGATTAGTCAGTCCCACAATGCAATGCTTAATATTATATGGTAGTGGTGATTCAGTGCTGGTCAGTGAGATGGCGTGGCAAGTGCATGGGCTGAATTAGAATCAACAGGTGCGCTTCAATGTGATAGATGGCCAGTTAAAAGGGTAGTGCTGAGCTCAACAGGCAACTCAGTGCTGGTCAGTGGGAAGGAGGGGATAGAGGGCTGAATGGTACAAGGTTAAACAATTGACTCATTACAGGTCAGTGAGATGGGGTTAGTGGTACCGATATTACAGGCTCAATTGGCGAGTCAGTGTAGGTTACTGAGATAGATCGGGTAGTGGAACTGCAGGTATGAGGCTCAGTGAATGAGTCAATGCTGGTCAGTGAGTTAGAGCGAGGGTGGGCTAAATAGGTGAATTAATGCTGGTCATTAAGATGGAGGGGTAGTGTAAAGGGCAGTACTGGCCACAACAGGCAAAAAAATGTTGGTCAGTGAAATCGAGGGAGTAGTGCGAAGTGCAGTCCGAGGGTCTATAGGTGAATCAATGTTGGTTAGTGAGATGGAGATGTACTGGAACAGTAGGTGCTTTTAGGTTCAGTGGGTGAATAGCTGCAGATGATTGAGATGAACACCGAGTAAAGGAACTAGCCTTAGGCGCGTCAGAATGCTGAAGGTATATTGAATTGACCTGTACTGTACTATAAAACCCACTGCTCAGTGAAGGGGTCAAGTTGTGGTTATATATTTGGTGAACTAATTGATACCCCACAGGCCAAAGAGACAATTGCACGAGCAGAACTGAAAGGCGACTGTTGGTCTTTCATGGTAAGAAATGGGTAAAACACAGGGCATCAGTGAGTAGACGGAGTGAGTGGCAGAGTGCCGCTTTTGCAGCTAAACCATATCACCAGGTCGGAAGTTGCTGAAGGTGTGGGTGGCACGCTTGTTCAGATAATCTCCGTCCAATATCAAAAAAGCACTAAAATGTGGCGGTAATATGGTGGAGAACAAACGCTTGATCAGCTGGTCTCAAATCCCTCTCCCTGTTAATTAATCAAAAATATTACATCTTATATCAATCAATAATAAACGGTCTCTAGCATTTCTGTATTTAAATCTGGTCAGTGCTTGCTCCAAAGTTGCCTACATTACAACAGTGAGTACAGTTTCTGTCTTTCTTTCTTGCTTTCTTACATTTATTTTTCTTTCTTTATAACTATTTTTCTTTCTTTCTGCACAACATACATATTGGCCCAGTAATTCCTCTCTCAACGCGTGAGTACGGACGGGGTCCTCACGTGTGTGCCCGGAGGAATTGCCAGTTTTCAGCATGCACAGTGCATGCAGGGAAAACCGGCATTTCCTCTCCTCTGACCCAAGGGGTTAAGAGGCTGAACGCGTGCGACTACACAGGCAGCGCGTGCGACTTGGATTTCCTTTATTTTTAGAGAGTTGCGCAAGTGTAAAACCTCCGGTTTTTACACATTGAAAAACCACACGTAAGTACTTAGTTTTACAGGTAAGTGGTCTATTAATACAATTTATTAAAAAAATTTCCACAGGTTTAACATTTTTAAAGAATTTACAGTAAGGTAAATTTAGTTTTAGCCCCGATTTTTTATATAATAATTTTTTTCAAATTTTAAAATTATTGTTTAAAATAGTTTTTTTACAGTTATTTATGGTTCATTTAAGTAGTGCAATGCTTTTTTTAAATTTTCTTTCAAGTTTAAGTAGTGTTTTGGGGCCAGGAGTTTTCATGAGTTTGACAGCTCTTACTTTCAAACTCATGAATGAACTTTTGCAACCTCCATTGGTTGTCCTGTGCTCACGTGATCCCAGCTGGCTCATTGCACTAAGTATGCCGCTGGGTCACACACGCACAGCGGGTCAGTGAGAAGAAATGCAATGCGGGCCAGGATTGAAATGTCAGCGCGCCGGGTAAGTGCACATCGGGGGCTTGCACGCGAGGCAAGCTCCCGATCCTAATTTCAGGGCCATTGTGATGGATGTCATCAACTGGAATAGATATGTTCTGCGGTGAATGGATTTTATGTTAGATGGGGCCCAGAATAAATGCTCAGGCTATGTTTTATAAATTCTTAGAACAGAAGGAGAATGCTGCAGTGCTGGAAATCTGAAATAAGGGCAGAACATGCAGTAAACAGTCAACAGGTCAGGCAGCATCTGTGGAAACTGCAGCGCAGGGACTGGAGGGTGTGCTGCACACTAGGATTAACATTATTATTTAAGTTCATAAGTTTCCTTTGTTTAGCTTTGTGCTAATGTTCTTTGTTAGTTTTTACCTCTAAAAAGGCGCAATTGTGTTTTTTTGTTTGACACTGGGACATCCCGGTCTTTCCTTGTAGCTTTACTAAGGAAAGGCATCTATGGAAGTTCTTGTTAGAATTCTAAGACTTGTATGAATATATGAATGTGCAGCCTGTCTCCTGACCTTATGGGTTTGAATGGATTGGGAATTCCGCTCTTCTTGTTAACATTCTTTTTCTGAAATTTGCTGGCGTCATCTGTTTGTTCAATGACTGCAATTAAACCCAATCAGCAGGGGAGCCGACTTTCTGACTGGATGGAATTTCTCTTCAATAAATAAGGGGCTTTTTTTTCAACGTGTCAATTGGAGAATCGCTCCCAGCATCACAACCAACCATCGAATCATCGAATCTAACAGAAAGGGATAAAATGTCTCTTGGTTTTCTAATCAAGCTCAAGATTCTGTGGGTGATTAATGAGTTACAAATGATTTATTACCCCTTCCTGGCTGCAGTCGGTGTCCCAGGTAAGTTACTACCTGGGTCAGGTACTTCAGGAACTGGAGAATAAAAGTATGTGACATCTTATTCTGTGTGGGCAGCTCTTTGTTTTATTACTTTCCTTATATGACAGCAGTAACTACACTTCAAATTACTGCTCAGGCAGTATAGCACTATTGGATGTCCGGAGGTTGTGAAAGATCCGATAGAAATGAGAACTCTTCTTTCTTTCCAACTTTCATTCATTCTTTCTTTCTTTCTTTCTTTCCTTCTTTCTGTCTTTCTTTCCAACTTTCTTTCTTTCTTTCTTTCTTTCTTTCACTCTTCCTTTCTTTTACTTTTTCCATTCTTTCCTTTTATAGATTTCCAACTTTCTTTATGTTGTGTGTTTAATGTTGACTCACGTTTCTTTTATTGTTGTCAAAGAAAATCTTGCAATTTTCACCAAATTTTTCCTTCATTCTTTATTTCTTCCTTTTCTTTTTGTTTTCTCTCTTTATTTTTTCTTTCATACTTAATTCCTCCCTTCCTTCATTGCTTCCTTCCTTATTTCTTTCTTTCTTTCTAACTCTCTTTCCTTTTTGCTTTCTTCCTTATTTTCTTGTGTTCTTTCTTTCTTATTTCATTCACTCTTTCTTCCTTTCTTTCCTTTCCTTCACTTTTTCCCATCTTTCCTTCTGTTGTAGATTTCCAGCTGTGTTGATGCTGTGTGTTTAATGCTGACCCAGGTTCCTTTTATTGTGGTGAAGAAACTTTAGCAATGCTCGCAAACTATTTCCTTCCTTCTTTCTTTCTTTCTTTCTTTCTTTCTTTCTTTCTTTCTTTCTTTCTTTCTGTCCTTATTCTGTTCTTTATTTCATTCATTTGCTCTTTACCTTTTATCTCACTTAATTTCATTTTTTTGTTTGGTTCTTTCATTTTTTCATTCTTTCTGTCTTTCACTCTTACCTTATTCCGTTCTTTATTTAATTCTTTCACTCTTTCTCTCCTCCTTACTTAATTTATTTGTTTCTTTCTTTTAACCTTTCTTTCTTTTTTCTTTCTGTCTTTCTTTCTTTCTTCCATTCTTTATTTCATTCTTTTGTTCTTTCTCTTTCTTCTTATTTAATTTATTTTTATTTCTTCTATCCTTTCTTATGCCTTGCTTTCTTTTCATTCTTTATTCCTTCCTTTATTACATTCTATCCCTCTTTCTCTCTCTTCTTTCTTAATTTCTTTCATTCTTTCTCCTTTCCTTCCTGCATTTCTTTCTTCATTTCGTTCTTTCTTTCTTTCTTTCTTTCTCTCTTTCTTAATTTATTTCTTCTTTCCTTCCTTTCTTTCTTCCTTTTTATTTTTTTCTTCATTTCTCTCTTTCTCTTTCACTCTTTCTTCCTTTCTCTCTTATTTTCTTTCTTTTCCTTCTTCCTTTCTTCGTTTTTTGGTACTTTTCCTCTATTTTTCCCTTTCTTTATACATTATTACTCTCTTTCTCTCTTTCTTCTTTATTGCTTTATTTTCATCTTTCTATTTTTATCTGGTGTTTGTGTTTTATAATGGCACAGGCTCCACTGATGTGAACTCGCAATCACTGGTTCAATGCAATGACTGGTGCGTCCTAACTTGTCACAATAGTTACATTTCAGCCAATCGCTTTAAGACCCCATTGTTCTTTCAGTCTACAGCAGGAGACATGTCCTGCGATTATTTTCTTTCCTTGCTGTAAATACTGAGTCAGAATGTCAGATGATAAATTGCTTTATGACCTCACACAGTCTTCGGATTCTGCAGGATACTTTCATTTATTTTGTTGTACAAATCAATCCTAACAGATAAATCAGAAATGCATCGATGATCCAATATGATTCAGCTGTCTCACTTTCCAACGTTACCTGCTCTATGTCAGTGTCACAGTTTCTGAAATGTTACGATAGAATAGTAAGATTGATTTACTGTTTATTATTACTCAACTCATTTAATGATTTAATTTGAGTAATTAATTAGCATTATTAATTAATCCCATGCATCCGTGGTAAAGTTCTTCATATCTCTGTGTAGGACACTTGCCATTTTGGTACTGTTCATCGTATCTCTCATTTGTATCCACAATGTTTGAAAGGGGAATGTTTTGCGATTGAACCCACTCGATCAATGATTGTGTCATGCTCTGTTCATTAATTGCAAATCGACTGATTTCACAGCATCTGAGGGAGAGAACAAGATTAACATTATTTGTCTAGAATTAAGCTCTTTGCTGAAATCTCAAGATGGTGTGTTATATTATCATTCATATTATGCCTCAATTTACAAGAAATGAGCATTGTTACAAATGTTACATGTAATTCAATTCCAAAACCTACCATGAACTACACTAAATGTTAATTTTTTGCCTTTGTAGATTTAGTGACTCTGTATATACAATTACCGAGCATGGAGCGTAGTGTGACTGTAACTCGTCTGAACCAATGATTGACCATTGGTAATCCAGGAGCAGAGGATCTGACTGTGCCTCACGTCTCACATCCAAAACAAGCAGGGATACTGTATTTAATATGTCAGGCCAGTAGCAGAAAAGTGGAAGAAATACATTACAAGCATTGAATGGGAAGGTTTGATTTCTGAAATTATACTCAAGCGCTCAATGGTTTGAACAAAATTGATCACAGTAATTGCATGAGCAAAGAGTGGGTGTCGCTAGCTACCTGTTCCATTCAGAGTGCTCCTACTAATCACCCACTCCTCTTACTCCCATGCCCTTTTTCGCATCACCCCTCCTCAGGACATTTAGTTCAAATATAACACCACTACAACAAACTCACACACACGCTGCAATGCAACTTTCAAAATGTCCCAACTGTTGCAAGTGAGGCTCCCAATTCCCAATTGGATGCATTTGTATATATACTAAACTCTAGTTTCTGTTTTTAACCTTGGTTTGTTTAACAAATGCGATGCAGACTTTTCATCCTCTCGAGCCATTCAAATAGATACTGGATGAGTTTTAGCTTCGCTCCATCGACCAGCCTTGGTTCCATATGCCTAAACACCATTGTCTATCAATAATCTATCACTTTCAATTTGATATTTTACTTGAGCCACAACCTGAAAAGCATTTTTGGGGAGAGAGGTCCCGATTTATACTTCCCTTCTTATAAGAACATAAGAAAATAAGAAGTAAGAGCAGGAGATGGCCATACGGCCCCTCGAGCCTGCTCGGCCATTCTATATGATCATGGCTGATCATCGACCTCGACTCAACTTTCCCTCCAGATCTCCATATTCCTTGATTCTCCTTGGATCCAAAAATCTATCTCAGCCTGGAGTAAAGAAGTGCTTCCTTGAACCCTTGAACGGCCTAGCTTTAATTTTAGTGACTCCGCCAAAAGAGATATTAGGTTACCCCTATATACTCTATCAAATCCTATAATCATCTTAAATGGATCACCCGTAATATTATATACTCCAGGGAATACATTACTAGCCTGTGTAATTTGATCACGTTGTGTCACTTAAATGACGATTCATCGCTGGCACGCCGAGTACAACCCCTGTCTCCAGGATGCCCTATCACAGGTAGAATAATCACGATCCATCACTGGATGCAAAGCCAAGCTGCACATTTTCGAAGCGTTTCAGGTAATTGTGAAGAACGTTAATGTCCCTGTTATATAACGGACTGTTACTTCCATGCAAACACGAAAAACTACTGTTAATGCCCCGTGTCTTGTGAATGATTATCGTATTTTATTGCTGCACACAGTTAACGTGGTGACGATTGCGATCCTGTCTCGGGGAAAGTGTGGACTCTCCAAATGTGTCACTCACTACCTGGTGGCCATGGCAGCGGCAGATCTACTGGTCGTGATTATCGATCTGATACTGAGGCAGATTCCTATTGTTTATCGGAAAGAATTTTTGTTTTTGAGGGAAACTAGAGTGTGTAATATTCACGCCGTCCTGCTTTATGCCACCACAGACTGTTCTGTCTGGTTCACAGTCACTTTCACTTTTGATCGATTCGTGGCCATTTGTTGTCAGAAGGTGAAATCTAATTATTGCACCGAGAAAATGGCGTCTGTGATTCTAGGCACAGTGACTGTGCTGAGCTGTTTGAAGAACATTTTCGGGAATTTTCTATATACAAGTCAGTATTGGCTTTCTAACACTCCCTGGTTTTGCCACGTTACCCTTGTTGTATCACGTTCACTGGTCTGGGCCGTGGTTGAATTAATGAATTATATCTTAACGCCATTCAAGCCGTTTCTTTTGATTCTACTGTTCAATGCTTTAACAGTCAGGCACGTTTTAGTGGCCAGCAGAGCCCGCAGAAGACTCCGGGCTCGGAGCAGTGGCGAGAGTCCCAGTGACCCAGAGATGGAGAGCCAAAGGAAATGCACGATTGTACTGTTCGTTACATCAGGGAATTTCATACTGTTATGGGTGGTGTTTATGGTCTGTTCTATACTGAGGCGGTTGGATTACTTGGGATATCCTGCCCCTCTGCCCACATTTGTACCTGAAATCGGCTTCATGCTCCAGCTCCTGAGTTGCTGCACCAACACTTTTATTTATGCTGTGACCCAGAGGGAATTTTGAGAGGAATTGAGGAGAGGAGTGAAGTATCCCCTCGCAATGATGAACAAATTAAATAGATGAGAAGGGCTAACACTTTCTAACAATATCCTGTATTTTTGTTTCATGTGTAGATTTCACTGGGTTCCATTTGGCCTTTATATTTTCGGAAACATTTCACAATCTGGTCCAGTGTTAAAACGCAAGTTAATATCATAGTTCGGGACCTTCTCGCCTTTTTGCGCAAGGACAGGACCTGGACACAAGCTATCTACAGCTGTGGTTTTAGCAGGTACTCGCCCAGGAGTGGGTAGCTGCTTTACTCAGTCTCATGCTGAGGTCGCAGTACAAGGGTGTTTTGGGAATGAGTCCTTGTTGTGACTGATTCCAAAAAATAGACAAATCGTGTGAAATTTCCCGACATTCAGACCGGGTTTAGATCCTCAGAGTTGACAGCTTTATCCGATCTGTGCTAGTCTGTAAAGGAAGACTTGTTTTAAAAATAAAGATCAGAAAAATTTAAGGCAGCAGGATGGTTGCGATATATATTAATCTCTGCCTCGTCACTGGGAAAGATATTGAAAAGGAATCAATCTATATTAAATTCCAGTCAACCCCGTGCGTTCGTCTAAGCCTGTTCTTCATTTTGTACATTTCCGGGCAGGTGCCGTTCTGATTAAAGTGAACATATTGCATCCCATTCAGTGTTATGTATATTTTACCTGTTGTTGAATGAAACAGAATGTGACCTGAAATAAATGACATTTTGCCCAGTGATAATTTCGTCCACATATAGAGTTCTTGCCAAATTAGTTGGGAATAATGGCCCGCATTTTCCAATCCCTACGGGTGTGTACGAGCTGTGTACACACCTGTCGGGAGCTCATAAGTGCCGGATTCACGCATGTGAAGCTCATGCCCTGAAAACCGGCCCTTCCGATCTGTCAAGCATCCTCTCGGCTGATCATGCACCTGCAGAAGAGAAGGGCCACTGTGGGCAGAGCGTTCCGCTTTCTGCAATATCTCCGCCCGCTGAAATCTCTTTAAAATGTTTTGCCTGGTAAAAGGAGGCGTAAGGCCTGCTTTTACCAGCAAAGAGTTTAAAAAAGTAAAAATATTTTTTTACACTCATTTATCATTTAAAATACATTTCAAAAAGGTAAGTTTATTTTAACCCCGTAAAATATATATATCTTTTTGAAATAATTACATTTTTGTTTAAAATATTTAATTTAATGTAATTTTAAATAATTTTAAAAACGTGATTTAAAAAAATATATATTTATTGTTCTGATATATTTTTTCATTGATGCCCATTCATAATTTTGACAGGTCTAAGCTGAGAGACCTGTCAAATATATGAAGGGGGATTCCCTTCTTTCATTGGTTCCCCATGGCGCACGTGATCCCAGGGACGCTTGCGAACCGCCTGTGCCCGTGGGAGACCTGGGCCCTACGCATTTCGTAGAGCAGAGGCTCAGGAGTGGAACTGTCCGGACCTCCGGAGCCCTCAGGTAAGGGCGCATGCAGGAATCCTCTGATTGGAAAATACGGGCCGACATTGCTTAACAACTGGGTTCCTGTGCAGCACACTCCTTGGTCCCAGTATGGGAAACTACCGTGTCCCGTACTGCACATTCAGTGTTACCATTACAGCACTTCCCCATTCCCAATACCGCATACTCCCTGATTCCGAGGCTGCACACTCCCGGATACCGTTACAGCACATTCCCTGGTCACATTACTGCACATTTCCCGCTCCTGCTACAGCAGCAATAGAAAACTGCTTGTAGTTCTCATCCGGAAAAAGCAAGTTACCGGATTTCTTAAGGAAGTGACTAATTTAACTGAACAGCAGTAGACACCTGCAGCAGACCCGAGTTGGCTAGAGTTTGCAAATTTAGATAAGCGTCATACTCTCTGTAAAATGTATATAATGTCTGTGTATTCATTAAACTACTGTTAACACATTATCATGAAATCTTTTTAAATTTTCATTAAAAAAATCTCTCCAGAATAAACTCATTCCACCATCCCTGTTGTTATTTGTGCCGAATCTCAAATATCGGTGTTGGCATCAATAGTCCAGCAAGACTTGCGACTGTGCCTGTTATTATACCTGTCTATGCTGAATAGCTACATACCCGGTGTGTTGAATGGGTTAATACCCAGTGTGTTAAATGGTTATTACCCAGTGTGTTAAATGGTTATTACCCAGTGTGTTAAATGGGTTAATACCCAGTGTGTTAAATGGGTTAATACCCGGCGTGTTAAATGGGTTAATATCAGGTGTGTTAAATGGGTTAATATCCAGTGTGTTAACTGGGTTAATGTCGGTTGTGTTAAATCGGTTAATACCCGGTGTGTTAAATGGGTTAATACCAGGAGTGTTAAATGAGTTGATACCCGGTGTGTTAAATGGGTTAATACCAGGAGTGTTAAATGGGTTGATACCAGGTGTGTGAAATGGGTTCATACCAGGTGTGTGAAATGGGTTGATACCCGGTGTGTTAAATGGGTTAATACCCGGTGTGTTAAATGAGTTGATACCCGGTGTGTGAAATGGGTTAATACCAGGAGTGTTAAATGGGTTAATACCAGGTGTGTTAAATGGGTTGATACCCGGTGTGTTAAATGGGTTATTACCAGGAGTGTTAAATGGGTTAATACTAGGTGCGTTAAATGGGTTGATACCCGATGTGTTAAATGGGTTATTACCAGGTGTGTTAAATGGGTTAATACTAGGTGCGTTAAATGGGTTGATACCCGCTTTACAATAGCAGACTGTGGAAAGTAAATGAGACAGACTCACTGTTCAGAAAATAATTTCCCAGAATGCCATAATCGAGCTCAGAAGTGTAACCTGTCCCGGTCCTTTCAGCATCCCTGTTCTTCCTGCCAGTGGCTTCTAAGCCAGGGCTCAGAGGAAGGAGCAGTGGAACCCGGGAGAACTAACATAAATATGGGGGATAAGTATTAAGGTAACGATGTAAGATTATATAAAAAACTGGAACTGTGTATCAGGAGATAGTCACACCAATTAGATTAATTAATTCAGATGTAGTCCGTGGCCAGGGGCAGGATGGTGTGACTAGAAGTGAGGCAGGTACGGGGATCCAGGAGGTAGTGTTGGAGGAGCCGCAGCCCTTGCACTTGTCCAACAGGTTCAAGGCTCTTACTCCCTGTGAGGATGGGAACAGGGACTGCGGGGAGGATGAGAAACCTGGCCACAGCACCGTGGAGCGGGGGACCATTCAAGTGGGGGGAGTTAAAAGAAATGTTGTAGTGGTAGGGGATAGTATCGTTAGGGGGATAGATAGAGTTCTCTGCAGCCGAGAGCGAGAGTCCCGAAGGCTGTGTTGCCTGCCCAGTGCCAGGGTTAAGGACATCCCCTCTGGACTGGAGAGAAACTTGGAGTCGGAAGGGGAGGATCCAGTTGTCGTGGTCCATGTTGGTACCAACGACATAGATAGGACAAGGAAGGAGGTTCTGCTGAGGGAGTTTGAGCAGCTAGGGGCCAAATTAAAAAGCAGAACAACAAGGGTAATAATCTCTGGATTACTACCTGAGCCACGAGCGAATTTGGCTAGGACAAATATAATTAGAGAGTTAAATGCGTGGCTCAAAGACTGGTGTGGGAGAAATGGGTTTTGATTCCTGGGACACTGGCACCAGTACTGGGGCAGGAGGGAGCTGTTCCGTTGGGACGGGCTTCACTTGGCCAGTGCTGGGACTAGAGTCCTGGCGGATCATATAACTAGGGCTGTAGAGAAGGCTTTAAACTAACTAGTGGGGGGGAGGTTCCTAGAGAGCAAATAATACAAATGACAACAGAGAAGGTCATAGACCTAGGTAGCAGTGGGGAAATTAAAAACCAGAGCATGTCAGGAAGGGGCAGAAGGTATGGAGTAAAAGGTAAAGTAATAAAAAGGGCAAAAGCAGGAACTAAGTGTCACAAAACATCTTTGAAAGTTCTCTATCTGAATGCACGTAGCATTCGTAACAAAATAGACGAGTTAATGGCACAAATAACTACATATGGGTATGATGTTGTGGCCATTACAGAAACATGGCTGCAGGGTGACAATGCCTGGGAATTAAACATACCAGGTTATTTAACGATCAGGAAGGACAGGCAGGAAGGAAGGGGAGGTGGGGTGGCAATGTTAATAAAGGAAGGAATCACTGTAATACAGAGAAATGATATTGGGTCAAAAGATCAGGACAATGAAACAGTTTGGGTGGAGGTAAGGAATAATAAGGGAAAAAAAACACTAGTGGGCGTAGTCTATAGGCCTCCGAACTGTGGCAACTCTGTTGGACGGAGTATCAATCAGCAAATAGTTGAGGCTTGTAATAAGGGAGCATCTATAATTTTGGGGGATTTTAACTATCATATTAATTGGAGAAATCAAATTGGGCAGGGCTGCCTTGAGGATGAGTTCATTGAGTGTATTAGGGATGGGTTTCTTGAGCAGTATGTAACTGAACCGACCAGGGGGCAAGCAACCTTAGATCTGGTCCTGTGTAACGAGACAGGATTAATTAAAAATGTCCTAGTAAAGGTTCCCCTTGGAATGAGTGAGCATAACATGGTTGAATTCCATATTCAATTAGAGGGTGAGAAGGTTGGATCTCAAACAAGCATGCTAAGCTTGAATAAAGGAGACTATGAAGGTATGAGAGCGGAATTGAGTAGAGTGGATTGGGAAAATAGATTAAAGGGTAAGACGATACATGATCAGTGGTGTACATTTAAGGAGTTATTTTACAACTTCCAAAAAATATATATTTCACTGAGAAGAAAAGGGTGTAAAAGAAAAGACAGCCATCCGTGGCTAAGTAAAGAAATTAAGGATAGTATTCAACTAAAAACAAGGGCATATAAGGTAGCCAAATCTAGTGGGAGGATAGAGAATTGGGAAAACTTTAAAAGACAGCAAAAAATAACAAAAAGATTGATTAAGAAAGGGAAGATAGATTATGAAAGTAAATTAGCAAACAATATAAAAACAGATAGTAAGAGTTTTTATAGTTATATAAAAAGAAAAAGGGTGGCTAATGTAAATGTTGGTCCCTTAGAGGATAAGACCGGGAAATTAATTGTGGGAAATATGGAGATGGCAAAAACACTGAATGAATATTTTGTATCAGTCTTTACAGTAGAGGACACTAAGAATATCCCAACGCTGGACAAACAGGGGGCTATAGGGGGGGAGGAGCTAAACACGATCAAAATCACTAAGGAAGTGATACTCAGTAAATTAATGGGACTCAAGGCGGATAAATCACCTGGACCTGATGGCTTACATTCTAGGGTCTTGAGGGAAGTGGCGGTAGGGATTGTGGAAGCATTGGTAATAATTTTCCAAAACTCCCTGGACTCAGCAAAGGTCCCGGCAGACTTGAAAACTGCTAATGTAACACCCTTATTTAAAAAGGGCAGTAGACAGAAGGCTGGAAATTATAGTTAGCCTAACATCTGTGGTAGGTAAAATTTTGGAGTCCATTATTAAGGAGACAGTAACAGGACATTTGGATAAACATAATTTAATAGGACAAAGTCAGCATGGTTTTATGAGGGGGAAGTCATGTTTGACAAATTTGCTGAAGTTCTTTGAGGAAGTAACATATAGGGTGGATAAAGGGGAACCAGTGGACATAATGTATTTAGACATCCAAAAGGCATTTGACAAGGTGCCACACATAAGATTATTGCTTAAGATAGAAAATCACGGGATTGGGGGTAATATTCTGGCATGGATAGAGGATTGGCTATCTAAGAGAAGGCAGAGAGTTGGGATAAATGGTTCATTCTCAGACTGGCAATCAGTAACTAGTGGTGTTCCGCAGGGGTCAGTGCTGGGTCCCCAACTCTTCACAATCTATATTAACGATTTGGAGGAGGGGACTGAGTGTAACATATCAAAGTTTGCAGATGATACTAAGATGGGAGGGAAAGTAGTGAGTGAGGAGGACATAAAAAACCTGCAAGGGGACATAGACAGGTTAAATAAGTGGGCAGAGATTTTACAGATGGAATACAATACTAGAAAGTGTGAGGTTATGCACTTTGGCAGGAAAAATCGTAGAGCAAGTTATTATCTTAATGGCCAGAAACTGGAAAGTACTGAAGTACAAAGGGATCTGGGGGTCCTGGTGCACGAAACTCAAAAGGTTAGTATGCAGGTGCAGCAAGTGATTAAGAAGGCCGATGTAATGTTGGCTTTCATTGCTAGGGGGATAGAATATAAAAATAGGGAGGTATTGCTTCAGTTGTACAAGGTACTGGCGAGACCGCACCTGGAATACTGCATACGGTTTTGGTGTCTATACTTAAGAAAAGACATACTTGCTCTCGAGTCAGTACAAATAAGGTTCACTCGTTTAATCCCGGGGATGAGGGGATGGACATATGAGGAGAGGTTGAGTAGATTGGGACTCTACTCATTGGAGTTCAGAAGAATGAGAGGCGATCTTATTGAAACATATAAGATTGTGAAGGGGTTGGATCGGGTGGATGCGGGGAGGATGTTCCCGATGATGGGCGAAACTAGAACTAGGGGGCATAGTCTTAGAATAAGGGGTTGCTCTTTCAAAACTGAGATGAGGAGGAACTACTTCAGTCAGAGGGTGGTAGGTCCATGGAATATGCTGCCCCAAAAAGCTGTAGAAGCTACATCATTACATAAATTTAAAACAGAAATAGACAGTTTCCTAGAAGTAAAGGGAATTAAGGGTTACGGGGAGCAGGCAGGAATTTGGACATGAGTCTAGGTTCGGATCGGTCATGGCCCTGTGGGTAGCGGAGCGGGCCCAGGGGCCGTGTAGCCTGATCCTGCTCCTATTTCGTGTGTCTAATTCTGTTAGATTCAGGAGATGGTTCTGTGATTGTAGATTGGCAGTTAGGATCAGATCAGCCATGATCTTATTGAATGGCGGAGCAGGCTCGAGGGGCCGATTGGCCTACTCCTGCTCCTATTTCTTTTGTTCTTATGTTCTTATGTTCACTGAACCGTGCTCTCTAAGAGATACTTTATCCAGAAGTCACTGATCCCAATAAGCATTTATCATTCTGGAGGTTGCACCTAAATCAATCTTATGCAGAGCCGCTGGTGATCTCGGAGACTCATCAGAATGTGTTATGCTACAGACAGAGGCTGTTACACAGGAACATTTTACCAATAAATACTGGACATGTAAGCTGGCAATTCTAATAAACCCTGGAAAGCAAAATATATAGGCTGTTGATCCCAGTAAATCCCGACAAACCCAATAATATAGCTGGTAATCCAAGTGAACCCAGATAAACCCAGATATCTTGGCTGGAGTTTACAGTAAATTACGATTAATCCATATATATATATAGGCAGTTGTTCTCAATGAGCCCTCATAATCACAGATATATTGTCTGTCGATTCTAGTAATCTGTCATAAACCCAGAAATATAAGCAGGCGATCCCGAATAAACCTGTTTGGAGCACAGGAGCATAGCAACAGTAGTAGTAGCCATTCAGCCCCTCGAGCCATTCAAGGGGATCACGGCTGATCTATTGCCTAACTCCATTCACCTGGCTTTGCCCCATATCCCTTGATAACTTTGGGTAACTGAAATCTAATAATATCAGATTTTAAATTAACAATTGACCCCACATCAAATGTTTTTTGTGGAAGAGAGCTTTATGAGATATTGTATTGAGTGTTTTGCTGAGGTAACAGAGAGGGTGGGTGAGGGCAGTGCATTTGCTATTGTGTATATGGACAATACAAATCTTTTGATAAAGCTCCATATATTAGGCATGTGAGACAATTTGAAGCCCATGCAATAAAAGGGGAAGTAGCATCATGTATATAAAGGCGGCGAAGGGATAGAAAGCAGCGAGTTGTGGTGAATGGCTGTTATTGCGTAATGTATAGAGGTGAAAATTGGTGTTCCCTCGGGTTAACTACACGGGCCACTGCTGTGCTTGGCATACATTAACGTCATGGACATGGGGGTATAGGCCCAATTTTGAAAATTGCAGAGGATACGAAATATGTAAGAGTGAAGAAGATAGTAAGAGACTTCAATTCGTGGTGATTGAAGGTCAATCATCACAGCCCAGGACATCGCTGCAGGATATCCTCATGGTAGTGCCCTAGGCCCAACCATCTTCAGCTGCTTCATCAATGACCCTCCCTTCAAGATAATGTCAGAAATGCGGATGTTTGATGATAACTGCACAGTGTTCAGCGCAATTCACAACTTCTCAGATAAGAAGAAAGCAGTCCAAGCCCGCATGCAACATGACCTGGATGGCATTCAGGATTGGGCTGATATGTGGCAGGTAACATTCGTGCCACAGAAGTGCCAGGCAATTACTACCTCCAACAACCGAGAGTCTAACCACCGTCCCATGATATTTACCAGTATTACCATCGCCGAATCTCCTACCATCAGCATCCTGGGGGTCACCATTGACCAGAAACTTAACTGTACCAGCCACATAAATACTGTGGCAACAACAGCAGGTCAGAGGGTCGGTATTCTGCGGCGTGTGTCGCACCTCCTGACTCCCCAAAGACTTTCCACCATCTACAAGGGACAAACAAGGAGTGTGATGGAATACTCTCCACTTGCCGGGATGAGAGCAGCACAAACAACACGCAAGAATCTCGACACCATCCAGGACAAAGCAGCTCGTTTATTGGCACCCTATTCACCATCTTAAACATTCACTCCCTCCGCTACCAGTGCATGGTGGCTGCAGTGTGTACCATCTATAAGATGCTTTGCAGCAACCGCTAAGGCTTCTTCGGCAGCACCTCCCAAACCCGCGACCTATTCCACCTAGAAGGACAAGGGCAGCAGGTGCATGGGAACAGCACCACCTCCAAGTTCCCCTACAAGTCACACACCGTCCTGCATCGTCGCTGTGTTAATATCCTGGAACTCCATCCCTAACAGCACAATGGGACTACCTTCACATCACGGACTGCAGTGGTTGAAGAAGGTGGCTTGCCACCACCTTCCCAAAGGTAATTAGGAATGGAAAATAAATGCTGGTCTTTCCAGCGACGCCCACAGCCCATGAAAGAATTTTTAAAAATGATGGCATAGACAGGCTGTTGTAATGGGCGGACACATTTAGATGAAATTCAATGCTGAAAATTGTGAGTTGATATGATTACAAGCTAAATTGAATAATTTTAGAAGGGTTAACGGACAGATATCACTGGGGGAGTTTGTGAACAATTCGTTGAAGATGGCAGAACAGCTTTAGAACGCTGTTAATAAACCATGTGTGATCCTTGTTTATATAAAAAGAAACATGAAGTCCAAACGGCATGAAGTTGTGGATAACCATAATATAATATACTAGTTGGGCTGCAGCTGGAGTATTGAGTCCTATTCTGGGCGCCGCACTTTCAGAAGGACATGAAGGATTTGAAGAGAGCACAGAAGAGATTTACTTCATTGGTTCCAGTAATAAACGATTGCCGTTACGTGGATAGACCAGAGAAGCTGGAGCTGTTCTCCTTAGAGCATAGACGGCTAAGAGGAAATTTGACAGAGGGTTTTAAAATCAAGAAAACGATTAGATACAGTAAATAAACAGAAAAGATGGATGAATACAAAAGACAAAGCTGAAGTGTCTGTAACCATCCTGAGAGAAGCCAGACTTCATTCAATTCGATTAATTCCAAGCGATATTAAGAAACAGCTGAGCTGATTAGTTGCAGCAAATGCAATGAGCTCCGACAACACTCCGGCTGCAGCACTCAAAGCGTGTGCTCCAGAACTAGCCACGCCTCGGGGAAGCGGTTGTGTTAAGAGATTGAGTAAACTAGGCCTGTAATCTCTTGAATTCGGAAGAATGAGAGGGGATCTCATGAAGCATGCAAAATTATTACACGGTTTGATCGGTTGGATGCTGGGAGAATGATTCCCTTGGCTGGGGAGTCTAGAACCAGCGGACACAGCCTCAGGATAAAGGTTAGGCCATTCAGGACTGAGAGAAGACATTTCTTCACACAGAAAGTGGTGAATCTTTGGAATTCTCTTCCCCAGAGTGCTGTGGAGGCTCAGTTATTGGGTATATTCAAAACAGAAGTGGGTAGATTTCTGACTGGTAAGGGCATCAAGGGATATGGCGATAGGGCCGGTGAGTGGAATTGAGGCAGGAGATCAGCCATGATCTCATTGAATCCCCTGCACTGCTTAAAAATCTGTTCCATTACCTTTTTTTTTATAGTTCTGACGAAAGGTTATCGACCTGAAACGTTACCTCTGTTTCTCTCTTCGCAGATGCTGCCTGACCTGCTGAGTATCTCCAGCATTTTCTGTTTCAATTCATATTTCCAGCATCTGCAGTATTTTCTCAGTTCGCATTTCTTTCATTGTGCAAAACAAGGATATCGCTTAATTAATGACGCTTTGAAAGCAACATAAAAGTTTAACAAAATAACTACCGCCCAACGTGGGGCTCGAACCCACGACCCTGAGATTAAGAGTCTCATGCTCTACCGACTGAGCTAGCCGGGCCTGTTGCAGCAACATTGCCTTGTCGCTGATTGCAGTCAGGAACCTTGTGGCTCCGGCCGGTCACAACAGCATGTCTGAGCCGCGTTTCTGCAAACTACGAAACAAGTTCTCCAGAAGCCCGAGGCGTATAAGGAACTCAAGCAGCAAAATCCCTTTCATTAACCACAGGGTTTCAGGCAAATTTCTGATCACAAATCGCTTTAGTCCTTGTCAATATCGCTTGTCTATTTCACGGAGATTCCCGATTCTTTCTTTCTCTCTGGCTCTGTTTATTGTGTCTGTGGCCACCTGCGGGTAGATTTTGAACGAATTACCTGTGTTTGTGTCTGCTTGTTACTTTAAACAAATGAGGGCATCAGGCGCTTCTGTGCATGACACTGAGGAATCAGGAGAAGGCAGGAGGAATGAAACAGTGTTTGTGGAACGAGTATATATACAAACTACGAACATCCGTGGTTATGTTGTGGACCTCATGGTGCAAAGGTAGCGCATCTGACTCCAGCATCAGGAAAGTCTGCGTGTTCAAATCTAATCGATCTCCCAACTGAGCTATTTCAGCGTTGTATGGTGGCAATTCAACCAGCCCCAAAACGCACTGTTTCCTCACCGGGAATCGAGCCCGGGCCGCGGCGGTAAAAGTGCCTGAATCCTAACCACTAGACTACCAGAAAAGCTGCAGCAAGTCTCCTGCCAGCAAGCACAGCACAGCAATGCAGTGTTTCCTACCTGCTCCTTTGCAATTCAGATCCTTTCGCACCAGGCAAACTGTTCGGACAAAATGATATTTTTAACATGAGAACACAAAAGACGTGTTCGCGAAAGCACGGCACCAAGTGCGGGTAGGCATCCACTTGAAATCGATTTCCTTCAGTGGTTTTCTCTGGATGTTGTCTCTCTCGGTGCCGGCGAACATTTCATTGATGCATTTGTCCTGAACTGAAGCCTTTTGCCCATCTCGCGGGGTCAGAGCTGCTCTGTCTGTCTATTACCTGCCTGTTAACCTTATCGGGAACAGGCCACCTGTTCAACGTTCAATAGCAAACCCAGAATGACAAATAAACAGAAAGATGTGTCTCTCAGCCCCGGTGGCAAAGGTGCAATGGATGATAATCCAAATAAATCCCCCGTGAGTCTGTGTGCATTGGCTTCCTTATAAAGTTTGTATTTGAAATGTGCGGGAAAAGTGTAAAATTATGAAAACATGCTGATGGCCAGTACGGGGATCAAACTCGCGACCTTGTCGTTATTAACACCAGGCTTTCACCAACTGGGCTAACCGGCCACAATGCTCTTGTTGGCCAGGCTCGCACCCAGGCTGCGAGATTGTCTTTCAGCCTCACACTGGGTGACCGAGTTACTGCACAATCATTGAACACACCACATCGGTTAAACATTGTTAACTGTTCGTATATACAACTGGGCAGAGTGTAAATCGAAACTAACAGAAAGACAGCTCTATGGTCTAACAAACCTCATTCTAAAATTTATTATCGCACCACAGCCCCTCCCACAAACACTGCTCCGGTATAAGAGCAGACGGCGGGACCCCGACTGGATTCGCACCTGCAGCGGACGGTTGGAGCCGGATCCAGCATGTCCGATGTGGTTTCACTCCCATTCGTTTGGGAAACGCGGCATCAGGAGCGTAAAATTTCTCCTCATTCACTCCTCTTGTAGTGAAGGAGACAGAAAGTAACTAAAACCTACCGAAACCCGGGACCTTTAGATCTTCAGTCTAACGCTCTCCCAACTGAGCTATTTCGGCTTCACATCAAAAGCAGTATACTGTTGTTCTTTTGGAGGTTTTTCTATCCCCGGGTGGAATTGCCCCTCTCGCTCATTCCTCACTTCGGGCAATGTGACCCGACCAGATCTCGGAGCTCAGGTTGTGTTAATGTAAAGCTGCAGTGTTGATAAAGATACAATGCTGACACAGCACGGGGGACCTCACTGTGTTGGACACAGCGTGAAATGCAATGACATGTTCAAATAAAGTTACAGAGCACAACACATGTGTAAAATTCCCTGTTCTTTTCTCCACACTGATGGGTTGTGAAGGGAGAGATGGGCCGAAGTCTCACTGAGCCGCACTGATCACGAGCCAAATCAAGTTCAATCTTCAGCTGCAGGTATGGTGCTGAGCCCCACACAGAAGTGAAAATGCCCGTGGTTCTTAGTTCCTCACGCAGTGGGCTACTGAGCAATACAGGAAGGGCTAATGAACATCTTAATGCTCAAGTTATCACGGGCCACGGACTCTCTGATTACAGGCTTGCACACGTTTGTATGTTTCAAAATTTGCATTTTTCACACTGGCAATGAATTAATCGATAGCCGTGCCTGTGATAAGCTAAGTTTGTTGGGAGGTGCAGTGGGCAAGAAGATACATGGAAGACTGATGAAAACCGTGACTGCCCTGACACTGTGAGCTGCAGTTAAATGTTGGCAACATTTAAAGTCAGCCAGTCTAAATTTGACAGAAATCAATTCCTGCTGACTTTGAAACAGCACGCATTTTACAGAAATCAAGGATGTATATTTTGTATCGCTGTATGAAGAGTGATGTTGAGCAGCGGTGTGGAAAGTTGAATCAGGGGCGGAGCATTGCTCCGTAAGGGTGCGTTGCATGGTGGCAATTCAAACAGCCCCAAAACGCACTGTTCCCTGACCGGGAATTCGAACCCAGGCCGTGGCGGTGAAAGCGCCGAATCCTAACCACTAGACCACCAGGGAAGCTGCTGCCAGCCTCCTGGCAGCAAGCACATCAACGCAGCTTTTCATGCCTGCTCCTTTGCAATTCAGATCCTTTCGTGCCAGGCAAACTGTTCGGACAAAATTATATTTTTTACATGAGAACACAACAGACGTGTTCGCGAAAGCTCGGCACCAAGTGCGGGTAGGCATCCACTTGAAATCGATTTCCTCCTATGTTTTTCTCTGGATGTTGTCTCTCTCGGTGCGGGGCGAACAAATCATTGATGCATTTGTACTTCATTGGTTCCAGTGATGAACGATTGCCGTTACGTGGATAGACCAGAGAAGTTGGAGCTGTTCTCCTTAGAGCATAGACGGCTAAGAGGAAATTTGACAGAGGGTTTTAAAATCAAGAAAACGATTAGATAGAGTAAATAAACAGAAAAGATGGATGAATACAAAAGACAAAGCTGAAGTGTCTGTAACCATCCTGAGAGAAGCCAGACTTCATTCAATTCGATTAATTCCAAGCGATATTAAGAAACAGCTGAGCTGATTAGTTACAGCAAATGCAATGAGCTCCGACAACACTCCGTCTGCAGCACTAAAAGCGTGTGCTCCAGAACTAGCCACGCCTCGGGGAAGCGGTTGTGTTAAGAGATTGAGTAAACTAGGCCTGTAATCTCTTGAATTCGGAAGAATGAGAGGGGATCTCATGAAGCATGCAAAATTATTACACGGTTTGATCGGTTGGATGC
Organism: Somniosus microcephalus; assembly: GCF_052327205.1. NCBI lineage: Eukaryota > Metazoa > Chordata > Chondrichthyes > Squaliformes > Somniosidae > Somniosus > Somniosus microcephalus. The sequence goes on along the minus strand of NW_028225182.1, from coordinate 2,094,449 downwards.
TGGGAGAATGATTCCCTTGGCTGGGGAGTCTAGAACCAGCGGACACAGCCTCAGGATAAAGGTTAGGCCATTCAGGACTGAGAGAAGACATTTCTTCACACAGAAAGTGGTGAATCTTTGGAATTCTCTTCCCCAGAGTGCTGTGGAGGCTCAGTTATTGGGTATATTCAAAACAGAAGTGGGTAGATTTCTGACTGGTAAGGGCATCAAGGGATATGGCGATAGGGCCGGTGAGTGGAATTGAGGCAGGAGATCAGCCATGATCTCATTGAATCCCCTGCACTGCTTAAAAATCTGTTCCATTACCTTTTTTTTTATAGTTCTGACGAAAGGTTATCGACCTGAAACGTTACCTCTGTTTCTCTCTTCGCAGATGCTGCCTGACCTGCTGAGTATCTCCAGCATTTTCTGTTTCAATTCATATTTCCAGCATCTGCAGTATTTTCTCAGTTCGCATTTCTTTCATTGTGCAAAACAAGGATATCGCTTAATTAATGACGCTTTGAAAGCAACATAAAAGTTTAACAAAATAACTACCGCCCAACGTGGGGCTCGAACCCACGACCCTGAGATTAAGAGTCTCATGTTCTACCGACTGAGCTAGCCGGGCCGGTTGAAGCAACATTGCCTTGTCGCTGATTGCAGTCAGGAACCTTGTGGCTCCGGCCCGGTCACAACAGCATGTCTGAGCCGCGTTTCTGCAAACTACGAAACAAGTTCTCCAGAAGCCCAAGGCGTATAAGGAACTCAAGCAGCAAAATCCCTTTCATTAACCACAGGGGTTCAGGCAAATTTCTGATCGCAAATCGCTTTAGTCCTTGTCAATATCGCTTGTCTATTTCCCGCAGATTCCCGATTCTGTCTGTCTCTCTGGCTCTGTTTATTGTGTCTGTGGCCACCTGCGGGTAGATTTTGAACGAATTACCTGTGTTTGTGTCTGCTTGTTACTTTAAACAAATGAGGGCATCAGGCGCTTCTGTGCATGACACTGAGGAATCAGGAGAAGGCAGGAGGAATGAAACAGTGTTTGTGGAACGAGTATATATATAAACTATGAACATCTGTGGTTCTGTCGTGGACCTCATGGTGCAACGGTAGCGCATCTGACTCCAGATCAGAAAGTTCTGCGTGTTCAAATCTAATCGATCTCCCAACTGAGCTATTTCAGCGTTGTATGGTGGCAATTCAAACAGCCCCAAAACGCATTGATTCCTCACCGGGAATCGAACCCGGGCCGCGGCGGTAAAAGTGCCTGAATCCTAACCACTAGACTACCAGAAAAGCTGCAGCAAGTCTCCTGCCAGCAAGCACAGCAATGCAGTGTTTCCTACCTGCTCCTTTGCAATTCAGATCCTTTCGCACCAGGCAAACTGTTCGGACAAAATGATATTTTTAACATGAGAACACAAAAGACGTGTTCGCGAAAGCACGGCACCAAGTGCGGGTAGGCATCCACTTGAAATCGATTTCCTTCAGTGGTTTTCTCTGGATGTTGTCTCTCTCTGTGCCGGCGAACATTTCATTGATGCATTTGTCCTGAACTGAAGCCTTTTGCCCATCTCGCGGGGTCAGAGCTGCTCTGTCTGTCTATTACCTGCCTGTTAACCTTATCGGGAACAGGCCGCCTGTTCAACGTTCAACAGCAAACCCAGAAAGACAAATAAACAGAAAGATGTGTCTCTCAGCCCCGGTGGCAAAGGTGCAATGGATGTTAATCCAAATAAATCCCCCGTGAGTCTGTGTGCATTGGCTTCCTTATAAAGTTTGTATTTGAAATGTGCGGGAAAAGTGTAAAATTATGAAAACATCCTGATGGCCAGTACGGGGATCAAACTCGCGACCTTGTCGTTATTAACACCAGGCTTTCACCAACTGGGCTAACCGGCCACAATGCTCTTGTTGGCCAGGCTCGAACCCAGGCTGCGAGATAGTCTTTCAGCCTCACACTGGGTGACCGAGTTACTGCACAATCATTGAACACACCACATCGGTTAAACATTGTTAACTGTTCGTATATACAACTGGGCAGAGTGTAAATCGAAACTAACAGAAAGACAGCTCTATGGTCTAACAAACCTCATTCTAAAATTTATTATCGCACCACAGCCCCTCCCACAAACACTGCTCCGGTATAAGAGCAGACGGCGGGACCCCGACTGGATTCGCACCTGCAGCGGACGGTTGGAGCCGGATCCAGCATGTCCGATGTGGTTTCACTCCCATTCGTTTGGGAAACGCGGCATCAGGAGCGTAAAATTTCTCCTCATTCACTCCTCTTGTAGTGAAGGAGACAGAAAGTAACTAAAACCTACCGAAACCCGGGACCTTGAGATCTTCAGTCTAACGCTCTCCCAACTGAGCTATTTCGGCTTCACATCAAAAGCAGTATACTGTTGTTCTTTTGGAGGTTTTTCTATCCCCGGGTGGAATTGCCCCTCTCGCTCATTCCTCACTTCGGGCAATGTGACCGGACCAGATCTCGGAGCTCAGGTTGTGTTAATGTAAAGCTGCAGTGTTGATAAAGATACAATGCTGACACAGCACGGGGGACCTCACTGTGTTGGACACAGCGTGAAATGCAATGACATGTTCAAATAAAGTTACAGAGCACAACACATGTGTAAAATTCCCTGTTCTTTTCTCCACACTGATGGGTTGTGAAGGGAGAGACGGGCCGAAGTCTCACTGAGCCGCACTGATCACGAGCCAAATCAAGTTCAATCTTCAGGTATGGTGCTGAGCCCGACACAGAAGTGAAAATGCCCGTGGTTCTTAGTTCCTCATGCAGTCGGCTACTGAGCAATACAGGAAGGGCTAATGAACATCTTAATGCTCAAGTTATCATGGGCCACGGACTCTCTGATTACAGGCTTGCACACGTTTGCATGTTTCAAAATTTGCATTTTTCACACTGGCAATGAATTAATCGATAGCCGTGCCTGTGATAAGCTAAGTTTGTTGGGAGGTGCAGTGGGCAAGAAGATACACGGAAGACTGATGAAAACCGTGACTGCCCTGACACTGTGAGCTGCAGTTAAATGTTGGCAACATTTAAAGTCAGCCAGTCTAAATTTGACAGAAATCAATTCCTGCTGACTTTGAAACAGCACGCATTTTACTGAAATCAAGGATATATTTTGTATCGCTGTATGAAGAGTGATGTTGAGCAGCGGTGTGGAAAGTTGAATCAGGGGCGGAGCATTGCTCCGTAAGTGTGCGTTGCATGGTGGCAATTCAAACAGCCCCAAAACGCACTGTTCCCTGACCGGGAATCGAACCCAGGCCGCGGCGGAGAAAGCGCCGAATCCTAACCACTAGACCACCAAGGAAGCTGCTGCCAGCCTCCTGGCAGCAAGCACATCAACGCAGCTTTTCATGCCTGCTCCTTTGCAATTCAGATCCTTTCGCGCCAGGCAAACTGTTCGGACAAAATTATATTTTTTACATGAGAACACTACAGACATGTTCGCGAAAGCTCGGCACCAAGTGCGGGTAGGCATCCACTTGAAATCGATTTCCTCCTGTGTTTTTCTCTGGATGTTGTCTCTCTCGGTGCGGGGCGAACAAATCATTGATGCATTTGTACTTCATTGGTTCCAGTGATGAACGATTGCCGTTACGTGGATAGACCAGAGAAGTTGGAGCTGTTCTCCTTAGAGCATAGACGGCTAAGAGGAAATTTGACAGAGGGTTTTAAAATCAAGAAAACGATTAGATAGAGTAAATAAACAGAAAAGATGGATGAATACAAAAGACAAAGCTGAAGTGTCTGTAACCATCCTGAGAGAAGCCAGACTTCATTCAATTCGATTAATTCCAAGCGGTATTAAGAAACAGCTGAGCTGATTAGTTACAGCAAATGCAATGAGCTCCGACAACACTCCGTCTGCAGCACTAAAAGCGTGTGCTCCAGAACTAGCCACGCCTCGGGGAAGCGGTTGTGTTAAGAGATTGAGTAAACTAGGCCTGTAATCTCTTGAATTCGGAAGAATGAGAGGGGATCTCATGAAGCATGCAAAATTATTACACGGTTTGATCGGTTGGATGCTGGGAGAATGATTCCCTTGGCTGGGGAGTCTAGAACCAGCGGACACAGCCTCAGGATAAAGGATAGGCCATTCAGGACTGAGAGAAGACATTTCTTCACACAGAAAGTGGTGAATCTTTGGAATTCTCTTCCCCAGAGTGCTGTGGAGGCTCAGTTATTGGGTATATTCAAAACAGAAGTGGGTAGATTTCTGACTGGTAAGGGCATCAAGGGATATGGCGATAGGGCCGGTGAGTGGAATTGAGGCAGGAGATCAGCCATGATCTCATTGAATCCCCTGCACTGCTTAAAAATCTGTTCCATTACCTTTTTTTTTATAGTTCTGACGAAAGGTTATCGACCTGAAACGTTACCTCTGTTTCTCTCTTCGCAGATGCTGCCTGACCTGCTGAGTATCTCCAGCATTTTCTGTTTCAATTCATATTTCCAGCATCTGCAGTATTTTCTCAGTTCGCATTTCTTTCATTGTGCAAAACAAGGATATCGCTTAATTAATGACGCTTTGAAAGCAACATAAAAGTTTAACCAAATAACTACCGCCCAACGTGGGGCTCGAACCCACGACCCTGAGATTAAGAGTCTCATGCTCTACCGACTGAGCTAGCCGGGCCTGTTGAAGCAACATTGCCTTGTCGCTAATTGCAGTCAGGAACCTTGTGGCTCCAGCCCAGCCACAACAGCATGTCTGAGCCGCGTTTCTGCAAACTACGAAACAAGTTCTCCAGAAGCCCAAGGCGTATAAGGAACTCAAGCAGCAAAATCCCTTTCATTAACCACAGGGGTTCAGGCAAATTTCTGATCACAAATCGCTTTACTCCTTGTCAATATCGCTTGTTTATTTCCCGGAGATTCCCGATTCTGTCTGTCTCTCTGGCTCTGTTTATTTTGTCTGTGGCCACCTGCGGGTAGATTTTGAACGAATTACCTGTGTTTGTGTCTGCTTGTTACTTTAAACAAATGAGGGCATCAGGCGCTTCTGTGCATGACACTGAGGAATCAGGAGAAGGCAGGAGGAATGAAACAGTGTTTGTGGAACGTGTATATATACAAACTACGAACATCCGTGGTTCTGTTGTGGACCTCATGGTGCAACGGTAGCGCATCTGACTCCAGATCAGAAAGTCTGCGTGTTCAAATCTAATCGATCTCCCAACTGAGCTATTTCAGCGTTGTATGGTGGCAATTCAAACAGCCCCAAAACACACTGTTTCCTCACCGGGAATCGAACCCGGGCCACGGCGGTGAAAGTGCCTGAATCCGAACCACTAGACTACCAGAAAAGCTGCAGCAAATCTCCTGCCAGCAAGCACAGCAATGCAGTGTTTCCTACCTGCTCCTTTGCAATTCAGATCCTTTCGCACCAGGCAAACTGTTCGGACAAAATGATATTTTTAACATGAGAACACAAAAGACGTGTTCGCGAAAGCACGGCACCAAGTGCGGGTAGGCATCCACTTGAAGTCGATTTCCTTCAGTGGTTTTCTCTGGATGTTGTCTCTCTCTGTGCCGGCGAACATTTCATTGATGCATTTGTCCTGAACTGAAGCCTTTTGCCCATCTCGCGGGGTCAGAGCTGCTCTGTCTGTCTATTACCTGCCTGTTAACCTTATCGGGAACAGGCCGCCTGTTCAACGTTCAACAGCAAACCCAGAAAGACAAATAAACAGAAAGATGTGTCTCTCAGCCCCGGTGGCAAAGGTGCAATGGATGTTAATCCAAATAAATCCCCCGTGAGTCTGTGTGCATTGGCTTCCTTATAAAGTTTGTATTTGAAATGTGCGGGAAAAGTGTAAAATTATGAAAACATCCTGATGGCCAGTACGGGGATCAAACTCACGACCTTGTCGTTATTAACACCAAGCTTTCACCAACTGGGCTAACCGGCCACAATGCTCTTGTTGGCCACGCTCGAACCCAGGCTGCGAGATTGTCTTTCAGCCTCACACTGGGTGACCGAGTTACTGCACAATCATTGAACACACCACATCGGTTAAACATTGTTAACTGTTCGTATATACAACTGGGCAGAGTGTAAATCGAAACTAACAGAAAGACAGCTCTATGGTCTAACAAACCTCATTCTAAAATTTATTATCGCACCACAGCCCCTCCCACAAACACTGTTCCGGTATAAGAGCAGACGGCGGGACCCCGACTGGATTCGCACCTGCAGCGGATGGTTGGAGCCGGATCCAGCATGTCCGATGTGGTTTCACTCCCATTCGTTTGGGAAACGCGGCATCAGGAGCGTAAAATTTCTCCTCATTCACTCCTCTTGTAGTGAAGGAGACAGAAAGTAACTAAAACCTACCGAAACCCGGGACCTTTAGATCTTCAGTCTAACGCTCTCCCAACTGAGCTATTTCGGCTTCACATCAAAAGCAGTATACTGTTGTTCTTTTGGAGGTTTTTCTATCCCCGGGTGGAATTGCCCCTCTCGCTCATTCCTCACTTCGGGCAATGTGACCCGACCAGATCTCGGAGCTCAGGTTGTGTTAATGTAAAGCTGCAGTGTTGATAAAGATACAATGCTGACACAGCACGGGGGACCTCACTGTGTTGGACACAACGTGAAATGCAATGACATGTTCAAATAAAGTTACAGAGCACAACACATGTGTAAAATTCCCTGTTCTTTTCTCCACACTGATGGGTTGTGAAGGGAGAGACGGGCCGAAGTCTCACTGAGCCGCACTGATCACGAGCCAAATCAAGTTCAATCTTCAGGTATGGTGCTGAGCCCGACACAGAAGTGAAAATGCCCGTGGTTCTTAGTTCCTCGCACAGTGGGCTACTGAGCAATACAGGAAGGGCTAATGAACATCTTAATGCTCAAGTTATCACGGGCCACGGACTCTCTGATTACAGGCTTGCACACGTTTGTATGTTTAAAAGCTTGCATTTTTCACACTGGCAATGAATTAATCGATAGCCGTCCCTGTGATAAGCTAAGTTTGTTGGGAGGTGCAGTGGGCAAGAAGATACACGGAAGACTGATGAAAACCGTGACTGCCCTGATACTGAGCTGCAGTTAAATGTTGGCAACATTTAAAGTCAGCCAGTCTAAATTTGACAGAAATCAATTCCTGCTGACTTTGAAACAGCACGCATTTTACAGAAATCAAGGATGTATATTTTGTATCGCTGTATGAAGAGTGATGTTGAGCAGCGGTGTGGAAAGTTGAATCGGGGCGGAGCATTGCTCTGTAAGGGTGCGTTGCATGGTGGCAATTCAAACAGCCCCAAAACGCACTGTTCCCTGACCGGGAATCGAACCCAGGCCGCAGCGGTGAAAGTGCCAAATTCTAACCACTAGACCACCAGGGAAGCTGCTGCCAGCCTCAGGGAAGCTGCTGCCAGCCTCCTGGCAGCAAGCACATCAACGCAACTTTTCATGCCTGCTCCTTTGCAATTCAGATCCTTTCGCGCCAGGCAAACTGTTCGGACAAAATTATATTTTTTACATGAGAACACAACAGACGTGTTCGCGAAAGCTCAGCACCAAGTGCGGGTAGGCATCCACTTGAAATCGATTTCCTCCTGTGTTTATCTCTGGATGTTGTCTCTCTCGGTGCGGGGCGAACAAATCATTGATGCGTTTGTACTTCATTGGTTCCAGTGATGAACGATTGCCGTTACGTGGATAGACCAGAGAAGTTGGAGCTGTTCTCCTTAGAGCATAGACGGCTAAGAGGAAATTTGACAGAGGGTTTTAAAATCAAGAAAACGATTAGATAGAGTAAATAAACAGAAAAGATGGATGAATACAAAAGACAAAGCTGAAGTGTCTGTAACCATCCTGAGAGAAGCCAGACTTCATTCAATTCGATTAATTCAAAGCGATATTAAGAAACAGCTGAGCTGATTAGTTACAGCAAATGCAATGAGCTCCGACAACACTCCGTCTGCAGCACTAAAAGCGTGTGCTCCAGAACTAGCCACGCCTCGGGGAAGCGGTTGTGTTAAGAGATTGAGTAAACTAGGCCTGTAATCTCTTGAATTCGGAAGAATGAGAGGGGATCTCATGAAGCATGCAAAATTATTACACGGTTTGATCGGTTGGATGCTGGGAGAATGATTCCCTTGGCTGGGGAGTCTAGAACCAGCGGACACAGCCTCAGGATAAAGGTTAGGCCATTCAGGACTGAGAGAAGACATTTCTTCACACAGAAAGTGGTGAATCTTTGGAATTCTCTTCCCCAGAGTGCTGTGGAGGCTCAGTTATTGGGTATATTCAAAACAGAAGTGGGTAGATTTCTGGCTGGTAAGGGCATCAAGGGATATGGCGATAGGGCCGGTGAGTGGAATTGAGGCAGGAGATCAGCCATGATCTCATTGAATCCCCTGCACTGCTTAAAAATCTGTTCCGTTACCTTTTTTTTTATAGTTCTGACGAAACGTTATCGACCTGAAACGTTACCTCTGTTTCTCTCTTCGCAGATGCTGCCTGACCTGCTGAGTATCTCCAGCATTTTCTGTTTCAATTCATATTTCCAGCATCTGCAGTATTTTCTCAGTTCGCATTTCTTTCATTGTGCAAAACAAGGATATCGCTTAATTAATGATGCTTTGAAAGCAACATAAAAGTTTAACAAAATAACTACTGCCCAACGTGGGGCTCGAACCCACGACCCTGAGATTAAGAGTCTCATGCTCGACCGACTGAGCTAGCCGGGCCTGTTGAAGCAACATTGCCTTGTCGCTGATTGCAGTCAGGAAACCTGTGGCTCCGGCCCGGTCACAACAGCATGTCTGAGCCACGTTTCTGCAAACTACAAAACAAGTTCTCCAGAAGCCCAAGGCGTATAAGGAACTCAAGCAGCAAAATCCCTTTCATTAACCACAGGGGTTCAGGCAAATTTCTGATCACAAATCGCTTTAGTCCTTGTCAATATCGCTTGTCTATTTCCCGGAGATTCCCGATTCTGTCTGTCTCTCTGGCTCTGTTTATTGTGTCTGTGGCCACCTGCGGGTAGATTTTGAACGAATTACCTGTGTTTGTGTCTGCTTGTTACTTTAAACAAATGAGGGCATCAGGCGCTTCTGTGCATGACACTGAGGAATCAGAAGAAGGCAGGAGGAATGAAACAGTGTTTGTGGAACGAGTATATATACAAATTACGAACATCTGTGGTTATGTTGTGGACCTCATGGTGCAACGGTAGCGCATCTGACTCCAGCATTAGAAAGTCTGCGTGTTCAAATCTAATCGATCTCCCAACTGAGCTATTTCAGTGTTGTATGGTGGCAATTCAAACAGCCCCAAAATGCACTGTTTCCTCACCGGGAATCGAACCCAGGCCGCGGCGGTAAAAGTGCCTGAATCCTAACCACTAGACTACCAGAAAAGCTGCAGCAAGTCTCCTGCCAGCAAGCACAGCAATGCAGTGTTTGCCTACCTGCTCCTTTGCAATTCAGATCCTTTCGCACCAGGCAAACTGTTCGGACAAAATGATATTTTTAACATGAGAACACAAAAGACGTGTTCGCGAAAGCACGGCACCAAGTGCGGGTATGCATCCACTTGAAATCGATTTCCTTCAGTGGTTTCCTCTGGATGTTGTCTCTCTCGGTGCCGGCGAACATTTCATTGATGCATTTGTCCTGAACTGAAGCCTTTTGCCCATCTCGCGGGGTCAGAGCTGCTCTGTCTGTCTATTACCTGCCTGTTAACCTTATCGGGAACAGGCCACCTGTTCAACGTTCAACAGCAAACCCAGAAAGACAAATAAACAGAAAGGTGTGTCTCTCAGCCCCGGTGGCAAAGGTGCAATGGATGTTAATCCAAATAAATCCCCCGTGAGTCTGTGTGCATTGGCTTCCTTATAAAGTTTGTATTTGAAATGTGCGGGAAAAGTGTAAAATTATGAAAACATCCTGGTGGCCAGTATGGGGATCAAACTCGCGACCTTGTCGTTATTAACACCAGGCTTTCACCAACTGGGCTAACCGGTCACAATGCTCTTGTTGGCCAGGCTCGAACCCAGGCTGCGAGATTGTCTTTCAGCCTCACACTGGGTGACCGAGTTACTGCACAATCATTGAACACACCACATCGGTTAAACATTGTTAACTGTTCGTATATACAACTGGGCAGAGTGTAAATCGAAACTAACAGAAAGACAGCTCTATGGTCTAACAAACCTCATTCTAAAATTTATTATCGCACCACAGCCCCTCCCACAAACACTGCTCCGGTATAAGAGCAGACGGCGGGACCCCGACTGGATTCGCACCTGCAGCGGACGGTTGGAGCCGGATCCAGCATGTCCGATGTGGTTTCACTCCCATTCGTTTGGGAAACGCGGCATCAGGAGCGTAAAATTTCTCCTCATTCACTCCTCTTGTAGTGAAGGAGACAGAAAGTAACTAAAACCTACCGAAACCCGGGACCTTTAGATCTTCAGTCTAACGCTCTCCCAACTGAGCTATTTCGGCTTCACATCAAAAGCAGTATACTGTTGTTCTTTTGGAGGTTTTTCTATCCCCGGGTGGAATTGCCCCTCTCGCTCATTCCTCACTTCGGGCAATGTGACCCGACCAGATCTCGGAGCTCAGGTTGTGTTAATGTAAAGCTGCAGTGTTGATAAAGATACAATGCTGACACAGCACGGGGGACCTCACTGTGTTGGACACAGCGTGAAATGCAATGACATGTTCAAATAAAGTTACAGAGCACAACACATGTGTAAAATTCCCTGTTCTTTTCTCCACACTGATGGGTTGTGAAGGGAGAGACGGGCCGAAGTCTCACTGAGCCGCACTGATCACGAGCCAAATCAAGTTCAATCTTCAGGTATGGTGCTGAGCCCGACACAGAAGTGAAAATGCCCGTGGTTCTTAGTTCCACACGCAGTGGGCTACTGAGCAATACAGGAAGGGCTAATGAACATCTTAATGCTCAAGTTATCACGGGCCACGGACTCTCTGATTACAGGCTTGCACACGTTTGTATGTTACCAAATTTGCATTTTTCACACTGGCAATGAATTAATCGATAGCCGTGCCTGTGATAAGCTAAGTTTGTTGGGAGGTGCAGTGGGCAAGAAGATACACGGAAAACTGATGAAAACCGTGACTGCCCTGACACTGTGAGCTGCAGTTAAATGTTGGCAACATTTAAAGTCAGCCACTCTAAATTTGACAGATATCAATTCCTGCTGACTTTGAAACAGCACACATTTTACAGAAATCAAGGATGTATATTTTGTATCGCTGTATGAAGAGTGATGTTGAGCAGCGGTGTGGAAAGTTGAATCAGGGGCGGACCATTGCTCTGTAAGGGTGCGTTGCATGGTGGCAATTCAAACAGCCCCAAAACGCACTGTTCCCTGACCGGGAATCGAACCCAGGCCGCGGCGGTGAAAGCGCCGAATCCTAACCACGAGACCACCGGGGAAGCTGCTGCCAGCCTCCTGGCAGCAAGCACATCAACGCAGCTTTTCATGCCTGCTCCTTTGCAATTCAGATCCTTTCGCGCCAGGCAAACTGTTCGGACAATATTATATTTTTTACATGAGAGCACAACAGACGTGTTCGCGAAAGCTCGGCACCAAGTGCGGGTAGGCATCCACTTGAAATCGATTTCCTCCTGTGTTTTTCTCTGGATGTTGTCTCTCTCGGTGCGGGGAGAACAAATCATTGATGCATTTGTACTTCATTGGTTCCAGTGATGAACGATTGCCGTTACGTGGATAGACCAGAGAAGTTGGAGCTGTTCTCTTTAGAGCATAGACGGCTAAGAGGAAATTTGACAGAGGGTTTTAAAATCAAGAAAACGATTAGATAGAGTAAATAAACAGAAAAGATGGATGAATACAAAAGACAAAGCTGAAGTGTCTATAACCATCCTGAGAGAAGCCAGACTTCATTCAATTCGATTAATTCAAAGCGACATTAAGAAACAGCTGAGCTGATTAGTTACAGCAAATGCAATGAGCTCCGACAACACTCCGTCTGCAGCACTAAAAGCGTATGCTCCAGAACTAGCCACGCCTCGGGGAAGCGGTTGTGTTAAGAGATTGAGTAAACTAGGCCTGTAATCTCTTGAATTCGGAAGAATGAGAGGGGATCTCATGAAGCATGCAAAATTATTACACGGTTTGATCGGTTGGATGCTGGGAGAATGATTCCCTTGGCTGGGGAGTCTAGAACCAGCGGACACAGCCTCAGGATAAAGGTTAGGCCATTCAGGACTGAGAGAAGACATTTCTTCACACAGAAAGTGGTGAATCTTTGGAATTCTCTTCCCCAGAGTGCTGTGGAGGCTCAGTTATTGGGTATATTCAAAACAGAAGTGGGTAGATTTCTGACTGGTAAGGGCATCAAGGGATATGGCGATAGGGCCGGTGAGTGGAATTGAGGCAGGAGATCAGCCATGATCTCATTGAATCCCCCGCACTGCTTAAAAATCTGTTCCATTTCCTTTTTTTTTATAGTTCTGACGAAAAGTTATCGACCTGAAACGTTACCTCTGCTTCTCTCTTCGCAGATGCTGCCTGACCTGCTGAGTATCTCCAGCATTTTCTGTTTCAATTCATATTTCCAGCATCTGCAGTATTTTCTCAGTTCGCATTTCTTTCATTGTGCAAAACAAGGATATCGCTTAATTAATGACGCTTTGAAAGCAACATAAAAGTTTAAGAAAATAACTACCGCCCAACATGGGGCTCGAACCCACGACTCTGCGATTAAGAGTCTCATGCTCTACCGACTGAGCTAGCCGGGCCTGTTGAAGCAACATTGCCTTGTCGCTGATTGCAGTCAGGAACCTTGTGGCTCCGGCCCGGTCACAACAGCATGTCTGAGCCGCGTTTCTGCAAACTACGAAACAAGTTCTCCAGAAGCCCAAGGCGTATAAGGAACTCAAGCAGCAAAATCCCTTTCATTAACCACAGGGGTACAGGCAAATTTCTGATCACAAATCGCTTTAGTCCTTGTCAATATCGCTTGTCTATTTCCCGGAGATTCCCGATTCTGTCTGTCTCTCTGGCTCTGTTTATTGTGTCTGTGGCCACCTGCGGGTAGATTTTGAACGAATTACCTGTGTTTGTGTCTGCTTGTTACTTTAAACAAATGAGGGCATCAGGCGCTTCTGTGCATGACACTGAGGAATCAGGAGAAGGCAGGAGGAATGAAACAGTGTTTGTGGAACGAGTATATATACAAACTACGAACACCCGTGGTTATGTTGTGGACCTCATGGTGCAACGGTAGCGCATCTGACTCCAGATCAGAAAGTTTGCGTGTTCAAATCTAATTCGATCTCCCAACTGAGCTATTTCAGCGTTGTATGGTGGCAATTCAAACAGCCCCAAAACGCACTGTTTCCTCACCGGGAATCGAACCCGGGCCACGGCGGTAAAAGTGCCTGAATCCTAACCACTAGACTACCAGAAAAGCTGCAGCAAGTCTCCTGCCAGCAAGCACAGCAATGCAGTGTTTCCTACCTGCTCCTTTGCAATTCAGATCCTTTCGCACCAGGCAAACTGTTCGGACAAATGATATTTTTAACATGAGAACACAAAAGACGTGTTCGCGAAAGCACGGCACCAAGTGTGGGTAGGCATCCACTTGAAATCGATTTCCTTCAGTGGTTTTCTCTGGATGTTGTCTCTCTCGGTGCCGGCGAACATTTCATTGATGCATTTTTCCTGAACTGAAGCCTTTTGCCCATCTCGCGGGGTCAGAGCTGCTCTGTCTGTCTATTACCTGCCTGTTAACCTTATCGGGAACAGGCCACCTGTTCAACGTTCAACAGCAAACACAGAAAGACAAATAAACAGAAAGATGTGTCTTTCAGCCCCGGTGGCAAAGGTGCAATGGATGTTAATCCAAATAAATCCCCCGTGAGTCTGTGTGCATTGGCTTCCATATAAAGTTTGTATTTGAAATGTGCGGGAAAAGTGTAAAATTATGAAAACATCCTGATGGCCAGTACGGGGATCAAACACGCGACCTTGTCGTTATTAACACCAGGCTTTCACCAACTGGGCTAACCGGCCACAATGCTCTTGTTGGCCAGGCTCGCACCCAGGCTGCGAGATTGTCTTTCAGCCTCACACTGGGTGACCGAGTTACTGCACAATCATTGAACACACCACATCGGTTAAACATTGTTAACTGTTCGTATATACAACTGGGCAGAGTGTAAATCGAAACTAACAGAAAGACAGCTCTATGGTCTAACAAACCTCATTCTAAAATTTATTATCGCACCACAGCCCCTCCCACAAACACTGCTCCGGTATAAGAGCAGACGGCGGGACCCCGACTGGATTCGCACCTGCAGCGGACGGTTGGAGCCGGATCCAGCATGTCCGATGTGGTTTCACTCCAATTCGTTTGGGAAACGCGGCATCAGGAGCGTAACATTTCTCCTCATTCACTCCTCTTGTAGTGAAGGAGACAGAAAGTAACTAAAACCTACCGAAACCCGGGACCTTTAGATCTTCAGTCTAACGCTCTCCCAACTGAGCTATTTCGGCTTCACATCAAAAGCAGTATACTGTTGTTCTTTTGGAGGTTTTTCTATCCCCGGGTGGAATTGCCCCTCTCGCTCATTCCTCACTTCGGGCAATGTGACCCGACCAGATCTCGGAGCTCAGGTTGTGTTAATGTAAAGCTGCAGTGTTGATAAAGATACAATGCTGACACAGCACGGGGGACCTCACTGTGTTGGACACAGCGTGAAATGCAATGACATGTTCAAATAAAGTTACAGAGCACAACACATGTGTAAAATTCCCTGTTCTTTTCTCCACACTGATGGGTTGTGAAGGGAGAGACGGGCCGAAGTCTCACTGAGACGCACTGATCACGAGCCAAATCAAGTTCAATCTTCAGGTATGGTGCTGAGCCCGACACAGAAGTGAAAATGCCCGTTGTTCTTAGTTCCTCACGGAGTGGGCTACTGAGCAATACAGGAAGGGCTAATGAACATCTTAATGCTCAAGTTATCACGGGCCCCGGACTCTCTGATTACAGGCTTGCACACGTTTGTATGTTTCAAAATTTGCATTTTTCACACTGGCAATGAATTAATCGATAGCCGTGCCTGTGATAAGCTAAGTTTGTTGGGAGGTGCAGTGGGCAAGAAGATACGCGGAAGACTGATGAAAACCGTGACTGCCCTGACACTGTGAGCTGCAGTTAAATGTTGGCAACATTTAAAGTCAGCCAGTCTAAATTTGACAGAAATCAATTCCTGCTGACTTTGAAACAGCACGCATTTTACAGAAATCAGGGATGTATATTTTGTTTCGCTGTATGAAGAGTGATGTTGAGCAGCGGTGTGGAAAGTTGAATCAGGGGCGGAGCATTGCTCCGTAAGGGTGCGTTGCATGGTGGCAATTCAAACAGCCCCAAAACGCACTGTTCCCTGACCGGGAATCGAACCCAGGCCACGGCGGTGAAAGCGCCGAATCCTAACCACTAGACCACCAGGGAAGCTGCTGCCAGCCTCCTGGCAGCAAGCACATCAACGCAGCTTTTCATGCCTGCTCCTTTGCAATTCAGATCCTTTCGCGCCAGGCAAACTGTTCGGACAAAATTATATTTTTTACATGAGAACACAACAGACGTGTTCGCGAAAGCTCGGCACCAAGTGCGGGTAGGCATCCACTTGAAATCGATTCCCTCCTGTGTTTTTCTCTGGATGTTGTCTCTCTCGGTGCGGGGCGAACAAATCATTGATGCATTTGTACTTCATTGGTTCCAGTGATGAACGATTGCCGTTACGTGGATAGACCAGAGAAGTTGGAGCTGTTCTCCTTAGAGCATAGACGGCTAAGAGGAAATTTGACAGAGGGTTTTAAAATCAAGAAAACGATTAGATAGAGTAAATAAACAGAAAAGATGGATGAATACAAAAGACAAAGCTGAAGTGTCTGTAACCATCCTGAGAGAAGCCAGACTTCATTCAATTCGATTAATTCCAAGCGATATTAAGAAACAGCTGAGCTGATTAGTTACAGCAAATGCAATGAGCTCCGACAACACTCCGTCTGCAGCACTAAAAGCGTATGCTCCAGAACTAGCCACGCCTCGGGGAAGCGGTTGTGTTAAGAGATTGAGTAAACTAGGCCTGTAATCTCTTGAATTCGGAAGAATGAGAGGGGATCTCATGAAGCATGCAAAATTATTACACGGTTTGATCGGTTGGATGCTGGGAGAATGATTCCCTTGGCTGGGGAGTCTAGAACCAGCGGACACAGCCTCAGGATAAAGGTTAGGCCATTCAGGACTGAGAGAAGACATTTCTTCACACAGAAAGTGGTGAATCTTTGGAATTCTCTTCCCCAGAGTGCTGTGGAGGCTCAGTTATTGGGTATATTCAAAACAGAAGTGGGTAGATTTCTGACTGGTAAGGGCATCAAGGGATATGGCGATAGGGCCGGTGAGTGGAATTGAGGCAGGAGATCAGCCATGATCTCATTGAATCCCCTGCACTGCTTAAAAATCTGTTCCATTACCTTTTTTTTTATAGTTCTGACGAAAGGTTATCGACCTGAAACGTTACCTCTGTTTCTCCCTTCGCAGATGCTGCCTGACCTGCTGAGTATCTCCAGCATTTTCTGTTTCAATTCATATTTCCAGCATCTGCAGTATTTTCTCAGTTCGCATTTCTTTCATTGTGCAAAACAAGGATATCGCTTAATTAATGACGCTTTGAAAGCAACATAAAAGTTTAACAAAATAACTACCGCCCAACGTGGGGCTCGAACCCACGACCCTGAGATTAAGAGTCTCATGCTCTACCGATTGAGCTAGCCGGGTATGTTGCAGCGATATTGCCTTGTCGCTGATTGCAGTCAGGAACCTTGTGGCTCCGGCCCGGTCACAACAGCATGTCTGAGCCGCGTTTCTGCAAACTACGAAACAAGTTCTCCAGAAGCCCAAGGCGTATAAGGAACTCAAGCAGCAAAATCCCTTTCATTAACCACAGGGGTTCAGGCAAATTTCTGATCACAAATCGCTTTAGTCCTTGTCAACATCGCTTGTCTATTTCCCGGAGATTCCCGATTCTGTCTGTCTCTCTGGCTCTGTTTATTGTGTCTGTGGCCAACTGCGGGTAGATTTTGAATGAATTACCTGTGTTTGTGTCTGCTTGTTACTTTAAACAAATGAGGGCATCAGGCGCTTCTGTGCATGACACTGAGGAATCAGGAGAAGGCAGGAGGGATGAAACAGTGTTTGTGGAACGAGTATATATACAAACATCCGTGGTTATGTTGTGGACCTCATGGTGCAACGGTAGCGCGTCTGACTCCAGATCAGAAAGTCTGTGTGTTCAAATCTAATCGAACTCCCAACTGAGCTATTTCAGTGTTGTATGGTGGCAATTCAAACAGCCCCAAAACGCACTGTTTCCTCACCGGGAATCGAACCCGGGCCGCGGCGGTAAAAGTGCCTGGAATCCTAACCACTAGACTACCAGAAAAACTGCAGCAAGTCTCCTGCCAGCAAGCACAGCAACGCAGTGTTTCCTGCCTGCTCCTTTGCAATTCAGATCCTTTCGCGCCAGGCAAACTGTTCGGACAAAATGATATTTTTAACATGAGAACACAAAAGACGTGTTCGCGAAAGCACGGCACCAAGTGCGGGTAGGCATCCACTTGAAATCGATTTCCTTCAGTGGTTTTCTCTGGATGTTGTCTCTTTCGGTGCCGGCGAACATTTCATTGATGCATTTGTCCTGAACTGAAGCCTTTTGCCCTTCTCGCGGGGTCAGAGCTGCTCTGTCTGTCTATTACCTGCCTGTTAACCTTATCGGGAACAGGCCGCCTTTTCAACGTTCAACAGCAAACCCAGAAAGACAAATAAACAGAAAGATGTGTCTCTCAGCCCCGGTGGCAAAGGTGCAATGGATGTTAATCCAAATAAATCCCCCGTGAGTCTGTGTGCATTGGCTTCCTTATAAAGTTTGTATTTGAAATGTGCGGGAAAAGTGTAAAATTATGAAAACATCCTGATGGCCAGTACGGGGATCAAACTCGCGACCTTGTCGTTATTAACACCAGGCTTTCACCAACTGGGCTAACCAGCCACAATGCTCTTGTTGGCCAGGCTCGCACCCAGGCTGCGAGATTGTCTTTCAGCCTCACACTGGGTGACCGAGTTACTGCACAATCATTGAACACACCACATCGGTTAAACATTGTTAACTGTTCGTATATACAACTGGGCAGAGTGTAAATCGAAACTAACAGAAAGACAGCTCTATGGTCTAACAAACCTCATTCTAAAATTTATTATCGCACCACAGCCCCTCCCACAAACACTGCTCCGGTATAAGAGCAGACGGCGGGACCCCGACTGGATTCGCACCTGCAGCGGACGGTTGGAGCCGGATCCAGCATGTCCGATGTGGTTTCACTCCCATTCGTTTGGGAAACGCGGCATCAGGAGCGTAAAATTTCTCCTCATTCACTCCTCTTGTAGTGAAGGAGACAGAAAGTAACTAAAACCTACCGAAACCCGGGACCTTTAGATCTTCAGTCTAACGCTCTCCCAACTGAGCTATTTCGGCTTCACATCAAAAGCAGTATACTGTTGTTCTTTTGGAGGTTTTTCTATCCCCGGGTGGAATTGCCCCTCTCGCTCATTCCTCACTTCGGGCAATGTGACCGGACCAGATCTCGGAGCTCAGGTTGTGTTAATGTAAAGCTGCAGTGTTGATAAAGATACAAAGCTGACACAGCACGGGGGACCTCACTGTGTTGGACACAGCGTGAAATGCAATGACATGTTCAAATAAAGTTACAGAGCACAACACATGTGTAAAATTCCCTGTTCTTTTCTCCACACTGATGGGTTGTGAAGGGAGAGACGGGCCGAAGTCTCACTGAGCCGCACTGATCACGAGCCAAATCAAGTTCAATCTTCAGGTATGGTGCTGAGCCCGACACAGAAGTGAAAATGCCAGTGGTTGTGGGTTGATTAATGATAATAGAAACAAATATGAAGTGTCTCACAGACTTCAATGATTCCTTAATACCGTTGGTTGTCTAAAAGCTATCAATCGCAGGTTAAAATGAGCAATTCATGATGCATCTTTGAAAGAGCTATCCAATCAGTCCCACTCCGCTGCTCTTCCCCCATAGACCTGCTGACACTCCTGCCAGCGGAAACTGTTTCCCCCATAATTTTGATCACCTCTATTAAATCTCCCCTGACCAGTGATTAATGGAGTTCAACGCGGGCAAGTATCAGATCATCCAATTGGGGCCGAGCAAAGATCGGTCAGTGTGTGGTCTGAAAACATCATGTGAGAGAATAGTTTTTTTCTGTGAAGTAGCTGGTCCCGTTAAATCTTACAAATGTTGCCCCAGATCGCTGCTCTCTCAAGCAATGAACATTTTAAACCATTCTCCTAAAATGCAATGTGTAAAATGAGATATGGGTTAACAGTTCAGGAGATGCAAAGAGCAAAATAAATGAATGAAGTTTCGACTGTCCCTCAGTAACCATATTATTATGACTTTCATTCCGCAAAATAAAGTTACCGGTTAATTAATGGTGATTAAAGCAGTTCTTATTTATTCACATTAGATGCATGTAATTAATTTAATAAAATTACATCGCATTCATGAATAACAAACGGTGGTATCAAAATTTCTTCCCTAACCGTGAATCGAACCCAGCCTGCAACACTGATAGGAATAAATTATTGAATCATTTAATGGTGCCTCGAAAAATATCACACTAGTGAATTAAAATCACTGCTATAATGTGTTTCGGTGTTGAAGGGGATTGAAAAAAGCCCAGACTGCGCCCGCGGTGAGACAGAATTCGAACCTACAAAGAAGTTGGTGCTGCGAAGTAACCGCCAAGCGAAAGCTGACACCGATTAAAGAAGGAGACACCGCTCAATATAAAGGAAGAGCTCACAAACGTTAACTTTCTGTATTCTGTGTAAAAGGACTCTCAAATCCTTGAATATACTCAATGACTGAGCATCCACTGCCCTCTGAGGTTGAGAATTGCAAAGATCACAAGCCTCTGAGTGAAGAAATGTCTCCTCATCTGAGTCTCAAATAGCCGGCCCCTAATCCTCAGACTCTGCCCCCCAGTTCTAGACTCTCCAGCCAGGGGAAACAACCTCTCAGCTTCTACCCTTTCAAGCCCTCCAAGAAAATTATACCTTTCAATGAGAACACCTCTCGTTCTTCTGAACTCCAAAGTTTATAGGCCCAATCTGCTCAATCTCTCCTCATAGGACAATCCAATCATCATTGAAAACAATCAGGTTTGATTCCCAGTCAGGGATTTCAGTTCTGACAAACACCATTGAAGTCTGTGAGAATCTTAATAATTGTATTAAAACCAACAAAAATGTGTGTTGCACACTGAAGGAAATTGTAACATGTTTGCCGGGTGACTGTCAAACTTTAATAACTTTCGTCAGAGATTCATAGATTTATAACAAAAGGCGACTGATTTCTCCAGCGTTTCCGTAGTGTAGTGGTTATCACGTTCGCCTAACACGCAAAAAGTCCCCGGCTCGAAATTGGGCGGGAACATTTTGTAAATCATGTTCATTTAAATCGTCGAAAAATGGATCAATTCCCATTTGTAATGCAAAGTAACAAAGTCCTGTTACATTTGTGTTATTCTGTACAGTTATGCACACACACAGAACACTACGGTGTCGCTCGCTCACTTCCGTTTCCAGCCCTGACCGTGCAGACAGCCCCTCTCAAAGCTATACAATCCGGCTGCTTTCAGTTGAATTGTGAAAGATTATTCAAGGATCCTGCAGCTTTACTTCGGTTCACAACAGCAGACCGAAGCCGCGTTGCTGCAAACAACAAACCATGTTTTCCAGAATTCCAAGGTGTAGACGGAACTCAACCATTAAAATTCCCTTCATTAACCTCAGGGGTTCAGGTAATTTTCTATGATTCTATAATAAGTTATTAAAGTTTGACTGTCATCCGGTATATATGTTAGCAATTCCTGCAGTGTGCAACAAAATGTTGTGGGTTGATTAATGATAATAGAAACAATTATGAAGTGTCTCACAGACTTCAATGATTCCTTAATACCGTTGGTTGACTAAAAGCTATCAATCGCAGGTTAAAATGAGCAATTCATGATGCATCTTTGAAAGAGCTATCCAATCAGTCCCACTCCGCTGCTCTTCCCCCATAGCCCTGCTGACACTCCTGCCAGTGGAAACTGTTTCCCCCATAATTTTGATCACCTCTATTAAATCTCCCCTGACCAGTGATTAATGGAGTTCAACGCGGGCAAGTATCAGATCATCCACTTGGGGCCGAGCAAAGATCGGTCAGTGTGTGGTCTGAAAACATCATGTGAGAGAATAGTTTTTTTCTGTGAAGTAGCCGGTCCCGTTAAATTTTACAAATGTTGCCCCAGATCGCTGCTCTCTCAAGCAATGAACATTTTAAACCATTCTCCTAAAATGCAATGTGTAAAATGAGATATGAGTTATCAGTTCAGGAGATGCAAAGAGCAAAATAAATGAATGAAGTTTCGACTGTCCCTCAGTAGCCATATTATCATGCCTTTCATTCTGCAAAATAAAGTTACCAGTTAATTAATGGTGATTAAAGCAGTTCTTATTTATTCACATTAGATGCATGTAATTAATTTAATAAAATTACATCGCATTCATGAATTAGAAACGGTGATATCAAAATTTCTTCCCTAACCGGGAATCGAACCCAGCTACCGATACTGATAGGAATACGTTATTGAATCATTTAATGGTGCCTCAAAGAATATCACACTGCTAAATTAAAATCACTGCTTTAATGTGTTTCGTTGTTGAAGGGGATTGAAAAAAGCCCAGACTGCGCCCGCGGTGAGACAGAGTTCGAACTTACAAAGAAGTTGGTGCTGTGAAGAAACAGCTGGGCGAAAGCTGACACCGATTAAAGGACGAGAAACCGCTCAATATAAAGGATGAGCTCACAAACGTTAATTTCTGTATTCTGTGTAAAAGGACTCCCAAATTCTTGAATATACTCAATGACTGAGCATCCACTGCCCTCTGAGGTTGAAAATTGCAAAGATTCACAAGCCTCTGAGTGAAGAAATGTCTCCTCATCTGAGTCTCAAATGGCCGGCCCCTTATCCTGAGACTCTGCCTCCTAGTTCGAGACTCTCCAGCCAGGGGAAGCAACCTCTCATCTTCTACCGTTTCAAGCCCTCCAAGAAAATTGTACTTTTCAATGACAACACATCTCGTACTTCTGAACTCCAGAGATTATAGGCCCAATCTACTCAATCTCTCCTCATAGGACAATCCAATCATCATTGAAAACAATCAGGTTTGATTCCCAGTCATAGATTTCAGTTCTGACAAAGACAATTGAAGTCTGTGAGAATCTTATTAATTGTATTAAAACCAACAAAAATGTGTGTTGCACACTGAAGGAAATTGTAACATGTTTGCTGGGTGACAGTCAAACTTTAATAACTTTCTTCATAGATTCATAGATTTATAGCCAAAGGCGACGCCTTTATACAGCATTTCCGCAGTGTAGTGGTTATCACGTTCGCCTGACACGCGAAAAGTCGCCGGTTCGAAACCGGGCGGCAACATTTTGTAAATCATGTTCATTTATGTCGTAGAAAAATGGATCAATTCGCATTTGTTATGCAATGTAACAAAGTCCTGTTACATTTGTGTTATTCTGTACAGTTCTGCACACACACTGAACACTACGGTGTCGCTCGCTCACTTCCGTTTCCGGACCTGACCGTGCAGACAGCCCCTCTCAAAGCTGCACATTCCGGCTGCTTTCAGTTGAATTGTGAAAAAATATTCAAGGATCCTGCAGCTTTACCTCGGTTCACAACAGCAGATCTAAGCCACGTTTCTGCAATCTACAAACCATGTTTTCCAGAATTCCAAGGTGTATACGGAACTCAAACATTAAACTTCCCTTCATTAACCACAGGGGTTCAGGCAATTTTCTCTGATTCTATAAAACGTTATTAAAGTTTGACTGTCATCCGTTATACATGTTAACAATTCCTGCAGTGTGCAACAAAATGTTGTGGGTGGATTATTGATAATAGAAACAATTATGAAGTGTCTCACAGACTTCAATGATCCCTTAATGCCGTTGGTTTACTAAAATCTATCAATCGCAGGTTAAAATGAGCAATTCATGATGCATCTTTGAACGAGCTATCCAATCAGTCCCACTCCGCAGGTCGTCCCCCATAGCCCTGCTGACACTCCTGCCAGTGGAAACTTTTTCCCCCATAATTTTGATCACCTCTATTAAATCTCCCCTGACCAGTGATTAATGGAGTTCAACGCGGGCAAGTGTCAGATCATCCACTTGGGGCCGAGCAAAGATTGGTCAGTGTGTGGTCTGAAAACATCATGTGAGAGAATAGGTTTTTTCTGTGAAAGAGCCGGTCCCGATAAATTTTACAAATCTTGCCCCAGGTCGCTGATCTCTCAAGCAATGAAGATTTTAAACTATTCTCCTAAAATGCAATGTGTAAAATGAGATATGGGTTAACAGTTCAGGAGATGCAAAGAGCAAAATAAATGAATGAAGTTTCGACTGTCCCTCAGTAACCATATTATCATGTCTTTCATTCTGCAAAATAAAGTTACCGGTTAATTAATGGTGATTATAGCAGTTCTTATTTATTCACATTAGATGCATGTAATTAATTTAATAAAATTACATCGCATTCATGAATAAGAAACGGTGATATCAAAATTTCTTCTCTAACCGGTAATCGAACACAGCTCGCGATACTGATAGGAATACGTTATTGAATCATTTAATGGTGCCTCAAAAAATATCACACTGCTAAATTAAAATCACTGCTTTAATGTGTTTCGGTGTTGAAGGGGATTGAAAAAAGCCCAGACTGCGCCCGCGGTGAGACAGAGTTCGAACTTACAAAGAAGTTAGTGCTGCGAAGCAACCGCTGAGCGAAAGCTGACACCGATTAAAGGATTAGAAACCGCTCAATACAAAGGATGAGCTCACAAACGTTAATTTCTGTATTCTGTGTAAAAGGACTCCCAAATCCTTGAATATACTAAATGACTGAGCATCCACTGCCCTCTGAGGTTGAGAATTGCAAAGATTCACAAGCCTCTGAGTGAAGAAATGTCTCCTCATCTGACTCTCAACTGGCCGGCCCCTTATCCTGAGACTCTGCCCCCTAGTTCGAGACTCTCCAGCAAGGGGAAACAACCTCTCAGCTTCTACCCTTTCAAGCCCTCCATGAAAATTGAACCTTTCAATGAGAACTCCTCTCGTTCTTCTGAACTCCAGAGATTATAGGCCCAATCTACTCAATCTCTCCTCATAGGACAATCCTATCATCATTGAAAACAATCAGGTTTGATTCCCAGTCAGGGATTTCAGTTCTGACAAAAATCATTGAATCTGTGAGAATCTTAATAATTGTATTAAAACCAACAAAAGTGTGTGTTGCACACTGAAGGAAATTGTAACATGTTTGCTGGGTGGCAGTCAAACTTTAAAAACTTTCTTCATAGATTCATAGATGTCTAGCAAAAGGCGACGGCTTGATCCAGCGTTTTCGTACTGTAGTGGTTATCACGTTCGCCTAACACGCGAAAAGTCCCCGGTTCGAAACCGGGCGGAAACATTTTGAAAATTATGTTCATTTAAATCGTAGAAAAATGGATCAATTCGCTTTTGTTATGCAATGTAACAAAGTCCTGTTACATTTGTGTTATTCTGTACAGTTGTGCACACACACAGAACACTGCGGTTTCGCTCGCTCACTTCCGTTTCTAGCCCTGACAGTGCAGACAGCCCCTCTCAAAGTTGCACATTCCGGCTGCTTTCAGTTGAATTGTGAAAGATTATTCAAGGATCCTGCAGCTTTACCTCGGTTCACAACAGCAGATCTAAGCCCCGTTTCTGCAAACTACAAACCATGTTTTCCAGAATTCCAAGGTGTATACGGAACTCAACCATTAAAATTGCCTTCATTAACCACAGGGGTTCAGGCAATTTTCTATGATTCTATAAAAAGTTATTGAAGTTTGACTGTCATCCGGTATACATGTTAGCAATTCCTGCAGTGTGCAACAAAATGTTGTGGGTTGATTAATGATAATAGAAACAGTTATGAAGTGTCTCACAGACTTCAATGATCCCTTAATACCGTTGGTGAACTAAAGTCTATCAATTGCAGGTTAAAATGAGGAATTCATATTGCATCTTTGAAAGAGCTATCCAATCAGTCCCACTCTGCTGCTCTTCCCCCATAGCCCTGCTGACACTCCTGCCAGTGGAAACGGTTTCCCCCTTAATTTTGATCACCTCTATTAAATCTCCCCTGACCAGTGATTAATGGAGCTCAACGCGGGCAAGTGTCAGATCATCCACTTGGGGCCTAGCAAAGATCAGTCAGTGTGTGGTCTGAAAACATCATGTGAGAGAATCGGTTTTTTCTGTGAAATAGCCGGTCCCGTTAAATTTTACAAATGTTGCCCCAGATCGCTGCTCTCTCAAGCAATGAACATTTTAAACCATTCTCCTGAAATGCAATGTGTAAAATGAGATATGGGTTAACAGTTCAGGAGATGCAAAGAGCAAAATAAATGAATGAAGTTTCGACTGTCCCTCAGTAACCATATTATTATGTCTTTCATTCCGCAAAATAAAGTTACCGGTTAATTAATGGTGATTAAAGCAGTTCTTATTTATTCACATTAGATGCATGTAATTAATTTAATAAAATTACATCGCATTCATGAATAAGAAACGGTGATATCAAAATTTCTTCCCTAACCGTGAATCGAACCCAGCCTGCAACACTGATAGGAATAAATTATTGAATCATTTAATGGTGCCTCGAAAAATATCACACTACTAAATTAAAACCACTGCTATAATGTGTTTCGGTGTTGAAGGGGATTGAAAAAAGCCCAGACTGCGCCCGCGGTGAGAGAGAGTTCGAACTTACAAAGAAGTTGGTGCTGCGAAGTAACCGCCAAGCGAAAGCTGACAACGATTAAAGAAGGAGACAGCGCTCAATATAAAGGAAGAGCTCACAAACGTTAACTTTCTGTATTCTATGTAAAAGGACTCTCAAATCCTTGAATATACTCAATGACTGAGCATCCACTGCCCTCTGAGGTTGAGAATTGCAAAGATCACAAGCCTGTGAGTGAAGAAATGTCTCCTCATCTGAGTCTCAAATAGCCGGCCCCTAATCCTCAGACTCTGTCCCCCCAGTTCTAGACTCTCCAGCCAGGGGAAACAACCTCTCAGCTTCTACCCTTTCAAGCCCTCCAAGAAAATTATACCTTTCAATGAGAACACCTCTCGTTCTTCTGAACTCCAAAGATTATAGGCCCAATCTGCTCAATCTCTCCTCATAGGACAATCCTATCATCACTGAAAACAATCAGGTTTGATTCCCAGTCAGGGATTTCAGTTCTGACAAAGACCATTGAAGTCTGTGAGAATCTTAAAAATTGTATTAAAACCAACAAAAATGTGTGTTGCACACTGAAGGAAATTGTAACATGTTTGCCGGGTGACAGTCAAACTTTAATAACTTTCGTCAGAGATTCATAGATTTATAACAAAAGGCAACTGCTTGATCCAGCGTTTCCGTAGTGTAGTGATTATCACGTTCGCCTAACACGCGAAAAGTCACCGGTTCGAAACCGGGCGGAAACATTTTGTAAATCATGTTCATGTAAATCGTAGAAAAATGGATCAATTCCCATTTGTTATGCAAAGTAACAAAGTCCTGTTACATTTGTGTTATTCTGTACAGTTGTGCACACACACAGAACACTACGGTGTCGCTCGCTCACTTCTGTTACCAGCCCTGGCCGTGCAGACAGCCCCTCTCAAAGCTGCACAATCCGGCTGCTTTCAGTTGAATTGTGAAAGATTATTCAAGGATCCTGCAGCTTCACTTCGGTTCACAACAACAGATCGAAGCCGCGTTGCTGCAAACAACAAACCATGTTTTCCAGAATTCCAAGGTGTATACGGAACACAACCATTAAAATTCCCTTCATTAACCTCAGGGGTTCAGGTAATTTTCTATGATTCTATAACAAGTTATTAAAGTTTGACTGTCATCCGGTATACATGTTAGCAATTCCTGCAGTGTGCAACAAAATGTTGTGGGTTGATTAATGATAATAGAAACAATTATGAAGTGTCTCACAGACTTCAATGATTCCTTAATACCGTTGGTTGACTAAAAGCTATCAATCGCAGGTTACAATGAGCAATTCATGATGCATCTTTGAAAGAGCTATCCAATCAGTCCCACTCCCCTGCTCTTCCCCCATAGACCTGCTGACACTCCTGCCAGTGGAAACTGTTTCCCCCATAATTTTGATCACCTCTATTAAATCTCCCCTGACCAGTGATTAATGGAGTTCAACGCGGGCAAGTATCAGATCATCCACTTGGGGCCGAGCAAAGATCGGTCAGTGTGTCGTCTGAAAACATCATGTGAGAGAATAGGTTTTTTCTGTGAAGTAGCCGGTCCCGTTAAATTTTACAAATGTTGCCCCAGATCGCTGCTCTCTCAAGCAATGAACATTTTAAACCATTCTCCTAAAATGCAATGTGTAAAATGAGATATGAGTTATCAGTTCAGGAGATGCAAAGAGCAAAATAAATGAATGAAGTTTCGACTGTCCCTCAGTAACCATATTATCATGTCTTTCATTCTGCAAAATAAAGTTACCGGTTAATTAATGGTGATTAAAGCAGTTCTTATTTATTCACATTAGATGCATGTAATTAATTTAATAAAATTACATCGCATTCATGAATAAGAAACGGTGATATCAAAATTTCTTCCCTAACCGGGAATCGAACCCAGCTCGCGATACTGATAGGAATACGTTATTGAATCATTTAATGGTGCCTCAAAAAATATCACACTGCTAAATTAAAATCACTGCTTTAATGTGTTTCGGTGTTGAAGAGGATTGAAAAAAGCCCAGACTGCGCCCGCGGTGAGACAGAGTTCGAACTTACAAAGAAGTTGGTGCTGTGAAGTAACAGCTGGGCGAAAGCTGACACCGATTGAAGGACGAGAAACCGCTCAATATAAAGGATGAGCTCACAAACGTTAATTTCTGTATTCTGTGTAAAAGGACTCCCAAATTCTTGAATCTACTCAATGACTGAGCATCCACTGCCCTCTGAGGTTGAGAATTGCAAAGATTCACAAGCCTCTGAGTGAAGAAATGTCTCCTCATCTGAGTCTCAAATGGCCGGCCCCTTATCCTGAGACTCTGCCTCCTAGTTCGAGACTCTCCAGCCAGGGGAAACAACCTCTCATCTTCTACCGTTTCATGCCCTCCAAGAAAATTGTACCTTTCAATGACAACACATCTCGTACTTCTGAACTCCAGAGATTATAGGCCCAATCTACTCAATCTCTCCTCATAGGACAATCCAATCATCATTGAAAGCAATCAGGTTTGATTCCCAGTCAGGGATTTCAGTTCTGACAAAGACAATTGAAGTCTGTGAGAATCTTATTAATTGTATTAAAACGAACAAAAATGTGTGTTGCACACTGAAGGAAATTGTAACATGTTTGCTGGGTGACAGTCAAACTTAAGTAACTTTCTTCATAGATTCATAGATTTATTGCCAAAGGCGACTGTTTTATCTAACGTTTCCGTAGTGTAGAGGTTATCACGTTCGCCTAACACGCGAAAAGTCCCCGGTTCGAAACCGGGTGGAAACGTTATGTAAATCATGTTCATTTAAATCGTAGAAAAATGGATCAATTCGCATTTGTTATGCAAAGTAACAAAGTCCTGTTACATTTGTGTTATTCTGCACAGTTGCACACACACACAAAACACTACGGTTTCGCTCGCTCACTTCCGTTTCCAGCCCTGACCCTGCAGACAGCCCCTCTCAAAGTTGCACATTCCGGCTGCTTTCAGTTGAATTGTGAAAGATTATTCAAGGATCCTGCAGCTTTACCTCGGTTCACAACAGCAGATCTGAGCCCCGTTTCTGCAAACTACAAACCATGTTTTCCAGAATTCCAAGGTGTATACGGAACTCAACCATTAAAATTCCCTTCATTAACCACAGGGGTTCAGGCAATTTTCTATGATTCTATAAAAAGTTATTGAAGTTTGACTGTCATCCGGTATACATGTTAGCAATTCCTGCAGTGTGCAACAAAATGTTGTGGGTTGATTAATGATAATAGAAACAGTTATGAAGTGTCTCACAGACTTCAATGATCCCTTAATACCGTTGGTTAACTAAAATCTATCAATTGCAGGTTAAAATGAGGAATTCATATTGCATCTTTGAAAGAGCTATCCAATCAGTCCCACTCCGCTGCTCTTCCCCCATAGCCCTGCTGACACTCCTGCCAGCGGAAACGGTTTCCCCCTTAATTTTGATCACCTCTATTAAATCTCCCCTGACCAGTGAATAATGGAGCTCAACGCGGGCAAGTGTCAGATCATCCACTTGGGGCTAGCAAAGATCAGTCAGTGTGTTCTGAAAACATCATGTGAGAGAATCGGTTTTTTCTGTGAAATAGCCGGTCCCGTTAAATTTTACAAATGTTGCCCCAGATCGCTGCTCTCTCAAGCAATGAACATTTTAAACCATTCTCCTGAAATGCAATGTGTAAAATGAGATATGGGTTAACAGTTCAGGAGATGCAAAGAGCAAAATAAATGAATGAAGTTTCGACTGTCCCTCAGTAACCATATTATTATGTCTTTCATTCCGCAAAATAAAGTTACCGGTTAATTAATGGTGATTAAGGCAGTTCTTATTTATTCACATTAGATGCATGTAATTAATTTAATAAAATTACATCGCATTCATGAATAAGAAACGGTGATATCAAAATTTCTTCCCTAACCGTGAATCGAACCCAGCCTGCAACACTGATAGGAATAAATTATTGAATCATTTAATGGTGCCTCGAAAAATATCACACTACTAAATTAAAATCACTGCTTTAATGTGTTTCGGTGTTGAAGGGGATTGAAAAAAGCCCAGACTGCGCCCGCGGTGAGACAGAGTTCGAACTTACAAAGAAGTTGGTGCTGTGAAGTAACAGCTGGGCGAAAGCTGACACCGATTGAAGGACGAGAAACCGCTCAATATAAAGGATGAGCTCACAAAAGTTAATTTCTGTATTCTGTGTAAAAGGACTCCCAAATTCTTGAATATACTCAATGACTGAGCATCCACTGCCCTCTGAGGTTGAGAATTGCAAAGATTCACAAGCCTCTGAGTGAAGAAATGTCTCCTCATCTGAGTCTCAAATGGCCGGCCCCTTATCCTGAGACTCTGCCTCCTAGTTCGAGACTCTCCAGCCAGGGGAAACAACCTCTCATCTTCTACCGTTTCATGCCCTCCAAGAAAATTGTACCTTTCAATGACAACACATCTCGTACTTCTGAACTCCAGAGATTATAGGCCCAATCTACTCAATCTCTCCTCATAGGACAATCCAATAATCATTGAAAACAATCAGGTTTGATTCCCAGTCAGGGATTTCAGTTCTGACAAAGACAATTGAAGTCTGTGAGAATCTTATTAATTGTATTAAAACGAACAAAAATGTGTGTTGCACACTGAAGGAAATTGTAACATGTTTGCTGGGTGACAGTCAAACTTAAATAACTTTCTTCATAGATTCATAGATTTATTGCCAAAGGCGATTGTTTCATCCGGCGTTTCCGTAGTGTAGTGGTTATCACGTTCGCCTAACACGCGAAAGGTCCCCGGTTCGAAACCGGGGGGAAACATTTTGTAAATCATGTTCATTTAAATCGTAGAAAAATGGATCAATTCGCATTTGTTATGCAATGTAACAAAGTCCTGTTACATTTGTGTTATTCTGTACAGTTGTACACACACACAGAACACTACGGTTTCGCTCGCTCACTTCCGTTTCCAGCCCTGACCGTGCAGACAGCCCCTCTCAAAGTTGCACATTCCGGCTGCTTTCAGTTGAATTGTGAAAGATTATTCAAGGATCCTGCAGCTTTACCTCGGTTCACAACAGCAGATCTAAGCCCCGTTTCTGCAAACTACAAACCATGTTTTCCAGAATTCCAAGGTGTATACGGAACTCAACCATTAAAATTCCCTTCATTAACCACAGGGGTTCAGGCAATTTTCTATGATTCTATAAAAAGTTATTGAAGTTTGACTGTCATCCGGTATACATGTTAGCAATTCCTGCAGTGTGCAACAAAATGTTGTGGGTTGATTAATGATAATAGAAACAGTTATGAAGTGTCTCACAGACTTCAATGATCCCTTAATACCGTTGGTTAACTAAAATCTATCAATTGCAGGTTAAAATGAGGAATTCATATTGCATCTTTGAAAGAGCTATCCAATCAGTCCCACTCCGCTGCTCTTCTCCCATAGCCCTGCTGACACTCCTGCCAGTGGAAACGGTTTCCCCCTTAATTTTGATCACCTCTATTAAATCTCCCCTGACCAGTGAATAATGGAGCTCAACGCGGGCAAGTGTCAGATCATCCACTTGGGGCCTAGCAAAGATCAGTCAGTGTGTTGTCTGAAAACATCATGTGAGAGAATTGGTTTTTTCTGTGAAATAGCCGGTCCCGATAAATTTTACAAATGTTGCCCCAGATCGCTGCTCTCTCAAGCAATGAACATTTTAAACCATTCTCCTGAAATGCAATGTGTAAAATGAGATATGGGTTAACAGTTCAGGAGATGCAAAGAGCAAAATAAATGTATGAAGTTTCGACTGTCCCTCAGTAACC
This sequence comes from Somniosus microcephalus, assembly GCF_052327205.1. NCBI lineage: Eukaryota > Metazoa > Chordata > Chondrichthyes > Squaliformes > Somniosidae > Somniosus > Somniosus microcephalus. The sequence continues at coordinate 2,062,635 of NW_028225182.1, read as the reverse complement.
ATATTATTATGTCTTTCATTCCGCAAAATAAAGTTACCGGTTAATTAATGGTGATTAAAGCAGTTCTTATTTATTCACATTAGATGCATGTAATTAATTTAATAAAATTACATCGCATTCATGAATAAGAAACGGTGATATCAAAATTTCTTCCCCAACCGTGAATCGAACCCAGCCTGCAACACTGATAGGAATAAATTATTGAATCATTTAATGGTGCCTCGAAAAATATCAGACTACTAAATTAAAATCACTGCTTTAATGTGTTTCGGTGTTGAAGGGGATTGAAAAAAGCCCAGACTGCGCCCGCGGTGAGACAGAGTTCGAACTTACAAAGAAGTTGGTGCTGTGAAGTAACAGCTGGGCGAAAGCTGACACCGATTGAAGGACGAGAAACCGCTCAATATAAAGGATGAGCTCACAAACGTTAATTTCTGTATTCTGTGTAAAAGGACTCCCAAATTCTTGAATATACTCAATGACTGAGCATCCACTGCCCTCTGAGGTTGAGAATTGCAAAGATTCACAAGCCTCTGAGTGAAGAAATGTCTCCTCATCTGAGTCTCAAATGGCCGGCCCCTTATCCTGAGACTCTGCCTCCTAGTTCGAGACTCTCCAGCCAGGGGAAACAACCTCTCATCTTCTACCGTTTCATGCCCTCCAAGAAAATAGTACCTTTCAATGACAACACATCTCGTACTTCTGAACTCCAGAGATTATAGGCCCAATCTACTCAATCTCTCCTCATAGGACAATCCAATCATCATTGAAAACAATCAGGTTTGATTCCCAGTCAGGGATTTCAGTTCTGACAAAGACAATTGAAGTCTGTGAGAATCTTATTAATTGTATTAAAACGAACAAAAATGTGTGTTGCACACTGAAGGAAATTGTAACATGTTTGCTGGGTGACAGTCAAACTTAAATAACTTTCTTCATAGATTCATAGATTTATTGCCAAAGGCGACTGTTTTATCCGGCGTTTTCGTAGTGTAGTGGTTATCACGTTCGCCTAACATGCGAAAGGTCCCCGGTTCGAAAGCGCGTGGAAACATTTTGTAAATCATGTTCATTTAAATCGTAGAAAAATGGATCAATTCGCATTTGTTATGCAAGGTAACAAAGTCCTGTTACATTTGTGTTATTCTGTACAGTTGTACACACACACAGAACACTACGGTTTCGCTCGCTCACTTCCGTTTCCAGCCCTGACCGTGCAGACAGCCCCTCTCAAAGTTGCACATTCCGGCTGCTTTCAGTTGAATTGTGAAAGATTATTCAAGGATCCTGCAGCTTTACCTCGGTTCACAACAGCAGATCTAAGCCCTGTTTCTGCAAACTACAAACCATGTTTTCCAGAATTCCAAGGTGTATACGGAACTCAACCATTAAAATTCCCTTCATTAACCACAGTGGTTCAGGCAATTTTCTATGATTCTATAAAAAGTTATTGAAGTTTGACTGTCATCCGGTATACATGTTAGCAATTCCTGCAGTGTGCAACAAAATGTTGTGGGTTGATTAATGATAATAGAAACAGTTATGAAGTGTCTCACAGACTTCAATGATCCCTTAATACCGTTGGTTAACTAAAATCTATCAATTGCAGGTTAAAATGAGGAATTCATATTGCATCTTTGAAAGAGCTATCCAATCAGTCCCACTCCGCTGCTCTTCTCCCATAGCCCTGCTGACACTCCTGCCAGTGGAAACGGTTTCCCCCTTAATTTTGATCACCTCTATTAAATCTCCCCTGACCAGTGAATAATGGAGCTCAACGCGGGCAAGTGTCAGATCATCCACTTGGGGCCTAGCAAAGATCAGTCAGTGTGTGGTCTGAAAACATCATGTGAGAGAATCGGTTTTTTCTGTGAAATAGCCGGTCCCGTTTAAATTTTACAAATGTTGCCCCAGATCGCTGCTCTCTCAAGCAATGAACATTTTAAACCATTCTCCTGAAATGCAATGTGTAAAATGAGATATGGGTTAACAGTTCAGGAGATGCAAAGAGCAAAATAAATGAATGAAGTTTCGACTGTCCCTCAGTAACCATATTATTATGTCTTTCATTCCGCAAAATAAAGTTACCGGTTAATTAATGGTGATTAAAGCAGTTCTTATTTATTCACATTAGATGCATGTAATTAATTTAATAAAATTACATCGCATTCATGAATAAGAAACGGTGATATCAAAATTTCTTCCCTAACCGTGAATCGAACCCAGCCTGCAACACTGATAGGAATAAATTATTGAATCATTTAATGGTGCCTCGAAAAATATCACACTACTAAATTAAAATCACTGCTTTAATGTGTTTCGGTGTTGAAGGGGATTGAAAAAAGCCCAGACTGCGCCCGCGGTGAGACAGAGTTCGAACTTACAAAGAAGTTGGTGCTGTGAAGTAACAGCTGGGCGAAAGCTGACACCGATTGAAGGACGAGAAACCGCTCAATATAAAGGATGAGCTCACAAACGTTAATTTCTGTATTCTGTGTAAAAGGAATCCCAAATTCTTGAATATACTCAATGACTGAGCATCCACTGCCCTCTGAGGTTGAGAATTGCAAAGATTCACAAGCCTCTGAGTGAAGAAATGTCTCCTCATCTGAGTCTCAAATGGCCGGCCCCTTATCCTGAGACTCTGCCTCCTAGTTCGAGACTCTCCAGCCAGGGGAAACAACCTCTCATCTTCTACCGTTTCATGCCCTCCAAGAAAATAGTACCTTTCAATGACAACACATCTCGTACTTCTGAACTCCAGAGATTATAGGCCCAATCTACTCAATCTCTCCTCATAGGACAATCCAATCATCATTGAAAACATTCAGGTTTGATTCCCAGTCAGGGATTTCAGTTCTGACGAAGACAATTGAAGTCTGTGAGAATCTTATTAATTGTATTAAAACGAACAAAAATGTGTGTTGCACACTGAAGGAAATTGTAACATGTTTGCTGGGTGACAGTCAAACTTAAATAACTTTCTTCATAGATTCATAGATTTATTGCCAAAGGCGACTGTTTTATCCGGCGTTTCTGTAGTGTAGTGTTTATCACGTTCGCCTGACATGCGAAAGGTCACCGGTTCGAAACCGGGCGGAAACATTTTGTAAATCATGTTCATTTAAATCGTAGAAAAATGGATCAATTCGCATTTGTTATGCAATGTAACAAAGTCCTGTTACATTTGTGTTATTCTGTACAGTTGTACACACACACAGAACACTACGGTTTCGCTCGCTCACTTCCGTTTCCAGCCCTGACCGTGCAGGCAGCTCCTCTCAAAGTTCCACATTCCGGCTGCTTTCAGTTGAATTGTGAAAGATTATCCAAGGATCCTGCAGCTTTACCTCGGTTCACAACAGCAGATCTAAGCCCCGTTTCTGCAAACTACAACCCATGTTTTCCAGAATTCCAAGGTGTATACGGAACTCAACCATTAAAATTCCCTTCATTAACCACAGGGGTTCAGGCAATTTTCTATGATTCTATAAAAAGTTATTGAAGTTTGACTGTCATCCGGTATACGTGTTAGCAATTCCTGCAGTGTGCAACAAAATGTTGTGGGTTGATTAATGATAATAGAAACAGTTATGAAGTGTCTCACAGACTTCAATGATCCCTTAATACCGTTGGTTAACTAAAATCTATCAATTGCAGGTTAAAATGAGGAATTCATATTGCATCTTTGAAAGAGCTATCCAATCAGTCCCACTCCGCTGCTCTTCTCCCATAGCCCTGCTGACACTCCTGCCAGTGGAAACGGTTTCCCCCTTAATTTTGATCACCTCTATTAAATCTCCCCTGACCAGTGAATAATGGAGCTCAACGCGGGCAAGTGTCAGATCATCCACTTGGGGCCTAGCAAAGATCAGTCAGTGTGTTGTCTGAAAACATCATGTGAGAGAATCGGTTTTTTCTGTGAAATAGCCGGTCCCGTTAAATTTTACAAATGTTGCCCCAGATCGCTGCTCTCTCAAGCAATGAAGATTTTAAACCATTCTCCTGAAATGCAATGTGTAAAATGAGATATGGGTTAACAGTTCAGGAGATGCAAAGAGCAAAATAAATGTATGAAGTTTCGACTGTCCCTCAGTAACCATATTATTATGTCTTTCATTCCGCAAAATAAAGTTACCGGTTAATTAATGGTGATTAAAGCAGTTCTTATTTATTCACATTAGATGCATGTAATTAATTTAATAAAATTACATCGCATTCATGAATAAGAAACGGTGATATCAAAATTTCTTCCCTAACCGTGAATCGAACCCAGCCTGCAACACTGATAGGAATAAATTATTGAATCATTTAATGGTGCCTCGAAAAATATCACACTACTAAATTAAAATCACTGCTTTAATGTGTTTCGGTGTTGAAGGGGATTGAAAAAAGCCCAGACTGCGCCCGCGGTGAGACAGAGTTCGAACTTACAAAGAAGTTGGTGCTGTGAAGTAACAGCTGGGCGAAAGCTGACACCGATTGAAGGACGAGAAACCGCTCAATATAAAGGATGAGCTCACAAACGTTAATTTCTGTATTCTGTGTAAAAGGACTACCAAATTCTTGAATATACTCAATGACTGAGCATCCACTGCCCTCTGAGGTTGAGAATTGCAAAGATTCACAAGCCTCTGAGTGAAGAAATGTCTCCTCTTCTGAGTCTCAAATGGCCGGCCCCTTATCCTGAGACTCTGCCTCCTAGTTCGAGACTCTCCAGCCAGGGGAAATAACCTCTCATCTTCTACCGTTTCATGCCTCCAAGAAAATTGTACCTTTCAATGACAACACATCTCGTACTTCTGAACTCCAGAGATTATAGGCCCAATCTACTCAATCTCTCCTCATAGGACAATCCAATAATCATTGAAAACAATCAGGTTTGATTCCCAGTCAGGGATTTCAGTTCTGACAAAGACAATTGAAGTCTGTGAGAATCTTATTAATTGTATTAAAACGAACAAAAATGTGTTTTGCACACTGAAGGAAATTGTAAAATGTTTGCTGGGTGACAGTCAAACATAAATAACTTTCTTCATAGATTCATAGATTTATTGCCAAAGGCGACTGTTTTATCCAGCGTTTCCGTAGTGTAGTGGTTATCACGTTCGCCTAACACGCAAAAGGTCCCTGGTTCGAAACCGGGCGGAAACACTTTGTAAATCATGTTCATTTAAATCGTAGAAAAATGGATCAATTCGCATTTGTTATGCAATGTTACAAAGTCCTGTTACATTTGTGTTATTCTGTACAGTTGTGCACACACACAGAACACTACGGTTTCGCTCGCTGACTTCCGTTTCCAGCCCTGACCGTGCAGACAGCCCCTCTCAAAGTTGCACATTCCGGCTGCTTTCAGTTGAATTGTGAAAGATTATTCAAGGATCCTGCAGCTTTACCTCGGTTCACAACAGCAGATCTAAGCCCCGTTTCTGCAAACTACAAACCATGTTTTCCAGAATTCCAAGGTGTATACGGAACTCAACCATTAAAATTCCCTTCATTAACCACAGGGGTTCAGGCAATTTTCTATGATTCTATAAAAAGTTATTGAAGTTTGACTGTCATCCGGTATACATGTTAGCAATTCCTGCAGTGTGCAACAAAATGTTGTGGGTTGATTAATGATAATAGAAACAGTTATGAAGTGTCTCACAGACTTCAATGATCCCTTAATACCGTTGGTTAACTAAAATCTATCAAATGCAGGTTAAAATGAGGAATTCATATTGCATCATTGAAAGAGCTATCCAATCAGTCCCACTCCGCTGCTCTTCCCCCATAGCCCTGCTGACACTCCTGCCAGTGGAAACGGTTTCCCACTTAATTTTGATCACCTCTATTAAATCTCCCCTGACCAGTGAATAATGGAGCTCAACGCGGGCAAGTGTCAGATCATCCACTTGGGGCCTAGCAAAGATCAGTCAGTGTGTGGTCTGAAAACATCATGTGAGAGAATCGGTTTTTTCTGTGAAATAGCCGGTCCCGTTAAATTTTACAAATGTTGCCCCAGATCGCTGTTCTCTCAAGCAATGAACATTTTAAACCATTCTCCTGAAATGCAATGTGTAAAATGAGATATGGGTTAACAGTTCAGGAGATGCAAAGAGCAAAATAAATGAATGAAGTTTCGACTGTCCCTCAGTAACCATATTATTATGTCTTTCATTCCGCAAAATAAAGTTACCGGTTAATTAATGGTGATTAAAGCAGTTCTTATTTATTCTCATTAGATGCATGTAATTAATTTAATAAAATTACATCGCATTCATGAATAAGAAACGGTGATATCAAAATTTCTTCCCTAACCGTGAATCGAACCCAGCCTACAACACTGATAGGAATAAATTATTGAATCATTTAATGGTGCCTCGAAAAATATCACACTACTAAATTAAAATCACTGCTTTAATGTGTTTCGGTGTTGAAGGGGATTGAAAAAAGCCCAGACTGCGCCCGCGGTGAGACAGAGTTCGAACTTACAAAGAAGTTGGTGCTGTGAAGTAACAGCTGGGCGAAAGCTGACACCGATTGAAGGACGAGAAACCGCTCAATATAAAGGATGAGCTCACAAACGTTAATTTCTGTATTCTGTGTAAAAGGACTCCCAAATTCTTGAATATACTCAATGACTGAGCATCCACTGCCCTCTGAGGTTGAGAATTGCAAAGATTCACAAGCCTCTGAGTGAAGAAATGTCTCCTCATCTGAGTCTCAAATGGCCGGCCCCTTATCCTGAGACTCTGCCTCCTAGTTCGAGACTCTCCAGCCAGGGGAAACAACCTCTCAGCTTCTACCCTTTCAAGCCCTCCAAGAAAATTATACCTTTCAATGAGAACACCTCTCGTTCTTCTGAACTCCAAAGATTATAGGCCCAATCTGCTCAATCTCTCCTCATAGGACAATCCTATCATCACTGAAAACAATCAGGTTTGATTCCCAGTCAGGGATTTCAGTTCTGACAAAGACCATTGAAGTCTGTGAGAATCTTAAAAATTGTATTAAAACCAACAAAAATGTGTGTTGCACACTGAAGGAAATTGTAACATGTTTGCCGGGTGACAGTCAAACTTTAATAACTTTCGTCAGAGATTCATAGATTTATAACAAAAGGCAACGGCTTGATCCAGCGTTTCCGTAGTGTAGTGATTATCACGTTCGCCTAACACGCGAAAAGTCACCGGTTCGAAACCGGGCGGAAACATTTTGTAAATCATGTTCATGTAAATCGTAGAAAAATGGATCAATTCCCATTTGTTATGCAAAGTAACAAAGTCCTGTTACATTTGTGTTATTCTGTACAGTTGTGCACACACACAGAACACTTACGGTGTCGCTCGCTCACTTCTGTTTCCAGCCCTGGCCGTGCAGACAGCCCCTCTCAAAGCTGCACAATCCGGCTGCTTTCAGTTGAATTGTGAAAGATTATTCAAGGATCCTGCAGCTTCACTTCGGTTCACAACAACAGATCGAAGCCGCGTTGCTGCAAACAACAAACCATGTTTTCCAGAATTCCAAGGTGTATACGGAACACAACCATTAAAATTCCCTTCATTAACCTCAGGGGTTCAGGTAATTTTCTATGATTCTATAACAAGTTATTAAAGTTTGACTGTCATCCGGTATACATGTTAGCAATTCCTGCAGTGTGCAACAAAATGTTGTGGGTTGATTAATGATAATAGAAACAATTATGAAGTGTCTCACAGACTTCAATGATTCCTTAATACCGTTGGTTGACTAAAAGCTATCAATCGCAGGTTACAATGAGCAATTCATGATGCATCTTTGAAAGAGCTATCCAATCAGTCCCACTCCCCTGCTCTTCCCCCATAGACCTGCTGACACTCCTGCCAGTGGAAACTGTTTCCCCCATAATTTTGATCACCTCTATTAAATCTCCCCTGACCAGTGATTAATGGAGTTCAACGCGGGCAAGTATCAGATCATCCACTTGGGGCCGAGCAAAGATCGGTCAGTGTGTCGTCTGAAAACATCATGTGAGAGAATAGGTTTTTTCTGTGAAGTAGCCGGTCCCGTTAAATTTTACAAATGTTGCCCCAGATCGCTGCTCTCTCAAGCAATGAACATTTTAAACCATTCTCCTAAAATGCAATGTGTAAAATGAGATATGAGTTATCAGTTCAGGAGATGCAAAGAGCAAAATAAATGAATGAAGTTTCGACTGTCCCTCAGTAACCATATTATCATGTCTTTCATTCTGCAAAATAAAGTTACCGGTTAATTAATGGTGATTAAAGCAGTTCTTATTTATTCACATTAGATGCATGTAATTAATTTAATAAAATTACATCGCATTCATGAATAAGAAACGGTGATATCAAAATTTCTTCCCTAACCGGGAATCGAACCCAGCTCGCGATACTGATAGGAATACGTTATTGAATCATTTAATGGTGCCTCAAAAAATATCACACTGCTAAATTAAAATCACTGCTTTAATGTGTTTCGGTGTTGAAGAGGATTGAAAAAAGCCCAGACTGCGCCCGCGGTGAGACAGAGTTCGAACTTACAAAGAAGTTGGTGCTGTGAAGTAACAGCTGGGCGAAAGCTGACACCGATTGAAGGACGAGAAACCGCTCAATATAAAGGATGAGCTCACAAACGTTAATTTCTGTATTCTGTGTAAAAGGACTCCCAAATTCTTGAATCTACTCAATGACTGAGCATCCACTGCCCTCTGAGGTTGAGAATTGCAAAGATTCACAAGCCTCTGAGTGAAGAAATGTCTCCTCATCTGAGTCTCAAATGGCCGGCCCCTTATCCTGAGACTCTGCCTCCTAGTTCGAGACTCTCCAGCCAGGGGAAACAACCTCTCATCTTCTACCGTTTCATGCCCTCCAAGAAAATTGTACCTTTCAATGACAACACATCTCGTACTTCTGAACTCCAGAGATTATAGGCCCAATCTACTCAATCTCTCCTCATAGGACAATCCAATCATCATTGAAAGCAATCAGGTTTGATTCCCAGTCAGGGATTTCAGTTCTGACAAAGACAATTGAAGTCTGTGAGAATCTTATTAATTGTATTAAAACGAACAAAAATGTGTGTTGCACACTGAAGGAAATTGTAACATGTTTGCTGGGTGACAGTCAAACTTAAGTAACTTTCTTCATAGATTCATAGATTTATTGCCAAAGGCGACTGTTTTATCTAACGTTTCCGTAGTGTAGAGGTTATCACGTTCGCCTAACACGCGAAAAGTCCCCGGTTCGAAACCGGGTGGAAACGTTATGTAAATCATGTTCATTTAAATCGTAGAAAAATGGATCAATTCGCATTTGTTATGCAAAGTAACAAAGTCCTGTTACATTTGTGTTATTCTGCACAGTTGCACACACACACAAAACACTACGGTTTCGCTCGCTCACTTCCGTTTCCAGCCCTGACCCTGCAGACAGCCCCTCTCAAAGTTGCACATTCCGGCTGCTTTCAGTTGAATTGTGAAAGATTATTCAAGGATCCTGCAGCTTTACCTCGGTTCACAACAGCAGATCTGAGCCCCGTTTCTGCAAACTACAAACCATGTTTTCCAGAATTCCAAGGTGTATACGGAACTCAACCATTAAAATTCCCTTCATTAACCACAGGGGTTCAGGCAATTTTCTATGATTCTATAAAAAGTTATTGAAGTTTGACTGTCATCCGGTATACATGTTAGCAATTCCTGCAGTGTGCAACAAAATGTTGTGGGTTGATTAATGATAATAGAAACAGTTATGAAGTGTCTCACAGACTTCAATGATCCCTTAATACCGTTGGTTAACTAAAATCTATCAATTGCAGGTTAAAATGAGCAATTCATATTGCATCTTTGAAAGAGCTATCCAATCAGTCCCACTCCGCTGCTCTTCCCCCATAGCCCTGCTGACACTCCTGCCAGCGGAAACGGTTTCCCCCTTAATTTTGATCACCTCTATTAAATCTCCCCTGACCAGTGAATAATGGAGCTCAACGCGGGCAAGTGTCAGATCATCCACTTGGGGCTAGCAAAGATCAGTCAGTGTGTTCTGAAAACATCATGTGAGAGAATCGGTTTTTTCTGTGAAATAGCCGGTCCCGTTAAATTTTACAAATGTTGCCCCAGATCGCTGCTCTCTCAAGCAATGAACATTTTAAACCATTCTCCTGAAATGCAATGTGTAAAATGAGATATGGGTTAACAGTTCAGGAGATGCAAAGAGCAAAATAAATGAATGAAGTTTCGACTGTCCCTCAGTAACCATATTATTATGTCTTTCATTCCGCAAAATAAAGTTACCGGTTAATTAATGGTGATTAAGGCAGTTCTTATTTATTCACATTAGATGCATGTAATTAATTTAATAAAATTACATCGCATTCATGAATAAGAAACGGTGATATCAAAATTTCTTCCCTAACCGTGAATCGAACCCAGCCTGCAACACTGATAGGAATAAATTATTGAATCATTTAATGGTGCCTCGAAAAATATCACACTACTAAATTAAAATCACTGCTTTAATGTGTTTCGGTGTTGAAGGGGATTGAAAAAAGCCCAGACTGCGCCCGCGGTGAGACAGAGTTCGAACTTACAAAGAAGTTGGTGCTGTGAAGTAACAGCTGGGCGAAAGCTGACACCGATTGAAGGACGAGAAACCGCTCAATATAAAGGATGAGCTCACAAACGTTAATTTCTGTATTCTGTGTAAAAGGACTCCCAAATTCTTGAATATACTCAATGACTGAGCATCCACTGCCCTCTGAGGTTGAGAATTGCAAAGATTCACAAGCCTCTGAGTGAAGAAATGTCTCCTCATCTGAGTCTCAAATGGCCGGCCCCTTATCCTGAGACTCTGCCTCCTAGTTCGAGACTCTCCAGCCAGGGGAAACAACCTCTCATCTTCTACCGTTTCATGCCCTCCAAGAAAATTGTACCTTTCAATGACAACACATCTCGTACTTCTGAACTCCAGAGATTATAGGCCCAATCTACTCAATCTCTCCTCATAGGACAATCCAATAATCATTGAAAACAATCAGGTTTGATTCCCAGTCAGGGATTTCAGTTCTGACAAAGACAATTGAAGTCTGTGAGAATCTTATTAATTGTATTAAAACGAACAAAAATGTGTGTTGCACACTGAAGGAAATTGTAACATGTTTGCTGGGTGACAGTCAAACTTAAATAACTTTCTTCATAGATTCATAGATTTATTGCCAAAGGCGACTGTTTTATCCGGCGTTTCCGTAGTGTAGTGGTTATCACGTTCGCCTAACACGCGAAAGGTGCCCGGTTCGAAACCGGGCGGAAACGTTTTGTAAATCATGTTCATTTAAATCGTAGAAAAATGGATCAATTCCCATTTGTTATGCAATGTAACAAAGTCCTGTTACATTTGTGTTATTCTGTACAGTTGTACACACACACAGAACACTACGGTTTCGCTCGCTCACTTCCGTTTCCAGCCCTGACCGTGCAGACAGCCCCTCTCAAAGTTTCACATTCCGGCTGCTTTCAGTTGAATTGTGAAAGATTATTCAAGGATCCTGCAGCTTTACCTCGGTTCACAACAGCAGATCTAAGCCCCGTTTCTGCAAACTCCAAACCATGTTTTCCAGAATTCCAAGGTGTATACGGAACTCAACCATTAAAATTCCCTTCATTAACCACAGGGGTTCAGGCAATTTTCTATGATTCTATAAAAAGTTATTGAAGTTTGACTGTCATCCGGTATACGTGTTAGCAATTCCTGCAGTGTGCAACAAAATGTTGTGGGTTGATTAATGATAATAGAAACAGTTATGAAGTGTCTCACAGACTTCAATGATCCCTTAATACCGTTGGTTAACTAAAATCTATCAATTGCAGGTTAAAATGAGGAATTCATTTTGCAACTTTGAAAGAGCTATCCAATCAGTCCCACTCCGCTGCTCTTCCCCCATAGCCCTGCTGACACTCCTGCCAGTGGAAACGGTTTCCCCCTTAATTTTGATCACCTCTATTAAATCTCCCCTGACCAGTGAATAATGGAGCTCAACGCGGGCAAGTGTCAGATCATCCACTTGGGGCCTAGCAAAGATCATTCAGTGTGTTGTCTGAAAACATCATGTGAGAGAATCGTTTTTTTCTGTGAAATAGCCGGTCCCGTTAAATTTTACAAAAGTTGCCCCAGATCGCTGCTCTCTCAAGCAATGAACATTTTAAACCATTCTCCTGAAATGCAATGTGTAAAATCAGATATGGGTTAACAGTTCAGGAGATGCAAAGAGCAAAATAAATGAATGAAGTTTCGACTGTCCCTCAGTAACCATATTATTATGTCTTTCATTCTGCAAAATAAAGATACAGGTTAATTAATGGTGATTAAAGCAGTTCTTATTTATTCACATTAGATGCATGTAATTAATTTAATAAAATTACATCGCATTCATGACTAAGAAACGGTGATATCAAAATTTGTTCCCTAACCGTGAATCGAACCCAGCCTGCAACACTGATAGGGATAAATTATTGAATCATTTAATGGTGCCTCGAAAAATATCACACTACTAAATTAAAATCACTGCTTTAATGTGTTTCGGTGTTGAAGGGGATTGAAAAAAGCCCAGACTGCGCCCGGGGTGAGACAGAGTTCGAACTTACAAAGAAGTTGGTGCTGTGAAGTAACAGCTGGGCGAAAGCTGACACCGATTGAAGGACGAGAAACCGCTCAATATAAAGGATGAGCACACAAACGTTAATTTCTGTATTCTGTGTAAAAGGACTCCCAAATTCTTGAATATACTCAATGACTGAGCATCCACTGCCCTCTGAGGTTGAGAATTGCAAAGATTCACAAGCCTCTGAGTGAAGAAATGTCTCCTCATCTGAGTCTCAAATAGCCGGCCCCTTATCCTGAGACTCTGCCTCCTAGTTCGAGACTCTCCAGCCAGGGGAAACAACCTCTCATCTTCTACCGTTTCATGCCCTCAAAGAAAATTGTACCTTTCAATGACAACACATCTCGTACTTCTGAACTCCAGAGATTATAGGCCCAATCTACTCAATCTCTCCTCATAGGACAATCCAATCATCATTGAAAACAATCAGGTTTGATTCCCAGTCAGGGATTTCAGTTCTGACAAAGACAATTGAAGTCTGTGAGAATCTTATTAATTGTATTAAAACGAACAAAAATGTGTGTTGCACACTGAAGGAAATTGTAACATGTTTGCTGGGTGACAGTCAAACTTAAATAACTTTCTTCATAGATTCATAGATTTATTGCCAAAGGCGATTGTTTCATCCGGCGTTTCCGTAGTGTAGTGGTTATCACGTTCGCCTAACACGCGAAAGGTCCCCGGTTCGAAACCGGGGGGAAACATTTTGTAAATCATGTTCATTTAAATCGTAGAAAAATGGATCAATTCGCATTTGTTATGCAATGTAACAAAGTCCTGTTACATTTGTGTTATTCTGTACAGTTGTACACACACACAGAACACTACGGTTTCGCTCGCTCACTTCCGTTTCCAGCCCTGACCGTGCAGACAGCCCCTCTCAAAGTTGCACATTCCGGCTGCTTTCAGTTGAATTGTGAAAGATTATTCAAGGATCCTGCAGCTTTACCTCGGTTCACAACAGCAGATCTAAGCCCCGTTTCTGCAAACTACAAACCATGTTTTCCAGAATTCCAAGGTGTATACGGAACTCAACCATTAAAATTCCCTTCATTAACCACAGGGGTTCAGGCAATTTTCTATGATTCTATAAAAAGTTATTGAAGTTTGACTGTCATCCGGTATACATGTGAGCAATTCCTGCAGTGTGCAACAAAATGTTGTGGGTTGATTAATGATAATAGAAACAGTTATGAAGTGTCTCACAGACTTCAATGATCCCTTAATACCGTTGGTTAACTAAAATCTATCAATTGCAGGTTAAAATGAGGAATTCATATTGCATCTTTGAAAGAGCTATCCAATCAGTCCCACTCCGCTGCTCTTCTCCCATAGCCCTGCTGACACTCCTGCCAGTGGAAACGGTTTCCCCCTTAATTTTGATCACCTCTATTAAATCTCCCCTGACCAGTGAATAATGGAGCTCAACGCGGGCAAGTGTCAGATCATCCACTTGGGGCCTAGCAAAGATCAGTCAGTGTGTTGTCTGAAAACATCATGTGAGAGAATTGGTTTTTTCTGTGAAATAGCCGGTCCCGATAAATTTTACAAATGTTGCCCCAGATCGCTGCTCTCTCAAGCAATGAACATTTTAAACCATTCTCCTGAAATGCAATGTGTAAAATGAGATATGGGTTAACAGTTCAGGAGATGCAAAGAGCAAAATAAATGTATGAAGTTTCGACTGTCCCTCAGTAACCATATTATTATGTCTTTCATTCCGCAAAATAAAGTTACCGGTTAATTAATGGTGATTAAAGCAGTTCTTATTTATTCACATTAGATGCATGTAATTAATTTAATAAAATTACATCGCATTCATGAATAAGAAACGGTGATATCAAAATTTCTTCCCTAACCGTGAATCGAACCCAGCCTGCAACACTGATAGGAATAAATTATTGAATCATTTAATGGTGCCTCGAAAAATATCAGACTACTAAATTAAAATCACTGCTTTAATGTGTTTCGGTGTTGAAGGGGATTGAAAAAAGCCCAGACTGCGCCCGCGGTGAGACAGAGTTCGAACTTACAAAGAAGTTGGTGCTGTGAAGTAACAGCTGGGCGAAAGCTGACACCGATTGAAGGACGAGAAACCGCTCAATATAAAGGATGAGCTCACAAACGTTAATTTCTGTATTCTGTGTAAAAGGACTCCCAAATTCTTGAATATACTCAATGACTGAGCATCCACTGCCCTCTGAGGTTGAGAATTGCAAAGATTCACAAGCCTCTGAGTGAAGAAATGTCTCCTCATCTGAGTCTCAAATGGCCGGCCCCTTATCCTGAGACTCTGCCTCCTAGTTCGAGACTCTCCAGCCAGGGGAAACAACCTCTCATCTTCTACCGTTTCATGCCCTCCAAGAAAATAGTACCTTTCAATGACAACACATCTCGTACTTCTGAACTCCAGAGATTATAGGCCCAATCTATTCAATCTCTCCTCATAGGACAATCCAATCATCATTGAAAACAATCAGGTTTGATTCCCAGTCAGGGATTTCAGTTCTGACAAAGACAATTGAAGTCTGTGAGAATCTTATTAATTGTATTAAAACGAACAAAAATGTGTGTTGCACACTGAAGGAAATTGTAACATGTTTGCTGGGTGACAGTCAAACTTAAATAACTTTCTTCATAGATTCATAGATTTATTGCCAAAGGCGACTGTTTTATCCGGCGTTTTCGTAGTGTAGTGGTTATCACGTTCGCCTAACATGCGAAAGGTCCCCGGTTCGAAAGCGGGTGGAAACATTTTGTAAATCATGTTCATTTAAATCGTAGAAAAATGGATCAATTCGCATTTGTTATGCAAGGTAACAAAGTCCTGTTACATTTGTGTTATTCTGTACAGTTGTACACACACACAGAACACTACGGTTTCGCTCGCTCACTTCCGTTTCCAGCCCTGACCGTGCAGACAGCCCCTCTCAAAGTTGCACATTCCGGCTGCTTTCAGTTGAATTGTGAAAGATTATTCAAGGATCCTGCAGCTTTACCTCGGTTCACAACAGCAGATCTAAGCCCTGTTTCTGCAAACTACAAACCATGTTTTCCAGAATTCCAAGGTGTATACGGAACTCAACCATTAAAATTCCCTTCATTAACCACAGGGGTTCAGGCAATTTTCTATGATTCTATAAAAAGTTATTGAAGTTTGACTGTCATCCGGTATACATGTTAGCAATTCCTGCAGTGTGCAACAAAATGTTGTGGGTTGATTAATGATAATAGAAACAGTTATGAAGTGTCTCACAGACTTCAATGATCCCTTAATACCGTTGGTTAACTAAAATCTATCAATTGCAGGTTAAAATGAGGAATTCATATTGCATCTTTGAAAGAGCTATCCAATCAGTCCCACTCCGCTGCTCTTCTCCCATAGCCCTGCTGACACTCGTGCCAGTGGAAACGGTTTCCCCCTTAATTTTGATCACCTCTATTAAATCTCCCCTGACCAGTGAATAATGGAGCTCAACGCGGGCAAGTGTCAGATCATCCACTTGGGGCCTAGCAAAGATCAGTCAGTGTGTGGTCTGAAAATATCATGTGAGAGAATCGGTTTTTTCTGTGAAATAGCCGGTCCCGTTAAATTTTACAAATGTTGCCCCAGATCGCTGCTCTCTCAAGCAATGAACATTTTAAACCATTCTCCTGAAATGCAATGTGTAAAATGAGATATGGGTTAACAGTTCAGGAGATGCAAAGAGCAAAATAAATGAATGAAGTTTCGACTGTCCCTCAGTAACCATATTATTATGTCTTTCATTCCGCAAAATAAAGTTACCGGTTAATTAATGGTGATTAAAGCAGTTCTTATTTATTCACATTAGATGCATGTAATTAATTTAATAAAATTACATCGCATTCATGAATAAGAAACGGTGATATCAAAATTTCTTCCCTAACCGTGAATCGAACCCAGCCTGCAACACTGATAGGAATAAATTATTGAATCATTTAATGGTGCCTCGAAAAATATCACACTACTAAATTAAAATCACTGCTTTAATGTGTTTCGGTGTTGAAGGGGATTGAAAAAAGCCCAGACTGCGCCCGCGGTGAGACAGAGTTCGAACTTACAAAGAAGTTGGTGCTGTGAAGTAACAGCTGGGCGAAAGCTGACACCGATTGAAGGACGAGAAACCGCTCAATATAAAGGATGAGCTCACAAACGTTAATTTCTGTATTCTGTGTAAAAGGAATCCCAAATTCTTGAATATACTCAATGACTGAGCATCCACTGCCCTCTGAGGTTGAGAATTGCAAAGATTCACAAGCCTCTGAGTGAAGAAATGTCTCCTCATCTGAGTCTCAAATGGCCGGCCCCTTATCCTGAGACTCTGCCTCCTAGTTCGAGACTCTCCAGCCAGGGGAAACAACCTCTCATCTTCTACCGTTTCATGCCCTCCAAGAAAATAGTACCTTTCAATGACAACACATCTCGTACTTCTGAACTCCAGAGATTATAGGCCCAATCTACTCAATCTCTCCTCATAGGACAATCCAATCATCATTGAAAACATTCAGGTTTGATTCCCAGTCAGGGATTTCAGTTCTGACAAAGACAATTGAAGTCTGTGAGAATCTTATTAATTGTATTAAAACGAACAAAAATGTGTGTTGCACACTGAAGGAAATTGTAACATGTTTGCTGGGTGACAGTCAAACTTAAATAACTTTCTTCATAGATTCATAGATTTATTGCCAAAGGCGACTGTTTTATCCGGCGTTTCTGTAGTGTAGTGTTTATCACGTTCGCCTGACACGCGAAAGGTCACCGGTTCGAAACCGGGCGGAAACATTTTGTAAATCATGTTCATTTAAATCGTAGAAAAATGGATCAATTCGCATTTGTTATGCAATGTAACAAAGTCCTGTTACATTTGTGTTATTCTGTACAGTTGTACACACACACAGAACACTACGGTTTCGCTCGCTCACTTCCGTTTCCAGCCCTGACCGTGCAGACAGCCCCTCTCAAAGTTCCACATTCCGGCTGCTTTCAGTTGAATTGTGAAAGATTATTCAAGGATCCTGCAGCTTTACCTCGGTTCACAACAGCAGATCTAAGCCCCGTTTCTGCAAACTACAACCCATGTTTTCCACAATTCCAAGGTGTATACGGAACTCAACCATTAAAATTCCCTTCATTAACCACAGGGGTTCAGGCAATTTTCTATGATTCTATAAAAAGTTATTGAAGTTTGACTGTCATCCGGTATACGTGTTAGCAATTCCTGCAGTGTGCAACAAAATGTTGTGGGTTGATTAATGATAATAGAAACAGTTATGAAGTGTCTCACAGACTTCAATGATCCCTTAATACCGTTGGTTAACTAAAATCTATCAATTGCAGGTTAAAATGAGGAATTCATATTGCATCTTTGAAAGAGCTATCCAATCAGTCCCACTCCGCTGCTCTTCTCCCATAGCCCTGCTGACACTCCTGCCAGTGGAAACGGTTTCCCCCTTAATTTTGATCACCTCTATTAAATCTCCCCTGACCAGTGAATAATGGAGCTCAACGCGGGCAAGTGTCAGATCATCCACTTGGGGCCTAGCAAAGATCAGTCAGTGTGTTGTCTGAAAACATCATGTGAGAGAATCGGTTTTTTCTGTGAAATAGCCGGTCCCGTTAAATTTTACAAATGTTGCCCCAGATCGCTGCTCTCTCAAGCAATGAAGATTTTAAACCATTCTCCTGAAATGCAATGTGTAAAATGAGATATGGGTTAACAGTTCAGGAGATGCAAAGAGCAAAATAAATGTATGAAGTTTCGACTGTCCCTCAGTAACCATATTATTATGTCTTTCATTCCGCAAAATAAAGTTACCGGTTAATTAATGGTGATTAAAGCAGTTCTTATTTATTCACATTAGATGCATGTAATTAATTTAATAAAATTACATCGCATTCATGAATAAGAAACGGTGATATCAAAATTTCTTCCCTAACCGTGAATCGAACCCAGCCTGCAACACTGATAGGAATAAATTATTGAATCATTTAATGGTGCCTCGAAAAATATCACACTACTAAATTAAAATCACTGCTTTAATGTGTTTCGGTGTTGAAGGGGATTGAAAAAAGCCCAGACTGCGCCCGCGGTGAGACAGAGTTCGAACTTACAAAGAAGTTGGTGCTGTGAAGTAACAGCTGGGCGAAAGCTGACACCGATTGAAGGACGAGAAACCGCTCAATATAAAGGATGAGCTCACAAACGTTAATTTCTGTATTCTGTGTAAAAGGACTCCCAAATTCTTGAATATACTCAATGACTGAGCATCCACTGCCCTCTGAGGTTGAGAATTGCAAAGATTCACAAGCCTCTGAGTGAAGAAATGTCTCCTCTTCTGAGTCTCAAATGGCCGGCCCCTTATCCTGAGACTCTGCCTCCTAGTTCGAGACTCTCCAGCCAGGGGAAATAACCTCTCATCTTCTACCGTTTCATGCCTCCAAGAAAATTGTACCTTTCAATGACAACACATCTCGTACTTCTGAACTCCAGAGATTATAGGCCCAATCTACTCAATCTCTCCTCATAGGACAATCCAATAATCATTGAAAACAATCAGGTTTGATTCCCAGTCAGGGATTTCAGTTCTGACAAAGACAATTGAAGTCTGTGAGAATCTTATTAATTGTATTAAAACGAACAAAAATGTGTTTTGCACACTGAAGGAAATTGTAAAATGTTTGCTGGGTGACAGTCAAACATAAATAACTTTCTTCATAGATTCATAGATTTATTGCCAAAGGCGACTGTTTTATCCAGCGTTTCCGTAGTGTAGTGGTTATCACGTTCGCCTAACACGCAAAAGGTCCCTGGTTCAAAACCGGGCGGAAACACTTTGTAAATCATGTTCATTTAAATCGTAGAAAAATGGATCAATTCGCATTTGTTATGCAATGTTACAAAGTCCTGTTACATTTGTGTTATTCTGTACAGTTGTGCACACACACAGAACACTACGGTTTCGCTCGCTCACTTCCGTTTCCAGCCCTGACCGTGCAGACAGCCCCTCTCAAAGTTGCACATTCCGGCTGCTTTCAGTTGAATTGTGAAAGATTATTCAAGGATCCTGCAGCTTTACCTCGGTTCACAACAGCAGATCTAAGCCCCGTTTCTGCAAACTACAAACCATGTTTTCCAGAATTCCAAGGTGTATACGGAACTCAACCATTAAAATTCCCTTCATTAACCACAGGGGTTCAGGCAATTTTCTATGATTCTATAAAAAGTTATTGAAGTTTGACTGTCATCCGGTATACATGTTAGCAATTCCTGCAGTGTGCAACAAAATGTTGTGGGTTGATTAATGATAATAGAAACAGTTATGAAGTGTCTCACAGACTTCAATGATCCCTTAATACCGTTGGTTAACTAAAATCTATCAAATGCAGGTTAAAATGAGGAATTCATATTGCATCATTGAAAGAGCTATCCAATCAGTCCCACTCCGCTGCTCTTCCCCCATAGCCCTGCTGACACTCCTGCCAGTGGAAACGGTTTCCCACTTAATTTTGATCACCTCTATTAAATCTCCCCTGACCAGTGAATAATGGAGCTCAACGCGGGCAAGTGTCAGATCATCCACTTGGGGCCTAGCAAAGATCAGTCAGTGTGTGGTCTGAAAACATCATGTGAGAGAATCGGTTTTTTCTGTGAAATAGCCGGTCCCGTTAAATTTTACAAATGTTGCCCCAGATCGCTGCTCTCTCAAGCAATGAACATTTTAAACCATTCTCCTGAAATGCAATGTGTAAAATGAGATATGGGTTAACAGTTCAGGAGATGCAAAGAGCAAAATAAATGAATGAAGTTTCGACTGTCCCTCAGTAACCATATTATTATGTCTTTCATTCCGCAAAATAAAGTTACCGGTTAATTAATGGTGATTAAAGCAGTTCTTATTTATTCTCATTAGATGCATGTAATTAATTTAATAAAATTACATCGCATTCATGAATAAGAAACGGTGATATCAAAATTTCTTCCCTAACCGTGAATCGAACCCAGCCTACAACACTGATAGGAATAAATTATTGAATCATTTAATGGTGCCTCGAAAAATATCACACTACTAAATTAAAATCACTGCTTTAATGTGTTTCGGTGTTGAAGGGGATTGAAAAAAGCCCAGACTGCGCCCGCGGTGAGACAGAGTTCGAACTTACAAAGAAGTTGGTGCTGTGAAGTAACAGCTGGGCGAAAGCTGACACCGATTGAAGGACGAGAAACCGCTCAATATAAAGGATGAGCTCACAAACGTTAATTTCTGTATTCTGTGTAAAAGGACTCCCAAATTCTTGAATATACTCAATGACTGAGCATCCACTGCCCTCTGAGGTTGAGAATTGCAAAGATTCACAAGCCTCTCAGTGAAGAAATGTCTCCTCATCTGAGTCTCAAATGGCCGGCCCCTTATCCTGAGACTCTGCCTCCTAGTTCGAGACTCTCCAGCCAGGGGAAACAACCTCTCATCTTCTACCGTTTCATGCCCTCCAAGAAAATAGTACCTTTCAATGACAACACATCTCGTACTTCTGAACTCCAGAGATTATAGGCCCAATCTACTCAATCTCTCCTCATAGGACAATCTAATCATCATTGAAAACAATCAGGTTTGATTCCCAGTCAGGGATTTCAGTTCTGACAAAGACAATTGAAGTCTGTGAGAATCTTATTAATTGTATTAAAACGAACAAAAATGTGTGTTGCACACTGAAGGAAATTGTAACATGTTTGCTGGGTGAGAGTCAAACTTAAATAACTTGATTCATAGATTTATTGCCAAAGGCGACTGTTTTATCCAGCGTTTCCGTAGTGTAGTGGTTATCACGTTCGCCTAACACGCGAAAGGTCCCCGGTTCGAAACCGGGCGGAAACATTTTGTAAATCATGTTCATTTAAATCGTAGAAAAATGGATCAATTCGCATTTGTTATGCAATGTAACAAAGTCCTGTTACATTTGTGTTATTCTGTACAGTTGTACACACACACAGAACACTACGGTTTCGCTCGCTCACTTCCGTTTCCAGCCCTGACCGTGCAGACAGCCCCTCTCAAAGTTCCACATTCCGGCTGCTTTCAGTTGAATTGTGAAAGATTATTCAAGGATCCTGCAGCTTTACCTCGGTTCACAACAGCAGATCTAAGCCCCGTTTCTGCAAACTACAAACCATGTTTTCCAGAATTCCAAGGTGTATACGGAACTTAACCATTAAAATTCCCTTCATTAACCACAGGGGTTCAGGCAACTTTCTATGATTCTATAAAAAGTTATTGAAGTTTGACTGTCATCCGGTATACGTGTTAGCAATTCCTGCAGTGTGCAACAAAATGTTGTGGGTTGATTAATGATAATAGAAACAGTTATGAAGTGTCTCACAGACTTCAATGATCCCTTAATACCGTTGGTTAACTAAAATCTATCAATTGCAGGTTAAAATGAGGAATTCATTTTGCGACTTTGAAAGAGCTATCCAATCAGTCCCACTCCGCTGCTCTTCCCCCATAGCCCTGCTGACACTCCTGCCAGTGGAAACGGTTTCCCCCTTAATTTTGATCACCTCTATTAAATCTCCCCTGACCAGTGAATAATGGAGCTCAACGCGGGCAAGTGTCAGATCATCCACTTGGGGCCTAGCAAAGATCAGTCAGTGTGTTGTCTGAAAACATCATGTGAGAGAATCGGTTTTTTCTGTGAAATAGCCGGTCCCGTTAAATTTTACAAATGTTGCCCCAGATCGCTGCTCTCTCAAGCAATGAACATTTTAAACCATTCTCCTGAAATGCAATGTGTAAAATGAGATATGGGTTAACAGTTCAGGAGATGCAAAGAGCAAAATAAATGAATGAAGTTTCGACTGTCCATCAGTAACCATATTATTATGTCTTTCATTCCGCAAAATAAAGTTACCGGTTAATTAATGGTGATTAAAGCAGTTCTTATTTATTCACATTAGATGCATGTAATTAATTTAATAAAATTACATCGCATTCATGAATAAGAAACGGTGATATCAAAATTTCTTCCCTAACCGTGAATCGAACCCAGCCTGCAACACTGATAGGAATAAATTATTGAATCATTTAATGGTGCCTCGAAAAATATCACACTACTAAATTAAAATCACTGCTTTAATGTGTTTCGGTGTTGAAGGGGATTGAAAAAAGCCCAGACTGCGCCCGCGGTGAGACAGAGTTCGAACTTACAAAGAAGTTGGTGCTGTGAAGTAACAGCTGGGCGAAAGCTGACACCGATTGAAGGACGAGAAACCGCTCAATATAAAGGATGAGCTCACAAACGTTAATTTCTGTATTCTGTGTAAAAGGACTCCCAAATTCTTGAATATACTCAATGACTGAGCATCCACTGCCCTCTGAGGTTGAGAATTGCAAAGATTCACAAGCCTCTGAGTGAAGAAATATCTCCTCATCTGAGTCTCAAATAGCCGGCCCCTTATCCTGAGACTCTGCCTCCTAGTTCGAGACTCTCCAGCCAGGGGAAACAACCTCTCATCTTCTACCGTTTCATGCCCTCCAAGAAAATTGTACCTTTCAATGACAACACATCTCGTACTTCTGAACTCCAGAGATTATAGGCCCAATCTACTCAATCTCTCCTCATAGGACAATCCAATCATCATTGAAAACAATCAGGTTTGATTCCCAGTCAGGGATTTCAGTTCTGACAAAGACAATTGAAGTCTGTGAGAATCTTATTAATTGTATTAAAACGAACAAAAATGTGTGTTGCACACTGAAGGAAATTGTAACATGTTTGCTGGGTGACAGTCAAACTTAAATAACTTTCTTCATAGATTCATAGATTTATAGCCAAAGGCGACTGTTTTATCCGGCGCTTCCGTAGTGTAGTGGTTATCACGTTCGCCTAACACGCGGCAGGTCCCCGGTTCGAAAGCGGGCCGCAACATTTTGTAAATCATGTTCATTTATGTCGGAGAGAAATGGATCAATTCGCATTTGTTATGCAATGTAACAAAGTCCTGTTACATTTGTGTTATTCTGTACAGTTCTGCACACACACAGAACACTACGGTGTCGCTCGCTCACTTCCGTTTCCGGACCTGACCGTGCAGACAGCCCCTCTCAAAGCTGCACATTCCGGCTGCTTTCAGTTGAATTGTGAAAGATTATTCAAGGATCCTGCAGCTTTACCTCGGTTCACAACAGCAGATCTAAGCCGCGTTTCTGCAAACTACAAACCATGTTTTCCAGAATTCCAAGGTGTATACGGAACTCAACCATTAAACTTCCCTTCATTAACCTCAGGGGTTCAGGTAATTTTCTATGATTCTATAACAAGTTATTAAAGTTTGACTGTCATCCGTTATACATGTTAGCAATTCCTGCAGTGTTCAACAAAATGTTGTGGGTGGATTATTGATAATAGAAACAATTATGAAGTGTCTCACAGACTTCAATGATCCCTTAATTACGTTGGTTAACTAAAATCCATCAATCGCAGATTACAATGAGCAATTCATGATGCATCTTTGAACGAGCTATCCAATCAGTCCCACTCCGCAGGTCGTCCCCCATAGCCCTGCTGACACTCCTGCCAGTGGAAACTTTTTCCCCCATAATTTTGATCACCTCTATTAAATCTCCCCTGACCAGTGATTAATGGAGTTCAACGCGTTCAAGTGTCAGATCATCCACTTGGGGCCCAGCAAAGATTGGTCAGTGTGTGGTCTGAAAACATCATGTGAGAGAATAGGTTTTTTCTGTGAAATAGCCGGTCCCGATAAATTTTACAAATCTTGCCCCAGATCGCTGATCTCTCAAGCAATGAAGATGTTAAACTATTCTCCTAAAATGCAATGTGTAAAATGAGATATGGGTTAACGGTTCAGGAGAAGCAAAGAGCAAAATGAATGAATGAAGTTTCGACTGTCCCTCAGTAACGATATTATCATGTCTTTCATTCTGCAAAATAAAGTTACCGGTTAATTAATGGTGATTATAGCAGTTCTTATTGATTCACATTAGATGTATGTAATTAATTTAATAAAATTACATTGCATTCATGAATAAGAAACGGTGATATCAAAATTTCTTCTCTAACCGGGAATCGAACCCAGCTCGCAACACTGATAGGAATACGTTATTGAATCATTTAATGGTGCCTCGAAAAATGTCACGCCGCGAAATTAAAATCACTGCTTTAATGTGTTTCGGTGTTGAAGGGGATTGAAAAAAGCCCAGACTGCGCCTGCGGTGAGACAGAGTTCGAACTTACAAAGAAGTTAGTGCTGCGAAGTAACCGCTGAGCGAAAGCTGACACCGATTAAAGGACGAGAAACCGCTCAATATAAAGGATGAGCTCACAAACGTTAATTTCTGTATTCTGTGTAAAAGGACTCCCAAATTCTTGAATATACTCAATGACTGAGCATCCACTGCCCTCTGAGGTTGAGAATTGCAAAGATTCACAAGCCTCTGAGTGAGGAAATGTCTCCTCATCTGAGTCTCAAATGGCCGGCCCCTTATCCTGAGACTCTGCCTCCTAGTTCGAGACTCTCCAGCCAGGGGAAACAACCTCTCATCTTCTACCGTTTCATGCCCTCCAAGAAAATTGTACCTTTCAATGACAACACATCTCGTACTTCTGAACTCCAGAGATTATAGGCCCAATCTACTCAATCTCTCCTCATAGGACAATCCAATCATCATTGAAAACAATCAGGTTTGATTCCCAGTCAGGGATTTCAGTTCTGACAAAGACAATTGAAGCCTGTGAAAATCTTATTAATTGTATTAAAACGAACAAAAATGTGTGTTGCACACTGAAGGAAATTGTAACATGTTTGCTGGGTGACAGTCAAACTTAAATAACTTTCTTCATAGATTCATAGATGTATTGCCAAAGGCGACTGTTTTATTCGGCGTTTCCGTAGTGTAGTGGTTATCACGTTCGCCTAACACGCGAAAGGTCCCCGGTTCGAAACCGGGCGGAAACATTTTGTAAATCATGTTCATTCAAATCGTAGAAAAATGGATCAATTCGCATTTGTTATGCAATGTAACAAAGTCCTGTTACATTTGTGTTATTCTGTACAGTTGTACACACACACAGAACACTACGGTTTCGCTCGCTCACTTCCGTTTCCAGCCCTGACCGTGCAGACAGCCCCTCTCAAAGTTGCACATTCCGGCTGCTTTCAGTTGAATTGTGAAAGATTATTCAAGGATCCTGCAGCTTTTCCTCGGTTCACAACAGCAGATCTAAGCCCCGTTTCTGCAAACTACAAACCATGTTTTCCAGAATTCCAAGGTGTATACGGAACTCAACCATTAAAATTCCCTTCATGAACCACAGGGGTTCAGGCAATTTTCTATGATTCTATAAAAAGTTATTGAAGTTTGACTGTCATCCGGTATACATGTTAGCAATTCCTGCAGTGTGCAACAAAATGTTGTGGGTTGATTAATGATAATAGAAACAGTTATGAAGTGTCTCACAGACTTCAATGATCCCTTAATACCGTTGGTTAACTAAAATCTATCAATTGCAGGTTAAAATGAGGAATTCATATTGCATCTTTGAAAGAGCTATCCAATCAGTCCCACTCCGCTGCTCTTCCCCCATAGCCCTGCTGACACTCCTGCCAGTGGAAACGGTTTCCCCCTTAATTTTGATCACCTCTATTAAATCTCCCCTGACCAGTGAATAATGGAGCTCAACGCGGGCAAGTGTCAGATCATCCACTTGGGGCCTAGCAAAGATCAGTCAGTGTGTGGTCTGAAAACATCATGTGAGAGAATCGGTTTTTTCTGTGAAATAGCCGGTCCCGTTAAATTTTACAAATGTTGCCCCAGATCGCTGCTCTCTCAAGCAATGAACATTTTAAACCATTCTCCTGAAATGCAATGTGTAAAATGAGATATGGGTTAACAGTTCAGGAGATGCAAAGAGCAAAATAAATGAATGAAGTTTCGACTGTCCCTCAGTAACCATATTATTATGTCTTTCATTCCGCAAAATAAAGTTACCGGTTAATTAATGGTGATTAAAGCAGTTCTTATTTATTCACATTAGATGCATGTAATTAATTTAATAAAATTACATCGCATTCATGAATAAGAAACGGTGATATCAAAATTTCTTCCCTAACCGTGAATCGAACCCAGCCTGCAACACTGATAGGAATAAATTATTGAATCATTTAATGGTGCCTCGAAAAATATCACACTACTAAATTAAAATCACTGCTTTAATGTGTTTCGGTGTTGAAGGGGATTGAAAAAAGCCCAGACTGCGCCCGCGGTGAGACAGAGTTCGAACTTACAAAGAAGTTGGTGCTGTGAAGTAACAGCTGGGCGAAAGCTGACACCGATTGAAGGACGAGAAACCGCTCAATATAAAGGATGAGCTCACAAACGTTAATTTCTGTATTCTGTGTAAAAGGACTCCCAAATTCTTGAATATACTCAATGACTGAGCATCCACTGCCCTCTGAGGTTGAGAATTGCAAAGATTCACAAGCCTCTGAGTGAAGAAATGTCTCCTCATCTGAGTCTCAAATGGCCGGCCCCTTATCCTGAGACTCTGCCTCCTAGTTCGAGACTCTCCAGCCAGGGGAAACAACCTCTCATCTTCTACCGTTTCATGCCCTCCAAGAAATTTGTACCTTTCAATGACAACACATCTCGTACTTCTGAACTCCAGAGATTATAGGCCCAATCTACTCAATCTCTCCTCATAGGACAATCCAATCATCATTGAAAACAATCAGGTTTGATTCCCAGTCAGGGATTTCAGTTCTGACAAACACAATTGAAGTCTGTGAGAATCTTATTAATTGTATTAAAACGAACAAAAATGTGTGTTGCACACTGAAGGAAATTGTAACATGTTTGCTGGGTGACAGTCAAACTTAAATAACTTCCTTCATAGATTCATAGATTTATAGCCAAAGGCGACTGTTTTATCCAGCGCTTCCGTAGTGTAGTGGTTATCACGTTCGCCTAATACGCGGCAGGTCCCCGGTTCGAAACAGGGCCGCAACATTTTGTAAATCATGTTCATTTATGTCGGAGAGAAATGGATCAATTCGCATTTGTTATGCAATGTAACAAAGTCCTGTTACATTTGTGTTATTCTGTACAGTTCTGCACACACACAGAACACTACGGTGTCGCTCGCTCACTTCCTTTTCCGGACCTGACCGTGCAGACAGCCCCTCTCAAAGCTGCACATTCCGGCTGCTTTCAGTTGAATTGTGAAAGATTATTCAAGGATCCTGCAGCTTTACCTCGGTTCACAACAGCAGATCTAAGCCGCGTTTCTGCAAACTACAAACCATGTTTTCCAGAATTCCAAGGTGTATACGGAACTCAAACATTAAACTTCCCTTCATTAACCACAGGGGTTCAGGCAATTTTCTCTGATTATATAAAACGTTATTAAAGTTTGACTGTCATCCGTTATACATGTTAGCAATTCCTGCAGTGTGCAACAAAATGTTGTGGGTGGATTATTGATAATAGAAACAATTATGAAGTGTCTCACAGACTTCAATGATCCCTTAATAACGTTGGTTAACTAAAATCCATCAATCGCAGATTAAAATGAGTATTTCATGATGCATCTTTGAACGAGCTATCCAATCAGTCCCACTCCACAGGTCGTCCCCCATAGCCCTGCTGACACTCCTGCCAGTGGAACCTTTTTCCCCCATAATTTTGATCACCTCTATTAAATCTCCCCTGACCAGTGATTAATGGAGTTCAACGCGTTCAAGTGTCAGATCATCCACTTGGGGCCCAGCAAAGATTGGTCAGTGTGTGGTCTGAAAACATCATGTGAGAGAATAGGTTTTTTCTGTGAAATAGCCGGTCCCGATAAATTTTACAAATCTTGCCCCAGATCGCTGATCTCTCAAGCAATGAAGATGTTAAACTATTCTCCTAAAATGCAATGTGTGAAATGAGATATGGGTTAACGGTTCAGGAGAAGCAAAGAGCAAAATGAATGAATGAAGTTTCGACTGTCCCTCAGTAACGATATTATCATGTCTTTCATTCTGCAAAATAAAGTTACCGGTTAATTAATGGTGATTATAGCAGTTCTTATTGATTCACATTAGATGTATGTAATTAATTTAATAAAATTACATTGCATTCATGAATAAGAAATGGTGATATCAAAATTTCTTCTCTAACCGGGAATCGAACCCAGCTCGCAACACTGATAGGAATACGTTATTGAATCATTTAATGGTGCCTCGAAAAATGTCACGCCGCTAAATTAAAATCACTGCTTTAATGTGTTTCGGTGTTGAAGGGGATTGAAAAAAGCCCAGACTGCGCCTGCGGTGAGACAGAGTTCGAACTTACAAAGAAGTTAGTGCTGCGAAGTAACCGCTGAGCGAAAGCTGACACCGATTAAAGGACGAGAAACCGCTCAATATAAAGGATGAGCTCACAAACGTTAATTTCTGTATTCTGTGTAAAAGGACTCCCAAATCCTTGAATATACTCAATGACTGAGCATCCACTGCCCTCGGTGGTTGAGAATTGCAAAGATTCACAAGCCTCTGAGTGAAGAAATGTCTCCTCATCTGACTCTCAAATGGCCGGCCCCTTATCCTGAGACTCTGCCTCCTAGTTCGAGACTCTCCAGCCAGGGGAAACAACCTCTCCTCTTCTACCGTTTCATGCCCTCCAAGAAAATTGTACCTTTCAATGACAACACATCTCGTACTTCTGAACTCCAGAGATTATAGGCACAATCTACTCAATCTCTCCTCATAGGACAATCCAATCATCATTGAAAACAATCAGGTTTGATTCCCAGTCAGGGATTTCAGTTCTGACAAAGACAATTGAAGTCTGTGAGAATCTTATTAATTGTATTAAAACGAACAAAAATGTGTGTTGCACACTGAAGGAAATTGTAACTTGTTTGCTGGGTGACAGTCAAACTTAAATAACTTTCTTCATAGATTCATAGATTTATTCCCACAGGCGACTGCTTTATCCGGCGTTTCCGTAGTGTAGTGGTTATCACGTTCGCCTAACACGCGAAAGGTCCCCGGTTCGAAACCGGGCGGAAAAATTTTATAAATCATGTTCATTTAAATCGTAGAAAAATGGATCAATTCGCATTTGTTATGCAATGTAACAAAGTCCTATTACATTTGTGTTATTCTGTACAGTTGTACACACACACAGAACACTACGGTTTCGCTCGCTCACTTCCGTTTCCAGCCCTGACCGTGCAGACAGCCCCTCTCAAAGTTGCACATTCCGGCTGCTTTCAGTTGAATTGTGAAAGATTATTCAAGGATCCTGCAGCTTTACCTCGGTTCACAACAGCAGATCTAAGCCCCGTTTCTGCAAACTACAAACCATGTTTTCCAGAATTCCAAGGTGTATACGGAACTCAACCATTAAAATTCCCTTCATTAACCACAGGGGTTCAGGCAATTTTCTATGATTCTATAAAAAGTTATTGAAGTTTGACTGTCATCCGGTATACATGTTAGCAATTCCTGCAGTGTGCAACAAAATGTTGTGGGTTGATTAATGATAATAGAAACAGTTATGAAGTGTCTCACAGACTTCAATGATCCCTTAATACCGTTGGTTAACTAAAATCTATCAATTGCAGGTTAAAATGAGGAATTCATATTGCATCTTTGAAAGAGCTATCCAATCAGTCCCACTCCGCTGCTCTTCCCCCATAGCCCTGCTGACACTCCTGCCAGTGGAAACGGTTTCCCCCTTAATTTTGATCACCTCTATTAAATCTCCCCTGACCAGTGAATAATGGAGCTCAACGCGGGCAAGTGTCAGATCATCCACTTGGGGCCTAGAAAAGATCAGTCAGTGTGTGGTCTGAAAACATCATGTGAGAGAATCGGTTTGTTCTGTGAAATAGCTGGTCCCGTTAAATTTTACAAATGTTGCCCCAGATCGCTGCTCTCTCAAGCAATGAACATTTTAAACCATTCTCCTGAAATGCAATGTGTAAAATGAGATATGGGTTAACAGTTCAGGAGACGCAAAGAGCAAAATAAATGAATGAAGTTTCGACTGTCCCTCAGTAACCATATTATTACGTCTTTCATTCCGCAAAATAAAGTTACCGGTTAATTAATGGTGATTAAAGCAGTTCTTATTTATTCACATTAGATGCATGTAATTAATTTAATAAAATTACATCGCATTCATGAATAAGAAACGGTGATATCAAAATTTCTTCCCTAACCGTGAATCGAACCCAGCCTGCAAAACTGATAGGAATAAATTATTGAATCATTTAATGGTGCCTCGAAAAATATCACACTACGAAATTAAAATCACTGCTATAATGTGTTTCGGTGTTGAAGGGGATTGAAAAAAGCCCAGACTGCGCCCGCGGTGAGACAGAGTTCGAACTTACAAAGAAGTTGGTGCTGCGAAGTAACCGCCAAGCGAAAGCTGACAACGATTAAAGAAGGAGACAGCGCTCAATATAAAGGAAGAGCTCACAAACGTTAACGTTCTGTATTCTATGTAAAAGGACTCTCAAATCCTTGAATATACTCAATGACTGAGCATCCACTGCCCTCTGAGGTTGAGAATTGCAAAGATCACAAGCCTCTGAGTGAAGAAATGTCTCCTCATCTGAGTCTCAAATAGACGGCCCCTAATCCTCAGACTCTGCCCCCCAGTTCTAGACTCTCCAGCCAGGGGAAACAACCTCTCAGCTTCTATCCTTTCAAGCCCTCCAAGAAAATTATACCTTTCAATGAGAACTCCTCTCGTTCTTCTGAACTCCAGAGATTATAGGCCCAATCTGTTCAATCTCTCCTCATAGGACAATCCAATCATCATTGAAAACAATCAGGTTTGATTCCCAGTCAGGGATTTCAGTTCTGACAAAGACCATTGAAGTCTGTGAGAATCTTAATAATTGTATAAAAACCAACAAAAATGTGTGTTGCACACTGAAGGAAATTGTAACATGTTTGCTGGGTGACAGTCAAACTTTAATAACTTTCGTCAGAGATTCATAGATTTATAACAAAAGGCGACTGATTTCTCCGGCGTTTACGTAGTGTAGTGGTTATCACGTTCGCCTAACACGCGAAAAGTCCCCGGTTCGAAGCCGGGAGGAAACATTTTGTAAATCATGTTCATTTAAATCGTAGAAAAATGGATCAATTCCCATTTCTTATGCAAAGTAACAAAGTCCTGTTACAGTTGTGTTATTCTGTACAGTTCTGCACACACACAGAACACTACGGTGTCGCTCGCTCACTTCCGTTTCCAGCCCTGACCGTGCAGACAGCCCCTCTCAAAGCTACACAATCCGGCTGCTTTCAGTTGAATTGTGAAAGATTATTCAAGGATCCTGCAGCTTTACTTCGGTTCACAACAGCAGATCGAAGCCGCGTTGCTGCAAACAACAAACCATGTTTTCCAGAATTCCAAGGTGTATACGGAACTCAACCATTAAAATTCCCTTCATTAACCTCAGGGGTTCAGGTAATTTTCCATGATTCTATAACAAGTTATTGAAGTTTGACTGTCATCCGGTATACATGTTAGCAATTCCTGCAGTGTGCAACAAAATGTTGTGGGTTGATTAATGATAATAGAAACAATAATGAAGTGTCTCACAGACTTCAATGATTCCTTAATACCGTTGGTTGACTAAAAGCTATCACTCGCAGGTTAAAATGAGCAATTCATGATGCATCTTTGAAAGAGCTATCCAATCAGCCCCACTCCGCTGCTCTTCCCCCATAGCCCTGCTGACACTCCTGCCAGTGGAAACTGTTTCCCCCATAATTTTGATCACCTCTATTAAATCTCCCCTGACCAGTGATTAATGGAGTTCAACGCGGGCAAGTATCAGATCATCCACTTGGGGCCGAGCAAAGATCGGTCAGTGTGTGGTCTGAAAACATCATGTGAGAGAATAGGTTTTTTCTGTGAAGTAGCCGGTCCTGTTAAATTTTACAAATGTTGCCCCAGATCGCTGCTCTCTCAAGCAATGAACATTTTAAACCATTCTCCTAAAATGCAATGTGTAAAATGAGATATGAGTTATCAGTTCAGGAGATGCAAAGAGCAAAATAAATGAATGAAGTTTCGACTGTCCCTCAGTAACCATATTATCATGTCTTTCATTCTGCAAAATAAAGTTACCGGTTAATTAATGGTGATTAAAGCAGTTCTTATTTATTCACATTAGATGCATGTAATTAATTTAATAAAATTACATCGCATTCATGAATAGGAAACGGTGATATCAAAATTTCTTCCCTAACCGGGAATCGAACCCAGCTCGCGATACTGATAGGAATACGTTATTGAATCATTTGATGGTGCCTCAAAAAATATCACACTGCTAAATTAAAATCACTGCTTTAATGTGTTTCGGTGTTGAAGGGGATTGAAAAAAGCCCAGACTGCGCCCGCGATGAGACAGAGTTCGAACTTACAAAGAAGTTGGTGCTGTGAAGTAATAGCTGGGCGAAAGCTGACACCGATTGAAGGACGAGAAACCGCTCAATGTAAAGGATGAGCTCACAAACGTTAATTTCTGTGTTCTGTGTAAAAGGACTCCCATATTCTTGAATATACTCAATGACTGAGCATCCACTGCCCTCTGAGGTTGAGAATTGCAAAGATTCACAAGCCTCTGAGTGAAGAAATGTCTCCTCATCTGAGTCTCAAATGGCCGGCCCCTTATCCTGAGACTCTGCCTTCTAGTTCGAGACTCCCCAGCCAGGGGAAACAACCTCTCATCTTCTAACCGTTTCAAGCCCTCCAAGAAAATTGTACCTTTCAATGACAACACATCTCGTACTTCTGAACTCCAGAGATTATATGCCCAATCCACTCAATCTCTCCTCATAGGACAATCCTATCATCATTGAAAACAATCAGGTTTGATTCCCAGTCAGGGATTTGAGTTCTGACAAAGACAATTGAAGTCTGTGAGAATCTTAATAATTGTATTAAAACCAACAAAAATGTGTGTTGCACACTGAAGGAAATTGTAACATGTTTGCTGGGTGGCAGTCAAACTTTAAAAACTTTCTTAATAGATTCATAGATTTATAGCAAAAGGCGACTGCTTGATCTAGCGTTTTCGTAGTGTAGTGGTTATCACGTTCGCCTAACACGCGAAATGGTCCCCGGTTCGAAACCGGGCGGAAACATTTTGTAAATCATGTTCATTTAAATCGTAGAAAAATGGATCAATTCGCATTTGTTATGCAATGTTGCAAAGTCCTGTTACATTTGTGTTATTCTGTACAGTTGTGCACACACACAGAACACTACGGTTTCGCTCGCTCACTTCCGTTTCCAGCCCTGACCGTGCAGACAGCCCCTCTCAAAGTTGCACATTCCGGCTGCTTTCAGTTGAATTGTGAAAGATTATTCAAGGATCCTGCAGCTTTACCTCGGTTCACAACAGCAGATCTAAGCCCCGTTTCTGCAAACTACAAACCATGTTTTCCAGAATTCCAAGGTGTATAGGGAACTCAACCATTAAAATTCCATTCATTAACCACAGGGGTTCAGGCAATTTTCTATGATTCTATAAAAAGTTATTGAAGTTTGACTGTCATCCGGTATACATGTTAGCAATTCCTGCAGTGTGCAACAAAATGTTGTGGGTTGATTAATGATAATAGAAACAATTATGAAGTGTCTCACAGACTTCAATGATCCCTTAATACCGTTGGTTAACTACAATCTATCAACATACACTTAAAATTCGTTTAGGTAAATTTTGACAAGGTTTAAAATTTTAAGTTTTACATTTATATTTCAAAGCATTCAATTTGAATTTTAAATCATAGATTCATAGAATCATAGATTGATACGGCACAGAAGGAGCCCATGAAGCCCATTGAGTCTGTGCTGGCACTTTGAAAGAGCTCTTCAAATAATCCCACTCCCCTGATGTTTCACACAGAATCACACAGAAACCCCACAATGCAGATAGAGGCCATTTTGGCCCATCGAGCCTGCACCGACACATGTCCCACCCGATTCCCGTAACCCCTACACGAACACATATCCCACCCTATCCCCGTAACCCCACGTATTTAATCCCCCTAACACTAAGGGTCAATTTAACATAGCCAATCAACCTAACCTGCACACCTGCAAATTTCTCCTTTACAATGATTTATTCAATTCTCTTTTGAAAGTTACTATTGTGTCTGCTCCACCGCCCTTTCAGGCAGCGCATTCCCGATCACAACAACTGGCTGCGGTAAAAAAAACTCCTCATCTCCCCTCTGGTACCTTTTGCCGGTTTGGTTCAATCGATGTCCTCCAGTTACCGACCCTCCTGCCACTGGAAACAGATTCTCCTTATTTACTCTTATCAAAACATCTTGTAAATTTACAAACCTCGATTAAATTTCCTCTTAATCTTCTGCGGAAAAACAATTGCAGCTTCTCAGTCGATCAACATAACTGAAGTCAACTCATCCCTGGGGCCACTCGCTCTTTGTGCTTGTCTCTCTTTTTTGTCTCTCTCTGTCAATCTCTTTGTCCCTGCCTCTCTCTTTGTCCCTATCTCTCTCCTTGTCTCTGCCTCTCTCTTTGTCCCTGTCACTCTCTTTGTCTCTGCCTCCCTCTTTGTCCCTGTCTCTCTATCTGTCTGTCTGTCTCTTTCTCACTCTGTTCACAGTTAGCTTCTAGTTCTGATCAAACACTGCAAGTTTCAGTTCCACGTTAGTGTAGTGGTGAGTATCCCCGCCTGTCACGCGGGAGACCGGGATTCAATTCCACGATGGCAGGTTTTTTTTTAACAACCCCAATTTTTTAATTTCTTCCCAGTTCCTTGAAATGCTCCTTGGAAAAGTTGAACTGAAAAAGTTCAAGTGAAATAATTTTAAAAGATTTACCGACATAAGAAGAACTGTACAAAAACTTCCTGCACCTGTTCCTCGTTGGAATCGTGCTCCCCTCTATTTCCCTCTCACTGTTGTGTGGGGCAGAGAGGAGTCATAACGGCACAGAATGAGACCATTGAATGCTTAATTAAATTCATTTATTTTGAACATGTGACCATTTATTCTTACTTCCGTGGTGTGAAATGTTATTTATTTGGAGATTTCTATTATGCTTATGGGATTCCGTACATAAAGCATCATAGGAATCCCCTGCGTGATTGGTTGGCCTGGCCAATGGATGCTGCCGAACCATGAGCGCCAATGGTATCCGTGGGCCTTTATGCTTGCGTACGCCAGCAGGCCCAAGACCGCAAGAGTGCGAAGCTCCGGAGACACCAGTTAATTGGGATTTGTTTCTCGGTTCGGAGGCGAAAGCCGGCGCCAAACCTCCGATCACAATCTCAAGGCCCATCGTATTTTAGGAGGCTGGTTTAAAATGTTTATTACTTACGACATCAGGAATCTGGGGCAAATTTTGTTCAATATAACCGGGTCGGTTATTGCGCAGAATAAAAATCTTCCACTCGAACATATCCACCCGGGCTCGATTTGGGAACTGTTCATGTAGGAGGCGAACATGATCGTCGCTGCACTATGGAAACCGGTGCGTTAGTGTCCACGGAAAAGCGAATCAGCATCGAGCATAAAATCTGATGGCGATCATTTTCAGATGCAATGCAGTCAGCCATTACATAAATTGAATAATTTTACAGTGAAAAGATTTGGAAGTATTACTCGCATCTGTGCCTTTAGTTAAAGTTTGTGGCGTCTGACTCCCGCTCATGTCTCTGAATAAGAAAGGAGAGGCTTGACATTGACCAGACTGCACTGCGCCTGGTGTTTGTGAACTCATCCTTTTTATTGAACGGTTTCTCATTCATTGACCGGCGTCAGCATCAGCTCAGCGATTACTTCGCAGCACCAACTTAATTGTAAGCTCCAACCTCTCTCACCCCGGGCGTTGCATAGTGATTTTATCGTCATTTTCAATCCCCTTCTTCTGCACCGAAACAAATTGTTGCCGTGATTTTAAAACAATGCTGCGTGATTCATAGCGATCACCTTTAAATGATTCAGAAAACCAGTCCTTTCACCTCCGTAGCACGGGATCGATTCCTGGTAAGAAAAGTAACTTTTATAACACAGTTTTAAAATCAAAATCTGATGAAATTGACTACATTCAGCTGATGGGAAAATTTAGAATTGTTTTAATTACCATTAATTAACCGATAACTTTCTTTTGCAGAATGAATGAATTAATAGCTTTGCACCATTTAAAAAATATTCTGTTTGTCTATTCTCCCTACCACAGTGAATAACCTCACATTTCCCTACATTATACTCCGTCTGCCGCCTTATTGCTTATCACTGAATCTGTCTATATCCCATTGTAGGCTCTTTGTGTCCTCACAGCTTACTTTCCCACCTAGCTTTGTATCATCAGAAAACTTGGATACATTACTCTCTGTCCCTTCATCTAAGTCAGTAATATAGACTGTAAATAGCTGAAGCATGCGCACTTGATCCTTGCGGCACCCGACTAGTTACAGCCTGCCAATCTGAAAATGACCCGTTTATCCCTAATCTCTGTTTTCTGTCCGTTAACCAATGCTCTATTCTTGCTAATACATTACCTCCAGTCCCATGAGCCCTTATCTTGTGTAACAACCTGTTACGTGGTGCCTTATCGAATGCCTTTTGGAAATCCAAATATGCTGCCTCCACTGGTTCCCCTTATAGTTCCAATTAATGCCTGAAGCAGAACATCCCGTTGTGCCAATGGAGCCTGTTTGTCGGACAAGGCTACATGCAAGGAAGGAGTGTGGTAAGGAGAGAAGTGAAGTGATACTTTGGTAACAAGGTCGGGTAATATAAATAAAAGTGCTGGAAACACTCAGCAGGTCAGGCAGCATCTGTGGAGAGAGAAGCAGAGTTAACGTTTCAGGTCGAAAACCTTCCATCAGAAGGTGGCCAGTTGTGTTAGGTTACACTATTAAACGTGCAAATTGTCACATAGTAGAGGTAAGGAAAAGATATCAAAAGTTTGGAACAGATACTTTAGAATTCGATAAAGGTTTGAGCAACTTGTATATCGAACTCGGAACTTTATAGTGCTGGAGTTCCTCGGCTAAAATTCGCAAAGATTTGTTTAAAAGCTGTTGTTAATTATACTTCTAATTGTTGCAAGATTAATAAATCTGACATTTATTGTTGCGAACACTTTTCCTGCTCTGCGCGTTTCCCAGCTGTGCTCGGAGCGCCGTCCCCTTCAGTCCATCGCTCACAGGGTCTGTTCCATTCAGCGTTTCTACTCTCTGGACCTTGGTGAAATTTCATTGATTGAAAGGGACGCGTCTCAACCCCGAGATCGTCACCGACTCGCTCACCGGTGCACAGCGACCACACTCTGCTCCCGTGAGATGGAGGCCGAGGAGCTGTTTCAAGCTCGAGTGCAGTTTCAAGCAGAACTCATTCAAAGAAAGTCCAAGTCATTGAGGCGCCTGATTCTTTGCACCTTCCCAACGTTTTGAGATTCATGTGGGGGTGATTTGGGCACGCCTTTCCCCACATTGCAACACTTCAAAGGTACATTCAATGGTTATAAAGCGCTTTGGGGACGTCCTGAGTTCGTGAAAAGCTCTGTATCAATGCCAGTGCTTTTTTTTTTGCAGAAGTTCGAACAGCAAGTTCATAATTCGCTGGCAATATAAAGGCTCGTCCGGGATTTGAACCGGGAACGTCTCGCAAGTTTCAACCAATAACCCCGAAGCGAGAATCATACCACTAAAGCAACGAGCCAACTGATAGATGTTATTGGAAATAAGAGCTAACCATTGTAAAACCATTTTTTCTGTGTGGTTTTACTTGATGAGCAGAGCACTTGAGACCGAGACAGTGACTTTGCCTTTTGGACCTGTCTTCTGAAGCGCCGTCCGGTCCCAGACCTACAGTTATTGAGCTGTGGTTCAGATATTGGATGTGATAACAATTGTTAAAGAGGAGGTACCAGGAAAGCTGGCTGTATTTATGTCCATAAGTCACCAGGACCAGATGAAATGCATCCTAGGATGCTCGGGGAAGCACAGGTGGAAATTGTGAAGTTACTGGCCACAATCTTCCAATACTCATTGGATACGGCGGTGGCGCCAGACGTCTGGAGAATTGCAAATGTTACACCCTTGTTCAAAAAGGAGTATAAGGTTCAACCCAGCAACTACAGGCCAGTCAGCTTAACGTCGGTAGTCAGGAAGCTTTTAGACAGGATAATCCTGGACAAAATGATCGGTCACTTGGACAAGTATGGATGAATTAAGGAAAGTCTGCACGGATTTGTTAAAGGCAAATCGTCTTTTACCAACTTGGTTAAATTATTTGATGAGGTGAAAGAAAGGGTTGATGAGGGAAATGCGGTTGATGTGGTGAACATGGACTTCCAAAAGGCACTTGATAAAGTGCCGCATAACAGGCTTGCCAGCAAAGTTGAAGCCCATGGAATAAGAGGGACAGTGGCAGCAATGATGTGAAATTGGCTAAGAGACAGGAAACAGAGTAGTGGTGAACGGTTATTTCTCTGACTGGAGGAAGGTGTTCCCCAGGGGTCGGTACTAGGACCACGGCCCATCTTGACATATATTAATTATTTGGAGTTAGGTGTCCAGGGCACAGTTTCAAAACTTGCTGATAATACAAAACTTGGAAGTATAGTGAGCAGTGAGGAGTGTAGTGATAGACTCCAAGT
This sequence comes from Somniosus microcephalus, assembly GCF_052327205.1. Lineage (NCBI taxonomy): Eukaryota > Metazoa > Chordata > Chondrichthyes > Squaliformes > Somniosidae > Somniosus > Somniosus microcephalus. The sequence continues at coordinate 2,023,296 of NW_028225182.1, read as the reverse complement.
GGACATGGACAGGCTGGTGGAATGGGCGGACATGTGGCAGATGAAGTTAAATGCAGAAAACTGTGAAGTGATACATTTTGTTTGGAAGAATGAGGAGAGGCAATATAAATTAAAGGATACATTTCCAAAGTGGGTGCAGGAACAGAGGGACCTGGGGGTATATGTGCACAAATCATTGAAGGTGGCAGGACAGGTTGAGAAATCAGTTTAAAAAGCTTATGGAACCCGGGGCTTTACAAATAGAGGCATAGAGCACAAAAGCAAGGAAGTTATGATGAACCTTTATAAAACACTGGTTCGGCCACAACTGCAGTATTCATGTTCCAGAAAATGTTATTCTGTGCAATAACCGGTCCTGTTAAATTGAACAAAAGTTGCACAAGACTCCTGGTGACATAAGCAATGAACATTTTAAACCAGACTCCTGAAATACATTGGCCTGGAAATTGCGATCGGGGGCTCGCCACCGGCTAAGGCCTCGGAATCGAAAAACAAATCGGAATTACCTGGTGTCTCCGGAGCTTCGGACTCTTGCCGCCCTGGGCCTGCTGGCGTCCGCCTGCATAAAGGCCCACGGATCCCAGGGGCGCACACGGTTCGCAAGCATCCCTGAGATCACATGGGACAGACCAACCAATCAAAAAGGGGGGTTCCTATGAGGGTAATGGGGATTCCATTTATGTGCAGAAACCCCATAACATAGTCGACATCTCCAAATAAATAACATTTCACACCACGGAAATAAAAATAAATGATGACTTGTTCAAACTTAATGAAATTAATTAAACATTTAAAATACAATTTTTAATTTTATGAAATATATATTTGAACATTTTAAAACGGGCCAGAGTTTACCTAAACTAATTTAAAATGTATGTATGTGTATATCATTAAAAAAAAAATTTAACATTTATTTTCACCCGTGCACTGGCAAAAGAAGGTCTTACGCCTGCTATTAGGCTGGATAGCTCTTTCGACCAACGTGGACACGAAGGGCCGAATGGCCTCTTTCTGTGCCGTAAATTTCTATGATTCTATTACCAGGTGTAAGGGTTTCCTGGGCATCCGCTGGGCAGTAGTTAGCCCAACTCTGCACCAGCAGAAGTGATGTTGTAGCGGATGCGGTGGCTCGGTCCAAGCGAAACTTGACAGATCACAAGTTCTGGGCTTTCGGGCGTGCGGAAACCTGGAACTTGCGGGGGGTTCTGAAGGCGTACGAGAGCCTACGCTGTGCATTCGCTGTCGGAAGCACCGTAAAATCCGGGCCATGGTGTAAAATCAGATATGCATAACAGTTCATCACATAGAAAGCACAATACACGTTATTGAAGCATCTTTATCATTTAATTCATTCTGCAAATTAAGATTATCGGTTAATTAATGGTAATTAAAACATTTGTTCACATTAGATACATGTAAGTAATTTTAACAAGTTAGTTTAAATTAATTAAAAACTGTTACAAAAATTTTATCCCTGACCAGTAATCGAACCCAGTCGCGGCGATAAGAGCGCCGAATTCTAACCACTAGACTACCAGGGAACACGGAAGCCTGATGCGATAATTGTAAATAGAATGGGTCAATCCGTATTGGATACAAATTCGTTTTGATTGTTTACATCAAAAAGCATTTCATGACACTGCGGCTTACAAATCTAGTTACATGTACCTGAAGCTATGATAAATTGACCCGTAGTGTTAGGGGGATTAAATACGTGGGGTTACGGGGATAGGGTGGGATATGTGTTGGTGTAGGGGTTACGGGGATCGGGTGGGATATGTGTCGGTGCAGGCTCGATGGGCCGAAATGGCCTCTATCTGCACTGTGGGGTTTCTGTGATTCTGTGATTCTGTGATTTATTGGGGTGCATTTATCTTCATTCGAAACCTCAGTAAAATGCTCCAACCTCTTCTGTTTCCCTCATACCGGCTGTGCAACAGCCACAACTCAAATGTAACCTCACACGGTGCGCTGGCGTCTTCCAGTTCTATATCTGTACATAGAGAATTAATGACGAAAGGTCATCGACCTAAAGATTACACATACATGTATAAATATTTATAGCATTCTGGACTCAACATCGAGTTCAACAATTTCAGACCATAACCTCTGCTCCTATTTTTTCAGATGGCAGCTGTTGATGATTCTGCCATTCCCATTTACACCTCCTCTGGTCCCATCTCTCCTTCCTTTACTTGTCCCATTGCCATCTCCTTTTGCCTCGCACCTTCATCCCTTTTGTCATTTAATCTCTCCTGCCTTCCACCTTATCACTAATATTGCCTCTTGCTGTTTCCTCCCCTCCCCATTTGCCTAAAATCTGTTTCATCTCTAACTTCTCCCAGTTCTGACGAAAGGTCATCGACCTGAAACGTTAACTTTGTTTCTCTCTCCACAGATGCTGCCTGACTTGCTGAGTATTTCTAGAATTTTCTGCTTTTATGTCAGATTCCCAGCCTCTGCAGTATTTCGCTATTGCATACTTTACTCCAAATAGACTCACATGCATTGATAAATATTGTGACGGTGCAATGCAACGTTCCCTAATGGGTAGGATTCAGCGTTCTCTTGGATTTGATTCCAGGTCAGGGGAGTAACAGTTTTTAATTCGAGACCTGATTTAAATGAATTACATGACTTTCATGTGGAAAAAAGAATAATTGGTTTAAACATCATTTATTAATCCATAAAGTTATTTTGTGGAACTTCAATCATTTAATTAGCCCTCAGCATGTGATGAACCTTTATCCCGAGCTCATTGTATTTTAGGAGCCTTGGTGTAAAATGTTGAGTGTTTATGACACGGACCCAGCCGCAGAATCGCCACTGTGAAAGTAGGAAACTGCTCGAAATACACAACAGGGCGGGCAGTTTGTGAAAAACAATTAAACTTTTGGCGTGTAGACTTTTCACAGAAATGGAACCAGCTTCGTGTGACAATATCAGGTGTGAATGTGTGTATATGGGTGGCATGTTTCTATATCAAGTGAGTGTTTGTGTTCTGATGCGATCCTTTGCATGTCATTGAGTCATAGAGTCATAGCGGCACAGAAGGAGGCCATTCGGCCCTTCGAGTCCGTGCCGGCTCTCTGTGGAGCAATCCAGTCAGTCCCATTCCCCCTGCTCGATCCCCATAGCCCCGAAAATTTATTTCCCTCAAGTGCCTATCCAGTCTCCCCTTGTGTGTCAGTTGTACATTTAATTTCTTGACTTTTATCATATCCATCAGGTTATCAATATATAAATATCTGTGTTTGAAAGTGAGATTCTTCTAAATGGATTTTAGGTGTATCAGTGAGATGGTGATGAATAAATGTGATTGTATCTGTGTGTTATTTCTCAATGTATTTGTGTGTATCTGTGTTCTGTATAAATGTATTTGCGTGGCATTTAAAGGTAAGACAGACATAAAGAGCCAGAACATGCTTTTTGAATGAGACAGATTCCCCCAAATAAATAAATCAATAACACAGATGCATGGAAATCTTGGATAAGTACCTGAAGGAAATAAAATGTGCAGGGCTACGGGGAGAGGGAGGGGGAGTGGGACTAGCTGAAGGGCTCTTGCAGAGAGCCGGCACGGGCTGGACGGGCCGAATGGCCTCCTTCTGTGCTGTATCCATTCTCTGATTCTATGATGTAGATCTACCTGTAAGTGGTGAAAGGCGACTACAGTGATTCACCACCATCTTGGTGATGGGCAATAAATGCTGGCCTTGCCAGCGAGACCTACATTCCAGGAACGAATATAAAAAATATATCTAATACCAGTACTCATTGTTTTGAGTTAACAAATAAGATATTAATTGTCCAGACTAATATGAGCTGTAAAAGAATAATGACTCCGACGTGATTTGAACACGCAGTCTTCTGATTTGAAGTCAGACTCGCTAACGTTGCGCCAGGAGCTCTAGGTAGCTTTTGCTCTGTATTCAAGTTCATATATACAGAAGTATCATACCTGGTTCCTGGTGGTCGAATGACACTCACCTGCTTTCGATTCTCAATCAAGGAATTTATGTTGACACAAGATTTGGGAACAGTAAATTACAGAAAGATAATTCAAGTCTGTGAGACGAGTGATAATTGCTTTAATCTTGGTTAATAAATCCATTACTTTCTGTTACAGATTTCGGTTACAGACGCTCTTTGTGTGACATTTGTTCCGCGTTTAATTTTGCAAACTGGGAGAGGTCGCTGATCGCGGGGAGACAGTGGGAGCTTCAGCGGCCCCACTGTCAGGATGTGGAAGGATTCACGTTAGGGGTGTGCGGGGGGAATCAGTGACATTTTTTGTAAAGGGCAGCGGGGGAGAAGGACTGAGAGCATTCAGTGTGGGACAGAAGCTGTTTACATTGAGGCAGCACATTGCCGATCAGCACAGAGGGAGTTAACTGACTCAGTGCCCCTCTGCTGCTGCTACAGAGCCTTGCTGTGGCGAACAAACAGAGGCGAATTTATTCTCTTGTCAAAAGGGCCACAGCGGCTTCTACCTTGTTCTTTAATTGCTCTTTATTTCACTTCACTGAGTTAGATATATTTCTTATGGCTAAAGGGATCAAGGAATATGGGGAGAAGGCAGGGACAGGGAACTGAATTTGGATGATCAGCCATGATCTCATTGAATGACGGAGCAGGCTCGACAGACCGAATGGCCTACTCCTGCTCCTACCTTCTATGTTTCTCTGTTTCTATGAATAGATAACTTTGAGTGAGAGAAAACTGATCCAGAAATATAATCCATTAATCTGCAGGGTGGCCGTCAGTAAGAGGCCTTTTCTCTCTGGTTCCGGTAGCGGTTCTGGTTTCAGGCTCAAGATTGCCGGTACTGTCGATAGACTTTAGTTCAGTAAGGGTATTAAGGGCTAAGGGACCAAAGCGGCTAGCTGGAGTGAAGATACAGACTAGCCCTGATCTAATTCAATGACGGAACAGGCTCGAGGGGCTGAATGGCCTCCTCCTGTTCCTATGCAGTCGCTGCAATGCAATGTACACGATGCTGGACGGTTTCTGGTGTGTAATAGTTATCGCATTCCGCTAACACACGAAAATTCAATGGTTCGAAAGTGGGTAGAGGCAATTTAATGTCTTTTCTCCATTCAAGATTACTAAATATGAAAACAGGAATAATTTACATGTTTGTACAAATAAAACACGCATTGTCAGGCGAATTATACCTTTCAAATGGCAGCGTTACAGTGGGTGAAGTAATTCCCAATAATATGTCCCATATAGGACACAGTTTGGGTTACGGTACTGTAAGCAGGGTTTGGGGAAAATTGGCATGATTTAGGGAATCTCCCCCTCGCGTGTCGGTACATTAAAGAGGTTCAGAATGTGGAAGCAAAACAACACAGATTAATAGGAAAACACAGGGTGAGCGCCGGGATTCAAAGTGCAGTTTCAATCGGTCTGCCTGGGTGTCCTTTCAATAACTAACAAAGAAAGCGCGTCTCCAAAAATGTCCCACACCGTGTTATGATTCAGGAAACTGGGACGGGGGTAGAAATAAGAAAAAAAAACAGAGTGATATCGAGAAGAGTAAGAGAGAAGGGGAAAAATACTGTTTCCACGGAGAACTAATGCAGAGACTCCTCTGCTGCGCCTGGGGTGGCCTCCTGCAGCCCGGATACATTAACATCCTAACAGCTCATTAACTGTATGAGTGGGACCGGGCGGCGCTTCAGAAGTCAGGGCGAAAAGGCAAAGACACTGTGTCGGTCTCAAGTGCTCTGCTCATCAAGAATAGCCACACACACAAAATGGTTTTAGCATGGTTACCTCTTATCTGCATTACCGCCAATCAGTCGGCTCTTTGGTCTAGGGGGTATGATTCTCGCTGCTTGAAACTTGCGAAATATTGTGGGTTGAAATCCTGGACGTGCACTACTTTTGTCCACGGATTTTGAACTTGCAGTTGAAACTATTGCAAAGAAAGTCTCCCATTGACACAGCGCTTTTCACGAACTCAGGACAGCCCAAAGCGCTTTACAACCATTGCAGTATTTTTGAAGTGTTGTAAGGTGGGGAAAGATGTGCCCAAATTCCCCCCACGTGAATCTCAACTCTATGGGAAGGAGTTTGGTGGAAAGACTCAGGCTCCTCAATGACTTGGACTTTCTTTGAATGAGTTCTGCCTGTAACTGCAGTCGAGCTTGAAACAGCTTCTGGTCCTCCATCTTATGGGAGCAGAGTGTGGTCGCTGTGCAGCGGTTAGCGAGTCGGTGACGAGCTCGGGGGTGAGACACGTCGCTTTCAATCTATGAAATTTCACCAAGGGCCAGAGAATAGAAACGCTGAATGGAATAGTCCCTGTGAGCGATGGGTTGAAGGGGACGGCGCACCGAGCACAGCTGGAGAACGCGCAGTGCAGCCAAAGTGTTCGCAACATTAAATGTCAGAGTTATTAATCCTGCAATAATTAGACATATAATTAACAACAGCATTTAGACAAATTCTTGCGAATTTTAACCGGAGAACTCAAATACGTTATAGTTCCGATCTCGATATACAAGCTAATCAAACCTGTATCGGATTCTAAAGTATCTGTTCCAAACGTCACTTTTACATCCTTTCCTCGCCTCTTCTTCGCGGCCCCTCAAAATATTACAGCTGTTCAAATGGATGCATCACCTCACCTAATACAAATTCTCGAACTGATACATTATCTCAAATTAATACACCTCAAAAAAATATAGCACCTCAAACTAATACAGCAACTCAAACCAATTCAGCTCCTCAAACTAATGCAGCACCTCAAACTAATCGAGCACCTCAAACAAATACAGGTCAAACTAATATGGCACATCAAATTATTACACCACCTCAAACTAGCACACCTCAAAATAATACACTACCTCCAACTAATACAAATTCTCAAACTAATACACTGTGTCATAATAATACAACACCTCAAGCTAATACACTGTGTCAAAATAATACAACACCTCAAAATAATGCAGCCCCTCAAAATAATATCGCGGCTCAAACTAATGCAACAGCTCAAAATCATACACCTCAAAATAGTACACTACATCAAACGAATACAAAACCTCAAACGAATACAGCAACTCAAACTAATACAGCCCCTCAAACTAATAAAGCACCTCAAACTAATACAGCACCTCAAAATAGTACACTACATCAAACGAATACAAAACCTCAAACTAATACAGCACCTCAAACTAATACAGCGCCTCAAACTAATAGAGCATCTCAAACTAATAGAGCACCTCAAACTAATACAGCACCTCAATCTAATACAGCACCTCAAACTAATACAGCGCCTCAAAGTAATACAGCACCTCAAACTAATACAACACCTGAAACTAATACAACACCTCAAACTAATACAGCGCCTCAAATTAATACAGCGGCTCAAACTAATACAACACCTCAAACTAATACAGCAGCTCAAACTAATACAGCACCTGAAACTAACACAGCCCCTTAAACTAATACAGTGCATCAAACTAATGTAGCACCTCAAGTCATAGTAAGATAGAGGATAGGAGCAGGAGTAGGCCATTCGGCCCCTCGATCCTGTTCCTTCATTCAATGAGATCATGGCTGATCATCCAAATTGAGTACCCTGTCCCTGCCTTCTCCCCATATCCCTTGATCCCTTTAGCCTTAAGAAATATATCTAACTCCTTCTTGAATATATTTAACAAATTGGCCTCAACTGCCTTCTCTGGTAGAGAATTCCACAGGTTCACCACTCTCTGGGTGAAGAAATTCCTCCGCATCTCAGTCCTAAATGGCTTACCCCTTATCCTTAGACTGTGACCCCTGGTTCTGGGGTCTCCCACCATCGGGAACATCCTTACTGCATCTAGCCTGTCTATTCATGTTAGAATTTTTTAAGTTTCAATGAAATCCCCTCTCATTCTTCTAAACTCCAGCGACTATAAGCCCAACCGACCCATTCTCTCCTCATACGTCATTCCTGCCATCCCAGGTAAATCAATACAGCATGTAAAACTAATACAGCACCTCAAACTAATACAGCACCTCAAACTAATACAGCCCCTCAAACTAATACAGCACCTCAAACTAATACAGTGCCTCAAACTAATACAGCGCCTCAAACTAATATGGCACCTCAAACTAATACAGACCCTCAAACTAATACAGTGCCTCAAAGTAGTACAGCAATGCAAACTAATACATACCCTCAAACTAATACAGCACCTCAAACTAAAAGATCACCTCAATCTAATACAGCACCTCAAAATAATACAGCACCTCAAACTAATACAGCCCCTCCAACTAATACAGCGTCTCAAACTAATACAGCACCTTAAACTAATACAGCACCTCAAACTAATACAGCACTTCAAACTAATACGGCACCTCAAAGTAATACAGCACCTCAAACTAATACAGCACCTCAAACTAATACATCATCTCAAACTAAGACAGCAACTCAAAATAATAAAGCACATCAAACTAATACAGGATGTCAAAATAATACAGCGCCTCAAACTAATACAGCACGTCAATCTAATACAGCACCTCAATCTAATACAGAGCCCCAAGCTAATATAGCACCTCAAATGAATACGGTGCCTCAAACTAATACAGCACCTCAAACTAATACAGCACCTCAAACTAATACAGAGCCTCAAACTAATACAGTGCCTCAAACTAATACAGCACCTCAATCTAATACAGCACCTCAAATGAATACGGCGCCTCAAACTAATACAGCACCTCATACTAATGCAGCACCTCAAACTAATACAGCCCCTCAAACTAATACAGCACCTCAAACTAATACAACCCCTCAAACTAATACAGCACCTCAAACTAATACAGTGCCTCAAACTAATACAGCGCCTCAAACTAACACAGCCCCTTAAACTAATACAGGGCATCAAACTAATGTAGCACCTCAAGTCATAGAATGATAGAGGATAGGAGCAGGAGTAGGCCATTCGGCCCCTCGATCCTGTTCCTTCATTCAATGCGATCATGGCTGTTCATCCAAATTGAGTACCCTGTCCCTGCCTTCTCCCCATATCCCTTGATCCCTTTAGCATTAAGAAATATATGTAACTCCTTCTTGAATATATTTAATAAATTGGCCTCAACTGCCTTCTGTGGTAGAGAATTCCACAGGTTCACCACTCTCTGGGTGAAGAAATTCCTCCTCATCTCAGTCCTAAATGGCTTACCCCTTATTCTTAGACTGTGACCCCTGGTTCTGGAGTCTCCCACCATCGGGAACATCCTTACTGCATCTAGTCTGTCTCTTCATGTTAGAATTTTTTAAGTTTCAATGAAATCCCCTCTCATTCTTCTAAACTCCAGCAAGTATAAGCCCATTCGACCCAATCTCTCCTCATACGTCATTCCTGCCATCCCAGGTAAATCAATAGAGCATGTAAAACTAATAAAGCACCTCAAACTAATACGGCACCTCAAACTAATACAGCACCTCAGACTAATACGGCACCTCAAACTAAAACAGCACCTCAAACTAATACAGCACCTCAAACTAATACAGCACCTCAATCTAACACAGCCCCTCAAACTAATACAGCACCTCAAACTAATACAGCGCCTCAAACTAATACAGCGCCTCAAACTAATATGGCACCTCAAACTAATACAGCACCTCAAACTAATACAGCACTTCAAGCTAATACAGCACCTCAAACTAATAAAGACCCTCAAACTAATACAGCGCCTCAAACTAGTACAGCAATGCAAACTAATACAGACCCTCAAACTAATACAGCACCTCAAACTAAAAGATCACCTCAATCTAATACAGCACCTCAAAATAATACAGCACCTCAAACTAATACAGCCCCTCCAACTAATACGGCACCTCAAACTAATACAGCACCTCAAACTAAAAGAGCACCTCAAACTAATACAGCACTGCAAACTAATACAGCACCTCAAACTAATACAGCACCTCAAACCAATACAGCGCCTCAAACTAATACAGCACATCAAAGTAATACCGCACCTCAAACTAATACAGCACCTCAATCTAATACAGCATCTCAAACTAATACAGCACCTCAAAGTAATACAGCACCTCAAACCAATACAGCGGGTCAAACTAATACAGCACCTCAAACTAATACAGCACCTCAAACTAATACATCACCTCAAACTAATACCGCACCTCAAACTAATACAGCACCTCAATCTAATACAGCATCTCAAACTAATACAGCACCTCAAAGTAATACAGCACCTCGAACCAATACAGCGGGTCAAACTACAAAAGCACCTCAAATTAATACAGATTCTCAAACTAATACAGCACCTCATACTAATACAGCGCCTCAAACTAATACAGCACCTTAAACTAATACAGCACCTCAAACTAATACAGCACTTCAAACTAATACGGCACCTCAAACTCATACAGCACCTCAAACTAATACAGCACCTCAAACTAATACATCACCTCAAACTAATTAAGCACCTCAAACTAATACAGCACCTCTAACTAATTAAGCACCTCAAACTAATACAGCACCTCAAACTAATACAGCACCTCAAACTAATACAGCACTTCAAACTAATACATCACCTCAAACTAATTAAGCACCTCAAACTAATACAGCACGTCAAACTAATACAGCACCTCAAACTAATACAGCACCTCAAACTAATACAGCTCCTCAAACTAATACATCACCTCAAACTAATACAGCACCTCAAACTAATACAGCACATCAAACTAATACAGCACCTCAAACTAATACAGAACGTCAAACTAATACAGCACCTCAAACCTAATCAAAAATAAAGAATGTCAGAAGTGGGATCTGAACCCACACCTCCAGGGGAGACCGCTCGACCATCCTGACTTCTAAACGTTATGTCGGGGCACCTGCTAGTTGTTTCTGAACGAATATCTGTGATCGTGTCTTGTCCGCTTATTTAACTGATGCCATCAGGCTCTTCTCTCCCTGACTCTGGGGAAACAGTGAGACAGAATTTCGAGCAAGCGTCTGGTTATTGTGAAACAGCAAAGAAAATATTAAATCCGGATTTATCCAAAAAAGTTGTGACCCGACCTGATTTGAACACACAGCTGACGTTGCGCCATTTGGTCGACAACAACAAGCGGGGATGTTTATATATATAAACGATCCTCAATAAAAGGGCTTTAAAGTCCCACTCCCACTCGGTGTCAGACAGCTGCAGAAGCAGCGCTTCCCTGTCACTCACCGGACGTCTTTGGTTAAACTGTGGTCTTTTTTTCACGGGAAAGCATAATTAATTAACCGATAATTATGTTTTACACAACTAAAGGAATGCTAACGGAGCGAGAATCGATTCTTCAATCATTTGTTCTGTGCTTTGCATGTTAACTGTTACCCATATCTCATTTTACACACTGTGCTTTAGGAACCTGGTTTAAAATGTTCATTGCTGATGACACCAGGAATCTGGGCCAACTTTTGTCAAATTGAACAGGACCGGTTATTTCTACTGTGCACAGAAAATAGAATCAGCAGTGAATATCAACTCCAATGGTGCTGACTTTCAGAGTTAACGCAGTCAGATTTGCAATCAAGTGAAATAATTTCACAGTGAAAATATTGTAAGTGTTACTCGCATTTGTGCCTTTAATTCAAGTTTGTGGCGTCTGACTCCCGTTCATGTCTCTTCTTCCTCCGTTGAATAAAACAGGAGGGGCTGGACGTTGACCAGACTGCACTGCCCCTGATATCTGTGAGCTCATCCTTTATATTGAGTGGTTTCTCGCCCTTTGATCGGCTGCAGTGTGGCGGTTACCGTGTCCGCCTCACACGCGATGGATCCTCGGTGAATCAGTTTACTCTCACTCAAAGTTATCGATTTAGTGAAGTGAAATAAGAGCAATTAAAGAATAAGTGAGCAGTCGCTGCAGCCCTTTTGGTTAGAGAATGAACTCGGAAGCAAGCTTAAACATAATGCTCTAGCTTGGGATCGAACCGGGAAGCTAACGCGTGCAAAGCGAACGTGATAACCACTACACGAAGGCAACCACTGACTAAGTACTTTTAACAGAGGGGAACTGACCAGTGAAGCAACTCTCTATTGGTTGGTTCACCTTAAACAGCATCACTCATGTGAAGGATGAGCTCACGAATATCAGGCGCAGTGCAGTCTGGTTAACGTCAAAACCCTCCTTTCTTATTAAACAGAGGAAGAAGAGACATGAACCGGAGTCAGACGGCACACAATTTAATTAAAGGCACAAATGCGATTAACACTTACTTACAATCGTTTCACTGATAATATCTTTCACTTGACGTAAAAGCTGACTACGTTGAATCTGAAAATGAGCACCGTGGGATATTTTGTTCACTACTGATTCTATTCTCTGTGATCAGCTGTGCAGCAGTGTCCGCAGTGTATCGGTTATCATGCTCCCCTCACACGCGGAAAGTCCCCGGTTCGAGCGCAAGTAAACACAATACATTCGCAAAAATGTTATTCTGTTCAGTGAATAGTCCTGTTAATTTTAGCAAAAGTTGCCCCAGATTTCTGCTTTCATTAGCAATTAATATTTTAAACGAGATTCCTAAAATGCAATGTGTAAAATGAGAGATGGTTAACAGTTGATTAATTACAAAGGGCAAAATGCGCTATTGAAGTGTGTATCGCCTTTCTTTCATTCTGTAAATTATGGTAATCGGTTATTTAATAGTGATTGCAAAAGATTCAACTGCAGGTTGAATAGTGGCCGGCGACACGAGCGCTCGTTTGGGATTTGGGGCTTCACTGAAATTTATTCAAACAACCGAAGCGAAAAATCGATCCCCGAGAACGCCGGTTCAAACCTAGCCAGGTGAGGAGCTAGCCATTGCAAAGCCATTGTGTGTGTGTGGCTATTCTTGATGAACAGAGCACTGGAGACCGAGACAGTGACTTTGCCTTTTCGACCTGCCTTCTGAAGCGCCGCCCGGTCCCACTGCTACAGTTAATGAGCTGTTAGGATGTTAATGTATCCGGGCTGCAGGAGGGCGCTCCAGGCGCAGCAGAGGAGTCTCTGCATTAGTTCTCCGTGGAAACGGTAATTTCCCCTTCGCTCTTCCTCCTCTCTATATCCCTGTGCTTTAATGTCTCTATTTCTCCCCCGGCTCAGTTTCCGGAATCATAACACGGTGTGGGGCATTTTTGGAGACGTGTTTTCTTTGTTTCTTATTGAATGGACACTCAGACAGACCGATTGAAACTGCACTTTGAATCCCGTCGCTGACCCTGTGTTTTCCTATTAATCTGTGTTGTTTTGCTTCCACATTCTCAATGAGAAAGTCCCCAGCCTCAATTATTAAATAAAATAAGGCCCACCTCGTCAAATTGCGACACGCGCGGCGGAGATTCCCTAAATCAGCGCCAACTTTCCCCAAATCCTCCATACAGTACCGCAACCCAAACTGTGTCCTATATGGGAAATACCATTGAGAATTACTTCACTCACTGTAACGCTGCCATTTGAATGGCATAATTCGCCTGTCAATGCGTGTTTTATTTATACTGAACCAATCATGCAAACTATTTCAATTTTCATATTTACTATGCTTGAATGGAGAAAATACTTTAAATTGCCTCTGCCCACTTTCGAACCATTGAGTTTTCGGAAAGCGATCACCATTACACACCGGAAACCCTCCAACACTCGAGTACATTGCATTGTAGCGACTCAATAGGAACAGGAGGAGGCCATTCAGCCCCTCGATCCTGTTGCGCCATTCAATTAGATCAGGGTTGATCTGTATCTTCATTTCATCTACACGCTTTGTTTCCTTAACCCGTAATAACCTTACCCAACAAAAAGTTATCGCCAGTAGCGGCAATCTTGAGCCTGAATCCAGCTGCACTCCCGGATCCGGACAGAAAAGGCTTCTCACTGACGGCCACCCTGCAGATCAATTAATTACATTTCTGAACTTCAGGGATTCGGAGATTCCAGGGTTTAAAAGGGAACAAACGATGAAATGGGCCTCACTGTGGATCAGTTTTCTCTCACTCAGAGGTATCTGACTAGTGAAGTTAAATAAAGAACAAGGGAGGAGCCGCTGTAGCCCTATTGACAGGAGAATAAACTGGCCATGCATCTCTCACGTTTCCCAATTCTAACAGAAGTGTAATCGACTTGAAACGTTCACTCTGTTTCTTTATCCACATATACTGCCTGACCTCTTGAGAAGTTTCACCATTTTCCGTTTCTATTTGAGATTTACAGCATTTGCAATAATTTTCTTTTGTCACTTAAAATAAACCCGCTGGCTGTTCATCCACAGCAGCATTAAACATAATGTTCCCGCCCGGGCTCGAACCGGAGACCTTTCGCGTGTAATACAAACGTGATAACCATTACACTACGGGAAGTGCTGGATCCGTATCTTCAACAGAGGGGAACTGACCAGTGAAGCCCCTCTGTGCTGATTGGTTCAGCTGAAACAGCATCAGTCAATATAAAGGAGGAGCTCACAATATCAGGCGCAGTGCAGTCTGGTCCACGTCAGCCCCTCCTTTGTTATTCAACAGAGGAAGAAGAGACATGAGCGGGAGTCAAACGTCACAAACTTTTATTAAAGCTACAAATACGAGTAACACATACTTCCAAATCGTTTCACTGAAAACTTCTTTCATTGATGAAAAAGCTGACTGCGTTGAATCTGAAAATGTGCACTGGGCGATATTTTGTTCACTACTGATTCTATTCTCTGTGAGCTATGCCGCAGCGGTTGGCGTAATGTACATGTTATCATGTTCGCCTCGCACGCGAATTGTGCCCGGGCGGGAAACATTTACATTCGCCAGGATTTCGTTATGTGCAGTGAACGATCCTGTTCGCCTTAAATAAAGTTGCGCTAAATTTCTGCTTTCTTAAGCAATTAGCAATGTAATCGAGATTCCAAAAATACAATGTGTGAAATGAGATATGGTTAACAGTTGATATCTTTCAAAGGGGAAAATGCGTCATTGAAGAGCGTTTCGCCTTTTTTGCATTCTGTAAATTATGGTAATCGGTTATTAAAGGGTGATTGCAAAAGATTCAACTGCAAGTTGAATAGTGGCCGGCGACACGAGTGCTCGTTTGGGATTTGAACCGTGGGCTTCTCGGAAATTTAAACAAACTCCGAAGCGAAAATCGGACTACCGAGAACGCCGCTTCAAAGCCGAGCCAGGTGAGGAGCTAACCATTGTAAAACCATCGTGTGTGTGTGGCTATTCTTGATGACCAGAGCACTTTAGACCGAAACAGTGACTTTGCCTTTTCGACCTGTCTTCTGAAGCGCCGCCCGGTCCCACTCCTACAGTTAATGAGCTGTTAGGATGTTAATGTATCTGGGCTGCAGGAGGCCACCCCAGGCGCAGCAGAGGAGTGCCTGCATTAGTTCTCCTTGGAAACAGTATTTTCCCCTTCGCTCTTCCTCTTCTCTATATCCCTGTGCAGTTTAATGAATCATAACAGGGTGCGGAAATTTTTGGAGACGCGCTTTTTTTTATTACTTATTGAAAGGACAGCCAGACAGACCGATTGAAACTGCAATTTGAATCCTGTCGCCGACCTTGTGTTTTCCTATTAATCTGTGTTGTTCTGCTTTCCACATTCTCAATGAGAAAGTCGCCGGCCTCGATTTTTAAATATAATAATGCCCAGCTCGTCAAATAGCAACACGCGAGTGGGAGATTCCCTAAATCAGCGCCAACTTTCCCCAAATCCTCCTTACAGTACCGCAACCCAAACTGTGTCCTTTTTGGGAAATGTTATTGAGAATTACTTCACTCTTTGTAACGCTGCCATTTGAATGGCATAATTCGCCTGTCAATGCGCATTTTATTTATACTGAACCAAGCATGCAAATTATTCCAGTTTTCATAATCACGAAACTTGAATGGAGAAAAGGCATTAAATGACCTCTACCCACTTTCGAACCAATGAGTTTTCGTGTGTTAGCGGAATGCGATAACCACAACACACCAGAAACCCTCCAGCACTCGGGTGCATTGTATTGCAGTGACTCCATAGGAAGAGGAGGAGGCCATTCAGCCCCTCGAGCCTGTTGCGCCATTCAATTAAATCAGAGCTGATCTGTATCTTCACTCCATCTACCCGCTTTGGTTACGTAACCATGAATACGCTTACCCAACAAAAATCTATCAACAGTGCCGGCAATCTTCAGCCGGAAGCCATCACCTCTCCCGGATCCAGACAGAAACGGTTTCTTACTGACTGCCACCCTGCAGATTCATGGATTACATTTCTGAACTTCAGCGATTCGGAGATTCCAGTGTTTAAAAGTGAACATAAGATGAAATGGCTCTCACTGTGGATCAGTTTTCTCTCACTCGAAGTTTTCTATTCAGTGAAGTGAAATAAAGAACAATTAAAGAACAAGGGAGAAGCCGTTGTGGCCCTTTTGACAGGAGGATAAATTCGCCTCTGGTTGCTCGCCAAACCTCGAACATGACAACCGCTACACTGCTGACACCCCGGCTCTATAGCAGCAGCAGAGGGGACCTGACTCAGTGAACTCCCTCTGTGCTGATCGGCAATGTGTTGCCTCACTTTAAACAACTTCTGTCCCACACTGAATGCTCTCAGTCCTTCTTCTCCGCTGCCCTTTACAAAAAATGTCACTGATTCCCCCCGCACACCCCTAACGTGTTCTCTTCCGCACCCGCACAGTGGGGCCACTCAGCCTCCCCATGCCTGATCACGATCAGCCATTTCACCCAGTTTGTAATATTAAACCCAGAACAAGCGCCCCGCAAAGAGAGTCTGTAACCTAAATCTGTAACAGAAAGTATTGGGTTTATTATCGGTGATGTAAGCAATTATAACTCGTCTCACAGACTAGAATTACTTTTATACAGTGAACTGTAGCCACATTTTTGTCACGCTGAATTCCTTGATTAAGAATCGTAACCGGGTGAGTTCCAGTCGACCACCAGGGACCAGCTATGATTCTTATATCAACCTGAATATGATTGGGAGCTGTCTAGACCTCGTGTCGCAACGGGAGTGCGCCTGATCCCGAGGCTGCGTGTTCAAATGACGTCGGGGTCATGGTTGCTTTGCAGCTCATATGAGTCTGGATAATTAATATATTAATCGTTATCTCACAACAATGAGAACTTGAATTAGATGTATTTTATTAGATTGGTTTCTGGGATGTAGGAATCGCTGGCAAGGCCAGCATGTATTGCCCATCCCTGAGGTGCTGGTCAGCCACTGTAGTCGCCTTTCACCACTTACAGAACTACATCATAGAATCAGAGAATGGATACAGCATAGATTGAGGCCATTCGGCCCGTCCAGCCCGTGCCGGCTCTCTGCACGAGCCCTTCAGCCATTCCCACTACTCCGCCATTTCCCCGTAGGCCTGCACACTTTATTCCTTCAGTTGCTTATCCAATATTTACATGTATCGGTATTATTTATTCATTTATTTGGGTGAAGCATATTCAAAAATATGTTCTGGCTATTTATTTCTGTCTTACTTTTAAATTACACGCAAATGACTTTATACAGAACACCGATACACACAAATACATTGATCAATAACACACAGATACATTCACATTTATTCATCACCAGCGCAATGATACACCCAAAATCCATTTAGAAGAATCACAGTTTCAAACACAGATATTTATATATTAATATCCTGAAGTATGTTATAAAAATAAAGAAAATAAATGTACAACTGACTCCAGTATTTTTACATGTATGTGTAACCTTTAGGTCGATGACCTTTCACCATTAATTCTCTATATACATATATAGAACTGGAAGATGCCAGCGCGTCGTGTGAGATTACATTTGATTTGTGGCTGTTGTACAGCCGGTATGATGGAAATAGAAGAGGTTCGAGCACTTTAATGAGGTTTCCAATGAAGATAGATGCACCCCAATAAATGACAAAATATTTCAGATATAATGTCAATAGATCTATAAGCCGCAGAGTCATGAAATGCTTTACATGTAAACACACGAAATTAATTTGTATCCAATACAGATTGACTCATTCTAATTACGATTATTGCGTCACTTTACTTCAGTGTTCCCTGGCAGTCTCATGATTAGAATTCGGCACTCTTACTGTCCGGGTTCAATTCCCGGTCAGGGAAGTCATTTTTATAACAGTTTTTTATTAAATTAAACTAATTTTGTTTCAACTCTAACACGCATCTAACCTGGAAAATTGTCTTAATTATTATTAATTAACCGATAATCTTAATTTACAGAATGACATAAATGCTAAAAAGATACTTCACTAACATATATTGTGCTTTCTATGTGATGAACTGGTATGCATATCTTATTTTACACCATGGCCCGGATTTTACGGTGCTTCCTACAGCGAATGCACAGCATAGGCTATTGTACGCCTTCAGAATGACTACACAAGTGCCAGGTATCCGCACGCCCAGAATTTGTGATCTGTCAAGTTTCGCTTCGACAGATTCAATGCATCCGCTACAACATCACTTTTGCTGTCACAGAGTTGGGCTAACTGCTGTCCAGCGAATGCCCAGGCAACCCTTACACTTGATAACAGCAGGCATAAGGCTTTCTTTTACCACCGTAAGGGTTAAAATCAATATTAAAATATATTTTTAAAGTGATATAAACATACACTTACATTTAAAATTCGTTTAGGTAAATGTTGTTACGTTTTAAAATGTTACATTTATATTTCAAAACATTCAATTTGAATTTTAAGTCATAGATTCATAGAATCATAGATGATACGGCACAGAAGGAGGCCATGCAGCCCATTGAGTCTGTGCTGGCACTTTGAAAGAGCTCTTCAAATAGTCCCACTCCACTGCTTTTCCCCATAGTCCTGCAAATTTCTCCTTTACAATTATTTATTCAATTCACTTTGGAAAGTTACTATTGTGTCTGCTCCACCGCCCTTTCAGGCAGCGCATTCCCGATCACAACAACTGGCTGTGGTAAAAAAAAACTCATCTCCCCTCTGCTACCTTTTGCCGGTTAGGTTCAATTAGTCTCCTCCAGTTACCGACCCACCTGCCACTGGAAACAGATTCTCCTTATTTACTCTTATCAAAACATCTTGTAAATTTAAAAACCTCGATTAAATTTCCTCTTAACCTTCTGCAGGAAACAATTCCAGCTTCTCAGTCTCTCAACATAACTGAAGTCAACTCATCCCTGGGACCACTCGCTCTTTGTGATTGTCTCTCTTTCTTTGTCTCTATCTGTCTCTCTCTTTGTCTCTGCCTCTCTCTTTGTCACTGTCTCTCTCTCTATCTGTCTGTCCCTTCTGTCCCTTTTTCACTCTGTTCACAGGTCCATTCTAGTTCTGATCAAACAGTGCAGTGCTCAGTTCCTCATTGGTATAGTGATGAGAATCCCCGCCTGTCACGCGGGAGACCGCGGTTCAATTCCCCGACGGGGAGGATTTTTTTTTTAAAAACCCCAATTTTAAACTTCTTCCCAGCTCCTTGAAATGCTCCTTGGAAAAGTTCAAGTGAAATAATTTTAAAAGATTTACTGGCATATGAAGAACTGTATAAAAACTTCCTGCACCTGTTCCTCGTTGGAATCGTGCTCGCCCTCTATTTCCCTCTCACTGTTCTCTGGGACAGAGAGGAGTCATAACGGCACAGAATGAGACCATTGAATGCTTAATTAAATTTATTTATTTTGAACATGTGACCATTTATTCTTACTTCCGTGGTGTGAAATGTTATTTATTTGGAGGTTTCTATTATGCTTATGGGATTCCGTACATAAAGCATCATAGGAATCCCCCTGTTAGATTGGTTCGCCTGGCCAACGTGAATCTAGGGATGCTGCCGAACCGTGAGCGCCAATGGTATCCGTGGGCCTTTATGCAGGCGTACGCCAGCAGGGCCAAGACCGCAAGTGTGCGAAACTCCGGAGACACCAGTTAATTGGGATTTGTTTCTCGGTTCGGAGGCGTAAGCCGGAGCCAAACCTCTGATCGCAATTTCAAGGCCCATCGTTTTTTAGGAGGCTGGTTTAAAATGTTCATTACTTACGACATCAGGAATCTGGGGCAAATTTTGTTCAATATAACCGGACCGGTTATTGCGCAGAATAAAAATGTTCCACTCGAACATATCCACCCGGGCTCGATTTGGGAACTGTTCATGTAGGAGGCGAACATGATAGTCGCTGCACTACGGAAACCGGAGCGTTAGTGTCCACGAAAAAGCGAATCAGCAGCGAACATAAAATCTCATGGTGATCATTTTCAGATTCAATGCAGTCAGCCATTAAATAAAGTGAAATAATTTTACAGTGAAAAGATTTGGAAGTGTTACTCGTATCTGTGCCTTTAATTAAAGTTTGTGGCGTCTGACTACCGCTCATGTCTCTGAATAAGAAAGGAGGGGCTTGACGTTGACCAGACTGCACTGTGCCTGATGTTTGTGAGCTCATCCTTTATATTGAGCGGTTTCTCATCCTTTGATCGGCGTCAGCATCAGCTCAGCGTGTAACTTCGCAGCCTTAACTTAATTGATAGCTCGAACCCTCTCTCACCGCGGGCGTTGTATGGTGATTTTATATTCATATTCAATCCTCTTCTTCTACACCGAAACAAATTGTAGCCGTGATTTTAAACTAATGCTGCGTGATTTATAGCGATCACCTTTAAATGATTCAGAAAACCATTCCTTTCACCTCCGCAACACGATTTCGATTCCTGGTCAGGAAAGTGACTTTTATAACACAGTTCTTAAATCACAACCTGATGAAATTGACTACATTCAGCTGATTTGAAAAAAATAGAATTGTATAAATTACCATTACTTACCCCATAACATTCATATGCAGAACGAAAGAATTAATAGCTTTGCACCGTTTAAAATTATTCTGTGTGTCTATTCTTCCTACCAAAGTGAATAACCTCACATTTCCCTACATTATATTCCATCTGCCACCTTCCTGCCCGCCCACTCACTTAATCTGTCTATATCCCATTGTAGGCTCTTTGTGTCCTTCTCACAGCTTACTTTCCCACCTAGATTTGTATCATCAGAAAACTTGGATACATTACACTCTGTCCCTTCATCTAAGTCAGTAATATATACTGTAAATAGCTGAAGCATGCGCACTTGATCCTTGCGGCACCCCACTAGTTACAGCCTGCCAATCTGAAAATGAACCGATAATTCCTACTCTCTATTTTCTGTCCATTAACCAAACCTCTATTCTTGCTAATACATTACCTCCAGTCCCATGAGCCCTTATCTTGTGTATCCAGCTTTTACGTGTTTGCTTATCGAATGCCTTTTGGAAATCCAAATATGCTGCCTCAACTGGTTTCCCTTATAGTTCCAATGAATGCCTGAAGCAGAACATCCCGTTGTGCGAATGGAGCCTGTTTGTCGGACAAGGCTACATGTAAGGAAGGAGTGTGGTAAGGAGATACGGGAAGTGATACTCTGGTAACAAGGTCGGGTAATAAAAATAGAAAGTGCTGGAAACACTCAACAGGTCAGGCAGCAGCTGTGGAGAGAGAAGCAGATTTAACGTTTCCGGTCGAAAACCTTCCATCAGAAGGTGGGCAGTTGTGTTAGGTTACACTATTAAACGTGCACATTGTCACGTAGTAGAGGTAAGGAAAAGATGTCAAAAGTTTGGAACAGATTCTTTAGAGTTCGTTAAAGGTTTGATTAACTTGTATATCGAACTCGGAACTATAACGTGTTGCAGTTCCTCGGCTAAAATTCGCAAAGATATTTTTAAGAGCTGTTGTTAAATATACTTCTAATTATTTCATGATTAATAAATCTGACATTTACGGTTGCAAACCCTTTTACTGCACTGCGCGTTCTCCAGCTGACCTCGGAGCGTCGTCCCCTTCAATCCATCGCTCACAGGGACTGTTCCATTCAGCATTTCTTTTCTCTGGGCCTTGGTGAAATTTCATAGATTGAAAGCGACGCGTCTCAACCCCAAGCTCGTCACCGACTCGCTAACCGCTGCACAGCGACCACACTCTGCTCCCGTGAGATGGAGGCCCAGGAGCTGTTTCAAGCTCGAGTGCAGTGAGAAGCAGAATTAATTCAAAGAAAGTCCACATCATTGAGGCGCCTGAGTCTTTGCACCGAACTCCTTCCCAAAGAGTTGAGATTAATGTGGGGGTGATTTGGGCACATTTTTCCCCACATTACAACACTTCAAAGGGACTTCAATGGGGGTAAAGCCCTTTGGAACGTCCTGAATTCGTGAAAAGCTCTGTATCAAAGCCAGTGTTTTTTTTTCCAGAAGTTCGAACAACAAGTTCATAATTCGCGGGCAAAATAAGGGCTCGTCCGGGATCTCTCGCAAGTTTCAACCAATAACCCCGAAGCGAGAATCATACCAACGAGCCAACTGATAAATTTGACTGGAGATAAGAGGTAAGCATTGTAAAACCATTTTGTTTGTGTGGTTGTTCTTGATGAGCAGAGCACTTAAGACCGAGACAGTGACTTTGCCTTTTCAAACTGTCTACTGAAGCGCCGCCCGGGCCCACTGCTACAGTTAATGAGCTGTAGTTGAATATTGGATGGGGTAAAAATGGATAAAGAGGAGGTACTAGAAAGCTGGCTGTACCAGGACCAGTTGAAATGCATCCTAGGATGCTGAGGGGAGTAATGGTGGGAATTACGGAGGTACTGACCATAATCTTCCAATACTCTTTGAATATGGGGTGGTGCCAGACGTCTGGAGAATTGCAAATGTTATACCCTTGTTGAAAAAAGTGTATAAGGTTCAACCCAGCAACTACACGCCAGTCAGCTTAACGTCGGTAGTGAGGAAGCTTTTAGAAAGGATAACCCTGCACAAAATGACCAGTCACTTGGACAAGTGTGGATTAATTAAGGAAAGTCTGCTCGGATTTGTTAAACGCAACTCGTCTTTTCCCAACTTGATTGAATTTTTTGATGAGGTGAAAGAGAGGGTTGATGAGGGAAATTCATTTGATGTGGTGGACATGGACTTCCAAAAGGCATTTGATAAAGTGCCACGTAACAGGCTTGCCGGCAAAGCTTAAGCCCATGTAATAAAAGGGACAGTGGCAGCATGGATGTCAAATTGGCTAAGTGACAGGAAACAGAGAGTAGTGCTAAACTGTTGTTTCTTTGACTGGAGGAAGGTACACAGTGGTGTTCCCCAGGGGTCGGTACTAGGAGCCTGCTCCGTCATTCATTGAGATCATGGCTGATCATCCAAATTCAGTACCCTGTCCCTGCCTTCACCCCATATCCCTTGATCCCTTTAGCCTTAAGAAATATATCTAACTCAGTGAAGTGAAATAAAGAGCAATTATAGAAAAGGTAGAAGCCGCTGTGGCCCATTTGACAGGAGAATAAATTCGCCTCTAGTTTTTCGCCACAGCAAGTTTAAAACATATATGTTTCCACCCGGGCTCGAACCTCATAACCGCTACAATGTGGAAACCACCGGCTCTGTAGCAGCAGCAGAGTGGTACTGAGTCAGTTAACGCACTCTGTGCGGATTGGCAATGTGTTGCCTCACTTTAAACACCTTCTGTCCCACACTGAATGCTCTCAGTCCTTCTCCCCCGCTGCCCTTTACAAAAAATGTCACTAATTCCCCCACACACCCCTAACATGAATCCTTCCACATCCTGGCAGTGGGGCCGCTAAAGCTCCCACTGTCTCCCCGCGATCAGCGATCTCACCCAGTTTGTAAAATTAAACGCGGAACAAATGTCACGCAAAGAGCGTCTGTAACCGAAATTTGTAACAGAAAGTGATGGATTTAATAGCCAAGATTAAACCAATTATTACTCGTCTCACAGACTTGAATTATCTTTCTGCAATGCACTGTTCCCAAACCTTATGTCAAGATGAATTCCTTGATTGTGAATCGAAAGCAGGTGAGTGTCATTCGACCACCACGGACCAGGTATGATACTTCTGTATATATGAACCTGAATACACAAAGAAAGTTGTCGAGATCTCGTGGCGCAACGGTAGCGCGTCTGACTCCAGATCATAAAGTCATAGAGTCATAGAGTTTTACAGCACAGAAAGAGGCCCTTCGGCCCATCGTGTCTGCACCATCCATCAATCCCTGTCCAGTCTAATCCCACTTTCCAGCATTTGGTCCATAGCCTTGTATGCAATGGCATTTCAAGTGCTCATCCAAATGCTTCTTGAATGTTGTGAGGCTTCCTGCCTCTACCACCCTTTCAGGCAGTGAGTTCCAGATTCCAACCACCCTCTGGGTGAAAAAGTTCCTCCTCAAATCCCCTCTAAATATCCTGCCCCTTACCCTGAACCTATGACCCCTTGTTATTGCCCCCCTACTAAGGGGAAAAGTTCCTCTTTATCTACCCTATCTATGCCCCTCATCATTTTGTACACCTCAATCAGGTCCCCCCTCAGCCTTCTTTGCTCCAAGGTAAACAACCCCAGCCTGTTTAGCCTTTCTTCATAGCTGAGGTACTCCATCCCAGGTAACATCCTGGTGAATCTTCTCTGCACCATCTCCAAAGCAATCACATCCTTCCTATAGTGAGGCGACCAGAACTGCACACAGTACTCCAGCTGTGGCCTCACCAGCGGTTTGTACAGCTCCATCATAACCTCCCTGCTCTTATATTCCATGCCTCGGTTAATGAAGTCAAGTATCCCATATGCCTTTTTAACCACCTTTTCTACCTGTTCCGCTGCCTTCAGGGATCTATGTACATGTACACCAAGGTCCCTCTGACCCTCTGTACTATCTAGGGTCCTACCACTCATTGTGTATTCCCTTGCCTTATTTGTCCGTCGAAAATGCATCACCTCGCACTTTTCAGGGTTAAATTCCATTTGCCACTTTTCCGCCCATCTGACCAACCCGTTTATATCGTCCTGTAGCCTGAGGCTTTCCTCCTCGCAATTTACCACCCCACCAATTTTCGTGTCATCTGCGAACTTACTGATCATACCTTTTACATTCTCATCCAAATCATTTATGTAGATCAGAAACAGAAAGGGACCAAGCACCGATCCCTGAGGTACCCCACTGGACACAGGCTTCCAGTCACAAAAGCAACCTTCGACCATCACTCTCTGCCTCCTGCCACTCAGCCAGTTTAGGATCCAATGCGCCAAGGCACCCTGGATCCCATGGGCTCTTACCTTCTTGACCAGTCTCCTATGCGGGACTTTGTCAAAAGCTTTACTGAAGTCCATGTAAACCACATCCACAGCATTTCCCTCATCCACACAACTAGTCACCCCTCGAAAAATTCAATCAGATTGGCCAGACATGATTTACCCTTGACAAAGCCATGCTGGCTATCCCCGATTAATCCTTGCCTCTCCAAGTGGTGACTAATTTTGTCCCTCAGAATTTTTTCCAATAATTTCTCTACCACAGATGTTAGGCTCACTGGCCTGTAATTCCCGGGTTTATCCCTGCTACCCTTCTTGAATAATGGTACTACGTTAGCTGTTCTCCAGTCCTCTGGTACATCCCCTGTGGCCAGAGAGGTTCTGAAAATTTGTGTCAGAGCCCCTGCAATCTCCTCCTTTGCCTCACACAACAGCCTGGGATACATCTCGTCCAGGCCTGGGGATTTATCCACATTTTGGTCTGTTAAAACCGCTAGTACCCCCTCCCTCTCGATGCTAATATGTTCAAGTATGTCACAGTCCCCTTGCCCGATTTCTATGTCTACATCGTCTTTCTCCATAGTGGACACAGATGCAAAAAATTCATTTAAAACCCCACCTACATCATCTGGCTCTACACACAGATTGCCACTTTTGTCCCTAATCGGCACTACCCTTTCCCTGGTTATCCTCTTGCCCTTAATATACTTAAAAAACATCTTAGGATTTTCCTTTATTTTGCTCGCCAGTGTTATTTCATGGCCACTCCTCGCCCTCCTAATTTCTCTTTTAAGTATGCCCCTGCACTTTTTATACTCCTCTAGGGCTTCCTCCGTCTTTAGTCTTTTGTAATTGCCAAAATCCCCCTTTTTTTCCTAATGCATTTTTGTATATCCCTTGTCATCCAAGGTTCCCTTTGCTTGTTGGTCCCACCCTTGACCTTTACAGGAACATGTTGGCGTTGTACTCTCTCTATTTCCCTTCTGAAAGTCTCCCACTGTTTTGATGTGGATTTTCCTATAAGTAGCTGCTTCCAGTCCACTTTGGCCAGATCCTGCCTTATCATATTAAAATCGGCCTTCCCCCAATTTAGAACCCTTATTTCCGGGCCGTCTTTGTCTTTTTCCATGACCACCTTAAATCTCACCGAATTATGGTCACTGTCGCCAAAATACTCTCCTACTGACACTTCCACCACTTGCCCGGTTACATTCCCTAGAATTAGGTCCAGTACCGCCCCCCCTCTTGTAGGACTTTCTACATGTTAGCTCAAAAAGCTCTCCTGGATGCACTTTAAGAATTCTGCACCCTCTAAGCCTTTCACACTCTGACTATCCCAATTAATATTGGGGAAGTTGAAATCCCCCACTATTATTACTCTATTATTTTCGCACTTCTCTGAGATTTGCCTACATATCTGTTCCTCTATCTCCCGCTGACTGTTTGGGGGCCTATAGTGCACTCCCAGCAAAGTGCTTGCCCCCTTTTTGTTTTTAAGTTCTACCCATATGGCCTCATTAGAGGAACCCGCTAATATATCGTCCCTCCTTACAGCAGTAATTGACTCCTTAATTCATATTGGAACACCCCCTCCCCTTTTACACCCCCCTCTGTCTCGCCTGAAGATTCTATACCCCGGAATATTGAGCTGCCAGTCCTGACCCTCCCTCAACCATGTCTCCGTGATAGCAACAATACCCTACTCCCATGTGTTCAACAACAACTTCAGTTCATCCACCTTATTTGCAAGACTCCTTGCATTAAAATAAATGCCTTCCAGCCCTGCCATATTCCCTTTTGCCTTCACATATTTGCTCTGCCTTCCCAGCTGTCTTGTTTTTTCCTGCGTATTTGGCTGTAAATCACCCCCTACTATAGCTCCACTCTGTATCCCATCCCCCTGCCAAGTTAATTTAACCCCCCCCCCCGCCCCAGCAGTGCTAGCAAACCTCCCCGCAAGGATATTGGTTCCCCTCTGGTTCAGGTGTAAACCGTCTGACTTGTACAAGTCCCACCTTTCCCAGAAGCAGACCCAGTGATCCAGGAAACTAAAGCCCTCCCTCCTGCACCATCCCTTTAGCCACGCATTCATCTGTTCTATCTTCCTATTCCTATACTCACTAGCACGTGGCACCGGGAGTAATCCAGAGATTTCAACTTTTGAGGTCCTGCTCCTTAATCTTCCACCTAGCTCCCTAAATTCTTGCTGCAGGACCTCATCCCTCTTTCTACCTATGTCGTTGGTACCAATGTGGACCACGACCTCTGGCTGTTCACCCTCCCCCTCCAGAATGCCCTGCAGCCGCTCAGTGACATCCTTGACCCTGGCACCAGGGAGGCAACAAACCATCCTGGATTCACATCTACGGCCATAGAAACGCCTATCTGTTCCCCTTACTATAGAATCCCCTACCACTATTGCTCTCCCACTCTTTTTCCTCCCTTCCTGGGCAGCAGGAGCACCCCCAGTGCCAGGAAGTTGGCTGCTGCTGCCTTCCCCTGGTGAGTCATCCCCCTCAACAGTATCCAAATTGATATACCTGGTATCAGAAGGCTGCGTGTTCAAATCACGTCGGGGTCACTGTTCCTTTACAGCTCATATCAGTCTGGACAATTAATATCTTAATTGTTAACTCACAACAATGAGAAATTGTATCAGATGTATGTTTTATATTGGTTAGATGTAGGTCTCGTAGGCAAGGCCAGCATTTTATGCCCATGGCTGAGGTGACGGTGTGTCACTGTAGTCGCCTTTCACCACTTACAGATCTACACCATAGAAGCAGAGAATGGATACAGCAGAGAAGGAGCCCATTCGGCCCGTCCAGCCCATGCCAGCTCTCTGCAAGAGCCCTTCAGCTAGTCCCACTCCGCCGCCCTCTCCCCGTAGCCCTGCACATTTTATTTCCTTCAGGCACTTATCCAAGATTTACATGCATCTGCCTTATTTATTCATTTATTTGGTTGAATCTGTCTCATTCAAAAAGCATGTTCTGGCTATTTATGTCTGTCTTACCTTTAAATGCCACGCAAATACATTTATACAGAACACCAATACACACACATCTATTGAGAAATAACACACAGATACAATCACATTTTTTCATCACCAGCCCACTGATATTCACAAAATCCAATTAGAAGAATCTCACTTTCAAACACAGACATTTATATATTGATAACCTGATGGATATGATAAAAGTCAAGAATATAAATGTGCAACTGACACACAAAGGGAGACTGGATAGGCACTTGAGGGAAATAAACTTGCAGAGCTACGGGGATAGAGCGGGGGGAATGGGACTGACTGGATTGCTCCACAGAGAGCCGGCACGGACTGGAAGGACCGAATGGCCTCCTTCTGTGCTGTTATGACTCTATGACTCAATGACATGCAAAGGATCGCACTCAGAACACAAACACTCGCTTGATATAAAAACATGCCACCCATGTACACACAGTCACAGCTCATGTTGTCACCCGAAGCTTGTTCCATTTCTGTGAAAAGTTATTTTGTAGAAATTCAATCATTTATTTAGCTCTGAGCATGTGATGAGCCTTTATCCCTAGCTCATTGTATTTTAGGAGCCTTGGTTTAAAATGTTGAGTGTTTATGACACGCACCCAGCCCCAGAACCGCCACTGTGAAAGTAGGAAACTGCTCGAAATACACAACAGGGCGGGCAACTTGTGAAAAACAATTAAACTTTTGGCGTGTAGACTTTTCACAGAAATGGAACCAGCTTCGTGTGACAATATGAGCTGTGAGTGGGTGTACATGGGTGGCACGTTTCTATATCAAGCGAGTGTTTGTGTTCTGAGTGCGATCCTTTGCATGTCATTGAGTCATAGAATCCTAACGGCACAGAAGGAGGCCATTCGTCCCTTCCAGTCCGTGCCCGCTCTCTGTAGAGCAATCCAGTCAGTCTCATTCCCCCCGCTCTATCCGCGTAGCTCTGCAAGTTTATTTCCCTCAAGTGCTTATCCAGTCTCCCTTTGTGTGTCAGTTGTACATTTAATTTCTTGACTTTATCATATGCATCAGGTTATCAATATATAAATATCTGTGTTTGAACGAGAGATTCTTCTAAATGGATTTTGTGTGTATCAGTGGGCTGGTGATGAATAAATGTGATTGTATCTGTGTGTTATTTCTCAATGTATTTGTGTGTATCTGTGTTCTGTATAAATGTATTTGCGTGGCATTTAAAAGGAATACAGACATAAAGAGCCAGAACATGCTTTTTGAATGAGACAGATTCACCCAAATAAATAAATCAATAACACAGATGAATGTAAATCTTGGATAAGTGCCTGAAGGGAATAAAATGTGCAGGGCTACGGGGAAAGGGCGGGGGAGTGGGACCAGCTGAAGGGCTGTTGCAGAGAGCCGGCACGGGCTGGACGGGCCGAATGGCCTCCTTCTGTGCTGTATCCATTCTCTGATTCTATGGTGTAGATCTGTAAGTGGTAAAAGGCGACTACAGTGTTTCACCACCACCCCAGGGATGGGCAATAAATGCTGGCCTTGCCAGCGAGACCTACATCCCAGGAACAATATAAAAAATATATCTAATACAAGTACTCATTGTTGTGAGTTAACAAATAAGATATTAATTGTCCAGACTGATATGAGCTGTAAAGGGATAGTGACCCCGACGTGATGTGAACACGCAGCCTGCTGATTTGAATTCAGACACGCTGCCGTTGCACCACGAGGTCTAGACAGTTTCGACTGTGTATTCAAGTTCAAATATACAGAAGTATCATACCTGGTTCCTGGTGGTCGAATGACACTCACCCGCTTTCGATTCTCAATCAAGGAATTTATGTTGACAAAAGATTTGGGAACAGTAAATTGCAGAAAGATAATTCAAGTCTGTGAGACGAGTAATAATTGCTTTAATCTTGGTTAATAAATCCATTACTTTCTGTTACAGATTTCGGTTACAGACGCTCTTTGCGTGACATTTGTTCCGCATTTCATTTTACAAACTGGGTGAGATCGCTGATCGCGGGGAGACAGTGGGAGCTTCAGCTGGCTCCACTGTCAGGATGTGGAAGGATTCACGTTAGGGGTGTGTGGGGGAATCAGTGACATTTTTTATAAAGGGCAGCGGGGGAGAAGGACTGAGAGCATTCAGTGTGGGACAGAACCTGTTTAAATTGAGGCAACACATTGCCGATCAGCACAGAGGGAGTTAACTGACTCAGTAGCCCTCTGCTGCTGCTGCAGAGCCGGCGATTTCCACATTGTAGCGGTTATCAGGCTCAAGCCCGGCTGGAAACATATATCTTTTAAACTTGCTGTGACGAGCAACCAGAGGCGAATTTATTCTCCTGTCAAAAGAGCCACAGCGGCTTCTACCTTGTTCTTTAATTGCTCTTTATTTCACTTCACTGAGTTAGATATATTTCTTAAGGCTAAATGGATCAAGGGGTATGGGGAGAACGCAGGGAAAGGGTACTGAATTTGGATGATCAGCCATTTTAATATTGATTTTAACCCTTACGATGGTAAAATAAAGTCTACACGCCAAAAGAACCACGCAGAGCTAGAGACAGTACTCGGCATGGTTAACTACTTAGCCAAGTTTGCCCCGAGTCTCTCCGAAATCAACGCACCCATGTGTCAGTTGCTCAAACAATCCAATGAGTTCCTGTGGGACAAACAACATGACACAGCATTTCAGAAAATGAAAGACCTAATCACCAGAGAACCAAGACCAGTTCTTGCCTACTTCGACCCCAACAAAGAGCTCAGACTACAAGTGGACGCGTCAAAGCATGGACTAGGCACTCTTTTACTGCAAGAAGGAAAGCCCATTGGCTACGCTTCCAGATCTCTCACAGACAGTGAAATCAACTATGCTCAAATCGAGAATGAGTTATATGCAATTCTGTTTGGATGTAAGCATTTCCACCAGTACGTCTATGGCCGACAAGTCATTGTGGAATCCGACCACAAGCCCCTCGAGTCAATCATGAGGAAACCACTAGCCACAGCCCCACCAAGGCTACAGAGAATGATCCTTCAGCTACTGAAGTATGACTTCACAATCATTCACCGTCCAGGCAAAGACATTCCTGTCGCAGACACGCTCTCCAGAAAGTCTCTTAGCTATCAGGACAGCAGCTTCAGTGAATGCATGGATGTGCAGCTGCACATGGTGTACAACAGCTAACCTGTGAGTGACTCAAAACTGAAGGAGATCCGAGCAGAAACAGAGAAAGATGCACAACTCACACTGCTGAGCAAAGTCATACATGAAGGATGGCCTGAGTAAAGGAGGAAACGCCCTCAGAGCATATCTGAATTCTGGAACCACAGAGACAAACTGTCACAAATCAACAGAATCGTCTTCAAAGGGGAGAAAATCATCAATCCTACCAGTCTCAGAGAAGAGATGTTGACAGAAATTCATGCTGGACATGTGGGCATGGAAAAATGCAAACAAAGAGCACTTGACATTATGTTTTAGCCCAGAATGTGCAAACATATTGAGGACATTGTCGGAAAATGTTCCATTTGTCTCGAACACCGCCCATCAAATGTCAAAGAGCCCATGATACCTCACCGTATCCCAGACAGGCCCTTGCAGGTCGCAGCAATTGATCTGTTCACATGGAACAACGAGGACTACATAGTGACTGTTGATTACAACAGCAGATTTTTTGAACTGGACAAGCTTCACAGCACCACATCTGCAGCTGTGATCCACAAGCTAACAGCAGCCTTTGCCAGGCATGGCAAGGTAGAGACTTTTGTCTCAGACAATGGCCCCCAATATAAATCAAAAGAGTTCGAGTCGTTTGCGAAGGCATGGGATTTCACACATGTCACATCAAGGCCACATTACCCTCAAAGTAATGGCCTTGCTGAAAAAAATGTCCAGATTGCAAAAACACTCATGGACAAAGCCAAAGCGGGCAAAAGAGACCCCCTACGTCAGTCTCCTTGAGTACCGCAACACTCCGGTTGACAACTTCAAGTCACCAGCACATCAGTTGATGAGCCGCAGACCTCGCTCAATCCTTCCACGCACCAACCAGCAGCTGCAGCCAGAGGTCGCCAGCTGCAAGCAAGTGCATGCAAAACGTGTACAGAGACAGCAACACCAAAAGAAATATTATGACAGGTCAGCTAGACTACTGCCGCCACTGCAAAATGGAGAATCCATCAGAATCCAGGAGCATGACTACTGGAAGCCAGCAGTCGTCATCCAGCCAGCTGACACTGAGGGATCGTATCATGTCTGCACCCCAGAAGGACAGGTGTACCGCCGCAATCGCAGGCATCTCCAGAACACCAAGGAACAACACCGTCATTCCGACGAGAGGATCAGTTCAACAGAGTGTGATGAACAGAGCAATACACAAAACATACCATACTTACCTGAACCTAAACCTGAACCTGAATTGTTGACCGATTCAGAGGCATGCTCAGTTCCATACCACACAAGGTCGGGATGAAAGGTCAAGCCTAGAGTTATCCTTGACTTGTGAACTGTCAAAGGGTGTAGGCGGATCGCTGCCTTAAAAAAAACTGTACATCGTTATTGAAACGTTGAGATGTTTTCACTGCTAGTTAAATGCTGAGTTTACTTATATGTTGATGCTACTGAGAACATTATGTAGGAGAAAAGTTTAAAAGTAAAGCAAAACATTTTTCTTTTAAAAGAAAGGGGATGCAACATTTGCATATTGAATATTCATTGGCCCGCAGGCATCTGTAAGGAATACCTAGTATATTCACATGTGATCACATGCTGAGTTGTCATTGGCCTGCAGGCATCTGTAAGGACTGCTATTGTTTTGAAGACCCAGGCTAGGGGTCCTAACTCCATCTTGTCCCCACTGTACTGCTGTGAGTAAGATCAGACCTAATGCTTCATAAAATAGTTTAAACTGCAATACTCCATTGTCCTGCAAGTTATTATTTTGAACAAAGTGTGCAAAACAAGATAGGTATGATTCTCGCTGGTTGAAACTTGCGAGATATTGGCCCAGAAATTCGGGTCGGGGGATTCAAGTGGGTGTAAGCCCCCGACCTGCACTTAGCTAGCGCGCCGGCAGTTGAGCTGCAGGGCCCCGTGGAATTCCGATCCGGGGCCTGGTCCAGCTGTCGGCGCGCAGTGCTTACGTATTGCAGGGGCGCAGTTAGTGCAATGCGTCCCCTGGTATCACGTGAGCCATGGGCAGCCAATTGGAGGAGGGAAAGCCCATTCATAAATCTGACAGGAAGACCTGTCAAGACTTATAAATACTACGGCCCCAAAATAGCATTAAACCTTCAAATAATTTTTAAAAAAATCACACTTTTTAAAATAAACTATAAATTACATTAAATAACTATTTTAAACAATAAATTAAATTTTTGAAAAAAATAATTTTATATTCTAACGGGGCTAAAAATAAACTTACCTTGCTTTAAAGTATTTAAAAATAATAAACCTGTGGAAAAAATGTTTTAATTTTAATTAATTGACCACTTACCTTGTAAAAAGCAGGCCTTACACCTGGTTTTTACATTACTAAATGCTGCAGGCTTACGATCCCGGGAAAACCTGCAAAAAAAACCTAAGTTCAAAGCACACGCGCAGCCTCTCCCACGCACGCGTTCGACCTCTGAACCTCTTCGTTCAGGGGAACGGAAGTGCCGGAGACCCGAATTTCTGGGCCAATATTCTGGGTTCAAATCCCTGACATGCCCTTCCTTTGTCCGCGGATTTTGCACTTGCAGTTGAAACTGTTGAAAAGAATGACTTGCATTGATACAGCGCTTTTCATGAACTCAGGACATCCCAAAGCGCTTTTTAAACATTGAAGTACCTTTGAAGTGTTGCAATGTGGGGAAAGGTGAGCCGAAATGACCCCCACATGAATCTGAACACTTTGGGAAGGAGTTCGGTGCAAAGACTCAGGCTCCTCAATGTCTTGGACTTTCTTAGAATGAGTTCTGCTTGTAACTGCACTCGAGCTTGAAACAGCTCCTGGGCATCCATCTCACGGGAGCAGAGTGTGGTCGCTGTGCAGCGGTTAGTGAGTCGGTGACCAGCTTGGGGTGAGACACGTCGCTTTCAATCTATGACATTTCACCAAGGGCCAGAGAATTGAAACGCTGAATGGAACTGTCCCTGTGAGCGATGGATTGAAGGGGACGGCACTCCAAGCACAGCTGGAGAACGCGCAGTGCAGTATAAGTGTTCGCAACATTAAATGTTAATGTTATTAATCATGCAATAATTAGACATATAATTAACAACAGCATTTAGACAAATCCTTGCGAATTTTAACCGGAGAACTCAAATACGTTATGGTTCTGATTTCGATATACAAGTTAATCCAACATTGATCGGATTCTAAAATATCTGTTCCAAACGCCACTTTTACATCCTTTCCTCACCTCTTCTACCTGATCATTTGCACGTTTAATTGTGTTACCTATCACAACTGCCCAACATCTGATGGATGGTCATCGACCGGAAATGTTAACTCTGTTTCTCTCTCTACAGACGCTGCCTGACCTGCTGAGTTCTTCCATCATTTTCTCTTTATATTACCGGAACTTGTAACCAGAGTATCAATTCCCTTTTCTCCAAACCACACTCCTTCCTTCCATGTAGCCTTGTCCAATCAACAGAGGGGAACGGACCAGGGAACTCCATCTGTGCTGATTGGCTCACCTAAAATAGCGTCACTCAATATAAAGGATGAGCTCACAAACATCAGGCACAGTGCAGTCTGGTCAAAGTCAAGCCCCTCCTTTCTTATTCAGAGACATGAACGAGAGTCAGACGCCACAAACTTTAATTAAAGACACAAATACGAGTAACACTTACTTCCAAATCGTTTCACTGATAAATTCTTTCACTTGATGTAAACGCTGGCTGCTTTGAATCTGAAAATGAACACCGTGGGATAGTTTGTTCACTACTGATTATATTAGCTGTGAGTAACAATGCAAAGGTTTCCGTAGTGTAGTGGCTATCACATTCGCTTTACATGCGAAAAGTCCCGCCTTCCAGCCAAGGCGGGTGGGAACATTACAATAGCCATTATTTTATTCTGTGCAGTGACCAGTCCTGTTAATTTTTATCGAATGTTGCCCCATTTTTCTGCTTTCATAAGCAATGCATATTATAAACGAGGTTCCTAAGATACAATGTGTAAAATTAGATGTGGTTAACAGTTCATTACTTACAAAGGGCAAAATGCTTTGTTGAAATGTTTTTCGCCTTTCTTTCATTCTGTAAATTATGGTAATCGGTTATTTAATGGTGATTGCAAAAGATTCAACTGCAAGTTGAATAGTGGCCGGCGACACGAGCGCTCGTTTGGGATTTGAACCGAAGACTTCTCGGAAACTTAAACAACCACCGAAGCGAAAATCGGACCCCGAGAACGCCGGTTCAAACCTAGCCAGATGAGAAGCTGACCATTGTAAAACCATTTTGTTTGTGTGGCTATTCTTGATGAGCAGAGCACTGGAGACCGAGACAGTGCCTTTGCCTTTTCGACCTGTCTTCTGAAGCGCCGCCCGGGCCCACTCCTACAGTTAATGAGCTGTTAGGATGCTAATGTATCCGGGCTGCAGGAGGCCACCCCAGGCGCAGCAGAGGAGTCTCTGCATTAGTTCTCCGTGGAAACAGTATTTTCCCCTTCTCTCTTCCTCTTCTCTCTATCCCTGTGCAGTTTCCTGAATCATAACAGGGAGGGGACATTTTTAGAGACGCGCTTTTTTATTACTTATTGAATGGACAGCCAGCCGGACCGATTGAAACTGCAATTTCAATCCTGTCGCCGACCTTGTGTTTTCCTATTAATCTGTGTTGTTCTGCTTTCCATATTCTCAATGAGAATGCTCCCAGCCTCAATTTTTAAGTAAAATAAGGCCCACCTCTTCAAATAGTGACACGCGAGTGGGAGACTCCTTAAATCAGCGCCAACTTTTCCCAAATCCTTCTTACAGTATCGCCAGCCAAACTGTGTCCTTTATGGGAAATATCATTGAGAATTACTTCACTCAGTGTAACGCTGCCATTTCAATGGCATAATTCGCCTGACAATGCGTGTTTTATTTATACTGAACCAATCATGAATTTATTCCCGTTTTCATATTTACTAAACTTGAATGGAGAAAATACTTTAAATTGCCTCTACCCACTTTCGAACTGTTGAGTTATCGTAAAGCGATCACCAGTACACACCGGAAACCCTCCAACACTTGGGTGCATTGCATTGTAGCGCCTCAATAGGAACAGGAGGAGGCCATTCAGCCCCTCGATCCTGTTGCGCCATTCAATTAGATCAGGGTTGATCTGTATCTTCATTTCATCTACCCGCTTTGTTTCCGTAACCCGTAATAACCTTACCCAACAAAAATCTATCACCAGTCGCGGCAATCTTCAGCCTGACTCCAGTTGCACTCCCGGATCCAGACAGAAAAGGCGTCTTACTGACGGCCACCCTGCAGATCAATGAATTACATTTCTGAACTTCAGGGATTCGGAGATTCCAGGGTTTAAAAGGGAACAAAAGATGAACTGGGCCTCATTGTGTATCAGTTTTCTCTCACTCAGACGTATCTGATTGGTGAAGTTAAATAAAGAACAAGGGAGAAGCCACTGTAGCCCTATTGACAGGAGAATAAACTAGCCATACATCTCTCACGTTCCCCAATTCTAACAGAAGTGTAATCGAATTGAAACGTTCACTCTGTTTCTTTATCCAAATATACTGCCTGACCTCTTAAGAATTTCCACCATTTTCCGTTTCTATTTGAGATTCCCAGCATTTGCAACAATTTTCTTTTGTCACTTAAAATAAACCCACTGGTTGTTTGTGTGGTTGTTCTTGATGAGCAGAGCACTTAAGACCGAAACAGTGAATTTGTCTTTTCGAACTGTCTGCTGAAGCGCCGCCCAGGCCCACTGCTACAGTTAATGAGCTGTGTTGAATATTGGATGGGATAAAAATTGATAAAGAGGAGGTACTAGAATGCTGGCTGTACCAGGACCAGTTGAAATGCATCCTAGGATGCTGAGGGGAGTAAAGGTGGGAATTACGGAGGTGCTGACCATAATCTTCCAATACTCATTGGATATGGGGTGGTGCCAGACGTCTGGAGAATCGCAAATGTTACACCCTTGTTGATAAAAGTGTATAAATTTCAACCCAGCAACTACACGCCAGTCAGCTTAACATCGGTAGTGAGGAAGCTTTTAGAAAGGGTAACCCTGCACAAAATGACCAGTCACTTGGACAAGTGTGGATTAATTAAGGAAAGTCTGCTCGGATTTGTTAAATGCAAATCGTCTTTTCCCAACCTGATTGCATTTTTTGATGAGGTGAAAGAGAGGGTTGATGAGGGAAATGCAGTTGATGTGGTGGACATGGACTTCCAAAAGGCATTTGATAAAGTGCCACGTAACAGGCTTGCCAACAAAGCTGAAGCCCATGGAATAAAAGGGACAGTGGCAGCATGGATGTCAAATTGGCTAAGTGACAGGAAACAGAGAGTAGTGCTAAACTGTTGTTTCTCTGAATGGAGGAAGATACACAGTGGTGTTCCCCAGGGGTCGGTACTAGGACCACGGCCCTTCTTGACATATATTAATCATTTGGAGTTAGGTGTCCAGGGCACAATTTCAAAATTTGCTGATGATACAAAACTTGGAAGTGTAGTGAGCAGTGAGGAGTATAGTGATAGACTTCAAGAGGACATGGATCGGCTGGTGGAATGGGCGGACATGTGGCAGATGAAGTTAAAAACAGAAAAGTGCAAATTGATACATTTTGGTCGGAAGAATGAGGAGAGGCAATATAAACTAAAGGATACATTTCCAAAGTGGTTGCAGGAACAGAGATACCTGGGGGTGTATGTACACAAATCGTTCAATGTGGCAGGACAGGTTGAGAAATCAGTTTAAAAAGCTTACAGAATCCGGGGCTTTATAAATAAAGGCGCAGAGTACAAAAGCAAGGAAGTTATGATGAACCTTTATAAAACACTGGCTCGGCCACAACTGCAGAAATTATGTGTTACAGAAAATGTTATCCTGTGCAATAACTGGTCCCATTAAATTAAACAAAAGTTGCCCCAGATTCCTGGTGACTTAAGCAATGAATATTTTAAACCAGACTCCTGAAATTCAATCGGCCTGGGTGTCCTTGTGCACCAGTCGCTGAAGATATGCATGCAGGTGCAGCAGGCGGTTAAGAAGGCAAATGGTATGTTGGCTTTCGTACCGAGAGGATTCGAGTACAGGAGCAAGGATGCCTTGCTGCAGTTGTACAGGGCCTTGGTGAGACCACATCTTGAGTATTGTGTGCAGTTTTGGTCGCCTTATCTGAGGAAGGATGTTCTTGCCATGGAAGGAGTTCAGCGAATATTGACCAGGCTGATACCTGGGATGGCAGGAATGACATATGAGGAGGGATTGGGAGGATTGGGCTCGTACTCGCTGGAG
Source organism: Somniosus microcephalus (assembly GCF_052327205.1). Lineage (NCBI taxonomy): Eukaryota > Metazoa > Chordata > Chondrichthyes > Squaliformes > Somniosidae > Somniosus > Somniosus microcephalus. Next base: position 1,984,726 of record NW_028225182.1, on the reverse strand, counting down.
TTTAGAAGAATGAGGGGGGATCTCATTGAAACTTATTAAATTCTGACAGTACTGGAAAGACTAGATGCAGGGAGGATGTTCCTGATGGTCGGGGACTCCAGAACCAGGGGTCACAGTCTAAGGATAAGGGGTAGGCCATTTAGGACAGACATGAGGAGGAATTTCTTCTCCCAGAGAGTGGTGAACCTGTGGAATTCTCTACCACAGAAGGCAGTAGAAGCCAATTTATTAAATATATTCAAGAAGGTGTTGGATATATTTCTTAAGGCTAAAGGGAGCCAGGTGTATGGGGAGAAAGCAGTGACCGGTTACTGAAATTGGCTGATCAGCCATGATCGCATTGAATAGCGGAGCAGGCTCGAGGGGCCGAATGGCCTACTCCTGCTCCTATCTTCTATGTTTCCATGTTTCATCCCTGGGATCACATGGGCCAGACCAACCAATCAAAAAGGGGGATTCCTATGAGGCGAATTGGGATTCCATTTATGTACGGAATCCCCATAAGCATATTAGAAATCTCCAAATAAAGAGCATTTCACACCACGGAAATAAAAATAAATGGTCACTTGTTCAAACGTAATGAAATTAATTAAAGATTTAAAATATAATTTAATTTTATGAAATATAAATTTGAACATTTTAAAGCAGGCCAGAATTTACCTAAAGTAATTTTAAATGTATGTATGTTTATATCATTAAAAAAAATATGTTTTAATCGACCGACAAAAATTGTGTTGCACAATGAAGGAATTGCTAACATGTTTGCTGGGTGACAGTCAAACTTTAAAAGCCTTTTTTATAGAATCAGAGATTTATGACAGACGCCGATTATTCGGTCCAGTGTTATCGTAGTGTAGTGGTTATCACGTTCGCCTAATGCGAAAAGTCCCTGGTTTGAAGCCGGGTGGAAACATTATGTAAATCGTGTTCATTTAAATAGTAGAAAAAATGGAACAATTCGCATTTCTAATGCAATGTAACAAAATCCTGCTACATTTGTGTTTCTCTGTACAGTTCTGCACTCACTCAAAGCACTACAGTGTCACTCGCTCACTCCCGTTTCCAGCTCTGACCGTGCAGGCAGCCCCTCTCAAAGCTGCACATTCTGGCTGCTTTCAGTTGAATTGTGAAAGATTATTCAAGGGTCCTGCAGCTTTACTTCGGTTCACAACAGCAGATCTAAGCCACGTTTCTGCAAACTACGAACCATGTATTCCAGAATTCCAAGGTGTATAAGGAACTCAACCATTAAAATCCCTTTCATTAACCACAGGAGTTCAGGAAATTTTCTATGATTCTATAAAAAGTTATTAAAGTTTGACTGTCATCCGGTAAACATGTTAGCAATTCCTGCAGTGCGCAACAAAATGTTGTGGGTTGATTAATGATAATAGAAACAATTATGAAGTGTCTCACAGACTTCAATGATCCCTTAATACTGTTGGTTAACTAAAATCTATCAATCGCAGGTTAAAATGAGCAATTCATGTTGCATCTTTGAAAGAGCTAACCAATCAGTCCCACTCCGCTGCTCTTCCCCCATAGACCTGCTGACACTCCTGCCAGTGAAAACAGTATCCCCCATAAGTTTGATCACCTCTATTAAATCTTCCCTGACCAGTGATTAATGGAGTTCAACGCGGGCAAGTGTCAGATCATCCACTTGGGGCCTAGCAAAGATGGGTCAGTGTGTGGTCTGAAAACATCATGTCAGAAATAGGTTTTTATTCTGTGAAATAGCCGGTCCCATTAAATTTAACAAATATTGCCCCAGATCGCTGCTCTCTCAAGCAATGAACATTTTAAACCATTCTCCTAAAATGCAATGTGTAAAATGAGATATGGGTTAACAGTTCAGGAGATGCAAAGAGCAAAATAAATGAATGAAGTTTCGACTGTCCCTCAGTAACCATAATATCATGTCTTTCATTCTGCAAAATAAAGCTACCGGTTAATTAATGGTGATTAAAGCAGTTCTTATTTATTCACATTAGATGCATGTAATTAATTTAATAAAATTACATCGCATTCATGAATAAAAAATGGTGATACCAAAATTTCTTCCCTAACTGGGAATCGAAACCATCTCGCAGCGCTGATAGGAATACGTTATTGAATATACGTTATGATGCCATCGAAAAATGTCACAGTGCTAAATTAAAATCACTGCTATAATGTGTTTTGGTGTTGAAGAAGGGGATTGAAAATGACAATAAAAAGCCCATACTGCGCCCGCAGTGAGACAGAGTTCGAACTTAGAAAGTAGGTGGTGCTGCGAAGCAAAGTGCTTTCTCACCTTGTCAATGTCTCTCGTCTATTTGCCGGTGATTCCCGATTCTGCCTGTCTCTCTGGCTCTGTTTATTCTGTGTGACCACCTGCAGGTTGATTTTGAGCGAATACCTGTGCTTGTGTCTTGTCACATTAAATAAATGAGGAATTGTGGCGCTTCTCTCCCTGATAATGGGGAAAGAGTGACACAGTCTTTGGAGCAAGTATCTGGTTATTGTGAAACGGCAAAGAAAACAATAATTCTGGAATTACCCGAAGGAACAGTGACCCCGACGTGATTTGGACACACAGCCTTCTAGATCTGGACGTCGGACGCGCTACCATTGCGCTATGAGGTCCTACAATATAAGTCGCGCTGTTTTTATATACACACGTTCCACAAACACTTTTTCATTCCTCCTGCCTTCTCCTGATTCCTCAGTGTCATGCACAGAAGCGCCTGATGCACTCATTTGTTTAACGTAACAAGCAGACACAAACACAGGTATTGCTTCAAAATCAACCCGCAGGTGGCCACAGAAACAATAAACAGAGCCAGAGAGAAAGACAGAATCGGGAATCTCTGGGAAATAGACAAGAGATATTGACAAGGAATAAAGCGCTTTGCGATCAGAAAATTGCCTGAACCCCTGTGGTTAATTAAAGGGATTTTGCTGCTTGAGTTCCTTATATACCTTGGGCTTCTGGAGAACTTGTTTCATAGTTTGCAGAAACGCGGCTCAAACATCTGTTGTGACCGGGCCGGAGCCACCAGGTACCTGACTGCAATCAGCGACAATGAAATACAGTTTCAATAGGCCCGGCTAGCTCAGTCGGTAGAGCATGAGACTCTTAATTTCAGGGTCGTGGGTTCGAGCCCCACGTTGGGCGGTATTTATTTCGTTAACTTTTATGTTGCTTTCAAAGCGTCATTAATTGAGCGATAACCTTGTTTTGCACAATGAAAGAAATGCGAACTGAGGAAATACTGCAGATGCTGGAAATCTGAATTGAGCAGAAAATGCTGGAGATACTCAGCAGGTCAGGCAGCTTCTGCGAAGAGAGAAACAGAGGTAACGTTTCAGGTCGATAACCATTCTTCAGAACTGGAAAAAAGAGGTAATGGAACAGATTTTTAAGCAAGTGTAGGGGATTCTATGAGATCATGGCTGATCTATTGCCTCAATTCCATTCACCGGACCTATCGCCATATCCCTTGATGCCCTTACCAGTCAGAAATCTACCGACTTCTGTTTTGAACATACCCAATGACTGAGCCTCCACAGCCCTCTGGGGTAGAGAATTCCAAAAATTCACCACCCTCTGTGTGAAGAAATGTCTTCTCCTCTCAGTCCTGAAAGGCCTAACCTTTATCCTGAGGCTGTGTCAGCTGGTTCTAGAAACCCCAGCCAAGGGAAACATTCTCCCAGCATCCAACCGATCAAACACTGTAATAATTTTGCATGCTTAATGAGATCCCCTCTCATTCTTCCAAATTCAAGAGATTGCAGGCCTAGTTTACTCAATCTCTTCTCATACGAGGTCAGTACTGTCTTGCAAATGGTGACTTGATATTTGGTAGTGGGGTCATGGTCCAGGCGGAGGTAGGAGGAGGTGTTGGAGAGTTGGCGTACAGCTTCCGCTAGGTAGTGGTCGGTTCACCAAACAGCAACAGCACCACCCTTGTCAGAAGGTTTTGTGCTTTGCATGTTAACTGTTAACTGTTACCCATATCTCGTTTTACACAATATATGGGCTGCTCCAGCTCCTAATTCTTTTGTTCTTCGTTGTTATTTCCTCACACAGGAGAGCAATCTCGCCCCTGGACAAGCAGAAGGAGCAAGTTCCAACAAAATGATTCCGCAAACGTGATAACTGCTACACTGTGGAAACGTCTCCACTTTCAGTACCAGGTCAGATGGAAATGTTAAAATTTTCTGAGTGTGTAACTAGTAGAATAGATAAGGGAGAACCAGTGGATGTGGTGTATTTGGACTTTCAGAAGGCTTTCGATAAAGTCCCACATAAGAGATTGGCGTGCAAAGTTAAAGCACATGGGATCGGGGGTAAGGTACTGACTTGGATAGAGAACTGGTTGGCAGACAGGAAGCAAAGAGTATGTCTAAACGGGTCTTTTTCCAAGTGGCAGGCAGTTACTAGTGGGGTGGGGCAGGGACAAGTGCTAGGACTCCAGCTACTCACAATATATATTAATGATCTAGAAGGTTGAACTAGATGTAATAACTCCAAGTTTGCAGACGACACAAAGCTGGGTGGGCATGTGTGCTGTGATGAGGATACAGAGTAACTCCAGTATGATATGGACAGGTTAGGTGATTTAGCAGAAGCATGGCAGATGCAGTATATTGTGGATAAATGTGAGGTTATCAACTTTGGTAGCAAAAACAGGAAGACAGCTATTATCAGAATGTCAATAGATTGGGAAAAGGGGAACTGCAATGACACCTGGGTGTCCGTGTGCACCAATCGCTGAAGGTAAGCATGCAGGCGCAGCAGGTGGTTAAGAAGGCAAATGTTGGCCTTTATAGTGAGAGGTTTCGAGTAGAGGAGCAAGGATGTCTTGCTGCAGTTGTACAAGGGCTTGGTGAGACCATACCTTGAGTATTGTGTGCAGCTTTGGTCACCTTAGCTGAGGAAGGATGTTCTTGCCATGGAGGGAGTGCAGCGAAGATTCACCAGACTGATACATGGGATGGCAGGAATGACGTATGAAGACAGATTGAGATGATTAGGCTTATATTCGCTAGAGCTAAGAAGAACGAGAGGGGATGGCATTGAAACTTACAAAATACTAACAGGACTAGACACACTAGATGCAGGAAGAATGATCCCGATGGTGCGGGAATCCAGAACCAGCGGTCACAGTCTAAGGATAAGGGGTAAGCCACTTAGGGCTGAGATGAGGAGGAATTTCTTCACCCAGAGAGTGGTGAACCTGTTGAATTCTGTACCACAGAAGGCAGTTGAGGCCAATTCATTAAATATATTGAAGAAGGAGTTAGATATATTTCTTAAGGCTAAAGAGATAAAGGGTTATGGGGAGAAAGCAGGGACAGGGTACTGAATGTGGATGATCAGCCATGATCTCATTAAATGGCGGAGCAGGCTCGAGGGGCTGAATGGCCTGCTCCTGCTCCTATCTTCTGTGTTTCGATGTGAATGGAGCAGGTGAACTGCTGAATCCCACTTTTAAGGGATGTCCCAAAGTGCTTGACAGTGGTGTGAAAATATATGAGTTCCGCTTGGTAATTTAAAGTAAAGCCTGTCAGAAGAGGGATTCGAACTCTCGCCTCCAGAGGAGACTGCGACATGAACACAGCAGCTTAGACCGCTCGGCCATCCTAACTTGTTTCATTAACTTCTGCATCTCATCACTTCCGGATGATGAACGTTTCCGTCCGGGTGCTTGTTCAATGCTGCTGAAGTTTCAGTGACCGGGATATCATCTCCCCCGGGGATTTCCTGAGCATGTGCTCGGTGTATGGGGAGGTTTGTCCCGAGTCCCTGGTATCTTGCAGCTCCAGGGATGGGCAGTAACAATCTGAGCTCTGGAGCTGGGGAAAAGCGAATAATTAATGGGTTTGTTTTCGGGCCTGAAATGCGGCTTAGATCTGTTGGTATTAACTGAGGCCGGGGCTGCGAAATATTTCAGTTTGTTCACGTTTAACCAGAGCAATATCCGCAGTCAGGAGCTGAAAAGGACCAAGAGCTGAAAAAACACCAGAAAAAAGTAAGAAATATCAGCAATTGTGATCAACTCTTTAATGTGTGTTCTCGTAGTTTAGTGGTTTAATTGTTTTAATCAACATTCATTAACCGAAAGCGTTGTTTTGCAGATTGAAAGAAATGCTCACAGTAAGGGACAGTCGAAAGTTGAGTAATTTAACTTTAATAATTTGTGAAAGTTTATTCATTGACGAAGATTTATACCCTATCAGAACTTACGTACTGTGTATTTTAGGAGTCTGCTTTAAATTGTTTGCTGCTTCTGACACAAGAAACCTGTTAAATTTATTTCACGGAAAAATAATGTTTCCGCGCGGATTCGAACCGTGAACCTTTCGCGTAATTGAGCATCAAGAAAGGACTGTTCAGACAGAAGTGACACTACAGAATTGCTCTGTCTGCAATGATTTCCTTTCACTGGCATTTCTCTGACCGAACTGCACAAGTCAAAAATGTTCCTTTCAAACTCATTAAACTGCTGAATTTCCTTCCCTCTGGTTTAACCCAGGGGTTTAAATTGTTCTGCAAACCATGAACCAGGTTCACCTGAATTCAAAGGTGTGTAAGGAAATCAAGCATCAAAAGCCCTTTCATTAACCACAGGGATTCAGGCAAATTTCTGATCGCAAAGCGCTTTCTCACCTTGTCAATATCTCTCGTCTATTTTCCGGTGTTTCCCGATTCTGCCTTTCTCTCTGGCTCTGTTTATTCTGTGTGACCACCTGCAGGTTGATTTTGAGCGAATACCTGTGCTTGTGTCTTGTCACATTAAATAAATGAGGAATTGTGGCCCTTCTTTCCCTGACACTGGGGAAAGAGTGACACAGTCTTTGGAGCAAGTGTCTGGTTATTGTGAAACGGCAAAGAAAACAATAGTTCTGGAATTACCCGGAAGAACAGTGACCCCGGCGTGATTTAAACACCCAGCCTTCTGAGTTGGAGTCAGACACGCTACCGTTGCGCCATGAGGTCCTACAATGTAAACTGCGCTGTTTTTATATACACACGTTCCACAAACACTGTTTCATTCCTCATGCCTTCTCCTGATTCCTCAGTGTCATGCACAGAAGCGCCTGATGCCCTCATTTGTTTAACGTAACAAGCAGACACAAACACAGGTATTCCTTCAAAATCAACCCGCAGGTGGCCACAGACACAATAAACAGAGCCAGAGAAGAAGACAGAATCGGGAATCTCCTGGAAATAGACAAGAGATATTGACAAGGACTAAAGCGCTTTGCGATCAGAAAATTGCCGGAACCCCTGTGGCTAATGAAAGGGATTTTGCTGCTTGAGTTCCTTATACGCCTTGGGCTTCTGGAGAACTTGTTTCGTAGTTTGCAGAAACGCGGCTCAGACATGCTGTTGTGACCGGGCCGGAGCCACCAGGTACCTGACTGCAATCAGCGACAACGAAATGCATTTCCAACCGGACCGACTAGCTCAGTCGGTAGAGCATGAGACTCCTAATCTCTGGGCCCTGGGTTAGAGCCCCACGTTGGGCGGTAGTTATTCTGTTAAACATTTATGTTGCTTTCAAAGCATCATTAATTGAGCGATAACTATGTTTTGCACAATGAAAGAAATGCGAACTGAGAAAATACTGCAGATGCTGGAAATCTGAATTGAAACAGAAAATGCTGGAGATACTCAGCAGGTCAGGCAGCTTCTGCGAAGACAGAAACAGAGTTAACGTTTCAGGTCGATAACCTTTCGTCAGAACTGGAAAAAAGAGGTAATGGAACAGATTTTTAAGCAAGTGTAGGGGATTCTATGAGATCATGGCTGATCTCCAGCCTCAATTCCATTCACCGGCCCTATCGCCATATCCCTTGATGCCCTTACCAGTCAGAAATCTACCGACTTCTGTTATGAACATACCCAATGACTGAGCCTCCACAGCCCTCTGGGGTAGAGAATTCCAAAGATTCACCACCCTCTGTGTGAAGAAATTTCTTCTCCTCTCAGTCCTGAATGGCCTAACCTTTATCCTGAGGATGTGGCCCCTGGTTCTTGACTCCCCAGCCAAGGGAAACATTCTCCCAGCATCCAACCGATCAAACCCTGTAATAATCTTGCATGCTTAATGAGATCCCCTCTCATTCTTCCGAATTCAAGAGATTGCAGGCCTAGTTGACTCAATCCCTTCTCATACGAGGTCAGTGACAGCTTGCAAATGGTGACTTGATATTCGGTAGTGGGGTCATGGTCCAGGCGGAGGTAGGAGGATGTGTTGGAGAGTTGGCGTACAGCTTCTGCTAGGTAGAGGTCGGTTCGCCAAACAGCAACAGCACCACCCTTGTCAGCAGGTTTTGTGCTTTGCATGTTAACTGTTAACTGTTACCCATATCTCATTTTACACAATATATGGGCTACTCCAGCTCCTAATTCTTTTGTTCTTAGTTGTTATTTCCACACACAGGAGAGCAATCTCGCCCCTGGACAAGCAGAAGGAGCAAGTTCCAACAAAATGATTCCGCAAACGTGATAACTGCTACACTGTGGAACCGTCTCCACTTTCAGTACCAGGTCAGATGGAAATGTTAAAATTTTTTGAGGATGTAACTAGTAGAATAGATAAGGGAGAACCAGTGGATGTGGTGTATTTGGACTTTCAGAAGGCTTTCGATAAAGTCCCACATAAGAAATTGGCGTGCAAAGTTAAAGCACATGGGATCGGGGGTAAGGTACTGACTTGGATAGAGAACTGTTTGGCAGACAGGAAGCAAAGAGTATGTCTAAACGGGTCTTTTTCCAAGTGGCAGGCAGTTACTAGTCGGGTGGGGCAGGGATAAGTCCTAGGACTCCAGCTACTCACAATATATATTAATGATCTAGAAGGTTGAACTAGATGTAATAACTCCAAGTTTGCAGACGACACAAAGCTGGGTGGGCATGTGAGCTGTGATGAGGATACAGAGTAACTCCAGTATGATATGGACAGGTTAGGTGATTTAGCAGAAGCATGGCAGATGCAGTATAATGTGGATAAATGTGAGGTTATCAACTTTGGTAGCAAAAACAGGAAGACAGCTTATTATCAGTATGTCAATAGATTGGGAAAAGGGGAACTGCAATGACACCTGGGTGTCCGTTTGCACCAATCGCTGAAGGTAAGCATGCAGGTGCAGCAGGTGGTTAAGAAGGCAAATGTTGGCCTTTATAGTGAGAGGTTTCGAGTACAGGAGCAAGGATGACTTGCTGCAGTTGTACAAGGCCTTGGTGAGACCATACCTTGAGTATTGTGTGCAGCTTTGGTCACCTTAGCTGAGGAAGGATGTTCTTGCCATGGAGGGAGTCCAGCGAAGATTCACCAGACTGATACATGGGATGGCAGGAATGACGTATGAAGACAGATTGAGATGATTAGGCTAATATTCGCTGGAGTTTAGAAGAACGAGAGGGGATGTCATTGAAACTTACAAAATTCTAACAGGACTAGACACACTAGATGCAGGAAGAATGATCCCGATGGTGCGGGAATCCAGAACCAGCGGTCACAGTCTAAGGATAAGGGGTAAGCCACTTAGGGCTAAGATGAGGAGGAATTTCTTCACCCAGAGAGTGGTGAACCTGTTGAATTCTGTACCACAGAAGGCAGTTGAGGCCAATTCATTAAATATATTCAAGAAGGAGTTAGATATATTTCTTAAGGCTAAAGAGATAAAGGGATATGGGGAGAAAGCAGGGACAGGGTACTGAATGTGGATGATCAGCCATGATCTCATTAAATGGCGGAGCAGGCTCGAGGGGCCGAATGGCCTACTCCTGCTCCTATCTTCTATGTTTCTATGTGAATGGAGCAGGTGAACTGCTGAATCCCACTTTTACGGGATGTCAAAAAATTCTTGACAGTGGTGTGAAAATAAATGAGTTCCGCTTGGTAATTTAAAGTAAAGCCTGTCATAAGAGGGATTCGAACTCTCGCCTCCAGAGGAGACTGCGACATGAACACAGCGGCTTAGACCGCTCGGCCATCCTAACTTGTTTCATTAATTTCTGCAACTCATCACTTCCGGATGATGAACGTTTCCGTCCGGGTGCTTGTTCAATGCTGTTGAAGGTTCAGTGACCGGGATATCATCTCCCCCGGGGTTTTCCTGAGCTTGTGTTCGGTGTATGGGGAGGTTTGTCCCGAGTCCCAGGTATCTTGCAGCTCCAGGGATGGGCAGTAACAATCTGAGCTCTGGAGCTGGGGAAAAGCGAATAATTAATGAGTTTGTTTTCGGGCTTGAAATGCGGCTTAGATCTGTTGGTATTAACCGAGGCCGGGGCTGCGAGATATTTCAGTTTGTTCACGTTTAATCAGAGGAATATCCGCAGTCAGGAGCTGAAAAGGACCAAGAGCTGAAAAAAACACCAGAAAAAAGATAACAAATATCAGCAATTGTGATCAACTCTTTAATGTGTGTTCTGGTAGTTTAGTGGTTTAATTGTTTTAATCAACATTCATTAACCGAAAGCGTTGTTTTGCAGAATGAAAGAAATGCTCACAGTAAGGGACAGTCGAAAGATGAGTTATTTAACTTTATTAATGTGTGAAAGTTTATTCATTGACGAAGATTTATACCCTATCAGAATTTACGCACTGTGTATTTTAGGAGTCTGCTTTAAATTATTCGTTGCTTCTGACACAAGAAACCTGTTAAATTTATTTCACAGAAAAATAACGTTCCCGCCCGGGCTCGAATTGGGGACATTTCGCGTGTGAGGTGAATGTGATAACCGCTACACTACGGAAACCTCTGCTTAATTAAGCATCGAGAAAGCACTGTTCAGACAGAAGGGACACTACAGAATCGCTCTTTCTGCAATGATTTCCTTTCACTGGCATTTCTCTGACCGAAATGCACAAGTCAAAAATGTTCCTTTCAAACTCATTAAACTGCCGAATTTCCTTCCCTCTGGTTTAACCCAGGGTTTTAAATTATTCTGCAAACCATGAACCAGGTTCACCTGAATTCCAAGGTGTGTAAGGAAATCAAGCATCAAAAGCCCTTTCCTTAACCACAGGGATTCAGGCAATTTTCTAATCGCAAAGCGCTTTCTCACCTTGTCAATGGCCCAGTAATTCGTCTCTGAACGCGTGAGTACGGTCGGGGTACTCATGCGTCTGGCCGGAGGAACTGCTCGTGTTCAGCATGCACAGCGCATGCGGGGTAAACCGGCATTTCCAGTCCTCTGAACGAAGGGGTTCAGAGGCACAGCGCGTGCGACTGCACAGGCAGCGCGTGCGCAGTGAACTTCGTCGATTTCATTCATGGATTCAGTGAGGGTAAGTCCTGACAACTTACACATGAAAAAAGCAGGAGTAAAGCTATCGAGAAGCTGCGGAGGAAGAAGTCTGTCATCGTGGAGCTTCTGAAAGTCTTCAATTTCTGTTTGGGAAAGGGAGGAAAGTAATTTTAAGAAAGGCTGAGGTAAGTTTAAAAATTTATTTTTGTTTAAAACGGGTTTTCAGAACTGTAGTTCGAAGGAGCAACTGTGGCTGTGGCCAAGGCCTCATTGAATTTATTTTTATAAAATGTGAAATTTAATGTTTTAATAATAATAAAATGCTTACAAAATGTTATTTTCATCAGTAATATTTAGTAAGTATGTATGTATGATTGTATGTATGTATTTATATTTTCCATTTAGGATGTGCATTTATGTATGTATTCCTTTCAGTACATGGATGAATGTATTTATGTATGCAATTTAGAAAAATATGTAGGCCTGTGATATTTATCAGGCGGGAAGGATGTGTTTGCAAGCCGTTAAAGCATGCTTCCTGTCATAGGCCGAGTTGATGTTATAGGCACTCAGTTTATTAAAATAAGTGTAACAACTATTTCCATTTACTCCGTACAGGTACGTCTGTGTGAGGAGTAGTCCTGTCAGCGAGGAACATGCCCTGGTGTAAAAATTTTGCCGTGATGCTATTTGTGTATTTGCTTCAAAGAAATAGGAATGCCAGGGAGCAACGTAGAAGATTTAGGAACCATGAACCTCTCCTGATCAGAAGGAACAACTACCCACCCCACAGAGTTTACAGGGAGAGGCGATCATTTGAAATGCTGTCCGAGGAGTTGTGTATCAGGCGGCTGCGCTTCAGTAAAGAGGCAATTGGACGACTATGTGACATGTTGAAGGCAGACTTGGAACCACGCTCAAAGACCCGTACTGCCTTGTCAGTGAACATGAAGGTAACCACAGCATTGAACTTCTTTGCAAGTGGATCATTTCAAGCAGGCACCGGTGACATAATCAACATCTCTAAGAATGCTGCGAGGGTCTGCATTCACCAGTTCACAGCAGCCATTTGCCGTAGGATTTCTGATTTCATTATGTATGACTTGTCCGCTCGTCATCAGAAGGAGATGGCCTTAGCATTTCATCGCATTGCTGGATTCCCCAAAGTGATTGGGGCTGTCGATGGAACACATATTGCATTGAAGGCACCCAAGGATGCACCTGTGACATTCATTAACAGGAAGGGGTATCATTCATTGCATGTAATGATATTATGTGATGCGCACCTGAGGATCCTAAACGTTAATTCAGGGCATCGGGGGAGTAATCATGACTCCTTCGTCCTCCGTAACTCTAAATTGTATGATTCTCTCAGCAAATTGCCTACAGGATCCGCATGGATATTGGGCGACAAGGGCTACCCGCTAAAACCATGGCTGATGACCCCCTACCGCAATACCATTAATGAGCCTCAGGAGAGATACAGCCATGCACACGTGTCTACACGTCAAGTGGTGGAGAGGACAATAGGAGTTCTGAAATCACGCTTCCGGTGCCTGGATAGGTCAGTGGGGACTTTGCAGTACTCTCACCAGAAAGTGGCAAGGATTGTGCTGGCCTGTTGTGCTTTGCACAACCTTGCCCTGCAGGAAGGACTGACCCTTAACAATGAGGAACAGCTGCCTGTTGAAGTGGAGGATGAAGACGATGGCATTGTACATGTTGCCAGGCCTCATGGGGAGGAGCCAAGTGCCGCCGAATCTAAGGCTGCTCGCGAACTGCTGGTAGCCAACACCTTCACGCGGTAGTTACGCCCTGTACCTACCCCTCCCCCCCGCAAGGCAAAGACAGAAGCAGACACATATTGAAGTGAAACAGTTACCTTTTATTGCATAATCAAACACTTTTCAGATTCAGTTTCAATGTTTAAAGTGAATAACTTGTAAATTTCAAGTAACAGTTATGAACTTTTAAAAAATTTATGGACAGGAACAGTGAGGAAGTGTTATTGGAAAGAGTTCGTCTTTACTTGTCTTTCTTTCTTCGTTCAAGGATGTTAATGACCTATTTTATGCAATTTAAAAATGTTAACGTTAACAGTTTTGAAATCACTTTGTAAACATGTTTAACTAATTTGTGTTTGATTCTTAGTGAAATTAAAAAAATTAAGATGCTAACTACCTCTTTTAACGTTTTGAAACATGTGCAAAATGGTGACTGTTAGAAAAGAAAATGTAAACATTTTACAGTAATTTTTACTTTCTTACTGCAATACAGACATTCAAAGCGCAAACTAGCTATTTTACAATTTTGTAACATTTGTTGTAAAAGTTTTTGAAGTTAAATAAAAGTTTAAATTCTTTATACATTGATTACTGGGTGTACTGCTGAAACGATAAGGTTACCTATCCTTTCCTTCATAAATAAACACTTGAATTTAAATATGTAAGAAAACATTTAACATTTAAATAAAGTGAAAAATATAACAATTTAACGATTTGCCAACTGGCCTGTGTGACTGAGGGTTGAAGGTGGCGGAGTGAGCTGACGGTGACACTCTAACGCTTCCTGCGCCTTTTCACTACCCGTGACTGGAGCCCTCCAGATCTATTTGCAAGGGCCCTGTCAGATTGTTCCTGCTCTTCAGCAGCGGCTTGAGGAAAGGGTTGTTGCTGAGGCAATTCTATGCTGTCCTGCATCATGACTGGCGCAGCTGCTGGCTCCTGGGACCAAAGTGGCTCTGCACTGTGACCTGGGGAGGGCATTTGTGCTGGAGTCAGCGTTATGCCAGTAGTGATAGATACAAGCGAATTAAGTAGTACAATCATAGTTTCATTAAGCATCACCAGCTGCGATGATATCTGATTAAGAGAATTATCATTAAGCACCCCTAACTGCGATGATATCTGATTTAGTGTAATGACAATATTCTCCATTCCCTGCCTGATAGTCTCTAGCGTCTACTTCCTTCTCAGTGAGAGAGCTCAGCAATTGCCTGAAACCTGCAATATCTTGCTGTTCATCTTGTAGGTGCTGCTGTACTTCTGCTACTCCCACCTGCACTGAATTGTCCATATGGTGTCTGCCTGTGGAGCTACCGTCATCAGTGTCTAGCACAGAGCCACAAGGGCCAGGAGATGGTGAGATAGTGGCCAGCGACACAGGGTCTATACACTCCTGCTGCACTTGCTGACATAGGACAGGTTGCTCCTGTTCCTCAACCACCTCAGCCTCTTCAGTAATTGCTGCCATTGCATCAGAAAAACCTTCCCCAATGCCCTCTGTGGCCGCTGACTCCACGCACTGCTCATCCCGTGTGTGAGAGGTACTCTGTCCAGCTGTGGGAAGGAGGCAGAAAACATTTGCTAAGGTAAAGCACGATGTGCCACATCACAGATATTCAGCACACACCTAACCTTATTTAACATATAGCTGCCCAGGCCAACTCACATTGAGGGTCAGCAATGTCTGTTTCAGATGCATCCGCGGGGCGATTGCTAGCAAATTCGTACATCTGCTGGACCCGTTCCTCATGTTTGGTCAAAACCCTCAGCATGGCAACACCACCGCCTGTGAGTGTGCGTTCCCTGGAGTTGTGAGCACTTTTACTCTGAAATTGCAGCAGAAATAAGAGAATCACACAGCTGCATTTCTGACATGGACAGCGAAGGCTTTGAAGACTGGGTTGGGTGTTTCTTTACATCTTTGATTGAAGTCTTACAGCTCCAAGCAATGGAATCAAGATAAGAGAACAGTAGGTATCCCTGAGCTGGCCCCAAAGCCATAAAGTTTTATCGCTACCTCAGGTGACTTTACCAAGAAGCAAATTGACTGCAGTAAATGCATTGAGAAAGCCTTTATAAATCTAGCTAACTTAAATTCTAAGCAATGTTACAGTACACTTTAGTAATAACTGTACAAACCCTGACAGATCGGAGTAAGTCACTGAATTTCTTGCGGCATTGTTCCGCTGTAGGTGGAATGGTGGAGGTCGCGCTGACAGCTTGTGCAACTTCCGACCACGCTGCCATCTGACATTTTCGTGGAGCTCTCGACTGCTCATTCCCCATGATGCGCAGGTGCCTCGCCTCCACCTCGTTGAGGAGATTGCTGAGGTCATCATCAGTGAAGATCTGAGTTCTTTTAATCACGTGAAATGTGCGAATTCCAGCCATTTCACTTTGCTAATTAACTGAAAAGAATTAATAGAATGTTTTCAAGGCTTTAAAAAATGCTTAAATAGCTTCAATTCTCTTTAAAACTTTCTAAAAGTCATCAAAATCATTTAAACGTATTTAAAATTTAATAAAAGTTCACAAAACATTCATAAAATAGCAGATACCTTACTTTCCCTGCAGCTGTGTAACTACAAAGTCCTCTGCAGCGTCTTGGAGAGATTGGGGGCGTGTCCTATACAATGAGACCTTAAGGGGCGTATCTCACTTGCACAGCGCGCTCCAGGCTTCGCGCTGGCTGCACTCCTGGGCGGCGTGACGTCAGACGCTGCCCGGGATTCTTCTCTTTCAAACAGGAATTCCAGGCATCCCTGGAGCTGAAATGTCAGCGCGTCGGGTAAGTGCAGATCCGGGGCTTGCACGCGCGGCAAGCCCCCGACCCGAATTACTGGGCCAATATCTCTCGTCTATTTGCCGGTGTTTCCCGATTCTGCCTGTCTCTCTGGCTCTGTTTATTCTGTGTGACCACCTGCAGGTTGATTTTGAGCGAATACCTGTGATGTGTCTTGTCACATTAAATAAATGAGGAATTGTGGCGCTTCTCTCCCTGACACTGGTGAAAAAGTGAGACATTCTTTGGAGCAAGTGCCTGGTTATTGTGAAACGGCAAAGAAAACAATAATTCTGGAATTACCCGGAAAAACAGTGACCCCGACGTGATTTGAACACGCAGCCTTCTGATCTGCAATCAAACACGCTACCGTTGCGCTAGTAGTTCCTACAGTTTAAACCGCGCTGTTTTAATATACACACGTTTCACAAACACTGTTTCATTCCTCCTGCCTTCTCCTGATTCCTCAGTGTCATGCACAGAAGCGCCTGATGCCCTCATTTGTTTAACGTAACAAGCAGACACAAACACAGGTATTCCTTCAAAATCAACCCGCAGGTGGCCACAGACACAATAAACAGAGCCAGAGAGAAACACCGAATCGGGAATCTCCGGGATATAGACAAGAGATATTGACAAGGACTAAAGTGCTTTGCGATCAGAAAATTGCCTGAACCCCTGTGGTTAATGAAAGGGATTTTGCTGCTTGAGTTCCTTATACGTCTTGGGCTTCTGGAGAACTTGTTTCGTAGTTTGCAGAAACGCGGCTCAGACATGCTGTTGTGACTGGGCAGGAGCCACCAGGTACCTGACTGCAATCAGCGACAGCGAAAGGCAGTTTTAACAGACCCGGCTAGATCAAGCAGTAGCGTACGAGACTCTTAATGTCAGGGTCGTGGGTTCGAGCCCCACGTTGGGCGGTATTTATTTTGTTAAACTTTTATGTTGCTTTCAAAGCGTCATTGGGCCAGAAATTCGTGAACGGGGCTTGCCGCGCGTGCAAGCCCCGTCTATGCACTTACCCGATGCTCCTGCCGATCACCTCCAGGGACGCCTGGAATTCGTGTTTCAAAAAGAAGAATCCCAGGCAGCGTATGACGTCACGCCGCCCAGGAGTGCAGCCAGCGCGAAGCCTGGAGCGCGCAGTGCAACTGAGACACGCCCCTTGAGGTCTCAGTTTCACAGGACACGCCCCCAATGTTTCTGCCAAGCTGCGAAGCATTTTTACATGCAAAGCAGCAGTTTAAATAGGTTTTTGGAAGTTTTTTGAAGATTTTGGTAACTTTTATAAACTTTTAAAAATGTTTACATTATTTTGAAGAATCTGAAGTAGTTTTAAACAGAATTAAAGCAATTTAAAGACCTAAAAGAATTTTTTTAATTCCATTTATTTATTTAGCAATGTCGTCATCATACGTGTCTTCACACTGTTCCCTTTGGGGAACTGTATGAAGTGGTGGAAGGATTTATGGCCATGATTAACCCTCATTCTGTGGCAGTAACCATTTTTGAACCAGCCATTAGGGCAGATTAATCCTATGGCAGGAGGGTTTTACAGGCTCCCACAAGCTATACAAGGAGGAGGGGCCACCCACACCCACGGACACAAATATCCCACTGGATGTCAACCCAGAATTTAGAGCTGGAGCTCCGACTCCACTTGCCAGGACTGTCTGGAGCAGAGTTTGAAACCCCGATCCTGATCTGGTTTAGCGGCGGGGATCCTACCGCTATGCCAAAGGCCCAATCCAATGAGCAATGTGAAATGGCTGGAATGAGCACAATTCACGGCATTAAAAGAACTCACAATTGAACTGATGATGACCTCAGCAATCCCCTCAAGGAGGTGGAGGCGCAGCGCCTGCTCATCATTGGTAATGAGAAGTCAAAGGCGCCGCAAAAAGGGCAGATGATAGCTTGGTCTTTCAAGTGGCAGCATAGGGCTCCAGTCACGGGGAGGGAAAAGGCACAGGAAACGTATGGGTGTCACCTTTTGTGTGGAGTGGGCCTTTTGCGTAGCAGTAAGCATCCCCGCCGCTGGGCCAGAAGGAGTAGGGTTTCGAACCCCACTCCAAACAGTCCCGGCAAGTGGAGTCGGAGCTCCAACTATAAATTCTGGGTGGACATCCAGCGGGATACTTGCGTCCGTGGGTGTGGGTCCCCCCCCCACCTCAGATGGGTTGTGGGAGCCTGTAAAACCCTCACGCCATAGGACTAACCACCCTAATGGCTGGTTCAAAGATGGTTACGGTCACGGAATGAGCGTTAATCACGGCCATAAATCCTTCCACCACTTCATACAGTTCCCGAAAGGGAACAGTGTGAGGATACGTACGACGATGACCTCTTGCGCAATGCACCTCCTTGGACCCTCAGTCGCAGATGCGACGGGGCAAATCGTACAATTGTTAAATTTTTCATTTTATTTACATGTAAAATGTTGGCCCAGTAATTCCCTTCCAAATGCGCGAGTACGGTCGGGGTACATACGCGTCTGGCCGGAGGAAATGCCGGTTTTCAGCATGCACAGCGCATGCGGGGAAAACCGGCATTTCCTGTCCTCTGAACGAAGGGGTTCAGAGGCAGAACGCGTGTGCAGTAAAATTCGCCGCTTTCATTCATGCTTTCAGTGAGGTCAAGTCCTTACAACTTACACATGAAAAAAGCATGGGTACAGTTGCTCCAGAGGCTGCGGAGGAAGATATTTCTTATCGTGGAGCTTCTGAAAGTATGTATGTCTGTATATATTCCTTTGCGTGTTATGTATATATTCCTTTACTTATGTGTATGAATGTATTATTTAATTATGACTTTCAGAGAAAGTAACTTATTGGAAAATCATAATTAAAAACATACATTCATACACATAAGTAAAGGAATATAAAACATACATACATATATGTAAAGGAATATATGCGGACATACATACAGAATTACTTATTACTGATGAAAAGTTTGTTTCTTAAAAGTGCTGGAAATGTTACATTACTCATTTTAGAACACTCATTTTCACATTCCATTCACACAGCCACAATTGCTCCTTCTACCTACCGTTCTGAAAACCCGTTTAAAAAAAAAATTATGTTTAAAACTTACTTAAAATTTCTTAAAATAACTTCCCTCCCTTTCCCAAACAAAAATATTGCCTTTCAGAAGCTCCACGATAAAATATATCTTCCTCCGCAGCCTTGGAACAACATTACACCTGCTTTTTTCAAGTGTAACTTGTAAGGACTTACCCTCACTGAATCCATGAATGAAATCTACGAAATTCACTGCGCAAGCGCTGCCTGTGCAGTCGCACGCGCTGTGCCTATGAACCCCTTCGTTCTGAGCACTGGAAATGCCGGCGTTCCCCGCATGCGCTGTGCATGCTGAACGCTGGCATTTCCAACGGCCAGATGCGTGAGTACCCCAACCGTACTCACGCATTTGCTCACGAATTTCTGGCCAATTAATTGAGCGATAACCTTGTTTTGCACAATGAAAGAAATGCGAACTGAGAAAATACTGCAGATGCTGGAAATCTGAATTGAAACAGAAAATGCTGGAGGTACTCAGCAGGTCAGGCAGCTTCTGCGAAGAGAGAAACAGAGTTAACGTTTCAGGTCGATAACCTTTCGTCAGAACTGGAAAAAAGTGGTAATGGAACAGATTTTTAAGCAAGTGTAGGGGATTCTATGAGATCATGGCTGATCTCCTGCCTCAATTCCATTCACCGGCCCTATCGCCATATCCATTGATGCCCTTACCAGTCAGAAATCTACCGACTTCTGTTTTGAACATACCCAATGACTGAGCCTCCACAGCCCTCTGGGGTAGAGAATTCCAAATATTCACCACCCTCTGTGTGCAGAAATTTATTCTCCTCTCAGTCCTGAATGGCCTAACCTTTATCCTGAGGCTGTGGCCCCTGGTTCTAGACTCCCCAGCCAAGGGAAACATTCTCCCAGCATCCAACCGATCAAACCATGTAATAATTTTGCATGCTTAATGAGATCCCCTCTCATTCTTCCGAATTCAAGAGATTGCAGGCCTAGTTTACTCAATCTCTTCTCATACGAGGTCAGTGACAGTCTTGCAAATGGTGGCTTGATATTCGGCAGTGGGGTCATGGTCCAGGCGGAGGTAGGAGGAGGTGTTGGAGAGTTGGCGTACAGCTTCCACTAGGTAGAGGTCGGTTCGCCAAACAGCAACAGCACCACACTTGTCAGCATGTTTTGTGCTTTGCATGTTAACTGTTAACTGTTACCCATATCTCATTTTACACAATATATGGGCTACTCCAGCTCCTAATTCTTTTGTTCTTAGTTGTTATTTCCTCACACAGGAGAGCAATCTCGCCCCTGGACAAGCAGAAGGAGCAAGTTCCAACAAAATGATTCCGCAAACGGGATAACTGCTATACTGTGGAACCGTCTCCACTTTCAGTACCAGGTGTGGTAAACCACTGTTATACCTGCCAGTGTGGGTGTTTTTATTCCACTGTGTACATGTCTGTACATGCCTCGGCTGACTCCTCCCACGAGTCCAGGTATAAAGGTGACTTCTCCACAGTCCCTCTGTATTCTGGACTGGTCGACCACTCGAGGCACACCTTCATTCTCTTATTAATAAAAGCCTGTTAGTTACTCGCTTAACCTCAGTCTTTTGAGTAATTGATAGCGCATCAATTTTATTAACAAGATTTTTTATAATGGAGAAGATCCTCACACCAGCATGCCTCGATTTAGACCATCAGGAGGCGGACGCATCCACCAAGTTTGCTCACTGGCTTAGGTGCTTTGAAAGATTCCTGATCGCCTCCGCTGCATCGGTCAAATCGGATGAGGACAAACTGGATGTCCTGACCTCCAAAGTGAACCACCGAGCATACTCGGTCATCCAGGATGCGACCTCATACACGGCTGCTCTCAAGCTCCTCAAGGACCAGTACACGTGCCCAGTGAACGAGCTGTGTGCCAGGCACCTCCTGGGGAGTCGTAAACAACAACCTGGGGAATCGACCGAGGAATACCTTCAGGCACTGTCTGTGCTTGGCCGGGCCTGTGGTTGTAAGGATGTAAAGGCCACCGTGTACACAGAGGAACTTATCCGGGACGCTTTTGTAGCGGGCCACAGGTCGAATTACACCCGACAGCGACTGTTGGAGCAGAGTGACCACGACCTCAACAAGGCCTCCTAACTCGCACTATCATTGGACGCAGCCTAACGGGGCATGGATGCCTACTTCTCTGCACCGTGGACGCCGTGGGGAACGACAGCCTGGGACATGGTAGGACCGTCTCATAGCGCCGTGCCACACCAGCCACATTCCAGCAACGGCCCAACTACCGCAGCAGTGTCCCAAGGCCAGAAATGCTACTTCAGTGGCCAGGCCAGACACCCCAGAGCGCGCTGCCCAACGAAAAATGCGATCTGCTCGGGCTGCGGGAAGAAGGGACACTACGCCAGCGTCTGCAGTGCCAAAGCCACCCCGAACCCCAGCAGAGCCGTGTGTGGGCCGTGCGGGCCGCCATCTTGGGCCTCCCCAGCCATGTGCGAACCACCGGAACAGCAGCCATTTTGGACGCCTCCAGCCACATGGGGATCATGGACGCCGCCATCTTGGATGCCAGCCGGGACGCAGCAGGCCCCCAACACCGCCTCATCTGATACCCGCAGCGACATACCGACCCCTACGCTGGCCTCCGTTACGCTGGACCAAGCGAGACCGCACCAACTGGCCCGGTCCACAATGGACATTAAGGTAAATGGTCACAAAACAACCTGCCTTTTTGACTCTGGGAGCACGGAGAGCTTCATCCACCCCGACACGGTGCGGCGTTGCTCTCTCCCAGTCCTGCCTGCGCACCAGCGGATTTCTATGGCCTCCGAGTCCCAGTCGGCGGACATTGGCGTCTACTGCATGGTGACACTCTTAGTAGACGGGACTGTGTATGAGCATTTTAAACTTCTGGTCCTGCCCCACCTCTGCACTGCCGTTCTACTGGGGCTAGATTTTCAGTGCCACCTTAAAAGTGTTACGATGGCGTACGGTGGACCCCTCCCCCCACTCACAGTCCACAGCCAGCAGCTTCCAAACTGCCCGCTGCGCACCAGGTGCAACCTCTCCACACTCAGAGTCACCCCCACCCCCACTGTTTGCTAACCTCACCCCCGACTGTAAGCCCATCGCCACAAAGAGCAGGCGATAAAGTGCCGGGGACAGGGTTTTCATTAAAACCGAAGCGGAGCGGCTCCTGAAGGAGGGGATTATTGAGGGCAGCACCAGCCCCTGGCGAGCCCAGGTTGTGGTCATTAAGACCGGCGAGAAGCAGCGCCTGGTCATCGACTACAGCCAGACAATAAATCGCTACACCCTGCTGGAGGCTTACCCACTCCCCCACATAGCTGATATGGTCAACCAGATCGCGCAGTACCACGTCTTCTCCACCATTGACCTGAAATCAGCGTGCCACCAGCTCCCTATCCGCTCTGAGGACCGCCAGTATACTGCCTTTGAGGCAAACGGCCGCCTCTATCACTACCTTAGGGTTCCCTTTGGCGTCACCAACGGGGTCTCCGTCTTCCAAAGGGAGATGGACCGGATGGTCGATCAAAATGCGTTGCAGGCCACTTTCCCATACCTGGACAATGTGACCATCTGCGGCCATGACTTGCAGGACCATGACGCAAACCTCGAAAAATTCCTCTGCACCGCCCAACTCCTGAACCTGACGTATAACAAGGAGAAGTGCATATTCCGCACAACCCGCCTCGCCATCCTTGGCTGCGTTGTGGAACACGGAGTCATCGGTCCCGACCCCGACCGGATGCGTCCCCTTATGGAACTCCCACTGCCTCAAGGCCCTGAAGAGGTGCCTCGGGTTTTTCTCCTATTATGCCCAATGGGTCCCCTACTATGTGGACAAGGCCCGTCCGCTGATCAAGTCCACCTCTTTCCCCTTGATGGCAGAGGCCCGCTTACCCTTCCACCATATCAAGGAAGACATTGCCAAAGCCACCATGCACGCAGTGGATGAATCCATCCCCTTCCAGGTGGAAAGCGACGCGTCCGACTTTGCCCTGGCCGCTACTCTTAATCAGGCAGGGAGACCCGTGGCCTTCTTTTCACGAACCCTCCAGGGCCCGGAGACCAGACACTCCACTGTTGAGAAGGAGGCACAGGCTATTGTGGAGGCTGTGCGTCATTGGAGGCACTACCTGGCCGGAAAACGATTTACCCTGCTCACTGACCAGCGTTCAGTTGCTTTTATGTTTAACAACAAGCAGAGGGGCAAAATCAAAAACGACAAGATCTTGAGGTGGAGAATCGAACTTTCCACCTACAATTACGAGATCT
Source organism: Somniosus microcephalus (assembly GCF_052327205.1). Lineage (NCBI taxonomy): Eukaryota > Metazoa > Chordata > Chondrichthyes > Squaliformes > Somniosidae > Somniosus > Somniosus microcephalus. The sequence continues at coordinate 1,961,564 of NW_028225182.1, read as the reverse complement.
TGCACCAGCCCGGGAAGCTCAATGAACCCTCGGATGCTCTATCGCGTGGCACCTGCGCCAGCGCGCAGATTGATAGACTGCGGGCCCTCCACAATGACATCTGCCACCCGGGGGTCACCAGGTTCTTCCACTTCATCAAGGCCCGCAACCTGCCTTAGTCCATTGAGGAGGTAAGGACCATGACCAGGAACTGCCAAGTCTGCGCTGAGTGCAAACCGCACTTTTATAGACCAGACAGGGCTCACCTAATAAAAGCCATTCGCCCCTTCGAGTGCCTGAGTGTTGATTTTAAAGGGCCTCTCACCTCCTCCGACTGCAATGTGTAATTCCTCAACATTATTGATGAGCACTCCCGTTTCCCATTCGCCATCCCCTGCCCGGACATGACCAGTGCCACCGTCATTAAATGTCTGAACGACCTCTTCACCCTGTTCGGTTTCCCCAGCTATATCCATAGCGACCGGGGCTCATCGTTTATTGAGCGACGAACTCCACCAGTACCTGTTGGCTAGGGGTATTGCCACAAGCAGGACCACCAGTTACAACCCCCGGCGGAACAGACAGGTGGAAAGAGAGAATGCGACAGTTTGGAAGGCCGCCCTGCTAGCCTTAAAGTCTAGGGGCCTTCTGACCTCCCACTGGCAGGATGTGCTCCCCGATGTGCTCCACTCTATTCGGTCACTGCTCTGCACTGCCACTAATGCCACCCCTCATGAGAAAATGTTTGTCTTCCCACGGAAGTCCACATCGGGGACATCGCTACTGCCATGGCTGACGTCCCCAGGACCGGTCCTACTGAGAAGACACGTGAGGATCCATAAAACGGACACCCTGGTCGAGAGGGTCGACCTCCTCCACGCCAACCCCCAGTATGCATACATTGCGTACCCGGACGGGCGGGAAGACACAGTCTCCATACGAGACTTCGCACCCTCGGTGGTCCCAGTAGCCCACTACCCACTACCACCGGCCCCCCCCACGATCCAATATCCAACCCCAGCAGATGGCATGCCTGGGCCCCGCGACCCGCTTGACACCCACGAGGACTACACACCAGTGCCCCAGCCTACGCGGGAGTCGACGCCGGAAGCTTCACTACCCCTGCCATCGCCACGTCGATCACAGCGGCAGACAAGACCTCCGGAGAGACTCCAATACACAAACTTTTAGTACACTTCACCCCGCTGGACTCATTCTTAAACAAGGGGTGAATGTCGTAAACCACTGTTATACCTGCCTGTGTGGGTGTTTGTATTCCACTGTGTACATGTCTGTACATGCCTCGGCTGACTTCTCCCACGAGTCCAGGTATAAAGGTGACTGCTCCACAGTCCCTCTGTATTCTGGACTGGTCGACCACTCGAGGCACACCTTCATTCTCTTGTTAATAAAAGCCTGTTAGTTACTCACTTAACCTCAGTCTTTTGAGTAATTGATAGCGCATCACCAGTCATGGAAATGTTAAAATTTTTTGAGGATGTAACTGGTAGAATAGATAAGGGAGCACCAGTGGATGTGGTGTATTTGGACTTTCAGAAGGCTTTCGATAAGGTCCCAGATAAGAGATTGGCGTGCAAAGTTAAAGCACATGGGATCGGGGGTAAGGTACTGACTTGGATAGAGAACTGGTTGGCAGACAGGAAGCAAAGAGTATGTCTAAACGGGTCTTTTTCCAAGTGGCAGGCAGATACTAGTGGGGTAGGGCAGGGATAAGTGCTCGGACCTCAGCTACTCACAATATATATTAATGATGTAGAAGGTTGAACTAGATGTAATAACTCCAAGTTTGCAGACGACACAAAGCTGGGTGGGCATGTGTGCTGTGAGGAGGATGCAGAGAAACTCCATTATGATGTGGACAGGTTAGGTGATTTAGCAGATGCATGGCAGACGCAGTATAATGTGGATAAACGTGAGGTTATCAACTTTGGTGGCAAAAACAGGAAGACAGCTTATTATCAGAACATCAATAGATTAGGAAAAGGGGCACTGCAATGAGACTTGGGTGTCCTTGTGCACCAATCGCTGAAGGTAAGCATGCAGGTGCAGCAGGTGGTTAAGAAGGCAAATGTTGGCCTTTATAGTGAGTGGATTCGAGTACAGGCGCAAGCATGTCTTGCTGCAGTTGTACAAGGCCTTGCTGAGACCACAACTTGAGTATTGTGTGCAGCTTTGGTCACCTTATCTGAGGAAGGATGTTCTTGCCATGGAGGTAGTGCAGCGAAGATTCACCAGACTGATACATGGGATGGCAGGAATGACGTATGAAGACAGATTGAGATGATTAGGCTTATATTCGCTAGAGTTTAGAAGAATGAGAGGGGATCTCATTGAAACTTACAAAATTCTAACAGGACTAGACACACTAGATTCAGGAAGAATGATCCCGATGGTGCGGGAATCCAGAACCAGCGGTCACAGTCTAAGGATAAGGGGTAAGCCATTTAGGGCTGAGATGAGGAGGAATTTCTTCACCCAGAGAGTGGTGAACCTGTTGAATTCTGTACCACAGAAGGCAGTTGAGGCCAATTCATTAAATATATTCAAGAAGGAGTTAGATATATTTCTTAAGGCTAAAGAGTTAAAGGGATATGGGGAGAAAGCAGGGACAGGGTACTGAATGTGGATGATCAGCCATGATCGCATTAAATGGCGGAGCAGGCTCGAGGGGCCGAATGGCCTACTCCTGCTCCTTTCTTCCATGTTTCTATGTGAATGGAGCAGGTGAACCGCTGAATCCCACTTTTAAGGGATGTCCCAAAGTGCTTGACAGTGGTGTGAAAATAAATCAGTTCCGCTTCGTAATTAAAAGTAAAGACTGCCAGAAGTAGGATTCGAACCCATGCTTTCAAGAGGAGACTGCGACTTGAACGCAGTGCCTTAGACCACTCGGTCATCCTGACTTATTTGATTAATTTGTGCATCTCATCACTTCCACATGAAGAACGTTTCAGTCCAGGTGCTTGTTCAATGATGTTGAAGGCTCAGTGACCGGGACATCTTCTCCCCCGGGGTTTTCCTGAGCCTGTGCTCGGTGCATGGGGTGGTTTGCCCTGGGTCCCTGGTATCTTGCAGCTCCAGGGATGGGCAGTATTATTCTGAACTCTGGAGCTGGGGAAGAGCGAATAATTAATGGATTTGTTTTCTGGCCTGAAATGCGGCTTAGATCTGTTGGTATTAACCGAGGCCGGGGCTGCGAGATATTTCATTTTGTTCACGTTTAATCAGAGGAATATCCGCAGTCAGTAGCTGAAAAGGACCAAGAGCTGAAAAAACACAAGAAAAAAGATAAGAAATATCAGCAATTGTGTTCAACTCTTTAATGTGTGTTCTGGTAGTTTAGTGGTTTAATTGTTTTAATCAACATTCATTAACCGAAAGCGTTGTTTTGCAGAATGAAAGAAATGCTCACAGTAAGGGACAGTCAAAAGTTGAGTAATTTAACTTTATTAATTTGTGAAAGTTTATTCATTGACGAAGATTTATACCCTATCAGAATTTACGCACTCTGTATTTTAGGAATCTGTTTAAAATTGTTCATTTTTCCTGACACAAGAAACCTATTAAATTTATTACAGAGAAAAAATCATCAGGAACATAATGTTTCCGCACGGGCTCGAACCAGGGACTTTTCACGTGTGTGGCGAACGTGATAACCGCTACACTCTGGAGACCTCTGCTTAGTTAATTATCGACAAAGCACTGTTCAGACAGAAGGGACACTACAGAATCGCTCTTTCTGCAATGATTTCCTTTCACTGGCATTTCTCTGACCGAACTGCACAAGTCAAAAATGTTCCATTCAAACTCATTAAATCCCGAATTTCCTTCCCTCTGAATCTGACGTCTCTAGTTTTGCCCACTCAACCAATGTCCCTTTGCAATTTTCTGCTCCCTTCCACACTACTTACTCTGCCACTAACTTAGTGTCATTAAACTTGGTAATATATGCCTGTAGAAGACTTTGGGATTACCTTTTATGTTAGCTGCCATTCTTTTCTCAGACCCTCTCTTTGCCCCTCTTATTTTCCTTTTCACTTCTAATCTGAACTCTCGAAAGTCAGATATATTAGGATAGTTGAAGCCCCCATTATCACTAGTCTATACTTCATTGTCATAGAGTCGTAACGGCACAGAAGGAGGCCATTCGGCCCATTGATTCTGTTCCAGCTCTCTGTGGAGCTATCCATTCAGTCCCATTCCCCCGCTCTGTCCCCATAGCCCTGCAAGTCTATTTCCCTCAAGTTTCTAACCAGTCTCCCTTTGAAAACATTGAGTGTCTCTGCTTCTACGACTTCCGTTGGCAGCAAGTCCCAAGTCCTCACCACTCGCTGAGTAAAAAAGTTTTCCTCACATCCCTCCTGTATCTCTTGCCCAAAACCTTAAATCTGTGTCCACCAGTCCTTGTACAATGAACTAGTGGGAACAGCCTTTTCCCGTCTCGTGTATCCAAACCCGCCATAATCTTGTACACGTCTATCAAATCACCCCTCAACCTCCTTTGCCTTAAAATCATCCTGTCCAGCGCCTTGGGACGTTTTACTACGTTAAAGGTGCTATATAAATAGAGGTTGTTGTTGTTGTTGTTGTGGTAATGAAAACAAATCCAGCTTCTCCAACCTGTCCTTGTAGCTAAGATGCCCCATCCCCAGAACCATTCTGGTAAATCTCCTCTGCACCATCTCAAGGGCCTTCACATCCTTCCTAAAGTATGGTGAACAGAACTGGACGCAATACTCCAGTCGTGGCCTAAACAGCGCTTTATAAAGGTTCAGCATAACTTCTCTACTTTTGTACGCAATACCTCTATTTATGAAGCCCAAGATCCCATATGCTTTGCTAACCACTCTCTCAATATGTCCTGCCACCTTCAGAGACCTATGTACATTAACTCCCAGGTCCCTCTGTCCCTGCACACTCTTTACAACTGTGCCATTAAGTGTATATTGCCTCTCCCTGTTCCTTCGACCAAAATGCATCACTTCACACTTCTCTGTATTAAATTCCATCTGCCATTTGTCTGCCCATTCTGCTAGCCTTTCTATATCCTGCTGTATTTGACTGGTATCATCCTCACTGTTTGCCACACCCCAAAGTTTGTTGCCATCGGTAAATTTAGAAATTCTACTCTGTATTCCAATATCCAGGTCAATTACATATATATCATAAAAAGCAGTGGCCCCAGCACTGACCCTTGGGGGACACCACTGTCTACCATCCTCCAGTCTGAAAAAACACACATTTACCACAACTCGCTGTTTTCTATCCTTAAGCCAATTCCTTCTCCAAGCTGCCACTGACCCATCTATTCCATGAGCCTCAATTTGGTTATCCAGCCTTCTACGTGGTACCTTATCAAGCGCCTTCCTAAAATCCATGCAGACAACATCCATTGCATTCTCTTGGTCAATGTTCCCTGTCACTTCATCAAAAAATTCAATTATATTAGTCAAACACGATCTGCCTTTTACAAATCCATGTTGGCTCTCCTTAATTAGCTTAAACCTCTCCAACTGGCCGTTAATATTTTCCTTGATTATTGTTTCTAGAACTTTACCCACCATTGATGTTAAACTGACCAGCCTGTAGTTACTAGAATTATCCTTACAGCCTTTCTTGAATAGTTCTTACATCTCTCTGTAATTTCTCTGCAAATTTGCTTCTCCATATTTTCTCACTAGTTGGTGGCCTATAGAATACATCTAGTAGTGTAACGGCCCCTCTATTATATCTTAACTCTAGCCATATAAATTCAGTCCCTGTCTCCCCATCCTGGAGTCATGTCTGTTCTCCTCGTCTGTCTAACGGTCACCCATTCCCTCTCTGCCTGTACACTCCTTAGCTGCGGGGTGACCACCTCCTGAAACGTGCTGTCCACGTAGCTCTCAGCCTCGCGGATGCACTGCAGTGATGCCAGCTGCTGATCAAGCTCCGAAACCGCGAGCTCCTCCAGCTGACGACACGACCTGCACACGTGGTTGTCCAGGACATGGGATACGTCCTGGATTTCCCACATGGCACAGGATGCACATTCCGTGGGACTGAGCTGCCCTGCCTTTATTTATTCGACTATTAACTAACTTTACAGAATATTAAGACTAAGATGTACCTAATTAAAGTTATCAATGCAATATATTATTAACAGTTACTAATTTAACGTAGAATTAAATTTTTGCTAACAGTCGCTTGTGTGAAATCTTCTCAAATGCCTGCTAGAAATTATCATATTAAATCTAGAAAATCCCTCCATAGTGTCCTATGTACATTAACTCCCAGGTACCTCTGTCCCTGAAAACTCTTTAAGACTGTGCCATTAAGTGTATATTGCCTCTCCCTGTTCCTTCTGCCAAAATGCATCACCTCACACTTCTCTGTATTAAATTCCATCTGCCCATTCTGCTAGCCTTTCTATTTCCTGTTGCCGTCGATTGGTATCAACCTCAATGTTTGCCACACCCCCAAGTTTGGTTTGATATTTAAGGGGGAACTGATAGGGTAGGTAGAGAGAAACTATTTCCCCCAGTTGGGGAGTCTAGGGTTAGGGAACATAGCTTAAAAATTAGATCCAGGCCTTTCAGGAGTGTAGTTAGGAAACATTTCTACACACAAAGGGTGGTAGAAGTTTGGAACTCTCTTCCACAAACAGCAACTGATGCTGGGTCCATTGTTAAAATTAAATCTGCGATTGATCGATAATTGTTAACCAAAGGTAATAAGGGGTATGGGCAAAGGCGGATAGATGGAGTTAGATCACAGATCAGTCATAATCTCATTGAATGGCGGAACAGGCTCGAGGGGCTGAATAGCCTCCTCCTGTTCCTATGTTCCATGGGGATTGACAGGGTAGACACTGAGAGGTTGTTTCCCCTGGCTGGAGTGTATAGAACTAGGCATAGTCTCAGGAAACGGGGTCGGCCATTTAAGACTGAGATGAGAAGGAATTTCTTCACTCAGAGTGTGGTTAATCTTTGGAATTCTCTGCCCCAGAGGGCTGTGGATGCTGAGTCTTTGTGCATAGTCAAGACTGAGATAGATATAATTTTTGGACTGCAGGGGAATCAAGGGACATGGTGATCGGGCGGGAATGTGGAGTTGAGCTCGATGATCAGCTATGATCTCATTGAATGGTGGAGCAGGCTCGAGGGGCCGTATGGCTGACTCCTGCTCCTAATTCTTAGGTTATTCTGTTCTAAGGGGGCTTTCTGGTTGATGTTGGGTGTCAGCCTCGGCTCAGTTGTTTGCGTGCTCGCGTGAGTCGTAGGTGCAAGCTCCACTTGACTGAAGCACAAATTCCTGTGAAATAGTACTGAGGGAGCGCAGCACTGTTGGAGGTGTCGTCTTTTGGATGAGATGTTAAACCGAGGCTCTGTTTTCCATCTCAGGTGGACGTAAAAGATTCCACAGTTGTATTTGGAAGAACACCGGGGTATTCTCCTGGACAAATGTTTATCCTTCAACCAACACCTCCAAGTCTGCAGATGACACAAAGCTGGGTGGGTGTGTGTGCTGTGAGGAGGATACCGAGAAACTCCAGGATGATTTGGACAGGTTGGCTGATTGGGCAGATGCATGGCATACGCAGTATAATGTGAATAAATTTGAGGTTATCCACTTTGCTGGCAAAAACATGAAGGCAGATTATTATCTGAACGGCAATAGATTAGGAGAAGGGTCAGTGCAACGAGACCTGAGTGTCCTTGTGCACCAGTCGCTGAAGGTAAGCACGCAGGTGCAGCAGGCGGTTAAGAAAGCAAATGGTATGTTAGCCTTCATATCGAGAGGGTTTGAGTACAGGAACAAGGATGTCTTGCTGCAGTTGTACAGGGCCTTGGTGAGACCACACCTTGAGTATTGCGTGCAGTTTTGGTCGCCTTGTCTGAGGAAGGATGTTCTTGCCATGGACGGAGAGCAGCGAAGAGTCACCAGACTGATACCTGGGATGGCAGGAATGACGTATGAGTTATATTGGACTTATACTCGCTGGAGTTCAGAAGAATGAGAGGTGATCTCATTGAAACTTATAAAATTCTAACAGGACTAGACAGACTAGATGCAGGAAGGCTGTTCCCGATGGCGGGGCGGTCCAGACCCAGGTGTCACAGTCTAACGATAAGGGGTGAGCCATTTAGGACTGAGATGAGGAGGAATTTATTCACCCAGAGAGTGGTGAACCTGTGGAATTCTCTACCACAGAAGGCAGTTGAGGCCAATTCATTAAATATATTCAAGAAGGAGTTAGATATATTTCTTAAGGCTAAAGGTATCAAGGGATATGGGGAGAGGGCAGGGACAGGGTACTGTGTTGGGATGATCAGCCATGATCTCATTGAATGGCGGAGTAGGCTCGAGGGGGCGAATGGCCTACTCCTGCTCCTATCTTCTATGTTTCTATGTTTATTTTTCCCTGTGTACACGGAGGTCATTGACAGGCTGGTGGAATGGGCGAGCACATGGCAGACGAAATTCAATGGGTTTGAATGTAAGAGTGAGGAAAGTGTCGCTGCGATTGTAGAGGGCCTTGCTGAGACCACACCTGGAGTACTGTGCAGAGTTTTGGTCTCCTTTCCTAAGGCAGGATAAACTTGCCTTAGAGGGAGTGCAATGAAGGTTCAGCAGATTGATTCCTGGGGTGAGAGGGCTGTCCTATGAAGAGAGATTGAGTAGATTGGGACTATGCGCTCTGGGGTTTGGAAGAATGAGAGGTGATCTCATTGAAACGTGTAAAATTCTTCAGGGGCTTGGCAGGGTAGATGCTGAGAAGCTGTTTCCCCTGGCTGGAGAGTCCAGAAGGAGGGGGCGACTGAGATGAGGAGATATTTCTTCATTGAGGGTGGTGAATCTTTGGAATTCTCTACCCCAGAGGGCTGTGAATGCTGAATCGTTGAGTATATTCAAGGCTGAGATCGATAGCTGTTTAGACTCTAGGGGAATCAAGGGATATGGGGATCAGGTGGGAAAGTGGAGTTGAGGTCGAAGATCAGCCATGATCTTATTAAATGGCGGAGCTGGCTTGAGGGACCATATGGCTGACTCCTGCTACTATTTCTCATGTTCTTGAGAGGGGAAGATAATGGGCGGGGTCAGTGGGAAGGTAACGGTACAGGGGATGCAATGGGAATGAGGGGTGTGAGGCGTGAGTGTTTGGGGATGGGTCGGGAGGGAATTCCGGCCAAGTCCTACCCACAAATTGCTTCCGGAACACATTGGCGGCTGCTTATTGTGCACCACCACACGATGCAAACCAGCAGCTCCCATGCGAAAGGAAAGAAGAAAAAGGGTAGGGGGAGAAAAGGAGAAAAAGAGAAGCGAACATAGGAATTGAGGATTGAAGAGAAGGGAAATAGGGAGAAAGAAGCAAAGGAGGAGACAGAGAGAAATAGCACACACAGCGAAGAGGAACCTTGCCATGTGCAGTACCTTAGGATACTGACTATATTTATATCTTTCAATAGCATTCGATTATTATCAGTTAATCTCCATTAGTGCCACACACGGGGCACTGTGACTAGGGGGGAAAAGTTCAGTATCGCCCCGTTTGGGGCGGCATTATCGGCCATGCGCAAAATTTAGTGCCTGGCGCACTAATTATCGCCTCCGACGGCAAACTTGGCTTTTATTGCCCCTGGAGGTGATTGGAGTGCTAAATCAGGTGCTTCACACCAGTCTTAAGGCAAAAAGTCCGAGGAGTGATGCGATACCTCAGAGCGCTGGCGAAGCAAGTAAGGGCAAACCAAAATAAACCTGCAAAGTGCTGCTCTGTACCCAAAACCCCTTCACACAGCATTGAATCTCTCCAGAAGTCTCTCTCGCTCTCTCTCTCAGAATGCGTGGTGCAAAAATGTCACCAACAAAAAAAGGCAGGAAGCGGTCACCTTTAAGTAGCGCTCCCCCAGTCCCTTTCTGACTGCATAATGCTCTCCTCAAACTATTGTTGCTAGCGGCAGGCGGTAAGGCAGGGGGCGCTACTAAATATCTGGTCCGGGGCACTACCGGGGCATTGTGCACTTGACTGACGTCACGATCTGCCGGCCCAAGAGATCGTGGCGGTAGTGTTTAGTGCCGCCGCAAAAGTCTAGTTAATTTCGCGAGTGGCGCAAGCATCGCTGCGCCCGGGCACGAGTTGCTTTACGCCCATTTAGTGCCCTCTTAAGGCGCTAATGGGAGGTGCAAACAACTGAATTTCCCCCCTAGGTGTGGTATTAAGGCGAAACACTCTATATCAATAAGTTAGATGAAGGGAGCGAGTGTAATGTGCCCAAGTTTGCTGACGATACAAAGATAGGTGGGACAGTAAGCTGTGAGGAGGACACAAAGAACCTGCAAAGGGATATAGACAGGTTAAGTGAGAGTGCAATAAGGTGGCAGACGGAGTATACTGTGGGGAAATGTAAGGTTATTCACTTTGGTAGGAAAAATCAGAAAACAGAACATTTTATTAAACGGCGAGGAACTGTTAAATGTTGGTGCTCAGAGGGCTTTGTCTGCCTTGTACACGAAACACAGAGAGGTAACATTGTAGGGGTTCGCAAAATCCCCTCAGCCCCCAAAGATCGGGAAATATTAACCCACATCGTGGACGAAGACGTTACGTGATTTAAATTGTCTCTGGGTTGGACAATGTTTTAAAACATACCCAGAACCGCAAGAAGGCTGCGTTAAGCTAGGCAGCACTTGGACAACACCGGATTCAAAGAACTTTGTAAAAAAATCGCACACCTTAAGACAGTACATTTTTATTAAAAAAAGGAACTCTTGAGTTTGGTAAATTGCCCAGGGATAAAATGGCTGTCAAACTGCATGGCCAAGGACAAAGGGCATGGAAGCAGCTTTCTGTGTCTGTGAAGCAACGGCAGTCAAATTCTGTCAATCAAAAGGGGAGTTTCCCCTCCCTGCAGAGACAATCGATGTTTGTTTACAGAAACTGCTACAAGGATATTTGCACAAGGGATTAAACCAATTGACTGCGGTTTCAGTGACTACAAGATAATGGGTTTCTGTTTACATAGTAATACAACTCCATTCAAAACCCATCAGGTTGAATGGAGATGGTTCGAAGGCTCAGCACAGACATTTGAAAAGAAACACTTAAACTGAGGAAGGGAACAGTTTAAAATGAATGGGTTTGAACCACCCATTACTGGAAAATGGGGACAGTTGGATCACTTTTGTTTTAGCCCAGAAACTTCCGGATCTGGGCGGGCACATTTCGGCACCAAAACTGGGGTATAAGAGATTGCTTCTCAGAGGCATCTCTCTCTCTCTGGCTTGCCTCCGTGTGCCCTCTGCAGCGTGGGAGTCTGTCTGAAGAAGTAAGAACACCAGCAGTTTACTTTTAAAACATTGCGGTGTTTCTTTACTTCAGGACAGTGAAGATCTCGTTGGACATGGAGCTGGCACTGCAGTGGTGAGCATATATTTTTCTGGCCTTCCACAAGGCAACTTATGATAGGTTTAGGGGTGGGAGTAAAGTGGGGATTTCGTTAGAATTGTATTTTAGTCGATTTCCCTCGTTGTGTCCGTTTTTTTCCTTCCCTATTTAAGCAATTTTACCGTGATTACAAGATCGTGTGTTGTAGTTTCTTAGTTTTAGTAAAGTTTGACTTTCTTGCATCCAGACCATTTGTCCATTTTAATATATCATTAATTATAAGTTCCTCCAGTCAGAACTGGAAGGAGGGGTTTTGTGATTTGAAACCGCTGTGCAGTGCAAAAAGTGCAGTGGCAAAAACGCTGCCTGACCAGGTAAATTACCGTAAACCAGGTAAAGGAAGGTAAATTACCGTAAACCAGGTAAAGAATGCCCCCTTCAAATTTGCGACCGTGGCAGGACTGGAGGCAGTTTTTGATATGATAAGTGGTCTGGACCTGGAGAAAGCACCAGCTCTTGCTTTTCTTGCTTTTAGTCTGTGGGTAGCCCTGCAGAAGTTAGCGGCAGTGTGTAAGCTCACCGTTTATGGTATAGGTGGCTGGGTTAAGAAGGGTGAGATGAGGGTGCGGGAGGAGGTTAAAGAGGCCAAGAATCGGGAGTCAGAGTTTGAAAAATGCCAGGCGGAGGTAGAATGCCTCATAAGAGAGGTGAATAAGGCCAGAGATAGTGGGATGAGGGTGCGGGAAGAAAATGCACGCCTTACACTAGAGGTCATGAAATGCCAGGCTGAGATAGAGCGCCTTGTGCAGGAAGCCACAGTGGCTAGGGACAGTGAGATGAAGCTACAGGAGGAAAACGCACACCTCACCCAAGAAACTAGTGATGGCAAAAGCCACGTGAGGCACAAGATAGAGTTCCTAAAGTGCCAAATTACAGAAGCAAGGAGGAACGAGATGAGACTGCGGGAAGAGAATACCCACCTCACCTCAGAAGTAACAGAGCAGGAGGAAAAGGTTAAGGAGGTAAAGGCAGCTTATAAGCTGGCCTGCGACCAAAGGTTTAGTGGAGCAGATCATACCCCATGTAACAGAATGATTGAGAGTTTGGGTATGGAGTTATTAAGGACTGAAGGGATGGATTGCCTCATAATCCGAAGGGAAGTCCATCGGACAGTACCAGCAGCCCAAATAAAACCGCCCCACAGGCAGCACCCAGAACAGAGCTTGCTAGGGAATTAGAGATCCCAAGACAGCAGCCCACGGCACCGAGTTTTGAGGAGCTCTGGCAGCAAGAAGGGGTGGACAATGGGGTGGTAGCAGAACGCCAGCAGGTCCCGCTCGGCAGGCGGGGATCAGAACCAGTGTACCCCCTCCCACAACGGAGGTACGGGCCGCCCGTGAACGGTAAAGACCCAGGGACTGCTCAGCATACCTATCTGGTGCCCTATGATACCCCACAGCTCAGAGGCCTGGTGAAACATATTCCCCTGCTCTCCGAAAAGAGAGACCCCTCAGTGCACTTGCAAGGGATAGAACAGGCAGCCTGTGTTAATGGCTGTGATGATGAAGAGAAAGCCAAAATGTTCCTTTTCTCTGTAGATACTAAGCTCTATCAGACCCTTTCAGATGAGGCTAAGAGAGGGCAGAAGGGTTTTGAGGACCTAAAGGAGGAAATACTGGAAGCCATGGGTGCGAACGACGGCAGTCCGTTCGATCGCATAGGAAAAACACCGCAGAAGGAAGGGGAGACCCCACAGACATTTGCAGACAGGCGGTAGCCAGTCTACAACAGTGCATGTACAGGGGGACAAAATAGGGCACGCCTGAACCCACAGCAGCGGACCCAATGGCTTTGTTGCCTGGTGTCCAATTGTCTGCCCCAGATAAAAGCAAAGGCTGATACTTGGTTTGACCACCGAGACCCCCTAGCAACCGAAGAGACTGTAATCCGGCAGCTCACAGTAGCATATAGGAACAGTAGGAATAGTGGGAGCCCCAGCAAAAGGGTAAGGTCCACGAGGTTAAACCTGGGACTCAATTCAAGAAATAGCGTCGCCAGGAGGGGAGCCAACCCTCCAAGAACAAGGTCACTTGTTACAGGAGCGGGGAGGATGGCCACTGGTGCAGGGATTGTAAAAAGCCTGGAGAGACGATAAAGCCAGCACCCCCACAGCCCCAACTCAGAAGGCAGAGACAGAAACTCCTCCCGATACAGTCGAGTCCATCATGGAGTCGATAAAACCGTTCCTCAGGGCCAATCAGGGAAAGGTAGCAGCCATCAGTGGTGCTGCAAACCCCTTGCCCACCTTTGCCTCCCCACAATGACTGGAGCATGCGCAGCCTGTCCATCTGTGTAATCTCCGGTAAGATGAATGGAAGAGACCGCTCGTATAGATGGAGACAGAGAAGGTTACAGGGACTTATCTATTGGATACGGGGGCATCATGCATCGTGATCCATATGGATAATCCCACCACCACACCTCTGTTTGATGGGGTTCCAAACATACTATCGGAATTCACCAGTCAGTAGCAGGCGGGGGTTTACTCCAGATCCCTCTCCGTCCCTCTGGGCACGCTCCTAACTAAGTGGACGTGCATCCTGGCAAAGTGGAATAAGGAGGAAGGAAACGGGATCCAAGGAGCCGACTTCCTGGTGGGCCACGGGATCCTCGTGGATCTCCGCAACCATTGCCTTTGGGGGGCTAGCACAGACAGGGAAGAAGGTGTAGTGGTCATCCCGGCCAAGGAGGGAAAGGGGACCTTGTGTACTGTGAAGCCCAAAGAAGGTTACGACCTCAGGCTCATGGTAAATGGTGTCCCGGAGGCACTGCAGGCAGTCGTGCAGGCAAACCTCACAGCCTTTGCCACCCATAACCACGTCTGCGGAAGGATCACAGGGTTTGAGTTTAAAATAAATGGGGAACCCATGACCCGACCACAGAAGCAGTACAATTTCCCCAAGGAGGCAGAACCCGACATGGAGGCAGCCATCACCTCCTTAGTTAATCAGGGAGTGTTGAGGCCCATAGCCACTCATGTTAATTCTCCACTTTGGCCGGTTAGGAAACCGGACAATTCATGGAGAGCCACGGTGGACTATCGGGTGCTTAACAGCAATATCCCCGTGTGTGCCCCCAGAGTAGAAGCAGTGGCTAATATTATTAGCAGTATTCCAGCATCCGCGAACACATTCACGGTGCTGGAAATTTCGAATGGGTTCTGGTCCATCCCTTTAAAATGGGAGGAGCAATATAAGTTTGCCTTCACCTTTAAGGGACAGCAGTATACCTGGACCTGTCTGCCACAGGTTTTCTACAACAGCCAAGGCATCTTCCACCAATGAATGAAGGATAGTTTAAAGGAGTTCAGTCAAACCACTCAATTACTGCAGTAGGTGGATGATCTGCTCTTATTTACCGACTCGGTCGTGGAGCATGGCCCACTGCTGGCTGAGCTGCTGCAGAGAAAGTGGTTTAAAGTCAACCCCAAGAAGGCGCAGATGGGTCAGCAAGAAGTTTAATTCCTGGGTCTGACTGTCCGCACAGGAGAGAGGTCGATAGATAAGGCAAGGATGGAAGCGGTCCAGGAGTTACCGATTCCCAAATCAGTACGAGGGCTGAGGTCGTTCCTGGGATTGACGGGGTACTGCAGGGAATTTATAGAGGACTATGCAGCCACAGCGGCCCTTCTGCTCCGTCTCCTACACAAGGGAGTGGAGTGGTCCTGGGTTGAGGGATGCCAGGCAGCATTTGTTAAGTTAATGGGAGACCTGCAGACCGCAGCAGCCCTATGAGCGACAGATGGGAAAAGGGAATTTTTTCTGCAGGCAGCAGACAGCATGAGGAAGCAGCATTGGAATAAGCGGCTGCTGCTGGAGCCTAGCAGGAGCCACCAGTGGGAGATAGGAGACCTAGTGATGGTAAGATACAATGCCCAGGTGGGAAGTTTAGAGCCACTCTACATGGGACTATACTATTATAGTTGATAGGGACAGCCCCATGGTCTATGCAGTAAAACTACCCCGGTGCACAAAGTAGTTCCACGCCAACCAATGTAAATTGTAACAAGTTCAAGTTCACAGGCTGTAAAGACAGGCACTGTGGCTTGTTCCAAGGGAAAAGCTGTCCGGCGCACCAATTGGGACACTTCCCCGCCCCAGTGGGACCTAAGTTTTGGCCGAAGTTTAAATTTGAGCCAGTTATCTAGTTCAGAAACAGAGAAACAGCCGCCTGAGAGTAAAAATCTGCAGGGTGCTGCGAGTTCATTCCCAGAAGAGACTGCCCGCACATGTGTAGTCGCTGGTCTGGAGACAGGAATTCCCCAGTCTTTTGAACAGGAGGTTCACGGGGAGAGGTTTCCCAACACCAGGTTCGCACAGGTGCAGTTCCCCAGCCTGTGACCCCAGCGGCTCCTCTTCAGTTTTCCCGCGCAGGCGCTGTCGCCTGTTTGAATACAGAGATTTCACAGCCTCTGCCGGGGGACTCAGGGGAGGAGGTTCGTGCAGGCGCAGTTGCCTGTTTCAAGGGACAAACTTCCCAGCCCGCTTCTAGAGTGGTTCCCCCTATGGTGTGGGACTCTGGGGAGGAAAGGATTGAAATTCCTCTTGTGGGGGACATATGGAAGGAGCCGGTACCAGGTTTTGGACCTGCAGAGGAAGATTTTCAGTCACCAGCAGCGGGTGGTGAGGGGATGCCTGCCCCCAGTACAGGAGTGGGTAGGGAAAAGGAGACAAACCCAGATTACTGGCAGGCTGCCAGGTATATTAAACAGTGCGGTCTGTTTGCATCAGGGGGAGAAGGTTCCTAGCCAGCTAGGGCTGTGACCCAGGCTCAGGGTCTGTCAGCCAAAGTTTCCCCGCAGAGACGACCCTCAGAAAGTCTCAGCGGGTCCACAAGCCTAATATAAGATGGTCACCAGGGTACCTGTCACAAAGAGCAATCTTCCGAGCAGGGAGGAAACAGATCACAGAGGTCCCCAACTAGCAGCCATAAGCTGCCAGGGACCAGAAGCAGGAGGCAGTGCAGCTTCACTGCAGGCAGCAGTAATCTGTGACAGTGACACCAGAGATTAGCCTGGCCGTCCGGAGACGGGCGGCATTTGTATTATAGCTTTGTGTTAAGTTACCAGTGTTTATAGCTTGCTTTTAAGGTGTTTAAATTTTAAGTTTAGAATGTAACTAGTAGTTTAAAGTTTAAGCTTGTAAGTGCGCCAAATATTTGTATTTTGGTCCGAGGTCAAGGGACCCGACCATGTCTCCACCTAAGGCAGCAGGTCAGTGAGAGACCTGGCTGCATGTCCTTTTAAGTTCTTTTGCAGGAGAGTGGACAAAGGAGCAGACCTGTTCGCCCAGCCCGAGCTGGGCATCGAATGAAGATATGGTTATACAGAATGCTGGTGATCACCTCGCCATTGGACAAATCCAGAAGGAGACCCCACAGTGACCTTCGGGAGAAACCGGACAGACTCCGGAGGAACCTGCCTACTCAAGGGGGGCACGGTGGCATAGTGGTTAGCACTGTTACCTCACAGCGCTAGGGACCCGC
The DNA here is from genome assembly GCF_052327205.1 of Somniosus microcephalus. Lineage (NCBI taxonomy): Eukaryota > Metazoa > Chordata > Chondrichthyes > Squaliformes > Somniosidae > Somniosus > Somniosus microcephalus. Next base: position 1,944,652 of record NW_028225182.1, on the reverse strand, counting down.
GTTCAAATCTGGCCTCGGGTGGCTGTTTGTGTGGAGTTTGCACATTCTCCCTGTGTCTGCGTGGGTTTCCTCTGGGTGCTCCGGTTTCCTCCCACAGTCCAAAGATGTGCAGGTTAGGTTGATCTGGCTATGATAAATTGACCCTTAGTGTTAGGGGATTAAATACGTGGGGTTACGGGGATAGGGTGGGATATGTGTCGGTGCAGGCTCGATGGGCCGAAATGGCCTCTATCTGCACTGTAGATTCTGTGATTCATCCTACGTGGAAGGGATGGCCCCAGCTAGGTGGGGCACAGCCCCAACCCAGCACTATCCTGACCGAATTTCACTTGCTGGAGACCTCGCTATTGAGGAGTCATGGTGGGGAAGCACAGGCGCCTTGTCAGATAGGGACGCGTTCCCCGGGGACTGGGTGGTGATGGCCCAGGAAAGATTGTAAAGGGGAGGGGGAGACTCAAGAGTCGCATGGGTGCATTCGGGGAAGGGAGGAACTCACCCGGGGCCCACAGGCAAAGTTGGAGTGTAACTGTGGCTGGGAAGGATGAGTGAGTGGCTGGATCTGGGATCCAAGTTTGAGTGTGGGGCCAGTGAGAGACGCCACACAGGCACCAATCATTTTCTGCAGCCAGTCAAGGGAAGATGGGAGGGGGAGGGACTGGGAGTTGCGATCCCATACTCCCCGGTCTCGGTCTGTGAAACATGAGGGGTACCCCGCCTCCACAAAGGGAGAAGGGAATGGCTTGGGGCTGGCGGAGCAGACTGTTCTGTAAAATCCATTCTGTATGTTTTAAAAGTTTAAGACCATTAAAAGGGGGGGGTGGAAGGAACATTTACTGCCCGGGTTGGAGGAGCAATACTTACTCAAATTTCGTGGCCCTTCATTGGCACGTGATGGTCGGGGTTTATTTCAGCATTTTGTTTCAAATATTTAATGGAGATTTTTGTATTTTGTTTTACAGTTCCAAGTGCTGCAGAGGCGTGGGACACTCTACGTGCTTGAAATCATTCTGATTACATTGTATAACCAAGATTGCAACATTTTGTAATATGTTATAATGTAACAAGTGGTGCAGGGGTATGAGACCCTTATTGTAACATTTTGTAATTGATGTATCTGTAGATGCCTACCGTACCACGGTTTTCTCAGATTTGAGTGGAATAGACGGGTCGGGGAATCAGTGATAGGTAGCTATAGGTAAATACAGGGGATGGTTGTTTGTCGGGTGTCAGAAATCTTTGCTCACTTCTTCAAGAGGATACTACAAGCAAGTTGGAAGTATCCAAGGTGCGAATGTAGGGGTTTGCAAAATCCCCTCAGCCCCCGAAGATCGGGAAATATTAACCCACATCGTGGACGAAGAGTTTGCGTGATTTAAATTGTCTCTAGGTTGGATTTTTTTTATAACATACCCAGAACCGCAAGAAGTCTGCGTTAAGCTAGGCAGCACTTGGACAACACCTCAATCAAAGAACTTTGTAAAAAAATCGGACACCTTAATACAGTACATTTTTATTAAAAAAAGGTACTCTTGAGTTTGGTAAATTGCCCAGGGATAAAATGGCCGTCAGACTGCGTGGCCAAGGACAAAGGGCCTGGAAGCAGCTTTCTGTGTCTGTGAAGCAACGGCAGTCAAATTCTGTCAATCAGAAGGGGAGGTTCCCTCCCTGCAGAGACAATCGATGTTTGTTTACAGAAACTGCAAAAGGCTATTTGCACAAGGGATTAAACCAATTGACTGCGGTTGCAGTGGCCACAAGATAATGGGTTTCTGTTTACATAGTAATACAACTCCATTCAAAACCCATCAGGGTGAATGGAGATGGTTCGAAGGCTCAGCACAGACATTTGAAAAGAAACACTTAAACTGAGGAAGGGAACAGTTTAAAATGAATGGGTTTGAAGCACCCATTTCTGGACAATGGGGACAGTTGGATCCCTTTTGCTTTAGCCCAGAAACTTCCGGATCTGGGCGGGAACATTTCGGCCCCAAAACTGGAGTGTAAGAGATAGCTTCTCAGAGGCATCTCTCTCTCTCTGGCTTGCCTCCATGTGCTCTCTACAGTGTGGCAGTCTGTCTGAAGAAGTAACACCAGCAGTTTGCTTTTAAAACACTGGGGTGTTTCTTTACTTCAGGACAGTGAAGAGCTCGTGGGACACGCAGCTGGCACTGCAGTGGTGAGCATATATTTTTCTGGTCTTCCACAAGGCAACTTAGGATAGGCTTAGGGGTGGGAGTAAAGTGGGGATTTCATTAGAATTGTATTTTAGTCGATTTCCCTCGTTGTGTCCGTTTTTTTCCTCCCCTCTTTAAGCAATTTTAGCGTGATTACAAGATCGTGTGGTGTAGTTTCTTAGTTTTAATAAAGTTTGACTTTCTTGCATCCAGACCATTTGTCCGTTTTAATATATCATTAATTATAAGTTCCTCCCGTCAGAACTCGAAGGAGGACTTTAGCGATTCGAGACCGCTGATTGGAGCTGGTCAAAGTGCAGTGGCAAAAAGGCTGTCTGACCAGGTAAAGTACCGTAAACCAGGTAAAGGAAGGTAAATTGCCATAAAGCAGGTAAAGAATGCCCGCCTACAATATGAAGGTACACCAAAAAATTAGGAAGGTGGATGCATTTTGGCCTTTATTGCAAGGGGTTTGGAATATAAAAGTGAGGAGTAAGTCTCTCATCCCTGCAATTGTCAGTGCTTTTGGGCCCTGAGGGAATCAGGAAATATGGGGATCGGGTGGGAAAGTGTAGTTGAGGCCGAAGATCAGCCATGATCTCATTGAATGGCGGAGCAGGCTTGAGGGGCTGAAAGGCCTAATCCTGCTCCTGATTCTTATGTTTCTTACATGACAGGGTTAGGGAGTTGGGGTTAATTGGAGTAGGGCCTCCAGACTTCATTGGTTCTCCATTTTAAAGTCCCCACATTGTGGTTTGCAACAAAGCTTAGAGTAATATGCAAGGCAGCTACAGTGGGTTGAACCAGAGACGAGTGAACACTGAGAAGCTGGGCTGGTAAATCTGTGCTGCTGCAGCGGCACCAAGTGGTGACATAGAGAGTTGCCATTATTCTTATGGACAGAGCAATTTATTGCAGAAAAGTTGGCACAGAAGTGTGACAAAAAAGTGATAGGAAGTTTTGTAGAAAGGACTCTGTCTTTAAGGGGCCCACATTCTCCTTCGCCTCCCTCTTTATCATACTATACCAGTAAAAACTTTTCACAGGTTTATTCTTGCATTCCCTTTCTACAGTGTTTTTGCACCCCTTTGCTGTCCAAAGAGACTCGAGGTTCCATGTACATAGATCAATAAAATCTCATGAACAGGTATGGAAAATAATCAAAAAGGCAAATGGAATGCTGGCCTTAATATCTAGAAAGCTAGAATACAACGGGGCAGAAGTTATGCTGCAGCTATACAAAGCCCTGTTTAGGCCTCAGTTGGAGTATTGTATTCAGTTCTGGGCAGAGTTGTTAGATGGCTGTGATCCTAGGATGGATTAACTATTATAACCTGTAAGTTACGGTTGCCCCATGATCTCATGCCGTTATGCCCAGTGTTCTGTGTTTTGCTGGTCTTGAAACAACTATTAAGTAAATATTAAATTGATTTATATATACACACATATATATGACACAAATCCACTTTGAATTGACTTCTGACGAGAGGCAGGACTAATTACATTTGATTTCCTTTACATGTTGAGGAACAATAACCTGCTTGATTTAGTTCTCGTACCCGGGCACAATGTCCATAATATGCAAGAATGATTATATCCAAATACTCTCAATATCCCCACGTGCACTTTATATATGTTCAAATGTATCAAATTACTGTATCACTCATTCCATATATGTATCGGTTCAATAAAATGTAATAAAAACATTTCATCTGCGCCAGTTCCTTATTACAAAACCTCCTGTCCCTATTTTGTCACACTTCTGTGCCAACTTTTCTGTAGTAAATTGCTCTGTCAATAATAATAATGATGAAGGCAACTCTCTATGTCACCAGTTGGTGCCACTGCAGCCGTCCAGAATTACCTGCCCCAGCTTCTCATTGTCCACCGTTCTCTGGTTCAACCCACTGTAGCTACCTGGCATATTACTCTAAGCTTGGTTGTAAACCACAATGTGGGGGCTTTAAAATGGGGACCCAATGATGTCTGGAAGCCCTACACCAATTATCCCCAACTCCGTAACCTGTTACATAAGTTACATAAGAATCAGGAGCTTCGTTTGACTGCACAGCAGATTGCTCAACATTTTCTTTGCAAGCTGCATTCGGCTGGCATACTTGTTGAAATTGAAGGCAGTGCTTCTTGAAAGGTAGACATTGCACTTCGTATTCTCGAAAAAAGTTAACAATTGCTTATCTTTCGTGCAGCAGTGCCTTGCAAAGATTATTCACATTTTACCTGGCAGGACTGCAATGCAATCTGCCATGAGCAGTGTGAAAAAGAAGCAGAGATTTGTGAACCGATAGCCATCAAGGCAGCTGTGTGATTTACTCAGAACCGAGGCTTAGCAGAGGGGCAAGTGGGCAAGCTGAAGTTAAGGATGAGACCAGACCGAGACAAAGTATAATGGTGGTGATGGTAATGTTGTTGATTTTAAGAAAAGATTCGAATGAATTCTTCAGCGAAGGTTGCATGGTGTAATGGTGACCACTCTGGACTTTGAGCCAGCGATCCAAGTTCAATTCTTGTTGTCCCAGCTGCTGCAAATTTGGGACGTACAAGCTTGGCATCTGCATACCAACCACGGTTACGGGACCGTTTTCTGCCTGGATCGATGATGGTTGACTTATTGTTCTCGACATCAGATGATAGGCTCAACCTCTCATTCCCAGTTCCAAATAAGGGGGGGAGAAAGATGTGTATTGTCAAGTGCTTCGTTTCACTGCACAGAAATTGCTCAACATTTTCTTTGCAAGCTGCATTCGGCTGGCATATTTGTTGAAATTGAAAGCAGTGCTTCTTGAAACGTAGACATTGCACTTCGTATTCTCGAAAAAAGTTGACAATTGCTTATCTATCGTGCAGCAGTGCCTTGCAAAGATTATTCACATTTTACCTGGCAGGACTGCAATACAAGCTGTTATGAGCAGTATGAAAAAAAACAGAGATTTGTGAACCGATAGCCATCAAGGCAGCTGTGTAATTTACTCAGAACCGAGGCTTAGCAGAGGGGCAAGTGGGCAAGCTGAAGTTCAGGATGAGACCTGGCCGAGACAAAGTATAATGGTGGAGACGGTAATGTTGTTGATTTTAAGAAAAGATTCAAATGAATTTATCAGCAAAGGTTCCATGGTGTAAAGGTGAGCACTCTGGACTTTGAATCCAGCGATCCGAGTTTAAATCTCGGTGCAACCTGAATTCTTGTCCCAGCTGCTGGAAATTTGGGACATACAAGCTTGGCATCTGCATACCAACCACGGTTACTGGACCGTTTGCTGCCTGAATCAATGACGGTTGATTTATTGTTCTCGACATCAGATGATAGGCTCAACCTCTCATTCCCAGTTCCAAATAAGTGGGGGAGAAAGATGTGTGTTGTCCAGTGCTTCGTTTCACTGCACAGCAGATTGCTCAACATTTTCTTTGCAAGCTGCATTCGGCTGGCATACTTGTTGAAATTGAAAGCAGTGCTTCTTGAAACGTAGTCATTGCACTTCATATTCTCGAAAAAAGTTAACAATTGCTCATCTTTCGTGCAGCAGTGCCTTGCTAAGATTATTCTCATTTTGCCTGGCAGGACTGCAGTAAAAGCTGCTATGAGCAGTGTGAAAAAGAAGCTGAGATTTGTGAACCGATAGCCATCAAGGCAGCTGTGTGATTTGCTCAGAACCGAAGCTTAGCAGAGGGGCAAGTGGGCAAGCTGAAGTTAAGGATGAGACCAGGCCGAGACAAAGTATAATGGTGGAGATGGTAATGTTGTTGATTTTGAGAAAAGAATCTAGGGAACTGTTCAGCAAAGGTTCCATGATGTAATGGTAAGCCCTCTGGACTCTGAATCCAGCGATCCAAGTTCAAATCTCGGTAAAACCCGAATTCTTGTTGTCCCAGCTGCTGGAAATTTGGGACATACAATCTTGGCATCTGCATACCAACCACGGTTACGGGGCCGTTTGCTGCCTGGATCAATTACGGTTGATTTATTGTTCTCGACATCAGATGATAGGCTCCACCTCTCATTCCCAGTTCCAAATAAGAGGGGGAGAAAGATATGTGTTGTCCAGTGCTTCGTTTGACTGCACAGCAGAATGTTCAACATTTTCTTTGCAAGCTGAATTCGGCTGGCATACTTGCTGAAATTGAAAGCAGTGCTTCTTGAAACGTAGGCATTGCACTTCGTATTCTCGAAAAAAGTTAACAATTGCTTATCTTTCGTGCAGCAGTGCCTTGCAAAGATTATAATCATTTAAGATGGCAGGACTGCAATGCAATCTGCCATGAGCAGTGTGAAAAAGATGCTAAGATTTGTGAACCGACAGCCATCAAGGCAGCTGTGTGATTTACTCAGAACCAAGGCTTAGCAGAGGGGCAAGTGGGCAAGCTGAAGTTAAGGATGAGACCAGGCCGAGACAAAGTATAATGGTGGCGACGGTAATGTTGTTGATTTTAAGAAAAGTTTCTGATGAATTCTTCAGCGACGGTTGCATGGTGTAATGGTGACCACTCTGGACTTTGAGTCCAGCGATCCGAGTTCAAACGTTGGTGGAACCTGAATTCTTGTTGTCCCAGCTGCTGGAAATTTGGGACATACATGCTTGGCATCTGCATACCAACCACGGTTACGGGACCGTTTGCTGCCTGAATCAATGACGGTTGATTTATTGTTCTCGACATCAGATGATAGGCTCAACCTCTCATTCCCAGTTCCAAATAAGCGGGGGAGAAAGATGTGTGTTGTCCAGTGCTTCGTTTGACTGCACAGCAGATTGCTCAACATTTTCTGTGCAAGCTGCATTCGGCTGGCATACTTGTTGAAATTGAATGCAGTGCTTCTTGAAACGTAGACATTGCACTTCGTATTCTCGAAAAAAGTTAACAATTGCTTATCTTTCGTGCAGCAGTGCCTTGCAAAGATTATTCACATTTTACCTGGCAGGACTGCAATACAAGCTGTTATGAGCAGTATGAAAAAGAAACAGAGATTTGTGAACCGATAGCCATCAAGGCAGCTGTGTGATTTGCTCAGAACCGAAGCTTAGCAGAAGGGCAAGTGGGCAAGCTGAAGTTAAGGATGAGTCCAGACCGAGACAAAGTATAATGGTGGAGATGGTAATGTTGTTGATTTTGCGAAAAGAATCGAGGGAATTGCTCAGCAATGGTTCCATGGTGTAATGGTAAGCACTCTGGGCTCTGTAATCCAGTGATTCGAGTGCAAATCTCGGTGGAGCCTGAATTCTTGTTGTCCCAGCTGCTGGAAATTTGGGACATACAAGCTTGGCATCTGCATACCAACCACGGTTACAGGACCGTTTGCTGCCTGAATCAATGACGGTTGATTTATTGTTCTCGACATCAGATGATAGTCTCCACCTCTTATTCCCAGTGACAAATAAGAGGGGGAGAAAGATGTGTGTTGTCCAGTGCTTCGTTTGACTGCACAGCAGAATGCTCAACATTTTCTTTGCAAGCTGCATTCGGCTGGCATACTTGCTGAAATTGAAAGCAGTGCTTCTTGAAACGTAGGCATTGCACTTCATATTCTCGAAAAAAGTTAACAATTGCTCATCTTTCGTGCAGCAGTGCCTTGCAAAGATTATACTCATTTTACCTGGCAGGGCTGCAATACAAGCTGCGATGAGCAGTGTGAAAAAGAAGCTGAGATTTGTGAACCGATAGCCATCAAGGCAGCTGTGTGATTTGCTCAGAACCGAAGCTGAGCAGAGGGGCAAGTGGGCAAGCTGAAGTTAAGGATGACACCAGGCCGAGACAAAGTATAATGGTGGAGATGGTAATGTTGTTGATTTTGAGAAAATAATCGAGGGAACTGCTCCACAAAGGTTCCATGGTGTAATGGTAAGCACTCTGGGCTCTGAATCCAGCGATCCGAGTTCAAATCTCGGTGGAACCTGAATTTTTTTGTCCCAGCTGCTGGAAATTTGGGACATACAAACTTGGCATCTGCATACAAACCACGGTTACGGGACCGTTAGCTGCCTGGATCGATGACAGTTGATTTATTGTTCTCGACATCAGATGATAGGCTCAACCTCTCATTCCCAGTCCCAAATAAGCAGGGGAGAAAGATGTGTATTGTCCAGTGCTTCGTTTCACTGCACAGCAGATTGCACAGCAGATTGCTCAACATTTTCTTTGCAAGCTGCATTCGGCTGGCATATTTGTTGAAATTGAAAGCAGTGCTTCTTGAAACGTAGACATTGCACTTCGTATTCTCGAAAAAAGTTGACAATTGCTTATCTATCGTGCAGCAGTGCCTTGCAAAGATTATTCTCATTTTACCAGGCAGGACTGCAATACAAGCTGTTATGAGCAGTATGAAAAAGAAACAGAGATTTGTGAACCGATAGCCATCAAGGCAGCTGTGTGATTTACTCAGAACCGAGGCTTAGCAGAGGGGCAAGTGGGCAAGCTGAAGTTAAGGATGAGACCTGGCCGAGACAAAGTATAATGGTGGAGACGGTAATGTTGTTGATTTTGAGAAAAGCATCGAGGGAACTGCTCAGCAAAGGTTCCATGGTGTAATGGTAAGCACTCTGGGCCCTGAATCCAGCGATCCGAGTTTAAATCTCGGTGGAACCTGAATTCTTGTTGTCCCAGCTGCTGGAAATTTGGGACATACAAACTTGGCATCTGCATACCAACCACGGTTACGGGACCGTTTGCTGCCTGGATCGATGACGGTTGATTTATTGTTCTCGACATCAGATGATAGGCTCCACCTCTCATTCCCAGTTCCAAATAAGCGGGGGAGAAAGATGTGTATTGTCCAGTGCTTCGTTTCACTGCACAGCAGATTGCTCAACATTTTCTTTGCAAGCTGCATTCGGCTGGCATATTTGTTGAAATTGAAAGCAGTGCTTCTTGAAACGTAGACATTGCACTTCGTATTCTCGAAAAAAGTTGACAATTGCTTATCTATCGTGCAGCAGTGCCTTGCAAAGATTATTCACATTTTACCTGGCAGGACTGCAATACAAGCTGTTATGAGCAGTATGAAAAAGAAACAGAGATTTGTGAACCGATAGCCATCAAGGCAGCTGTGTGATTTACTCAGAACCGAGGCTTAGCAGAGGGGCAAGTGGGCAAGCTGAAGTTAAGGATGAGGCCTGGCCGAGACAAAGTATAATGGTGGAGACGGTAATGTTGTTGATTTAAGAAAAGATTCAAATGAATTTATCAGCAAATGTTCCATGGTGTAATGGTGAGCACTCTGGACTTTGAATCCAGCGATCCGAGTTTAAATCTCGGTGGAACCTGAATTCTTGTTGTCCCAGCTGCTGGAAATTTGGGACATACAAGCTTGGCATCTGCATACCAACCACGGTTACGGGACCGTTTGCTGCCTGAATCAATGACTGTTGATTTATTGTTCTCGACATCAGATGAAAGGCTCAACCTCTTATACCCAGTTCCAAATAAGAGGGGGAGAAAGATGTGTGTTGTCCAGGGCTTCGTTTGACTGCACAGCAGAATGCTCAACATTTTCTTTGCAAGCCGCATTCGGCTGGCCTACTTGCTGAAATTGAAAGCAGTGCTCCTTGAAACGTAGGCATTGCACTTCGTATTCTCGAAAAAAGTTAACAGTTGCTCATCTTTCGTGCAGCAGTGCCTTGCAAAGATTATACTCATTTTACCTGGCAGGACTGCAATACAAGCTGCTATGAGTAGTGTGAAAAAGAAGCTGAGATTTGTGAACCGATAGCCATCAAGGCAGCTGTGTGATTTGCTCAGAACCGAAGCTTAGCAGAGGGGCAAGTGGGCAAGCTGAAGTTAAGGATGAGACCAGGCCGAGACAAAGTATAATGGTGGAGATGGTAATTTTGTTGATTTTGAGAAAAGAATCGAGGTACCTGCTCAGCAAAGGTTCCATGGTGTAATGGTAAGCACTCTGGGCTCTGAATCCAGCGATCCGAGTTCAAATCTCGGTGGAACCTGAATTCTTGTTGTCCCAGCTGCTGGAAATTTGGGATATACAAGCTTGGCATATGCATACCAACCACGGTTACGGGACCGTCTGCTGCCTGAATCAATGACAGTTGATTTATTGTTCTCGACATCAGATGACAGGCTCAACCTCTCATTCCCAGTTCCAAATAAGCGGGGGAGAAAGATGTGTATTGTCCAGTGCTTCGTTTCACTGCACAGCAGATTGCTCAACATTTTCTTTGCAAGCTGCATTCGGCTGGCATATTTGTTGAAATTGAAAGCAGTGCTTCTTGAAACGTAGACATTGCACTTCATATTCTCGAAAAAAGTTAACAATTGCTCATCTTTCGTGCAGCAGTGCCTTGCAAAGATTATGCTCATTTTACCTGGCAGGACTGCAATAAAAGCTGCTATGAGCAGCGTGAAAAAAAGCTGAGATTTGTGAACCGATAGCCATCAAGGCAGCTGTGTGATTTGCTCAGAACCGAAGCTTAGCAGAGGGGCAAGTGGGCAAGCTGAAGTTAAGGATGAGACCAGGCCGAGACAAAGTATAATGGTGGAGATGGTAATGTTGTTGATTTTGAGAAAAGAATCGAGGGAAATGCTCAGCAAAGGTTCCATGGTGTAATGGTAAGCACTCTGGGCTCTGAATCCAGCGATCCGAGTTCAAATTTCGGTGGAACTTGAATTCTTGTTGTCCCAGCTGCTGGAAATTTGGGACATACAAACTTGGCATCTACATACCAACCACGGTTACGGGACCGTTTGCTGTCTGGATCGATGACGGTTGATATATTGTTCTCGACATCAGATGATAGGCTCAACCTCTCATTCCCTGTTCCAAATAAGCGGGGGAGAAAGATGTGTATTGTCCAGTGCTTCATTTCACTGCACAGCAGATTGCTCAACATTTTCTTTGCAAGCTGCATTCGGCTGGCATATTTGTTGAAATTGAAAGCAGTGCTTCTTGAAACGTAGACATTGCACTTCGTATTCTCGAAAATAGTTGACAATTGCTTATCTATCGTGCAGCAGTGCCTTGCAAAGATTATTCACATTTTACCTGGCAGGACTGCAATACAAGATGTTATGAGCAGTATGAAAAAGAAACAGAGATTTGTGAACCGATAGCCATCAAGGCAGCTGTGTGATTTACTCAGAACCGAGGCTTAGCAGAGGGGCAAGTGGGCAAGCTGAAGTTAAGGATGAGACCTGGCCGAGACAAAGTATAATGGTGGAGACGGTAATGTTGTTGATTTTAAGAAAAGATTCAAATGAATTTATCAGCAAAGGTTCCATGGTGTAATGGTGAGCTCTCTGGGCTTTGAATCCAGCGGTCCGAGTTTAAATCTCGGTGGAACCTGAATTCTTGTTGTCCCAGCTGCTGGAAATTTGGGAAATACAAGCTTGGCATCTGCAAACCAACCACGGTTACGGGACCGTTTGCTGCCTGAATCAATGACGGTTGATTTATTGTTCTCGACATCAGATGATAGGCTCAACCTCTTATTCCCAGTTCCAAATAAGAGGGGGAGAAAGATGTGTGTTGTCCAGTGCTTCGTTTGACTGCACAGCAGAATGCTCAACATTTTCTTTGCAAGCTGCATTCGGCTGGCCTACTTGCTGAAATTGAAAGCAGTGCTCCTTGAAACGTAGGCATTGCACTTCATATTCTCGAAAAAAGTTAACAATTGCTCATCTTTCGTGCAGCAGCGCCTTGCAAAGATTATACTCATTTTACCTGGCAGGACTGCAATACAAGCTGCTATGAGCAGTGTGAAAAAGAAGCTGAGATTTGTGAACCGATAGCCATCAAGGCAGCTGTGTGATTTGCTCAGAACCGAAGCTTAGCAGAGGGGCAAGTGGGCAAGCTGAAGGTAAGGATGAGACCAGGCCGAGACAAAGTATAATGGTGGAGATGGTAATGTTGTTGATTTTGAGAAAAGAATCGAGGGAAATGCTCAGCAAAGGTTCCATGGAGTAATGGTAAGCACTCTGGGCTCTGAATCCAGCGATCCGAGTTCAAATTTCGGTGGAACTTGAATTCTTGTTGTCCCAGCTGCTGGAAATTTGGGACAGACAAACTTGGCATCTACATATCAACCACGGTTACGGGACCGTTTGCTGCCTGGATCGATGACGGTTGATTTATTGTTTTCGACATCAGATGATAGGCTCAACCTCTCATTCCCAGTTCCAAATAAGCGGGGGAGAAAGATGTGTATTGTCCAGTGCTTCATTTCACTGCACAGCAGATTGCTCAACATTTTCTTTGCAAGCTGCATTCGGCTGGCATATTTGTTGAAATTGAAAGCAGTGCTTCTTGAAACGTAGACATTGCACTTCGTATTCTCGAAAATAGTTGACAATTGCTTATCTATCGTGCAGCAGTGCCTTGCAAAGATTATTCACATTTTACCTGGCAGGACTGCAATACAAGCTGTTATGAGCAGTATGAAAAAGAAACAGAGATTTGTGAACCGATAGCCATCAAAGCAGCTGTGTGATTTACTCAGAACCGAGGCTTAGCAGAGGGGCAAGTGGTCAAGCTGAAGTTAAGGATGAGACCTGGCCGAGACAAAGTATGATGGTGGAGACGGTAATGTTGTTGATTTTAAGAAAAGATTCAAATGAATTTATCAGCAAAGGTTCCATGGTGTAATGGTGAGCACTCTGGGCTTTGAATCCAGCGATCCGAGTTTAAATCTCGGTGAAACCTGAATTCTTGTTGTCCCAGATGCTGGAAATTTGGGACATACAAGCTTGGCATCTGCAAACCAACCACGGTTACGGGACCGTTTGCTGCCTGAATCAATGACGGTTGATTTATTGTTCTCGACATCAGATGATAGGCTCAACCTCTCATGCACAGTTCCAAATAAGCGGGGGAGAAAGATGTGTATTGTCCAGTGCTTCGTTTCACTGCACAGCAGAATGCTCAACATTTTCTTTGCAAGCTGCATTCGGCTGGCATATTTGTTGAAATTGAAAGCAGTGCTTCTTGAAACGTAGACATTGCACTTCGTATTCTCGAAAAAAGTTGACAATTGCTTATCTATCGTGCAGCAGTGCCTTGCAAAGATTATTCACATTTTACCTGGCAGGACTGCAATACAAGCTGTTATGAGCAGTATGAAAAAGAAACAGAGATTTGTGAACCGATAGCCATCAAGGCAGCTGTGTGATTTACTCAGAACCGAGGCTTAGCAGAGGGGCAAGTGGGCAAGCTGAAGTTAAGGATGAGGCCTGGCCGAGACAAAGTATAATGGTGGAGACGGTAATGTTGTTGATTTAAGAAAAGATTCAAATGAATTTATCAGCAAATGTTCCATGGTGTAATGGTGAGCACTCTGGACTTTGAATCCAGCGATCCGAGTTTAAATCTCGGTGGAACCTGAATTCTTGTTGTCCCAGCTGCTGGAAATTTGGGACATACAAGCTTGGCATCTGCATACCAACCACGGTTACGGGACCGTTTGCTGCCTGAATCAATGACTGTTGATTTATTGTTCTCGACATCAGATGAAAGGCTCAACCTCTTATACCCAGTTCCAAATAAGAGGGGGAGAAAGATGTGTGTTGTCCAGGGCTTCGTTTGACTGCACAGCAGAATGCTCAACATTTTCTTTGCAAGCCGCATTCGGCTGGCCTACTTGCTGAAATTGAAAGCAGTGCTCCTTGAAACGTAGGCATTGCACTTCGTATTCTCGAAAAAAGTTAACAGTTGCTCATCTTTCGTGCAGCAGTGCCTTGCAAAGATTATACTCATTTTACCTGGCAGGACTGCAATACAAGCTGCTATGAGTAGTGTGAAAAAGAAGCTGAGATTTGTGAACCGATAGCCATCAAGGCAGCTGTGTGATTTGCTCAGAACCGAAGCTTAGCAGAGGGGCAAGTGGGCAAGCTGAAGTTAAGGATGAGACCAGGCCGAGACAAAGTATAATGGTGGAGATGGTAATTTTGTTGATTTTGAGAAAAGAATCGAGGTACCTGCTCAGCAAAGGTTCCATGGTGTAATGGTAAGCACTCTGGGCTCTGAATCCAGCGATCCGAGTTCAAATCTCGGTGGAACTTGAATTCTTGTTGTCCCAGCTGCTGGAAATTTGGGACATACAAGCTTGGCATATGCATACCAACCACGGTTACGGGACCGTCTGCTGCCTGAATCAATGACAGTTGATTTATTGTTCTCGACATCAGATGACAGGCTCAACCTCTCATTCCCAGTTCCAAATAAGCGGGGGAGAAAGATGTGTATTGTCCAGTGCTTCGTTTCACTGCACAGCAGATTGCTCAACATTTTCTTTGCAAGCTGCATTCGGCTGGCATATTTGTTGAAATTGAAAGCAGTGCTTCTTGAAACGTAGACATTGCACTTCATATTCTCGAAAAAAGTTAACAATTGCTCATCTTTCGTGCAGCAGTGCCTTGCAAAGATTATGCTCATTTTACCTGGCAGGACTGCAATAAAAGCTGCTATGAGCAGCGTGAAAAAAAGCTGAGATTTGTGAACCGATAGCCATCAAGGCAGCTGTGTGATTTGCTCAGAACCGAAGCTTAGCAGAGGGGCAAGTGGGCAAGCTGAAGTTAAGGATGAGACCAGGCCGAGACAAAGTATAATGGTGGAGATGGTAATGTTGTTGATTTTGAGAAAAGAATCGAGGGAAATGCTCAGCAAAGGTTCCATGGTGTAATGGTAAGCACTCTGGGCTCTGAATCCAGCGATCCGAGTTCAAATTTCGGTGGAACTTGAATTCTTGTTGTCCCAGCTGCTGGAAATTTGGGACATACAAACTTGGCATCTACATACCAACCACGGTTACGGGACCGTTTGCTGTCTGGATCGATGACGGTTGATATATTGTTCTCGACATCAGATGATAGGCTCAACCTCTCATTCCCTGTTCCAAATAAGCGGGGGAGAAAGATGTGTATTGTCCAGTGCTTCATTTCACTGCACAGCAGATTGCTCAACATTTTCTTTGCAAGCTGCATTCGGCTGGCATATTTGTTGAAATTGAAAGCAGTGCTTCTTGAAACGTAGACATTGCACTTCGTATTCTCGAAAATAGTTGACAATTGCTTATCTATCGTGCAGCAGTGCCTTGCAAAGATTATTCACATTTTACCTGGCAGGACTGCAATACAAGATGTTATGAGCAGTATGAAAAAGAAACAGAGATTTGTGAACCGATAGCCATCAAGGCAGCTGTGTGATTTACTCAGAACCGAGGCTTAGCAGAGGGGCAAGTGGGCAAGCTGAAGTTAAGGATGAGACCTGGCCGAGACAAAGTATAATGGTGGAGACGGTAATGTTGTTGATTTTAAGAAAAGATTCAAATGAATTTATCAGCAAAGGTTCCATGGTGTAATGGTGAGCTCTCTGGGCTTTGAATCCAGCGGTCCGAGTTTAAATCTCGGTGGAACCTGAATTCTTGTTGTCCCAGCTGCTGGAAATTTGGGAAATACAAGCTTGGCATCTGCAAACCAACCACGGTTACGGGACCGTTTGCTGCCTGAATCAATGACGGTTGATTTATTGTTCTCGACATCAGATGATAGGCTCAACCTCTTATTCCCAGTTCCAAATAAGAGGGGGAGAAAGATGTGTGTTGTCCAGTGCTTCGTTTGACTGCACAGCAGAATGCTCAACATTTTCTTTGCAAGCTGCATTCGGCTGGCCTACTTGCTGAAATTGAAAGCAGTGCTCCTTGAAACGTAGGCATTGCACTTCATATTCTCGAAAAAAGTTAACAATTGCTCATCTTTCGTGCAGCAGCGCCTTGCAAAGATTATACTCATTTTACCTGGCAGGACTGCAATACAAGCTGCTATGAGCAGTGTGAAAAAGAAGCTGAGATTTGTGAACCGATAGCCATCAAGGCAGCTGTGTGATTTGCTCAGAACCGAAGCTTAGCAGAGGGGCAAGTGGGCAAGCTGAAGGTAAGGATGAGACCAGGCCGAGACAAAGTATAATGGTGGAGATGGTAATGTTGTTGATTTTGAGAAAAGAATCGAGGGAAATGCTCAGCAAAGGTTCCATGGAGTAATGGTAAGCACTCTGGGCTCTGAATCCAGCGATCCGAGTTCAAATTTCGGTGGAACTTGAATTCTTGTTGTCCCAGCTGCTGGAAATTTGGGACAGACAAACTTGGCATCTACATATCAACCACGGTTACGGGACCGTTTGCTGCCTGGATCGATGACGGTTGATTTATTGTTTTCGACATCAGATGATAGGCTCAACCTCTCATTCCCAGTTCCAAATAAGCGGGGGAGAAAGATGTGTATTGTCCAGTGCTTCATTTCACTGCACAGCAGATTGCTCAACATTTTCTTTGCAAGCTGCATTCGGCTGGCATATTTGTTGAAATTGAAAGCAGTGCTTCTTGAAACGTAGACATTGCACTTCGTATTCTCGAAAATAGTTGACAATTGCTTATCTATCGTGCAGCAGTGCCTTGCAAAGATTATTCACATTTTACCTGGCAGGACTGCAATACAAGCTGTTATGAGCAGTATGAAAAAGAAACAGAGATTTGTGAACCGATAGCCATCAAAGCAGCTGTGTGATTTACTCAGAACCGAGGCTTAGCAGAGGGGCAAGTGGTCAAGCTGAAGTTAAGGATGAGACCTGGCCGAGACAAAGTATGATGGTGGAGACGGTAATGTTGTTGATTTTAAGAAAAGATTCAAATGAATTTATCAGCAAAGGTTCCATGGTGTAATGGTGAGCACTCTGGGCTTTGAATCCAGCGATCCGAGTTTAAATCTCGGTGAAACCTGAATTCTTGTTGTCCCAGATGCTGGAAATTTGGGACATACAAGCTTGGCATCTGCAAACCAACCACGGTTACGGGACCGTTTGCTGCCTGAATCAATGACGGTTGATTTATTGTTCTCGACATCAGATGATAGGCTCAACCTCTCATTCACAGTTCCAAATAAGCGGGGGAGAAAGATGTGTATTGTCCAGTGCTTCGTTTCACTGCACAGCAGAATGCTCAACATTTTCTTTGCAAGCTGCATTCGGCTGGCATATTTGTTGAAATTGAAAGCAGTGCTTCTTGAAACGTAGACATTGCACTTCGTATTCTCGAAAATAGTTGACAATTGCTTATCTATCGTGCAGCAGTGCCTTGCAAAGATTATTCACATTTTACCTGGCAGGACTGCAATACAAGCTGTTATGAGCAGTATGAAAAAGAAACAGAGATTTGTGAACCGATAGCCATCAAGGCAGCTGTGTGATTTACTCAGAACCGAGGCTTAGCAGAGGGGCAAGTGGTCAAGCTGAAGTTAAGGATGAGACCTGGCCGAGACAAAGTATAATGGTGGAGACGGTAATGTTGTTGATTTTAAGAAAAGATTCAAATGAATTTATCAGCAAAGGTTCCATGGTGTAATGGTGAGCACTCTGGGCTTTGAATCCAGCGATCCGAGTTTAAATCTCGGTGGAACCTGAATTCTTGTTGTCCCAGCTGCTGGAAATTTGGGACATACAAGCTTGGCATATGCATACCAACCACGGTTACGGGACCGTCTGCTGCCTGAATCAATGACGGTTGATTTATTGTTCTCGACATCAGATGACAGGCTCAACCTCTCATTCCCAGTTCCAAATAAGCGGGGGAGAAAGATGTGTATTGTCCAGTGCTTCGTTTCACTGCACAGCAGATTGCTCAACATTTTCTTTGCAAGCTGCATTCGGCTGGCATATTTGTTGAAATTGAAAGCAGTGCTTCTTGAAACGTAGACATTGCACTTCATATTCTCGAAAAAAGTTAACAATTGCTCATCTTTCGTGCAGCAGTGCCTTGCAAAGATTATGCTCATTTTACCTGGCAGGACTGCAATAAAAGCTGCTATGAGCAGCGTGAAAAAAAGCTGAGATTTGTGAACCGATAGCCATCAAGGCAGCTGTGTGATTTGCTCAGAACCGAAGCTTAGCAGAGGGGCAAGTGGGCAAGCTGAAGTTAAGGATGAGACCAGGCCGAGACAAAGTATAATGGTGGAGATGGTAATGTTGTTGATTTTGAGAAAAGAATCGAGGGAAATGCTCAGCAAAGGTTCCATGGTGTAATGGTAAGCACTCTGGGCTCTGAATCCAGCGATCCGAGTTCAAATTTCGGTGGAACTTGAATTCTTGTTGTCCCAGCTGCTGGAAATTGGGGACATACAAACTTGGCATCTACATACCAACCACGGTTACGGGACCGTTTGCTGTCTGGATCGATGACAGTTGATATATTGTTCTCGACATCAGATGATAGGCTCAACCTCTCATTCCCTGTTCCAAATAAGCGGGGGAGAAAGATGTGTATTGTCCAGTGCTTCATTTCACTGCACAGCAGATTGCTCAACATTTTCTTTGCAAGCTGCATTCGGCTGGCATATTTGTTGAAATTGAAAGCAGTGCTTCTTGAAACGTAGACATTGCACTTCGTATTCTCGAAAATAGTTGACAATTGCTTATCTATCGTGCAGCAGTGCCTTGCAAAGATTATTCACATTTTACCTGGCAGGACTGCAATACAAGCTGGTTTGAGCAGTATGAAAAAGAAACAGAGATTTGTGAACCGATAGCCATCAAGGCAGCTGTGTGATTTACTCAGAACCGAGGCTCAGCAGAGGGGCAAGTGGGCAAGCTGAAGTTAAGGATGAGACCTGGCCGAGACAAAGTATAATGGTGGAGATGGTAATGTTGTTGATTTTAAGAAAAGATTCAAATGAATTTGCCAGCAAAGGTTCCATGGTGTAATGGTGAGCACTCTGGACTTTGAATCCAGCGATCCGAGTTTCAATCTCGGTGGAACCTGAATTCTTGTTGTCCCAGCTGCTGGAATTTTGGGACATACAAACTTGGCATCTGCATACCAACCACGGTTACGGGACCGTTTGCTGCCTGGATCGATGACGGTTGATTTATTGTTCTCGACATCAGATGATAGGCTCAACCTCTCATTCCCAGTTCCAAATAAGCGGGGGAGAAAGATGTGTATTGTCCAGTGCTTCGTTTCACTGCACAGCAGATTGCTCAACATTTTTTTGCAAGCTGCATTCGGCTGGCATATTTGTTGAAATTGAAAGCAGTGCTTCTTGAAACGTAGACATTGCACTTCGTATTCTCGAAAAAAGTTGACAATTGCTTATCTATCGTGCAGCAGTGCCTTGCAAAGATTATTCACATTTTACATGGCAGGACTGCAATACAAGCTGTTATGAGCAGTATGAAAAAGAAACAGAGATTTGTGAACCGATAGCCATCAAGGCAGCTGTGTGATTTACTCAGAACCGAGGCTTAGCAGAGGGGCAAGTGGGCCAGCTGAAGTTAAGGATGAGAACTGGCCGAGACAAAGTATAATGGTGGAGACGGTAATGTTGTTGATTTTAAGAAAAGATTCAAATGAATTTATCAGCAAAGGTTCCATGGTGTAATGGTGAGCACTCTGGGCTTTGAATCCAGCGATCCGAGTTTAAACCTCGGTGGAACCAAAATTCTTGTTGTCCCAGCTGCTGGAAATTTGGGACATACAAGCTTGGCATCTGCAAACCAACCACGGTTACGGGACCGTTTGCTGCCTGAATCAATGACGGTTGATTTATTGTTCTTGACATCAGATGATAGGCTCAACCTCTTCTTCCCAGTTCCAAATAATCGGGGGAGAAAGATGTGTGTTGTCCAGTGCTTCGTTTGACTGCACAGCAGAATGCTCAACATTTTCTTTGCAAGCTGCATTCGGCTGGCCTACTTGCTGAAATTGAAAGCAGTGCTCCTTGAAACGTAGGCATTGCACTTCATATTCTCGAAAAAAGTTAACAATTGCTCATCTTTCGTGCAGCAGTGCCTTGCAAAGATTATACTCATTTTACCTGGCAGGACTGCAATACAAGCTGCTATGAGCAGTGTGAAAAAGAAGCTGAGATTTGTGAACCGATAGCCATCAAGGCAGCTGTGTGATTTGCTCAGAACCGAAGCTTAGCAGAGGGGCAAGTGGGCAAGCTGAAGTTAAGGATGAGACCAGGCCGAGACAAAGTATAATGGTGGAGATGGTAATGTTGTTGATTTTGAGAAAAGAATCGAGGGAGCTCTTCAACAAAGGTTCCATGGTGTAATGGTAGGCATTCTGGGCTCTGAATCCAGCGATCCGAGTTCAAATCTCGGTGGAACCTGAATTCTTGTTGTCCCAGCTGCTGGAAATTTGGGACAAACAAACTTGGCATCTGCATACCAACCACGGTTCCGGGACCGTTTGCTGCCTGGATCGATGACGGTTGATTTATTGTTCTCGACATCAGATGATAGGCTCAACCTCTCATTCCCAGTTCCAAATAAGCGGGGGAGAAAGATGTGTATTGTCCAGTGCTTCGTTTCACTGCACAGCAGATTGCTCAACATTTTCTTTGCAAGCTGCATTCGGCTGGCATATTTGTTGAAATTGAAAGCAGTGCTTCTTGAAACGTAGACATTGCACTTCGTATTCTCGAAAAAAGTTGACAATTGCTTATCTATCGTGCAGCAGTGCCTTGCAAAGATTATTCACATTTTACCTGGCAGGACTGCAATACAAGCTGTTATGAGCAGTATGAAAAAGAAACAGAGATTTGTGAACCGATAGCCATCAAGGCAGCTGTGTGATTTACTCAGAACCGAGGCTTAGCAGAGGGGCAAGTGGGCAAGCTGAAGTTAAGGATGAGACCTGGCCGAGACAAATATAATGGTGGAGACGGTAATGTTGTTGATTTTAAGAAAAGATTCAAATGAATTTATCAGCAAAGGTTCCATGGTGTAATGGTGAGCACTCTGGACTTTGAATCCAGCGATCCGAGTTTAAATCTCGGTGGAACCTGAATTCTTGTTGTCCCAGCTGCTGGAAATTTGGGACATACAAGCTTGGCATCTGCATACCAAACATGGTTACGGGACCGTTTGCTGCCTGAATCAATGACGGTTGATTTATTGTTCTGGACATCAGATGATCGTCTCAACCTCTTATTCCCAGTTCCAAATAAGAGGGGGAGAAAGATGTGTATTGTCCAGTGCTTCGTTTCACTGCACAGCAGATTGCTCAACATTTTCTTTGCAAGCTGCATTCGGCTGGCATATTTGTTGAAATTGAAAGCAGTGCTTCTTGAAACGTAGTCATTGCACTTCATATTCTCGAAAAAAGTTAACAATTGCTCATCTTTCGTGCAGCAGTGCCTTGCAAAGATTATACTCATTTTACCTGGCAGGACTGCAATAAAAGCTGCTATGAGCAGTGTGAAAAAGAAGATGAGCTTTGTGAACCGATAGCCATCAAGGCAGCTATGTGATTTGCTCAGAACCGAAGCTTAGCAGAGGGGCAAGTGGGCAAGCTGAAGTTAAGGATGAGACCAGGCCGAGACAAAGTATAATGGTGGAGATGGTAATGTTGTTGATTTTGAGAAAAGAATCGAGGGAACTGCTCAGCAAAGGTTCCATGGTGTAATGGTAGGCACTCTGGGCTCTGAATCCAGCGATCCGAGTTCAAATTTCGGTGGAAACTGAATTCTTGTTGTCCCAGCTGCTGGAAATTTGGGACATCCAAACTTGGCATCTGCATACCAACCACGGTTATGGGACCGTTTGCTGCCTGGATCGATGACGGTTGATTTATTGTTCTCGACATCAGATGAAAGGCTCAACCTCTCATTCCCAGTTCCAAATAAGCGGGCGAGAATGATGTGTATTGTCCAGTGCTTCGTTTCACTGCACAGCAGATTGCTCAACATTTTCTTTGCAAGCTGCATTCGGCTGGCATATTTGTTGAAATTGAAAGCAGTGCTTCTTGAAACGTAGACATTGCACTTCGTATTCTCGAAGAAAGTTGACAATTGCTTATCTATCGTGCAGCAGTGCCTTGCAAAGATTATTCACATTTTACCTGGCAGGACTGCAATACAAGCTGTTATGAGCAGTATGAAAAAAAACAGAGATTTGTGAACCGATAGCCATCAAGGCAGCTGTGTGATTTACTCAGAACCGAGGCTTAGCAGAGGGGCAAGTGGGCAAGCTGAAGTTAAGGATGAGACCTGGCCGAGACAAATATAATGGTGGAGACGGTAATGTTGTTGATTTTAAGAAAAGATTCAAATGAATTTATCAGCAAAGGTTCCATGGTGTAACGGTGAGCACTCTGGACTTTGAATCCACCGATCCGAGTTTAAATCTCGGTGGAACCTGAATTCTTGTTGTCCCAGCTGCTGGAAATTTGGGACATACAAGCTTGGCATCTGCATACCAAACATGGTTACGGGACCGTTTGCTGCCTGAATCAATGACGGTTGATTTATTGTTCTCGACATCAGATGATAGTCTCAACCTCTTATTCCCAGTTCCAAATAAGAGGGGGAGAAAGATGTGTATTGTCCAGTGCTTCGTTTCACTGCACAGCAGATTGCTCAACATTTTCTTTGCAAGCTGCATTCGGCTGGCATATTTGTTGAAATTGAAAGCAGTGCTTCTTGAAACGTAGTCATTGCACTTCATATTCTCGAAAAAAGTTAACAATTGCTCATCTTTCGTGCAGCAGTGCCTTGCAAAGATTATACTCATTTTACCTGGCAGGACTGCAATAAAAGCTGCTATGAGCAGTGTGAAAAAGAAGCTGAGATTTGTGAACCGATAGCCATCAAGGCAGCTGTGTGATTTGCTCAGAACCGAAGCTTAGCAGAGGGGCAAGTGGGCAAGCTGAAGTTAAGGATGAGACCAGGCCGAGACAAAGTATAATGGTGGAAATGGTAATGTTGTTGATTTTGATAAAAGAATCTAGGGCAGTGTTCAGCAAAGGTTCCATGGTGTAATGGTAAGCACTCTGGGCTCTGAATCCAGCGATCCGAGTTTAAATCTCGGTGGAACCTGAATTCTTGTTGTCCCAGCTGCTGGAAATTTGGGACATACAAGCTTGGCATCTGCATACCAACCACGGTTCCGGGGCCGTTTGCTGCCTGAATCAATGACGGTTGATTTATTGTTCTCGACATCAAATGATAGTCTCAACCTCTTATTCCCAGTTCCAAATAAGAGGGGGAGAAAGATGTGTGTTGTCCAGTGCTTCGTTTGACTTCACAGCAGAATGCTCAACATTTTCTTTGCAAGCTGCATTCGGCTGGCTTACTTGCTGAAATTGAAAGCAGTGCTTCTGGAAACGTAGGCATTGCACTTCATATTCTCGAAAAAAGTTAACAATTGCTCATCTTTCGTGCAGCAGTGCCTTGCAAAGATTATACTCATTTTACCTGGCAGGACTGCAATACAAGCTGCTATGAGCAGTGTGAAAAAGAAGCTGAGATTTGTGAACCGATAGCCATCAAGGCAGCTGTGTGATTTGCTCAGAACCGAAGCTTAGCAGAGGGGCAAGTGGGCAAGCTGAAGTTAAGGATGAGACCAGGCCGAGACAAAGTATCATGGTGGAGATGGTAATGTTGTTGATTTTGAGAAAAGAATCGAGGGCACTGCTCAGCAAAGGTTCCATGGTGTAATGGTAAGCACTCTGGGCTCTGAATCCAGCGATCCGAGTTCAAATCTCGGTGGAACCTGAATTCTTGTTGTCCCAGCTGCTGGAAATTTGGGACATACAAGCTTGGCATCTGCATACCAACCACGGTTACGGGACCGTTTGCTGCCTGGATCGATGACGGTTGCTTTATTGTTCTCGACATCAGATGATCGGCTCAACCTCTTATTCCCAGTTCCAAATAAGAGGGGGAGAGAGATGTGTGTTGTCCAGTGCTTCGTTTGACTGCACAGCAGAATGTTCAAAATTTTCTTTTCAGCTGCATTCGGCTGGCCTACTTGCTGAAATTGAAAGCAGTGCTCCTTGAAACGTAGGCATTGCACTTCATATTCTCGAAAAAAGTTAACAATTGCTCATCTTGCGTGCAGCAGTGCCTTGCAATGATTATGCTCATTTTACCTGGCAGGACTGCAATACAAGCTGCTATGAGCAGTGTGAAAAAGAAGCTGAGATTTGTGAACCGATAGCCATCAAGGCAGCTGTGTGATTTGCTCAGAACCGAAGCTTAGCAGAGGGGCAAGTGGGCAAGCTGAAGTTAAGGATGAGACCAGGCCGAGACAAAGTATAATGGTGGAGATGGTAATGTTGTTGATTTTGAGAAAAGAATCGAGGGAACTGCTCAGCAAAGGTTCCATGGTGTAATGGTAGGCACTCTGGGCTCTGAATCCAGCGATCCGAGTTTAAATCTCGGTGGAAACTGAATTCTTGTTGTCCCAGCTGCTGGAAATTTGGGACATACAAACTTGGCATTTGCATACCAACCACGGTTACGGGACCGTTTGCTGCCTGGATCGATGACGGTTGATTTATTGTTCTCGACATCAGATGATAGGCTCAATCTCTCATTCCCAGTTCCAAATAAGCGGGGGAGAATGATGTGTATTGACCAGTGCTTCGTTTTACTGCACAGCAGATTGCTCAACATTTTCTTTGCAAGCTGCATTCGGCTGGCATATTTGTTGAAATTGAAAGCAGTGCTTCTTGAAACGTAGACATTGCACTTCGTATTCTCGAAGAAAGTTGACAATTGCTTATCTATCGTGCAGCAGTGCATTGCAAAGATTATTCACATTTTACCTGGCAGGACTGCAATACAAGCTTTTATGAGCAGTATGAAAAAAAACAGAGATTTGTGAACCGATAGCCATCAAGGCAGCTGTGTGATTTACTCAGAACCGAGGTTTAGCAGAGGGGCAAGTGGGCAAGCTGAAGTTAAGGATGAGACCTGGCCGAGACAAAGTATAATGGTGGAGACGGTAATGTTGTTGATTTTAAGAAAAGATTCAAATGAATTTATCAGCAAAGGTTCCATGGTGGAATGGTGAGCACTCTGGGCTTTGAATCCAGTGATCCGAGTTAAAATCTCGGTGGAACCTGAATTCTTGTTGTCCCAGCTGCTGGAAATTTGGGACATACAAACTTGGCATCTGCATACCAACCACGGTTACGGGACCGTTTGCTGCCTGGATTGATGACGGTTGATTTATTGTTCTCGACATCAGATGATAGGCTCGACCTCTCATTCCCAGTTCCAAATAAGCGGGGGAGAAAGATGTGTATTGTCCAGTGCTTCGTTTCACTGCACAGCAGATTGCTCAACATTTTCTTTGCAAGCTGCATTCGGCTGGCATATTGGTTGAAATTGAAAGCAGTGCTTCTTGAAACGTAGTCATTGCACTTCATATTCTCGAAAAAAGTTAACAATTGCTCATCTTTCGTGCAGCAGTGCCTTGCAAAGATTATACTCATTTTACCTGGCAGGACTGTAATACAAGCTGCAATGAGCAGTGTGAAAAAGAAGCTGAGCTTTGTGAACCGATAGCCATCAAGGCAGCTATGTGATTTGCTCAGAACCGAAGCTTAGCAGAGGGGCAAGTGGGCAAGCTGAAGTTAAGGATGAGACCAGGCCGAGACAAAGTATCATGGTGGAGATGGTAATGTTGTTGATTTTGAGAAAAGAATCGAGGGAACTGCTCAGCAAAGGTTCCATGGTGTAATGGTAAGCACTCTGGGCTCTGAATCCAGCGATCCGAGTTTAAATCTCGGTGGAACCTGAATTCTTGTTGTCCCAGCTGCTGGAAATTTGGGACATACAAACTTGGCATCTGCATACCAACCACGGTTACGGGACCGTTTGCTGCCTGGATTGATGACGGTTGATTTATTGTTCTCGACATCAGATGATAGGCTCAACCTCTCATTCCCAGTTCCAAAAAAGAGGGGGAGAGAGATGTGTGTTGTCCAGTGCTTCGTTTGACTGCACAGCAGAATGCTCAACATTTTCTTTGCAAGCTGCATTCGGCTGGCCTACTTGCTGAAATTGAAAGCAGTGCTCCTTGAAACGTAGGCATTGCACTTCATATTCTCGAAAAAAGTTAACAATTGCTCATCTTTCGTGCAGCAGTGCCTTGCAAAGATTATACTCATTTTACCTGGCAGGACTGCAATACAAGCTGCTATGAGCAGTGTGAAAAAGAAGCTGAGATTTGTGAACCGATAGCCATCAAGGCAGCTGTGTGATTTGCTCAGAACCGAAGCTTAGCAGAGGGGCAAGTGGGCAAGCTGAAGTTCAGGATGAGACCAGGCCGAGACAAAGTATAATGGTGGAGATGGTAATGTTGTTGATTTTGAGAAAAGAATCGAGGGAACTGCTCAGCAAAGGTTCTATGGTGTAATGGTGAGCACTTTGGGCTCTGAATCCAGCGATCTGAGTTCAAATCTCGGTGGAAACTGAATTCTTGTTGTCCCAGCTGCTGGAAATTTGGGACATCCAAACGTGGCATCTGCATACCAACCACGGTTATGGGACCGTTTGCTGCCTGGATCGATGACGGTTGATTTATTGTTCTCGACATCAGATGATAGGCTCAACCTCTCATTCCCAGTTCCAAATAAGCGGGGGAGAATGATGTGTATTGTCCAGTGCTTCGTTTCACTGCACAGCAGATTGCTCAACATTTTCTTTGCAAGCTGCATTCGGCTGGCATATTTGTTGAAATTGAAAGCAGTGCTTCTTGAAACGTAGACATTGCACTTCGTATTCTCGAAGAAAGTTGACAATTGCTTATCTATCGTGCAGCAGTGCCTTGCAAAGATTATTCACATTTTACCTGGCAGGACTGCAATACAAGCTGTTATGAGCAGTATGAAAAAGAAACAGAGATTTGTGAACCTATAGCCATCAAGGCAGCTGTGTGATTTACTCAGAACCGAGGCTTAGCAGAGGGGCAAGTGGGCAAGCTGAAGTTAAGGATGAGACCTGGCCGAGACAAATATAATGGTGGAGACGGTAATGTTGTTGATTTTAAGAAAAGATTCAAATGAATTTATCAGCAAAGGTTCCATGGTGTAATGGTGAGCACTCTGGACTTTAAATCCAGCGATCCGAGTTTAAATCTCGGTGGAACCTGAATTCTTGTTGTCCCAGCTGCTGGAAATTTGGGACATACAAGCTTGGCATCTGCATACCAAACACGGTTACGGGACCGTTTGCTGCCTGAATCAATGACGGTTGATTTATTGTTCTCGACATCAGATGATAGTCTCAACCTCTTATTCCCAGTTCCAAATAAGAGGGGGAGAAAGATGTGTATTGTCCAGTGCTTCGTTTCACTGCACAGCAGATTGCTCAACATTTTCTTTGCAAGCTGCATTCGGCTGGCATATTTGTTGAAATTGAAAGCAGTGCTTCTTGAAACGTAGTCATTGCACTTCATATTCTCGAAAAAAGTTAACAATTGCTCATCTTTCGTGCAGCAGTGCCTTGCAAAGATTATACTCATTTTACCTGGCAGGACTGCAATAAAAGCTGCTATGAGCAGTGTGAAAAAGAAGCTGAGATTTGTGAACCGATAGCCATCAAGGCAGCTGTGTGATTTGCTCAGAACCGAAGCTCAGCAGAGGGGCAAGTGGGCAAGCTGAAGTTAAGGATGAGACCAGGCCGAGACAAAGTATAATGGTGGAGATGGTAATGTTGTTGATTTTCAGAAAAGAATCTAGGGCACTGTTCAGCAAAGGTTCCATGGTGTAATGGTAAGCACTCTGGGCTCTGAATCCAGCGATCCGAGATCAAACCTGGGTGGAACCTGAATTCTTGTTGTCCCAGCTGCTGGAAATTTGGGACATACAAGCTTGGCATCTGCATACCAACCACGGTTCCGGGGCCGTTTGCTGCCTGAATCAATGACGGTTGATTTATTGTTCTCGACATCAGATGATAGTCTCAACCTCTTATTCCCAGTTCCAAATAAGAGGGGGCGAAAGATGTGTGTTGTCCAGTGCCTTCGTTTGACTTCACAGCAGAATGCTCAACATTTTCTTTGCAAGCTGCATTCGGCTGGCTTACTTGCTGAAATTGAAAGCAGTGCTTCTGGAAACGTAGGCATTGCACTTCATATTCTCGAAAAAAGTTAACAATTGCTCATCTTTCGTGCAGCAGTGCCTTGCAAAGATTATACTCATTTTACCTGGCAGGACTGCAATACAAGCTGCTATGAGCAGTGTGAAAAAGAAGCTGAGATTTGTGAACCGATAGCCATCAAGGCAGCTGTGTGATTTGCTCAGAACCGAAGCTTAGCAGAGGGGCAAGTGGGCAAGCTGAAGTTAAGGATGAGACCAGGCCGAGACAAAGTATCATGGTGGAGATGGTAATGTTGTTGATTTTAAGAAAAGATACAAATGAATTTACCAGCAAAGGTTCCATGGTGTAATGGTAAGCACTCTAGACTTTGAATCCAGCGATCCGAGTTCAAATCTCGGTGGAACCTGAATTCTTGTTGTCCCAGCTGCTGGAAATTTGGGACAAACAAAACTTGGCATCTGCATACCAACCACAGTTACGGGACCGTTTGCTGCCTGGATCGATGACGGTTGATTTATTGTGCTCGACATCAGATGATAGGCTCAACCTCTCATTCCCAGTTCCAAATAAGCGGGGGAGAAAGATGTGTATTGTCCAGTGCTTCGTTTCACTGCACAGCAGATTTCTCAACATTTTTTTTGCAAGCTGCATTCGGCTGGCATATTTGTTGAAATTGAAAGCAGTGCTTCTTGAAACGTAGACATTGCACTTCGTATTCTCGAAAAAAGTTGACAATTGCTTATCTATCTTGCAGCAGTGCCTTGCAAAGATTATACTAATTTTACCTGGCAGGACTGTAATACAAGCTGCTATGAGCAGTGTGAAAAAGAAGCTGAGATTTGTGAACCGATAGCCATCAAGGCAGCTATGTGATTTGCTCAGAACCGAAGCTTAGCAGAGGGGCAAGTGGGCAAGCTGAAGTTAAGGATGAGACCAGGCCGAGACAAAGTATAATGGTGGAGATGGTAATGTTGTTGATTTTGAGAAAAGAATCGAGGGAGCTGCTCAGCAAAGGTTCCATGGTGTAATGGTAAGCACTCTGGGCTCTGAATCCAGCGATCCGAGTTCAAATCTCGGTGGAACCTGAATTCTTGTTGTCCCAGCTGCTGGAAATTTGGGACATACAAACTTGGCATCTGCATACCAACCACGGTTACGGGACCGTTTGCTGCCTGGATCGATGACGGTTGATTTATTGTTCTCGACATCAGATGACAGGCTCAACCTCTCATTCCCAGTTCCAAATAAGCGGGGGAGAAAGATGTGTATTGTCCAGTGCTTCGTTTCACTGCACAGCAGATTGCTCAACATTTTCTTTGCAAGCTGCATTCGGCTGGCATATTTGTTGAAATTGAAAGCAGTGCTTCTTGAAACGTAGACATTGCACTTCGTATTCTCGAAAAAAGTTGACAATTGCTTATCTATCGTGCAGCAGTGCCTTGCAAAGATTATTCACATTTTACCTGGCAGGACTGCAATACAAGCTGTTATGAGCAGTATGAAAAAGAAACAGAGATTTGTGAACCGATAGCCATCAAGGCAGCTGTGTGATTTACTCAGAACCGAGGCTTAGCAGAGGGGCAAGTGGGCAAGCTGAAGTTAAGGATGAGACCTGGCCGAGACAAAGTATAATGGTGGAGACGGTAATGTTGTTGATTTTAAGAAAAGATTCAAATGAATTTACCAGCAAAGGTTCCATAGTGTAATGGTGAGCACTCTGGAATTTGAATCCAGCGATCCGAGTTTAAATCTCGGTGGAACCTGAATTCTTGTTGTCCCAGCTGCTGGAATTTTGGGACATACAAACTTGGCATCTGCATATCAACCACGGTTACGGGACCGTTTGCTGCCTGGATCGATGACGGTTGATTTATTGTACTCGACATCAGATGATAGGCTCAACCTCTCATTCCCAGTTCCAAATAAGCGGGGGAGAAAGATGTGTATTGTCCAGTGATTCGTTTCACTGCACAGCAGATTGCTCAACATTTTCTTTGCAAGCTGCATTCGGCTGGCATATTTGTTGAAATTGAAAGCAGTGCTTCTTGAAACGTAGACATTGCACTTCGTATTCTCGAAAAAAGTTGACAATTGCTTATCTATCGTGCAGCAGTGCCTTGCAAAGATTATTCACATTTTACCTGGCAGGACTGCAATACAAGCTGTTATGAGCAGTATGAAAAAGAAACAGAGATTTGTGAACCGATAGCCATCAAGGCAGCTGTGTGATTTACTCAGAACCGAGGCTTAGCAGAGGGGCAAGTGGGCAAGCTGAAGTTAAGGATGAGAACTGGCCGAGACAAAGTATAATGGTGGAGACGGTAATGTTGTTGATTTTAAGAAAAGATTCAAATGAATTTATCAGCAAAGGTTCCATGGTGTAATGGTGAGCACTCTGGGCTTTGAATCCAGCGATCCGAGTTTAAACCTCGGTGGAACCAGAATTCTTGTTGTCCCAGCTGCTGGAAATTTGGGACATACAAGCTTGGCATCTGCAAACCAACCACGGTTACGGGACCGTTTGCTGCCTGAATCAATGACGGTTGATTTATTGTTCTCGACATCAGATGATAGGCTCAACCTCTTCTTCCCAGTTCCAAATAAGAGGGGGAGAAAGATGTGTGTTGTCCAGTGCTTCGTTTGACTGCACAGCAGAATGCTCAACATTTTCTTTGCAAGCTGCATTCGGCTGGCCTACTTGCTGAAATTGAAAGCAGTGCTTCTTGAAACGTAGTCATTGCACTTCATATTCTCGAAAAAAGTTAACAATTGCTCATCTTTCGTGCAGCAGTGCCTTGCAAAGATTATACTCATTTTACCTGGCAGGACTGTAATACAAGCTGCTATGAGCAGTGTGAAAAAGAAGCTGAGATTTGTGAACCGATAGCCATCAAGGCAGCTATGTGATTTGCTCAGAACCGATACTTAGCAGGTGGGCAAGCTGAAGTTAAGGATGAGACCTGGCCGAGACAAAGTATAATGGTGGAGACGGTAATGTTGTTGATTTTAAGAAAAGATTCAAATGAATTTATCAGCAAAGGTTCCATGGTGTAATGGTGAGCACTCTGGACTTTGAATCCAGCGATCCGAGTTTAAATCTCGGTGGAACCTGAATTCTTGTTGTCCCAGCTGCTGGAAATTTGGGACATACAAACTTGGCATCTGCATACCAACCACGGTTACGGGACCGTTTGCTGCCTGGATCGATGACGGTTGATTTATTGTTCTCGACATCAGATGATAGGCTCAACCTCTCATTCCCAGTTCCAAATAAGCGGGGGAGAAAGATGTGTATTGTCCAGTGCTTCGTTTCACTGCACAGCAGATTGCTCAACATTTTCTTTGCAAGCTGCATTCGGCTGGCATATTTGTTGAAATTGAAAGCAGTGCTTCTTGAAACGTCGTCATTGCACTTCATATTCTCGAAAAAAGTTAACAATTGCTCATCTTTCGTGCAGCAGTGCCTTGCAAAGATTATACTCATTTTACCTGGCAGGACTGTAATACAAGCTGCTATGAGCAGTGTGAAAAAGAAGCTGAGCTTTGTGAACCGATAGCCATCAAGGCAGCTATGTGATTTGCTCAGAACCGAAGCTTAGCAGAGGGGCAAGTGGGCAAGCTGAAGTTAAGGATGAGACCAGGCCGAGACAAAGTATAATGGTGGAGATGGTAATGTTGTTGATTTTGAGAAAAGAATCGAGGGAACTGCTCAGCAAAGGGTCCATGGTGTAATGGTAAGCACTCTGGGCTCTGAATCCAGCGATCCGAGTTTAAATCTCGGTGGAACCTGAATTCTTGTTGTCCCAGCTGCTGGAAATTTGGGACATACAAACTTGGCATCTGCATACCAACCACGGTTACGGGACCGTTTGCTGCCTGGATCGATGACGGTTGATTTATTGTTCTCGACATCAGATGATAGGCTCAACCTCTCATTCCCAGTTCCAAATAAGCGGGGGAGAAAGATGTGTATTGTCCAGTGCTTCGTTTCACTGCACAGCAGATTGCTCAACATTTTCTTTGCAAGCTGCATTCGGCTGGCATATTTGTTGAAATTGAAAGCAGTGCTTCTTGAAACGTAGACATTGCACTTCGTATTCTCGAAAAAAGTTGACAATTGCTTATCTATCGTGCAGCAGTGCCTTGCAAAAATTATTCACATTTTACCTGACAGGACTGCAATACAAGCTGTTATGAGCAGTATGAAAAAAACCAGAGATTTGTGAACCGATAGCCATCAAGGCAGCTGTGTGATTTACTCAGAGCCGAGGCTTAGCAGAGGGGCAAGTGGGCAAGCTGAAGTTAAGGATGAGACCTGGCCGAGACAAAGTATAATGGTGGAGACGGTAATGTTGTTGATTTTAAGAAAAGATTCAAATGAATTTATCAGCAAAGGTTCCATGGTGTAATGGTGAGCACTCTGGACTTTGAATCCAGCGATCCGAGTTTAAATCTCGGTGGAACCTGAATTTTTGTTGTCCCAGCTGCTGGAAATTTGGGACATACAAGCTTGGCATCTGCATACCAACCACGGTTACGGGACCGTTTGCTGCCTGAATCAATGACGGTTGATTTATTTTACTCGACATCAGATGATAGGCTCAACCTCTTATTCCCAGTTCCAAATAAGAGGGGGAGAAAGATGTGTGTTGTCCAGTGCTTCATTTGACTGCACAGCAGAATGCTCAACATTTTCTTTGCAAGCTGCATTCGGCTGGCCTACTTGCTGAAATTGAAAGCAGTGCTCCTTGAAACGTAGGCATTGCACTTCATATTCTCGAAAAAAGTTAACAATTGCTCATCTTTCGTGCAGCAGTGCCTTGCAAAGATTATACTCATTTTACCTGGCAGGACTGCAATACAAGCTGCTATGAGCAGTGTGAAAAAGAAGCTGAGATTTGTGAACCGATAGCCATCAAGGCAGCTGTGTGATTTGCTCAGAACCGAAGATTAGCAGAGGGGCAAGTGGGCAAGCTGAAGTTAAGGATGAGACCAGGCCGAGACAAAGTATAATGGTGGAGATGGTAATGTTGTTGATTTTGAGAAAAGAATCGAGGGAACTGCTCAGCAAAGGTTCCATGGTGTAATGGTAAGCACTCTGGGCTCTAAATCCAGCGATCCGAGTTCAAATCTCGGTGAAACCTGAATTCTTGTTGTCCCAGCTGCTGGAAATTTGGGACATCCAAACTTGGCATCTGCATACCAACCACGGTTATGGGACCGTTTGCTGCCTGGATCGATGACGGTTGATTTATTGTTCTCGACATCAGATGATAGGCTCAACCTCTCATTCCCAGTTCCAAATAAGCGGGGGAGAATGATGTGTATTGTCCAGTGCTTCGTTTCACTGCACAGCAGATTGCTCAACATTTTCTTTGCAAGCTGCATTCGGCTGGCATATTTGTTGAAATTGAAAGCAGTGCTTCTTGAAACGTAGACATTGCACTTCGTATTCTCGAAGAAAGTTGACAATTGCTTATCTATCGTGCAGCAGTGCCTTGCAAAGATTATTCACATTTTACCTGGCAGGACTGCAATACAAGCTGTTATGAGCAGTATGAAAAAAAACAGAGATTTGTGAACCGATAGCCATCAAGGCAGCTGTGTGATTTACTCAGAACCGAGGCTTAGCAGAGGGGCAAGTGGGCAAGCTGAAGTTAAGGATGAGACCTGGCCGAGACAAAGTATAATGGTGGAGACGGTAATGTTGTTGATTTTAAGAAAAGATTCAAATGAATTTATCAGCAAAGGTTCCATGGTGTAATGGTGAGCACTCTGGACTTTGAATCCACCGATCCGAGTTTAAATCTCGGTGGAACCTGAATTCTTGTTGTCCCAGCTGCTGGAAATTTGGGACATACAAGCTTGGCATCTGCATACCAAACACGGTTACGGGACCGTTTGCTGCCTGAATCAATGACGGTTGATTTATTGTTCTCGACATCAGATGATAGTCTCAACCTCTTATTCCCAGTTCCAAATAAGAGGGGGAGAAAGATGTGTATTGTCCAGTGCTTCGTTTCACTGCACAGCAGATTGCTCAACATTTTCTTTGCAAGCTGCATTCGGCTGGCATATTTGTTGAAATTGAAAGCAGTGCTTCTTGAAACGTAGTCATTGCACTTCATATTCTCGAAAAAAGTTAACAATTGCTCATCTTTCGTGCAGCAGTGCCTTGCAAAGATTATACTCATTTTACCTGGCAGGACTGCAATAAAAGCTGCTATGAGCAGTGTGAAAAAGAAGCTGAGATTTGTGAACCGATAGCCATCAAGGCAGCTGTGTGATTTGCTCAGAACCGAAGCTTAGCAGAGGGGCAAGTGGGCAAGCTGAAGTTAAGGATGAGACCAGGCCGAGACAAAGTATAATGGTGGAGATGGTAATGTTGTTGATTTTGAGAAAAGAATCTAGGGCACTGTTCAGCAAAGGTTCCATGGTGTAATGGTAAGCACTCTGGGCTCTGAATCCAGCGACCCGAGTTCAAACCTCGGTGGAACCTGAATTGTTGTTGTCCCAGCTGCTGGAAATTTGGGACATGCAAACTTGGCATCTGCATACCAACCACGGTTCCGGGGCCGTTTGCTGCCTGAATCAATGACGGTTGATTTATTGTTCTCGACATCAAATGATAGTCTCAACCTCTTATTCCCAGTTCCAAATAAGAGGGGGAGAAAGATATGTGTTGTCCAGTGCTTCGTTTGACTTCACAGCAGAATGCTCAACATTTTCTTTGCAAGCTGCATTCGGCTGGCTTACTTGCTGAAATTGAAAGCAGTGCTTCTGGAAACGTAGGCATTGCACTTCATATTCTCGAAAAAAGTTAACAATTGCTCATCTTTCGTGCAGCAGTGCCTTGCAAAGATTATACTCATTTTACCTGGCAGGACTGCAATACAAGCTGCTATGAGCAGTGTGAAAAAGAAGCTGAGATTTGTGAACCGATAGCCATCAAGGCAGCTGTGTGATTTGCTCAGAACCGAAGCTTAGCAGAGGGGCAAGTGGGCAAGCTGAAGTTAAGGATGAGACCAGGCCGAGACAAAGTATCATGGTGGAGATGGTAATGTTGTTGATTTTGAGAAAAGAATCGAGGGCACTGCTCAGCAAAGGTTCCATGGTGTAATGGTAAGCACTCTGTGCTCTGAATCCAGCGATCCGAGTTCAAATCTCGGTGGAACCTGAATTCTTGTTGTCCCAGCTGCTGCAAATTTGGGACATACAAACTTGGCATCTGCATACCAACCACGGTAACGGGACCATTTGCTGCCTGGATCAATGACGGTTGATTTATTGTTCTCGACATCAGATGATAGGCTCAACCTCTCATTCCCAGTTCCAAATAAGCGGGGGAGAAAGATGTGTATTGTCCAGTGCTTCGTTTCACTGCACAGAAATTGCTCAACATTTTCTTTGCAAGCTGCATTCGGCTGGCATATTTGTTGAAATTGAAAGCAGTGCTTCTTGAAACGTAGACATTGCACTTCGTATTCTCGAAAAAAGTTGACAATTGCTTATCTATCGTGCAGCAGTGCCTTGCAAAGATTATTCACATTTTACCTGGCAGGACAGCAATACAAGATGCTATGAGCAGTGTGAAAAAGAAACAGAGATTTGTGAACCGATAGCCATCAAGGCAGCTGTGTGATTTACTCAGAACCGAGGCTTCGCAGAGGGGCAAGCTGAAGTTAAGGATGAGACCTGGCCGAGACAAAATATAATGGTGGAGACGGTAATGTTGTTGATTTTAAGAAAAGATTCAAATGAATTTATCAGCAAAGGTTCCATGGTGTAACGGTGAGCACTCTGGACTTTGAATCCAGCGATCCGAGTTTAAATCTCGGTGGAACCTGAATTCTTGTTGTCCCAGCTGCTGGAAATTTGGGACATACAAGCTTGGCATCTGCATACCAACCACGGTTACGGGACCGTTTGCTGCCTGAATCAATGACGGTTGATTTATTGTTCTCGACATCAGATGATAGGCTCAACCTCTCATTCCCAGTTCCAAATAAGCGGGGGAGAAAGATGTGCATTGTCCAGTGCTTCGTTTCACTGCACAGCAGATTGCTCAACATTTTCTTTGCAAGCTGCATTCGGCTGGCATTCTTGTTGAAATTGAAAGCAGTGCTTCTTGAAACGTAGACATTGCACTTCGTATTCTCGAAAAAAGTTAACAATTGCTTATCTATCGTGCAGCAGTGCCTTGCAAAGATTATACACATTTTACCTGGCAGGACTGCAATGCAAGCTGCCATGAGCAGTGTGAAAAAGAAGCTGAGATTTGTGAACCGATAGCCATCAAGGCAGCTGTTTGATTTGCTCAGAACCGAAGCTTAGCAGAGGGGCAAGTGGGCAAGCTGAAGTTAAGGATGAGACCAGGCCGAGACAAAGTATAATGGTGGAGATGGTAATGTTAAATAACAACAGAAAATGCTGGAAAAACTCAGCAGGTCAGGCAACATCCGTGGAGAGAAATTTGAGTTCACGTTTTGGGTTTGACCCTTCTTCAAAACTGGAGAGAAAAGGAACTAGATCGAAGGCAGGGCTGCGATCGGACAAAAGAATAAAAGAACCAGAAGAACCAAAAGGAGGAACAGCACCTCATCTTCCGATTAGGCACTCTGCAGCCTTCCGGTCTCAATATCGAGTTCAACAATTTCAGATCATAACCTCGGCCCCTATTTCATTTTTACTTATATTTTTCCACTCCTTTCCTCCCCCCCCTTTCCTTTTGTTTCTCTCTCACACCTGGCAGCTATCATTTGCCCTGCCAGTACACTTTACACCTAATCCCAGCCTATTACCATCTCGTCTAGCTTCTAATCTCTTTTACTTCTTTTGCTTCTTTTATTCTTTTGTCCGATCGCAGCCCTGCCTTCGATCTAGTTCCTTTTCTCTCCAGTTTTGAAGAAGGGTCAAACCCGAAAAGTCAACTCAAATTTCTCTCCACGGATGTTGCCTGACCTGCTGAGTTTTTCCAGCATTTTCTGTTGTTATTTCGGATTTCCAACATCTGCAGTATTTTGCTATCGAGATGGTAATGTTGTTGATTTTGAGAAAAGAATCGAGGGAATTGCTCAGCAAAGGTTCCATGGTGTAATGGTAAGCACTCTTGGCTCTGAATCCAGCGAGCCGAGTTCAAATCTCGGTGGAACCTGAATTCTTGTTGTCCCAGCTGCTGGAAATTTGTGACACACAAACTTGGCATCTGCATACCAACCATGTTTACGGGACCGTTTGCTGCCTGAATCTTGACGGTTGATTTATTGTTCTCGACATCAGATGATAGGCTTAACCTCTTATTCCCAGTTCCAAATAAGCGGGGGAGAAAAATGTGTGTTGTCCAGTGCTTCGTTTGACTGCACAGCAGAATGCTCAACATTTTCTTTGCAAGCTGCATTCGGCTGGCATACTTGTTGAAATTGAAAGCAGTGCTTCTTGAAACGTAGGCATTGCACTTCATATTCTCGAAAAAAGTTAACAATTGCTCATCTTTCGTGCAGCAGTGCCTTGCAAAGATTATACTCATTTTACCTGGCAGGACTGCAATACAAGATGCTATGAGCAGTGTGAAAAAGAAACAGAGATTTGTGAACCGATAGCCATCAAGGCAGCTGTGTGATTTACTCAGAACCGAAGCTTAGCAGAGGGGCAAGTGGGCAAGCTGAAGTTAAGGATGAGACCAGGCGAAGACAAAGTATAATGGTGGAGACGGTAATGTTGTTGATTTCGAGCAAAGAATCTAATGAACATTTCAGCAACGGTTACATGGTGTAATGGTGAGCACTCTGGATTTTAAATCCAGTGATCCGTGTTCAAATCTCGGTGGGATCTGAATTCTTGTTGTCCCAGCTGCTGGAAATTTAGGGCATACATGCTTGGCATCTGCATACCAACCACGGTTACTGGGCTTTTGCTGCCTTAATCAATGACGGTTGATTTATTGTTCTTGACATCAGATGATAGGCTGAACCTCTCATTCCCAGTTCCAAATGAGCGGAGCAGAAAGATGTGTGTTTTTCAGTGCTTCATTTGATTCCACAGCAGATTGCTCAACATTTTCTTTGCAAGCTGCATTCGGCTGGCATACTTGTTGAAATTGAAAGCAGAGCTTCTTGAAACGTAGGCATTGCACTTCGTATTCTCGAAAAAAGTTAACAATTGCTTTTCTTTAGTGCAGCAGTGCCTTGCAAGGTTTATACACATTTTATCAGGCAGGACTGTAATACAAGCTGCTCTGAGCAGTGTGAGAAAGAAGCAGCGTTTTGAGAACCAAGATCCATCAAGGCGGCTGTGTGATATGCTCAGAACCGAGGCTTAGCAGAGGGGCAAGTGGGCAAGCTGAAGTTAAGGATGAGACCAGGCCGAGACAAAGTTGAATGGTGGAGGCGTTAATGTTGTTGATTTTGAGAAAAGAGCTAAGGAAATCTTCAGCAACGGTTCCATGGTGTAATGGTTAGCACTCTGGACTCTGAATCCAGCAATCAGTGTTCAAATCTCGGTGGAACCTGAATTCTTGTTGTCCCAGTTGCTGGAAATTTCGGACATACAGGGTGAAGGCATCTGTGTACCAACCACGGTTGCTGGACCGTTTGCTGCCTGAATCAATGACAGTTGATTTATTGTTCTCTGTTGTGTATGTACCTTTAAGGGAATAACTGGTCTTAGACTGCAGTACTGGCAGTGACCACCCCTGCATAAAAGGCCCTAGCAGGCTTCTGCAGTTTCAGTTTCAAGCTGCCTCTTGTTCAGTAAAGTACCATGTTAAACTGTTCTCCCGAAGTGCGTGTATTATTGAGGTGCAGACTTTACAGTGGCGACGAGTAAGTTCGAACTCACCTGCAGTGTGGCATCATCTCACGGGGATCTCACCTGAAAGGAAGGTCCTGGAAGGTCGTAGTCTGAGCAACGGGCGCCGACCGAGGGCAACCGCCCAAAGAATCCAGCGGTGTTTGGAGAATTGCGGGAGAGACTGTGGTTCCAGCGAATCGTGCTGGAAGCAGGTAGCGCGCTGACCCTTCCGGCCGTCTGGTGGGCTCAAGCTCGATTGAGAGGCTCTGCAAATCGGGCAATTCAAACAGCCCCAAAACGCACTGTTCCCTGACTGGGATTCGAACCCGGGCTGCGGCGATGAGAGCGCCGAATCCTAACCAGTAGACCACCAGGGAAGCTGCAGCAAGCACAGCAATGCAGTTGTTCCTGCCTGCTCCTTTGCAATTCAGATCCTTTCGCGACAGGCAAACTGTTCGGACAAAATGACATTTTTTAGACGAGCACACAAAAGACGTGTTTGCGAAAGCACGGCACCAATTGCGGGTAGGCATCCACTTGAAATCGATTTCCTCCTGTGTTTTTCTCTGGATGTTGTCTCTCTCGGTGCTGGGCGAACAATTCATTGATGCATTTCTCCTGAACTGAAGCCTTTTGCCCATCCCGCGGGGTCAGAGCCGCTCTGTCTGTCTCTTACCTGCTTGTGACCATTATCGGGAACAGGCCTCCTGTTCAACTTTCATCAGCAAACCCAGAAAGACAAATAAACAGAAAGATGTGTCTCTCAGCCCCGGTGGCAAAGGTGCAGTGGATGTTAATCCAAATAAATCCCCCGTGAGATTCTGTCTGCATTAGCTTCCTTCTAAAGTTTGTATTTTATATTTTCGGAAAGACCATAAAATTAGGCTGTTGGCCCGTACGGGGATCGGACCCGCGCCCTTGGCGTTATTCACCCCCCCATGCTCAGTGCTCAGCAGAGTCGGCAGCACGAAGTTGGCAAACTGCCTGCAGTCCTCCGAACGGGCCTGTGTTGCGAGCCCATTCCGATCCCCGCACCCATTCTCGGGGAAAGGAATTTCTCGGCCTATCTCCTATTGATAAACTCACGGTCTGCTCGAGCACAGAGCTCTCAGCCGTAACTCACTGATCTTCACAAGAGTTGATTGTGTTTTGTAAATCTCTCACTTGCGCTCCTCGCGGTCAAACACAAAGTTTACCTGCTGTGTTTTCCAGCAGCCAGTAAGTTGATTTGAAAAGGCCATTGTGACAGGGTTTGGGCACTGAATCCAGTCATAGATCGGGTTGTGATGCCTTGTGGCTCAAGCGGTCACCTGACCTGTCAGCTGATGACCTCACTGCTGATGATGACTGATGTGCCTGAATAATCCCGAGACTCGATGTTAGCGAAACAAAACAAGGCTTTTATTAACTTAGAAGATAACACGCAGTGGAGAGAGGTATCTTCCCTGGAGTTCTGCAGTACTGGCTGTGAGACCAGACTGAGCTGGCTTACATCGAGGCCAGGTATGGGCGGAGCCCTACACACAACACATTCCATACATTCCAATACACAATACAATGGTGAGGAGAAACCTGAAACCAACCACAGTCACAGGCAATACAATGGTAAGGGGGAACCTGAAACCAACCACAGTCACAGGCAGTGATGAATGGAATATTTAATCACATTCACCCCTTCTATAGATTTAGTCTGTTCGGGGGTTTGGTAATCCTCTGCGACCGACGTGGCTGTTGTGGTGTCGCGGGTGTCGGCTGGGTGTCCCCGGTGGCCTCCTGGGTCTCTGCCGGGGGTGCCACCAGGGTTGTTGAAGGGGTAGTTGGTGGGGGTGCCGTTGGTCGATGTTCTTCCGGGGGTGATGAAAGAGTAGTGGGTGGGTAAGAGTTGCTGTGGTCGTTGTTGCTGCTATTGCCGTGGTTGTTGTCGTCACCGGCTGGGGCGACATCTTTTATTGACACGGTGTCCTCCCTTCCGTCGGCGTGCCGGACATACGCGTATTGGGGGTTGGT
The DNA here is from genome assembly GCF_052327205.1 of Somniosus microcephalus. NCBI lineage: Eukaryota > Metazoa > Chordata > Chondrichthyes > Squaliformes > Somniosidae > Somniosus > Somniosus microcephalus. Next base: position 1,903,844 of record NW_028225182.1, on the reverse strand, counting down.
GTGGAGTAGGTGCACTGGCTCCACGAGAGGGTCCGTCTTATGGCCCCTCACATGCCTTCGCACGAATACCGGACCCGGGGTGGAGAGCCATGACGGCATGGATACGCCTGAGGTGGATTTCCGGGGGAAGCTAAACATTCGTTCATGAGGCGTGGCATTAGTGGCAGTACACAATAGCGACCGTATCGAATGGAGCACATCTGAGAGGACTTCCTGCCAGCGGGAGATAGGGAGGCCCTTGGTCCTTAGAGCTAGAGTGACTGCTTTCCATACTGTCCCGTTCTCTCGCTCCACTTGACCATTACCCCGGGGGTTGTAGCTGGTGGTACGGCTCGTGGCGATACCCCTGGACAGCATGTACTGGCGTAGCTCTTCACTCATGAAGGACACCCCCCTATCCGTGTGGATGTAGCTCGGCATACCGAACAGGCAGAACAGGCTGTTGAGGCATTTAATGACCGTGGCGCTGGTCATGTCTGGGCAGGGGAAGGCGAATGGGAACCGGGAGTATTCGTCCACAATGTTCAGGAAGTAAACATTGCGGTCGACGGACGGGAGGGGGCCCTTGAAATCTAAGCTGAGCCGCTCAAAGGGCCGTGTAGCTTTGATTAAGTGGGCTCTATCAGGGTGGTAGAACCGAGGCTTGCACTCAGCGCAAGTGCGGCAGTTCCTGGTCAGAGACCGAACTTCCTCAATCGAGTAGGGTAAGTTGCGGGACTTTATGAAGTGGAACAGCCGCGTGACCCCTGGGTGGCAGAGGTCGTTGTGGAGGGTCTGTAGCCGATCCCCGGTGGCGCTGGCACAGGCACAATCCCTCGTGAGAGGGCATCTGGGGATTCGTTAAGGGCCCCTGGCCGGTTAATGATGTCATACTCGAAGGTGGAGAGCTCGATCCTCCACCTAAGAATCTTATCATTTTTGATCTTCCCCCTCTGTTTGTTATTGAACATAAACGCTACCGACCGCTGGTCGGTAAGTAGGGTGAAGCGTTTGCCGGCTAGGTAGTGGCGCCAGTGGCGCACTGCCTCCACGATGGCTTGGGCCTCCTTTTCCACGGAGGAGTGTCTGATCTCGGGCCCTTGGAGGGTCCTCGAGAAGAAAGCTACGGGCCGCCCCGCCTGGTTGAGGGTGGCCGCCAAGGCAAAGTCAGACGCATCACTTTCCACTTGAAATGGAGTGTTCTCATCCACTGCCTGTAGCGTGGCCCGCTCAATATCCTGCTTAATGCTTTTGAAGGCGGCGTGGGCCTCAGCAGAGAGCGGAAAAGAGGATGCTTTCAAGAGGGGGCGGGCTTTGTCGGAGTAGTTGGGGACCCATTGGGAATAATAAGAAAATAACCCCAGCCACCTTTTCAGGGCTTTGGGAGTGTTGGGCAGGGGCAGCTCCCGTAGGGGGCGCAATCGGTCGGGGTCTGGTCCGATTTCCCCATTCTCCACCACGCTGCCTAGTATGCAGAGGCGCGTGGTATTGAAAACGCACTTGTCCTCGTTGTAGGTGAAGTTGAGTTTTTGTGCGGTTTTCAGGAACCTCTCGAGGTTCGAGTCGTGATCCTGCTGGTTGTGACCGCAGATGGTGACGTTGTCGAGGTAGGGGAAGGTTGCCTGCAAGTGGTGGTCATCGACCATGCGATCCATCTCCCTCTGGTAGACCGAGACCCCATTCGTCACCCCAAAGGGGACTCTGAGGAATTGGTAGAGGCGTCCGTTTGCCTCGAAGGCGGTGTACGGGCGGATCTCTGGTCTGATAGGGAGCTGCTGGTACGCTGACTTGAGGTCGATGGTGGAGAACACCCGGTATTGGGCGATTTGGTTCACCATTTCTGATATGCGGGGTAGCGGGTAGGCGTCTAGTTGGGTGTACCTGTTGATCGTTTGGCTATAGTCGATCACCATCCATTTCTTCTCGCTACCCCTTACCACCACCACTTGGGTGCGCCACGGGCTATTGCTGCATTCAATAATGCGCTCTTTCAGGAGCCTGTCTAGCTCGGTTGCGATAAACCGCCTGTCCTCCCAGCTGTACCTCCTGCTTTTGGTCGCTATTGGCCGGCAGTTAGGGGTGAGGTTCGCGAATAGCGAAGGCGGCTTTACCTTCAGGGTAGCCAGGCCGCACACTGTGAGGGGCGGCTGGGACCCACCGTACTTGAGCGTGATGCTTTGGTGGTTGCACTGGAAATCCAGGCCCAAGATCACGCTCGCGCATAGATTCTTCATGATTAATACTTTAAAATTATCGTATACAGTCCCGTTAATGGACAATTGTACTGTGCAGTAACCCAGAATGGTCGATGTCTGGGTTTTATCAGCCATAGAGATGGTACCCCGAGTAGGGACCACCTTTAGGGAGAGTTGTCGTGCCAGTTCCGGGTGGATAAAACTCTCCGTGCTTCCACTGTCAATTAAACATTTAACCCCGCACCCGTTTACCTCGATGTCCACCATTGATTTGGATAGCGGGTGAGGCCTGGTCTGGTCCACTGTGACCGATGCCACTGTAGGGCCCTGATCGAGACAAGATGGCGTCCGCGCTGTCTGCTCACAAGATGGCGACCCCACGAGGTCGGGCAAGATGGCGTCCAAGATGGCCTCTCCCACGGCGCACACGCGGCGGTGGCGGGTTTTGGTTTTCCAGCGGGGTTCCCTCTGCACACCTTCCCAAAGTGCCCCTTCTTACCGCACTAAAAGCAGGTGGTGCCTTTCGCCGGGCACAGGTTTCTGGTGTGCTTTGGCTGCCCGCAGAAGTAGCAGTTGGGTCCCCGACGCGTCGCGGCTGTCGTAGGGCTTCTGCGGGGGAGAGCGGGGCCCCGACGGTGTCGGGCTGCCGGGCGGGGAAGATGCCTTCCAAGATGGCGGTGCCCTTGGTGCACACGTGGCGGCGTGGACGGCACGGGCTGAAGAGTAGGCGTCCGAGTTTCTCTGGGCCACATCCAGTGATCGCGCGGTGTCCGCAGCCTGTTTCAGGTCCAATCCCGTTTTTTCCAGCAGTCTTTGCCGGATGTAAGTGGAGCTGAGGCCTGTGATAAAGGCATCGCGAACAAGCTCGTCCGTGTACACTGCGGCTTTTACATCTCGGCACTTCCAGTCTTTGCCAAGCATTTTCAGGGTGCCGAGGAACTCCTCCACCGATTCCCCAGGTTGCTGTGCGCGAGTGGCGAGCAGATGCCCAGCATACACCTCATTCGTAGGCTGCTGGTAATGCGCCTTTAAGATGTCGCAGGCGGCCAGTTACGTGTCGGCGTCTTGGATGAGGGGGTAAACCCGGTGGCTTACCCAATTCCGCAGAATTCCGAGTTTCATACTCGCAGCGTCCGTAGCGTCTTTGACGGCTGCGGAATTGTCCAGGAAGAATTCCATACACATAAACCAGTGTCCGAAGCGTGCTGATGCGTCCGGAGCATGCTGATCCAAATCCAAACGTTCGGGTTTCAGGAGTTGATCCATTGTGTTGAAAAATAAGTTAATAAAATTGATGTGCCTCAATAATCCCGAGACTCCATGTTAGCGAAACAAAACAAGGCTTTTATTAACTTAGAAGATAACACGCAGTGGAGAGAGGTATCTTCCCTGGAGGTCTGCAGTACTGGCTGTGAGGCCAGACTGAGCTGGCTTACATAGAGGCCAGGTATGGGTGGAGCCCTACACACAACACATTCAATACATTCCAATACACAATACAATGGTGAGGAGAAACCTGAAACCAACCACAGTCACAGGCAATACAATGGTAAGGGGGAACCTGAAACCAATCACAGTCACAGGCAGTGATGAATGGAATATTTCATCACAATGACCTCATAATTAACCCCATCGTACAGCTGTGGGTTGATGTTTAAATTGATGTAAAAATATTTCCCTGAAAGCCAATCAAATCTAATCGACATAAACTAGTTGATGTTATGAATTTGTGCTCCCAGTGGGAATTCCTGCAGAGTCTGCTGGTGTTCCTCTCCCCAATTACCCACAGGAAGCTTTGTGTTCAGAGTCTGTACTCATTACATCGACATTACACAGTATTATTACACGGCCACATCTAAAACTGGACACATTAATAGGGAGACAACAGTGTGAATCGTAGGGTGGGAGAGGGGTGGAGCGAGGAAGAGAGAGAAAGAGAGGGAGGGGGAGGGAGAGAAAGAGAGGGAGTGGGGAGGGAGAGAGAGGGGGAGGGAGAGAGAGCGGGGAGGGAGAGAGAGAGAGGATGAGCGAGAGAACGGAGGTAGAGAGAGAACGGGTTCGGGAGAGAGGGCGGGAGAGGGAGGGGGCGGGAGAGAGAGGGGGCGGGAGAGAGAGGGGGCGGGAGAGAGAGGGGGGCGGGAGAGAGAGGGGGCGGGAAAGAGAGGGGAGGGAGAGAGAGAGGGCGAAGAGAGAGTGAGAGGGGGTGAGATGGTGATAAACGTGGTGGTAAACGCTTCAGCCGTGTTTTTGCACTCACGTGCTGGGCTCCGCCATCATTGAGGATGGGGATATTCATGGTGCCTCCTCCTCCCGTTAGTTGTTTAATTGTCCACCACCATTCACGACTGAATGTGGCAGGACTGCAGAGCTTTGATCTGATCCATTGATTGTGGGATCACTTCACCCTGTCTAAAGCATGCTGCTTCCGCTTTTTAGCACTTCATTTTTGGTATGCCTGCTGCTACTCCTGGCATGGTTTTCTGCACTCCTTATTGAACCAGGCCAGGCCTTGGTGGTACAGATTGTGGTTGAATACTATTCTGCTGTTGCTGATGGCCCACAGCGCCGCATGGATGCCCAGTTTTGAGCTGCTAGATCTGTTCTGAATCTGTCCCATTTAGCACGGTGGTAGTGCCACACAACATGATGGAGGGTGTTCTTGGTGTGAAGACGGGCCTTCGTCTCCTCAGTGACTGTGCGGTGGTCGCTGCTGCCAATGCTGTCATGGAAAGATCCATCTGCGACAGGTAGATTGGTGAGGACGAGGTCAAGTAGGTTTTTCCCTCATTTTGGTTCTCTCACCACCTGCCGGAGGCCCAGACTGGCAGATATGTCTTTCCGGACTCAGCCAGCTCGGTCAGTAGTGGTGCTACCGAACCACTCATGGTGATGGACATTGAAGTCCCCCACCCAGAGTACATTCTGTGCCCTTGTTACTCTCAGTGCTTCTTCCAAGTGGTGTTCAACATGGAGGAGCACTGATTCATCAGCTGAGGGTGGGAGGGAGGTGGTAATCAGCAGGAGGTTTCCTTGCCCATGCTTGACCTGAAGCAACGAGAATTTTATGGGGTCCGGAGTCAATGTTGAGGACTCCCAGGGCCACTCCCTCCCGACTGTATACCACAGTGCCGCCACCCCTGGTGGGTCTGTCCTGCCGGTGGGACAGGACATACCCAGGGATAGTGATGGAGGAGTTTGGGGCATTGGCTGAAAGGTAAGATTCTGTGACTATGACTATGTCAGGCTGTTGCTTGACTAGTCTGTGTTACAGCTCTCCCAATTCTGGCACAATTGCCCAGATGTTGGTGAGGAGGACTTTGCAGGGTCGACGGGGCTGGGTGTGCCGTTGCCGTGTTCTTAGCTGGTGCCGAGTTCGATGCCGGGTGGTCCCTCCGGATGGAGCAAGTTTAAAACACACGAGAGAAAGACACACACTGAAAGAGACAGACTTTTATCACAGCAGGGGGGAGTGTGAAGCAGGAATTTCGACTGCTCGTGTGGAGAAGAGACAAACGTTGTCTTTGCAATAAAGGTTGGAAGCGATCAAACATCCAAGGCTTCCCGAACAAATGAGAACCACTGTATCATCAGGATACACACAGGGAGGGAGTGATGGTTTATGATTCCCACACGTGTCCCAATATGAAAAATATAAGAATACAGCAATCTGAAGCTCAGAGTAATAAAAAAAGGGGAACTCTTCAAATCGACTCTTTGAGGAGCAAAGCCGGTATCTCTGGGGTGTGTGAGTTTTATTGGTACCGATATCACATATACACTGCATGGAAGGGGTTATATTTCAGTATCTGATTGATTATAACTTTATTGAACGAAGTCAAAGGTTTTTTCACTGTTTCCCTTCACCTCGAACTTGTATTGGAGATAAAGGATGTTTGACAATATCCTGTAATACATCCACACGGGAGATAGGAATATATGACAATCTCCTACAGCCAAGGACAAAGTGACTGAGCACGGAGAGAAATGTGAGTTGATTAGAGAGAGGCAATATGGATGTGTAGAGGGCAGGTCATGTCTAACGAACCTCATTGAACTTTGAGGAATTAGCTGAAGTAGTAGACAGAGGAATGTCTGTGGATATGTTGTATATGGACTTCCAGAATGGATTCAATGAGGTTCCGTATAAGAGACTGTTAGCTAAAATTAAAGGTCATGGAATTGAAGGCAAATTATTGGGCTCGTTAGGAGATTGGTTAGGCGGTGGGAGACAGAGAGTAGGGACAGTGGAAATGTACTCGAATTGGAAGGAAGTGACTTGTGGTGTCCACAAGAATCTGTGCTGGGGGGTCAACTATTCACTATATTTATTAATGACAGGGATAACATAATAGCGAGCCATATATCCAGGTTTGCCGATGACACAAAGATAGGTGGCACAGTAAGTAGTGTAGAGGGGAGCATAAAATTACAAAGAGACATTGATAGATTAACTGAGTGGGCAAAACTGTGGCAGCTGGATTTCAACAGTTAAATGTGAGGTCATCCATTCTGGACCAAAGAAAGACAGATGTGAGTATTGTTTAAATGTTGGAAAGCTGGGAACAGTGAAGGTCCAAAGACATTTAGGGGTTTGTGTAAAGAGATCACTAAAATATAGTGATCAGGTACAAAAAATAATCAACAAAGCCAATGGAATGTGAGCCTTTGCCTAGAAATTGGGTTGTGGCGCCAAAGTGGCGCAAAAGTCGCCTGAGCGCAGGATTTCGCGCAGCAATCGGAGTAATACCGATCGCCAGAAATTCAGTTTCAGTGCCCCTCGAGGGACACGGGGCGAGACTCGAGTCGCTCCGCGTCCCTCTTAGGGTGCTGAAACTGATTATCGCAGCGCAACGTGCCGCAGCGCCACACACTGCGGCACAGCACGCTGCGGTACTGCAGGCCTTCCTCCCACTGTTAAGGGGGAGGTGCCTGCAACAGCGCGAACACCAATCGCGAGTGCTGGGAAATGAGCCCGGCACCAAGGAGAAGTGCCGGGCTCTCGGGAAACAGCCGGCATGCCGCGGGGGGTGGGGTTAGGAGGCCGGGGACGGAGGTGCTGACAGGCGGCCGCCCCGCACCTCCACCTTAACTTGCGCCACTGCCGGCACAGTAAGGCCCCGTGAACCGGGCGAGGGTAGCGAACGGCGCAACTGCACTGTTCGCTACCAAATATCGCGAACGGGGCACGAATGGGGCGCTGCGCACACCGATGACGTCATTGGTGGCGGTGCAGCGCAACAGGCTAACGCCACCACTAGCGCCCCTCCTGAATATCGCGGGAGGTGCAGCCAGTGGCGCTACAGCCACTGCCTGCCTCTTTAGGTGCTAACAGGTGGCGCTACTCACCCAATTACTCCCCCTTTATATCGAGAGGGCCAGAATACAAGGGGGATTGCTAGAGCTATACAAAGCCCTGGTTAGATCTCATCTGGAGCACTGTGTACTGTTCTGGGCACTGCACCTGGTAAAGGATATCCTGGACTTGGGAGCATGTTAACTGGGACCAAGGGTTAAAGTATGAGGTGAGATTACATAAACCTGGCTTCTGTTCCTGGAATATAGAAGGTTAAGGGGTGAGTTGATTGAGGTGTCCAGGATTTTGAAAGGAATTGATAGGATAGAGAAAAACTATTTCCACTGGTGGAGGAGTCTCGAACAACGGGTAATAACCTTAAAATCAGAGCCAGGCCATTCAGGAGAGAATTTAGGAAACACTTCTTCACACAAAGGGTGGTAGAAGTGTGGAACCCTCTCCCACAAAAAGCAGTAGAAGTCAGCGCAAATAATAATTTCATATCTGAGTTCGATAGATTTATCATCGCCAAGGGTATTAAGGGATCTGGAGCTAAGTCGGGTGGATGGAGTTAGGACACAGATCAGCCACGATCTCATTGAATGGAGGGACAGGCTCGATGGGCTGAAGGGCCTCTTCCTGTTTCTATGTCCTGTGCTTCTCATATCCCACATCAGGGCAATAGGGATATATGACAATATCCTCCAATACCTCAATAAGGGCAATAGGGATATATGACAATATCCTCCAATACCTCAATAACGGTAATAGGGATATATGACAATATCCTCCAATACCTCAATAAGGGCAATAGGGATATATGACAATATCCTCCAATACCTCAATAACGGCAATAGGGATATATGACAATATCCTCCAAGACCTCAATAAGGACAATAGGGATATATGACAATATCCTACAATACCTCAATATGGGCAACAGGGATATATGACAATATCCTCCAATACCTCAATAACGGCAATAGGGATATATGACAATATAGTCCAAGACCTCAATAAGGGCAATAGGGATATATGACAATATCCTACAATACATCAATAAGGGCAATAGGGATATATGACAATATCCTACAATACCTCAATAATGGCAATAGGGATATATGACAATATCCTCCAAGACCTCAATAAGGGCAATAGGGATATATGATATTGTCCTCCAATACCTCAATAAGGGCAATAGGAATATATGACAATATCCTGCAATACCTCAATAAGGCAATAGGGATATATGACAATATCCTACAATATCTCAATAAGGGCAATAGTGATATATGACAATATCCTACAATATCTCAATAAGGGCAATAGGAATATATGACAATATCCTCCAATACCTCAATAAGAGCAATAGGGATATATGACAATATCCTCCAATACCTCAATAAGAGCAATAGGGATATATGACAATATCCTACAATATCTCTAAGGGCAATGGGGATATATGACAATATCCTCCAATACCTCAATAAGGGCAATAGGGATATTCTGTCTGTGTGATATGACAATATCCTCCAATACCTCAATAAGGGCAATAGGAATATATGACAATATCCTACAATACCTCAATAAGGGCAATAGGGATATATGACAATATCCTACAATGCTTCAATAAGGGCAATAGGGATATATGACAATATCCTACAATACCTCAGTAAGGGCAATAGGAATATATGACAATATCCTCCAATATCTCAAAAAGGGCAATCGAGATTTATATGACAATATCCTACAGTACCTCAATAAGGGCAATAGGGATATGTGACATTGTCCTACAAAGCTTCGACATGAGGGTAATACAACAACAACTTGTATTTATATAGCGTCTTTAACGTACTAAAAATGGTAGTAAGTCCCAGGATGATTCACCGGAGCATTTCAGACAAAATTTGACAACGAGGCACATTAGGGCAGATTGCCAAAATGTTGTTCAAAGGTTTAAAGGAGGAAAGAGAGGTAGAAAGGATTAGAGAGGAAATTCAGAGCTTAGGGCCTAGGCAGCTGAAGGCACGGCCACTAATGGAGGAGTGATTAAAATCAGGGATGTTCAAGAGGCCGGAATTAGAGGAGCACAGATACCTCGGAGGGAGTTTTGTGGGGCTGCAAGAGATTACAAAGATAGGGAGAGAAGAGGCCCTGGAGCGATTTGAAAACAAGGATGAGAATTTTAAATTGAGCCATTGCCTAACCGGGAGGCAATGTAGGTCAGCGAGCACAGGGGTGATGGGTGAACGGGACTTGGTGCGAGTTGGACACGGACAGCAGAGTTTTGGATGACCTGCAGTTTACGGAATGGAGAAGGTGGGACGCTGGCCAGGAGAGCGTTGGAATCGTCAATTGTAGCGGTAATAAAGGCAATGGATGTTTGAGGTATATCCCATATCATACAATACCTCCACAGAACAGGGAAAGACGTAAGAAAACTACTGGGCACTTGGTCTAAGCATTAAACAAAGCTTTAATCAAATGTTTTACAAGATGGAGGTCCAGTTGTGTCCTTCATTAGTTCCTGTTAAGTATGTCCTGCGCAAGTTGGGCCCGTGCCCGAGTTTTCATACTCTCCCTGGACAGCGCCAACCGCAGGCCGCTCAGTTGATTCATGTCAACAATATCTATGATACCCCCACATGCGGCCACTAAGCATGTATGACAATATCCTGCAATGTACCCACAGTAGAAAAACATGTGGAAACAGAAAACGTAATAAAGAATAGTCAGGACAGATTTCAAAAGGGAAGGTCATGCATGACCAACCTTATTCAATTCTGTGAAGTAGTAACAAAGAGAAGACAAGGATAATACAGTAGATGTAATAGATTAGGATTTTCCAAAGGCCTTCGATAAGGTACCGCATCGTAGACTCATGACTATGGTCAGAGCATGTGGAGTCAGGGGACCAGTAGCAGAATGGATAGCAAGCTGGATGCAGAATGGAAAACAGAGAGTCAGGGTTAAGGGGAGCTACCCTGACTGGAAAATGTTGGGAAGTGGTGTTCCACAAGGATCGGTGCTGGGAGCACTGTTCACAATTTACACAAACGGTTTGGAATTGAGAATCGGAAATACAATTTCAAAATTTGCAGATGACACCAAATTGGGGGAGTACAGTTAATACTGGGAAAGACTGCGACAAAATACAAGAGAACATTAATAAACTTGCAGAATGGGCGTGTAATTGGCAAATGAATTTCTACAGAGATGAGAGATTTTACATTTTCATAGGAAGAATAAGGAGGCCACAGACTGCTTGGAAATTAATAGTCCAACTGGGGCAGATGATCAAAGTGATCTGGGGGACAGATACTCAAATCACTAAAAGTAGCGACCCAGGTTAATAAGGCCAAAAAAAGCAAACCAACCCCTTGAGTTTGTTTCTAAAGGGATTGAATTGAAAAGCAGACAAGGTTTGTTAAACTTGTATTGAACCTTGGTTAGACCACATTTAACTTTAATTTCACAGTTCTGGTCTCCATATTATTAAAAGGATGGAGAGACACTGAAGAAGATGCAAAAAAGATTTACAAGGTTGATACCAAAACTAAGAGGTTATAATTATCAGGAAAGGCAGAACAGGCCTGTAGAAAAGAGAGGGCTGAGGGGTGAGCTCAGAGTTCTATAAGATTATGAAAGGGTTTGATAGGGTAGACGTGGAGAGATTCTTCCACTTGTGGGGGGAGACCAGAACTAGGCTCCATAAATACAAGCTGGCCATTAATAAATCCCACCGGGAATTCAGGAGAAACTTCTTTGCCCAGAGAGTGGTTAGAATGTGGAACTCGCTCCCACAAGGAGCAGTTGAGGCGAACAGCACAGGCCCATTTGAGGGGCAGCTTGATCAGCAGCTGAGGGTGAAAGGAATAGAAGGAGATGCTGAAAGGTGAGGTGAAGAGGGCTGGGAGGAGGCTTGTGTCAATCACAAACACCGCGATAGACCAGTTGGACCCAATGGCCTGTTTCTGTGCTGCAAATTCAATGTAATTCAGGGCAAAAGTGCAATAGGAATGTATGACAATAGCTATAATAACAAAGAAAGTACTTTGAAGTACTTTTGAAGTGGAGTTGCTGTTGTAATGTGGGAAACGCAGCCGCCAATTAGTGCACAGCAAGCTCCCACAAACAGCAATGTGATAATGACGAGATAATCTGTTTCTGTTATGTTGGTTGAGGGATAAATATTGGCCAGGACCGCTGGTCATCCTCGAAATAGTGCCATGGGATCATTTACATCCACCTGAGAGTAGAAGGGATCTCGGTTTAACGTCTCATCTGAAAGACTGCACCTCCGACAGTGCAGAACTCCCTCAGCACTACACTGGAGTGTCAGCATAGCTTTATGTGCTCAAGTCTTTGGAATGGGACTTGAAATCACAACCTTCTGAGAGAGAGAGTCTGAGAGAGTGAGTCTGAGAGACGGTGTGTGAGAGAGTGAGTCTGAGAGACGGTGTGTGAGAGAGTGAGACTCAGAGGCAGTGATGAAGTCCAACTCCACCTTCAGTTTGCCGGTGCAGTTTTCGGTCGCCTGAGGAAGAGCATGTTTGAAGACCAGGGCGTCGAACCCGGCACCAAGCTCATGGTCTACAGAGCAGTCGTGATTCCCGCCCTCCTGTATGCTTCAGAGATATGGACCATGTCCAACAGGCAACTCAAAGCCCTGGAGAGGTACCTCCAACGCTGCCTCCGCAAGATCCTGCAAATCCATTGGCAGGATAGGCGCATGAATGTATGTGCTCTCGCTCAGGCAACATCCCCAGTATTGAAGCTTTGACCACGCTCGATCAGCTCCGATGGATGGGCCACATCGTCCGCATGCTCGATACGAGACTCCCAAAACAAGCGCTCTACTCGGAGCTCCAACACGGCATGAGAGCCCCAGGTGGGCAGAGGAAATGCTTCAAGGGCACCCTAAAAACCTCCTTGAAAAAGTGCAACATCCCCACCAACACCTGGGAATCCCTGGCCCAAAACCACACAAAGTGGAGGAGAAGCATCCGGGAAGGCGCCAAACACCTCGAGTCTCTTCAACGGGAGAAAGCGGAAGCCAAGAGCAAACAGTGGAAGGAGCGCACGTCAACCCAGGCACCACACCCACCCACCCCTTCAAGCACTGTCTGCCCCACCTGTGACAGAGACTGTAGGTCCTGCATTGGACTCATCAGTCACTTGAGAACTAATTATCAGTAATGAAGCAAATCATCCTCTGTTCCAAGGGACTGCCTAAGAAGAAGTGAGAGTCTGACAGAGACCGTGTGTGAGAGAGAGACCCAGAGGCTGTGTGTGAGGGAGTAAGTCTGACAGAGACAGTGCATGAGAGAGAGAGTCTGAGAGAGACAGTGTGAGAGAGAGAGAGTCTGAGAGAGACAGTGTGAGAGAGAGAGAGTCTGAGAGAGACAGTGTGTGAGAGAGAGAGTCTGAGAGAGACAGTGTGAGAGAGAGAGAGTCTGAGAGAGACCGTGTGTGAGAGAGAGACCCAGAGGCTGTGTGTGAGGGAGTAAGTCTGACAGAGACAGTGCATGAGAGAGAGAGTCTGAGAGAGACTGTGTGTGAGAGAGAGTCAGACAGTGTGTGAGAGTCAGTCAGAGAGACAGTGTGTGAGAGAGTGAGTCTGAGAGAGACAGTGTGTGAGAGTGAGAGTGTGTGAGAGTGAGTCTGAGAGAGACCGTGAGAGACCAGCTATTCACAATATATATAAATGAGCTAGACGAGGGAACTAGATGTAATATCTCCAAGTTTGCAGACGACACAAAGCTGGGTGGGCATGTGTGCTGTAAGGAGGATGCCGAGAATCTCCAGTATGATTTGGACAGGTTGGGTGATTGGGCAGAAGCATGGCAGATGCAGTACAATGTGGAAAAAAGCGAGGTTATCCACTTTGGTGGCAAAAACAGGAAGGCAGATTATCTGAATGGCAATAGATTGGGAGAAGGGGAAGTGCAACGAGACCTGGGTGTCCTTGTGCACCCGTCGCTGAAGGTAAGCATGCAGGTGCAGCATGCGGTTAAGAAGGTAAATGGTATGTTGGCATTCGTAGTGAGATGATTCGAGTACAGGAACAAAGATGTCTTGCTGCAGTTGTACCGGGACTTGGTGAGACCTCACCTTGAGTATTGTGTGCAGTTTTGGTCGCCTTATCTGAGGAAGGATGTTCTTGCCATGGAGGGAGTGCAGTGAAGATTCACCAGACTGATACCTGGGATGGCAGGAATGACGTATGAGGAGAGATTGGATCGATTGGGCTTATACTCGCTGCAATTTAGAAGAACGAGAGGGGATCTCATTGAAACATATAAAATTCTAACAGGACTGGACAGACTAGATGCAGGAAGGATGTTCCCGATGGCCAAGGAGTAAAGAACCAGGGGTCACAGTCTATGGATAAGGGGTAAGCCATTTAGGACTGAGATAAGGAGGAATTTCTTCACCCAGAAAGTGGTGAACCTTTGGAATTCTCTACCACAGAAGGCAGTGGAGGCCAATTCATTAAATATATTCAAGAAGGAGTTGGATATATTTCTTAAGGCTAAAGGGATCAAGGGATAGTGGGAGAAAGCAGGGACAGGGTACTGAATTTGGATGATCAGCCATGATCTCATTGAATGGCGGAGCAGGCTCGAGGGGCCGAATGTTCTACTCCTGCTCCTATCTTCTGTGTTTCTATATGTGTGAGAGAGAGAGTCTGAGTGAGACAGTGTGAGAGATTGAGTCTGAGAGAAGCAGTGTGTGAGAGAGTGAGTCTGAGAGAGACAGTGTATGAGAGAGTGAGCCTGAGAGACAGTGTGTGAGAGAGTGAGTCTGAGAGAGACAGTGTATGAGAGAGTGAGCCTGAGAGAGAGTGAGAGAGAGACAGTGTATCAGAGAGTGAGTCAGAGAGACAGTGTGAGTGAGTCTGAGAGAGACAGTGTGTGAGAGAGTGAGTCTGAGAGAGACAGTGTGTGTGAGAGTGAGTCTGAGAGAGACAGTGTCTGAGAGAGTGAGTCTGAGAGAGACAGTGTGTGAGAGAGTGAGTCTGAGAGAGACAGTGTGTGAGAGAGTGAGTCTGAGAGAGACAGTGTGTGTGAGAGTGAGTCTGAGAGAGACAGTGTCTGAGAGAGTGAGTCTGAGAGAGACAGTGTGTGAGAGAGTGAGCCTGAGAGAGACAGTGTATGAGAGAGTGAGCCTGAGAGAGAGTGAGAGAGAGACAGTGTATCAGAGAGTGAGTCAGAGAGACAGTGTGAGTGAGTCTGAGAGAGACAGTGTGTGAGAGAGTGAGTCTGAGAGAGACAGTGTGTGTGAGAGTGAGTCTGAGAGAGACAGTGTCTGAGAGAGTGAGTCTGAGAGAGACAGTGTGTGAGAGAGTGAGTCTGAGAGACAGTGTCTGAGAGGGTGAGTCTGAGAGAGACAGTGTATGAGAGAGTGAGCCTGAGAGAGACAGTGTGTGAGAGAGTGAGTCTGAGAGACAGTGTCTGAGAGAGTGAGTCTGAGAGAGACAGTGTGTGAGAGAGTGAGTCTGAGAGAGACAGTGTGTGAGAGAGTGAGTCTGAGAGAGACAGTGTGCGAGAGAGTGAGCCTGAGAGAGACAGTGTGTGAGAGAGTGAGTCTGAGAGAGACAGTGTGTGAGAGAGTGAGTCAGAGAGACAGTGTGTGAGAGAGTGAGTCTGAGAGAGAGTGTGAGAGAGAGAGAGAGAGATGGTCAGAGAGACAGTGTATCAGAGAGAGAGTCAGAGAGACTGTGTATCAGAGAGTGAGTCAGAGAGACAGTGGGTGAGAGAGTGAGTCTGAGAGAGACAGTGGCCCCGATTTTCGGCTTGTGTGGGAAATGGTCGGATTTCCCCGAATGTGGGGTTTCTGACACACATAATAAAGTGTCAGCCCGCCCCATGCAATTTTCCCTCAATTGGCCAATTAATTCCAAGCATGTGGGAAGCCTTGCTAATTGTCTAAATCGAGTCAGAAATCCCCACAGTATGATGTCATCATTCGTGGTGCTTTCAAGGTCCATGGCAAGCACTGCATCCTCTGAAGGCTTCCAAATGAACCATACAGGATGGCAGAGGAGCCTGCAGCAGCTGTGGCCAGTGCCAGACCCCGAGCTGCCTTAAAATTCGAGGAGGCTTCACTGCAGGCATTATTGGATGGGGCTAGGGCCCACAGGGAGGTCCTCTTCCCTAGGTCAGGGAGGAAGAGGCCTCCCACATGGATGCAGGTGTCAGCAGATGCCAACTCGCTGGGAGTCACCAGAGGAACCTTGGCATTACATCTGTAACTCCTTCCTTGACTCCCCCACAGTACCATCCAGAGCCCCCGTCCTCACTGTGGAGGAGGAAGAGGCTGTGCAGCCAGATTCCTCAGAGGAAGCTCCAACCTCTGAAGGTGCAGCGTCAGCAGAAGTAAGCGCACCCAGCACCAGCGCAGACACTCACACCTCGGGGGGACCTTTGGGACATAGAGTAGTGTTGTCACCTGGTGTTTCACAGCTGACAAGTGAGCCTCAGCAGATTCTGGAGACAGGGACAGCAGTGGAGAGTCCTCGTCGGAGGGCGCAGGGCTCTGCCAGCTCAGCTCAGCTGCGCTGCATCTCGACCCTCTGCCTCTGGGTCCATCCGCAAGAGAAGAGTTGATGGATCGCCATGCACAGATGCAGGAGTCTCTGGCAGGTTTTGTCTCCAGGGTCGCTGCGAATGTGGAGCGAATGGAGGAGTCCATAGCGACCATGAGCAGAGCCTTTGTGGAGTCACTGGTGCATGAACGCAGCACCATGGAAAGGTTGGCAACCTCCATGGAGGAGATAACTCGCCAGCATAGTGGTTAGCACTGTTGCCTCACAGCGCCAGGGACCCGGGTTCAAATCCCTCCTCGGGTGACTGTCTGTGTGGAGTTTCCACATTCTCCCCGTGTTTGCGTGGGTTTCCTCCGGGTACTCTGGTTTCCTCCCACAGTCCAAAGATGTGCGGGTTAGGTTGATTGGCCATGATAAAAATTGGCCCTCAGTGTTAGGGGGGATTAAATATGTGGGGTTATGGGGTTACGGGGATAGGGCTTGAGTGGGATGGCTGTCGGTGTAGGGACCGGGTGCTAGGGTTTGGATGATCAGCCATGATCTCGTTGAATGGCGGAGCAGGCTCGAAGGGCCGAATGGCCTACCCCTGCTCCTAGTTTCTACGTTTCGATGTTTCATACGGAAAACAGGGTGAGTGCTCATAAGAGAATGACATCTCTTGAGGAGCGTTGGCCATCTGTTGAACAGAGAAACCAGATCTTCATGCAAGTCCTTCTGAGTAGGACTGCCAGTGCAGAAACGGGTCCCACTGGCCCCCTTAAGCGCAGCAAGGTGCTCTCAAGCCACTTCCAAGTGCTGGCCCCTTCTGGATTGTGCAGCTTCAGGTGAGTGAGCAGCAGCCTGGTGCTCCTGGTGCTCATCCTGCTGTTCCTGGTTCTGCTGCTGCCACCTCTGCTGTTGGAGATCCTCTAATGCCAGGAAGGGAAGGTGCCAAAGGCCTCCCATGCTTCTAGCAGATGCCTCGGTTGAGGAGGTCCTGAGTTAGGGTGGTGAGAGCGGCTTTCCAGGAGCTCACACTGGAGAAGTGTGTGAGGCTCCAACTTTCTGCAGCTGCTCCTAAGGCTTCAAATAGTTCCCCCAAGCCTTGATCAACAAGGTCCTGCAGCCTGGAAATGCTGCCTCTTTAAATATCTTCAGCCCTCAGCGACCTGCTGCTGCAAGCAAGCAAGCCAGCTGTTTTCACGCCAGCTCTCATCGGCGGGGTTCCCCGCAGGCGGGTTTCAGGTGGGGAAAGCCCCAAAGTCGCAACGGCACGGGAAAATCGTCCTTAACAAGGTGATCATTGGTGATTAGTGCTCCGACGAGCAGTCCCGCCAGCGGCGGCGGGACTGAAGCGGGGCGCGTGGAAACGGCGGTCCGAAATTCAGAAGGGGCGTGGAATCAGACGGGGGAGGGGTCCCGACTCGCTTTTTCCGCGATTTTCGGACCACGGCCGCATGAAAAGCCGCCCGACAGCTGCCCGAAAATCGGGGCCAGTGTGTGCGAGAGTGAGTGTGAGAGAGACAGTGTGTGAGAGAGTGAGTCTGAGTGAGACAGTGAGTCTGATAGAGACAGGGTGTTAGAGCGTGAGTCTGAGATAGACAGTATATGAGAGAGTGAGTATGAGAGAGACAGTGTGAGAGAGAGTGAGTCTGAGAGAGTGAGTCAGAGAGACACAGCGAGTGAGAGAGTGAGTCAGATAGACAGTGTGTGTGTCACAGTGAGTCTGAGAGTGTGCGAGAGTCTGAGACACAGTATGTGAGAGAGTGAGTTCAGAGAGACAGTGTGTGAGAGAGTGCGTCTGAGAGAGGCATTGTGTGAGAGAGTGTGTCTGAGAGAGACAGTGTGTGAGAGTGAGTCTGAGAGAGACAGTGTGAGAGAGTGAGTCTGAGAGAGATAGTATGTGTGTGAGAGTGAGTCTGAGAGAGACAGTGTGTGTGAGAGTGAGTCTGAGAGAGACAGTGTGTGAGAGACTGAGTTAGAGAGAGTGTATGAGAGAGTGCGTCTGAGAGAGACAGTGGGTGAGAAAGTGAGTCTGAGAGAGACAGTGTGTGAGAGTGAATCTCAGAGAGACCGTGTTTGAGAGAATGAGCCTGAGAGAGACAGTGTTAGAGAGAGTGAGTCTGAGAGAGACAGTGTGGGAGAGTGAGTCTGAGAGAGACAGTGTGTGAGAGTGAGTCTGAGAGAGACAGAGTGTGAGAGAGAGAGAGAGAGAGAGTGTCTGAGAGAGACAAAGTCTGAGAGAGTGAGTCTGAGAGGGGCAATGCGTGAGAGAGACAGTGTGTGAGAGAGACAGTGTGTGAGAGAGTAAGTCTGAGAGAGACGGTGTGAGAGAGTGAGTCTGAGAGAGATAGTATGTGTGTGAGAGTGAGTCTGAGAGAGACAGTGTGTGTGAGAGTGAGTCTGAGAGAGACAGTGTGTGAGAGACTGAGTTAGAGAGAGTGTATGAGAGAGTGTGTCTGAGAGAGACAGTGGGTGAGAAAGTGAGTCTGAGAGAGACAGTGTGTGACAGTGAATCTCAGAGAGACCGTGTTTGTGAGAATGAGCCTGAGAGAGACAGTGTTAGAGAGAGTGAGTCTGAGAGAGACAGTGTGGGAGAGTGAGTCTGAGAGAGACAGTGTGTGAGAGTGAGTCTGAGAGAGACAGAGTGTGAGAGAGTGAGTCTGAGAGAGAGAGAGAGAGAGAGAGAGAGAGAGAGAGAGTGTCTGAGAGAGACAAAGTCTGAGAGAGTGAGTCTGAGAGGGGCAATGCGTGAGAGAGACAGTGTGTGAGAGAGACAGTGTGTGAGAGAGTAAGTCTGAGAGAGACGGTGTGAGAGAGAGAGTCTGAGAGAGACAGTGTGTGAGAGAATGAGTCTGAGAGACAGAGAGTGAGAGAGTGAGTCTGAGAGAGAGAGAGAGAGTCTGAGAGAGAGAGAGAGTCTGAGAGAGTCTGAGAGGGGCAACGTGTGAGAGAGACAATGTGTGAGAGAGTAAGTCTGAGAGAGACGGTGTGAGAGAGAGTCTGAGAGAGACGGTGTGAGAGAGAGTCTCAGAGAGACAGTGTGTGAGAGTGAGACTGAGAGAGACAGTGTGTGAGAGAGAGACTGAGAGAGACAGTGTGTGAGAGAGTGAGTCGGAGACAGACAGTGTGTGAGAGAGTGAGTCTGAGAGAGACAGCGTGTGAGAGTGAGACTGAGAGAGACAGTGTGAGAGAGAGTGTGTCTGAGAGACAGGGGAATAATTACATATTTGGGAATAACCACTTTGATCTCCCTTCCCATCCACAGGCATAACTGCGACAAACAGACAAATGCTAATGGAAAACAGCTCCTGCAGCTCTGTCGAAGCCTGGGTCTGTACATTGTCAATGGTAGGTTCATGGGAGACTACCTAGGAAGATCCACCTATTGCTCACCTCTTCGCTTCAGCACCGTAGACTATATGATTACGGATCTGGACCCATCCTCTTTCAAAGCATTCACAGTCAAACCACAAACAACACTGTCAGATCACAGTCAAATTACTGCATATCTTAAAAGGACAGAAACAACCAACACAGAAACACAACCCAGTAAGCTGTACAACATTAAAAAAATCCTACAGATGGGCCAAAAACAGCACGGAAAAATACCAGAAAGCAATTAGCAATCAATCAACTCAAGCTCTCTTGGACACCTTTCTGGAAAATACATACACACACAATAAAGAAGGCGTAAACCGGGCAGTGAATGACCTGAAAAATATTTTTGATAATTTGGCATCAATGTCAAACTTGAAAGTTCGCAAGAACAAACCCAAAACAAAAAACTATGAAAAATGGTTTGACTCCGATTGCCAGAACACGAGGAAAAAACTCAGAAAAATATCAAACCAAAAACACAGACAACCAGAAAACGAGGAATTACGCCTTACTTATTGGCAGGCACTAACACAATACAAAAACACACTCAGAACCAAGAAAGAGCAGTATATTAAGAATACACTCAGCTCCATTGAGGAATCCATTGATTCCAATTGTTTCTGGGACAACTGGAATACATTGCACAAAAAACAACACGACGAATTGGCCATTCAAAATGGAGACACATGGGAAAACCATTTTGAAAAATTATACCAGAAAAACACACTAAGCCCAGAGCAATACCAAATATGGGAAAAACTGGAAAAGCTCGAATTTGCCATAAAAGATAACCAAAACCCGATAGACCCCATAATATCTGAAAAAGAGCTATTTGAAAAACTCAAGGACCTGCGACCAGGAAAAGCTTACGGTGCAGACGGCATCCTAAGCGAGATGATTAAACACACGGACGATAAAATGAAATTGGCTATACTGAAACTCTTCAACTTGGTTCTGAGTGTCGGTTACTTCCCTGATATCTGGAACAAAGGACTCATAACGCCCACATACAAAAGTGGAGACAAAGTTGACCCAAATAACTATCGAGGCATCTGTGTAAACAGTAACCTGGGGAAGGTTTTCTGTAGTATCATAAACAAAAGACTTATAAACTTCCTTGAGGAGCACAATGTCTTGAGTAAAAGCCAAGTTGGATTCCTACCAAACTATAGAACATCAGATCATATCTTCACCCTGCAGACCCTAATTGACAAACATGTTCATCAAAACAAAAGCAAAATTTTTGCCTGCTTTATAGATTTCCAGAAGGCTTTCAATTCCATCTGGCACGACGGTCTATTCTTGAAACTTATTGAAAGTGGTGTAGGGGGAAAAACATATGATGTAATTAAATCAATGTATACAAACAATAAATGTGCAGTTAAAATTGGAGACAAACAAACAAAATACTTCCCACAGGGGCGTGGTGTGACGCAGGGCTCACCCATCTCACCGACACTCTAATATTTACATAAATGAATTGGCAAAACTACTTGAACAATCTACAGCACCCGGCCTCACCCTATATGAATCCAAGGTTAAATTCCTCCTCTATGCAGATGACCTGGTTCTGCTTTCACCAACTAAGGAGGGTCTACAGCAGAACCTGGATCTGCTAGAGTCATTCTGTCAGACCTGGGCCCTGACAATAAACCCCCCAAAAACCAAAGTCCTTGTGTTCCAGCAAAGATCCAGACATCAGGGACCCAGAATAAATTTCACACTAGGAACAACTAAAATTGAACAAACCACTAACTACACATACTTGGGCTTAAAAATCAGCTTTACGGGAAATTTTCATCTGGCTGTGAATGAACTGAAAGAGAAAGCTAGAAGGGCTTTCTATGCCATAAAAAAAATCAATCCAAATAGAAATCCCGATTAGCATTTGGCTCAAAATTATTAAATCAGTAATTGAACCAATTGCACTCTATGGCAGTGAGGTGTGGGGACCGCTAACACAACAAGAATTTAGAAAATGGGACAAACACCTAATTGAGATCCTACATGCAGAATTCTGTAAAAGTATCCTCCGGACTCAAAGGAGAACCGTAAACAATGCATGCAGGGCAGACTAGGCCAATATCCATTAATAATTACGATCCAAAAAAGAGCCACCAAACAATGCATTCAGGGCAGAACTAGGCCAATATCCATTAATAATTACTATCCAAAAAAGAGCCACCAAATTTTGGAAACGCCTAAAAATGAGCAACTCCCACTGCTATCATTACGAAGCCCTGAAATGCCAAGAGAGGACCATAAAGAAGAAATCCCTCAGTCAACTAGTCCTGGGACTCAGTGAAGTAACTACTAACACTACTAACAATAGCCAGCCCCAGGAGAGTGACATCGTAGCGCAGAGAATTCGACCCAACACAATTGTCACTAAGCAAAAGGAAAAATACCTGTCATTTTGGGCAGAAACAACAAAAACCCAAAAAACTCATTTGCTACTTGGCCCTAAACAGACAATACAACATGGCTGAATACCTGACCGTGGTAAAGGATAGCAAACTGAGAAAAACCTTGACAAGGTACAGACTTAGTGAACATAGCCTGGCCATCGAAAAAGGCAGACACAGACAGACCCGGCTGCCAAGAGAGGACAGGATATGCTCTCACTGCAGTCAGGGAGTGGTGGAGACAGAGATGCACTTCCTCACAGCTTGTGGAAAATATCAGGCCTTAAGGGAGAATTTCTACCCAAAATTCACAAAAATATGCCCTGAATTCAGAAATTTGAATGACGACCAAAAACTCCCATATCTACTAGGGGAACAGAGAAATTGTGTAACCTTAGCGGCACACTATGTTACAGCTTGCCATAAACAGAGGGACAACCAGTAAACCTAAGAAAAGAGTATATACAAATTATACGAATGTATATTTATACACTCAGGGATATATCTGTTTATACACTGTATGGATAGATCTGCGTTTATATGTCCAACCATGAATGTTTTTCGATGCTTTGGCAACATAAGATGTACCTTATCATGCCAATAAAGCGATTTGAATTGAATTGAATTGAGTCTGAGAGAGACAGTGTGTGAGAGTGAGTCTGAGAGAGACAGTGTGTGAGAGAGTGAGTCTGAGAGGGGCAATGTGTGAGAGAGTGAGTCGGAGAGAGACAGTGTGTGAGAGAGTGAGTCTGAAAGAGACAGTGTGTGAGAGAGTGAGTCGGAGAGAGACAGTGTGTGAGAGAGTGAGTCTGAGAGAGACAGTGTGTGAGAGAGTGAGTCTGAGAGAGACAGTGTGTGAGAGAGTGAGTCTGAAAGAGACCATGTGTGAGCGAGAGAGTCTGAGGGAGACAGTGTGTGAGTCTGAGAGAGACAGTGTTTATAGAGTGTGAGTCTGAGAGAGACAGTGTGCAAGAGAGTGAGTCTGAGAGGCAGTGTGTGAGAGAGTCAGTGTGTGAGAGAGTGAGTCTGAGAGAGACAGTGTGTGAGAGAGTGAGTCTGAGAGAGACAGTGTGTGAGAGTGAATCTGAGAGAGACAGTGTGAGAGAGTCTGAGAGAGACAGTGTGAGAGAGAGAGTCTGAGAGAGACAGTGTGTGAGAGAGTGAGTCTGAGAGAGACAGTGTGTGAGAGAGTGAGTCTGAGAGAGACAGTGTGTGAGAGAGTGAGTCTGAGAGAGACAGTGTGTGAGAGAGTGAGTCTGAGAGAGACAGTGTGTGAGAGAGTGAGTCTGAGAGAGACAGTGTGCAAGAGAGAGTCTGAGAGACAGTGTGTGAGAGAGTGAGTCGGAGAGAGACAGTGTGTGAGAGAGTGAGTCTGAGAGAGACAGTGTGTGAGAGAGTGAGTCGGAGAGAGACAGTGTGTGTGAGAGAGAGTCTGAGAGAGACAGTGTGTGAGAGAGTGAGTCTGAGAGAGACAGTGTGTGAGAGTGAATCTGAGAGAGACAGTGTGAGAGAGTCTGAGAGAGACAGTGTGAGAGAGAGAGTCTGAGAGAGACAGTGTGTGAGAGAGTGAGTCTGAGAGAGACAGTGTGTGAGAGAGAGAGTCTGAGAGAGACAGTGTGTGAGAGAGTGAGTCTGAGAGAGACAGTGTGTGAGAGAGAGTGAGTCAGGGAGAGACAGTATGTGAGAGAGTGAGTCAGGGAGAGACAGTGTGTGAGAGTGTGAGTCTGAGAGAGACAGTGTGCAAGAGAATGAGTCTGAGAGACAGTGTGTGAGAGAGTGAGTCTGAGAGACAGTGTGTGAGAGAGTGACTCTGAGAGACTGTGTGAGAGAGTGAGTCTGAAAGAGACCATGTGTTAAAGAGTGAGTCTGTGGGAGACAGTGTGCGAGTCTGAGAGAGACAGTGTGTGAGAGAGTGAGTCTGAGAGGGAGCGTGCGAGAGAGTGAGTCTGAGAGACAGTGTGTGAGAGAATGAGTCTGAGAGACAGTGTGTGAGAGTGTGAGTCTGAGAGAGACAGTGTGTGAGAGAGTGAGTCTGAGAGGGAGCATGTGAGAGAGTGAGTCGGAGAGAGACAGTGTGTGAGAGAGTGAGTCTGAGAGACAGTGTGTGAGAGAGTGAGTCTGAGAGACAGTGTGTGAGAGAGTGAGTCTGAGAGAGACAGTGTGTGAGAGAGTGAGTCTGAGAGGGAGCATGTGAGAGAGTGAGTCGGAGAGAGACAGTGTGTGAGAGAATGAGTCTGAGAGAGACGGTGTGTGAGAGAGTGAGTCTGAGAGACAGTGTGTGAGAGAGTGAGTCTGAGAGAGCGTGTGTGAGAGAGTGAGTCTGAGAGGGAGCATGTGAGAGTGTGAGTCTGAGAGAGACAGTGTGTGAGAGAGAGTCTGAGAGACACAGTGTGTGAGAGAGTGAGTCTGAGAGAGACAGTGTGTGAGAGAGTGAGTCTGAGGGAGGCATTGTATGGGAGAGTGAGTCTGAGAGAGGCAATGTGTGAGAGAGAGTCTGAGAGAGACAGTGTGTGAGAGTGAGTCTGAGAGAGAGTCTGAGAGAGACCGTGTGTGAGTGAGTGAGTCTGAGAGAGACAGTGTGTGAGAGAGTGAGTCTGAGAGAGACAGTGTGTGAGAGAGTGAGTCTGAGAGAGACAGTGTGTGTGAGAGTGAGTCTGAGAGAGACAGTGTGTGAGAGAGTGAGTCTGAGAGAGACAGTGTGTGAGAGAGTGAGTCTGAGAGAGACATTGTGTGTGAGATTGAGTCTCAGAGAGACAGTGTGTGAGAGAGTGAGTCTGAGAGAGACAGTGTGAGAGAGAGAGAGTCGGAGAGAGACAGTGTGTGAGAGAGAGTCTGAGAGAGACAGTGTGTGAGAGTGAGTCTGAGAGAGAGTGTGTGTGAGAGTGAGTCTGAGAGACAGTGTGTGAGAGAGTGAGTCTGAGAGAGACAGTGTGTGAGAGTGTGAGTCTGAGAGAGACAGTGTGTGAGAGAGTGAGTCTGAGAGAGACAGTGTGTGAGAAAGTGAGTCTGAGAGAGACAGTGTGTGAGTGTGAGAGTCTGAGAGAGACAGTGTGTGAGAGAGTGAGTCTGAGAGGGACTGTGTGTGAGAGAGTGAGACTGAGATAGACAGTGTGTGAGAGAGTGAGTCTGAGAGAGACAGTGTGTGAGTCTGAGAGAGACAGTGTGTGAGAGAGTGAATCTGAGAGAGACAGTGTGTGAGAATGAGTCTGAGAGACAGTGTGTGAGAGAGTGAGTCTGAGAGAGACAGTGTGTGAGAGAGTCTGAGAGAGACAGAGTGTGAGAGAGTGAGTCTGAGAGAGACAGTGTGAGAGAGTAAGTCTGAGAGACAGTGTGTGAAAGAGTGAGTCTGAGAGAGACAGTGTGTGAGTGAGTCCGAGAAAGGCAATGTGTGAGAGAGAGTCTGAGAGATACAGTGTGTGAGAGAGTGAGTCTGAGAGGGACCGTGTGTGAGAGAGTGAGTTCAAACCGGTGGCAGTGAGTCAGGAGCAGCCCGACTAGAGTGGGCCTGTGTGGGAACACAGCATCGGCGGCAGTTCAAACCGGTGGCAGTGAGTCAGGAGCAGCCCGACTAGAGCGGGCCTGTGTGGGAACACAGCATCGGCGGCAGTTCAAACCGGTGGCAGTGAGTCAGGAGCAGCCCGACTAGAGCGGGCCTGTGTGGGAACACAGCATCGGCGGCAGTTCAAACTGGTGGCAGTGAGTCAGGAGCAGGGGAGAGAGGTAAAAAGTAATCAAAGTGTGACGTCACCAGGAAGCAGGTAAGTGATTGGTTGGTGAGTATTTGGTTGGTGAGTGTATTTCTTTTTTTTTAAACTTTAACTCTGGTTTATAGTTTCTAAGGTCTCTCTGGTGTAGTAGCGACTGTTGGTAAAATAGATAAGGGAGAACCAGTGGATGTGGTGTATTTGGACTTTCAGAAGGCTTTCGATAAGGTCCCACACAAGAGATTAGCGTGCAAAATTAAGGCACATGGAATTGGGGGCAAGGTATTGACTTGGATAGAGAACTGGTTGGCGGACAGAAAGCAAAGAGTTGGAATAAACGGGTCGTTTTCCGAGTGGCAGGCAGTGACTAGTGGGGTACCGCAAGGATCGGTCCTAGGACCCCAGTTGTTCACAATATATATTAATGATCTGGACAAGGGAATTGGATGTAATATCTCCAAATTTGCAGACGACACAAAGCTGGGCGGGAGGGTAAGCTGCGAGGAGGATGTCGGGAAACTCCAGTACGATTTGGACAGGTTGGGTAATTGGGCAGAAACATGGCAAATGCACTATAATGTGGATAAATGTGATGTTATCCACTTTGGTGGCAGAAACAGGAAGGCAGATTATTATTTGAATGGTAATAGATTGGGAGAAGGGGAAGGCAGAGTGACCTGGGTATTCTTGTATACCAGTCGCTGAAGGTAAGCATGCAGGTGCAGCAGGCGGTAAAGAAGGCAAATGGTATGTTGGCCTTCGTAGCAAGAGGGTTCGAGTACAAGAACAAGGATGTCTTGCTGCAGTTGTACAGGGCCTTGGTGAGACCACACCTTGAGTATTGTGTGCAGTTTTGGTCGCCTTACCTGAGGAAGGATGTACTTGCCATGGAAGGAGTGCAGCGAAGATTCACCAGGCTGATACCTGGGATGGCAGGAATGACGTATGAGGAGAGATTGTGTCGATTGGGCTTATACTCACTGGAGTTTAGAAGATTGAGAGGGGATCTCATCGAAACCTATAAAATTCTGTCAGGCCAGGACAGACTAGATGCAGGAAGGATGTTTCTGATGGCCGGGGAGTCCAGAACCAGGGGTCATAGTCCAGGATAAGGGGTAAGCCATTTAGGACTGAAATGAGGAGGAATTTCTTCACCCAGAGAGTCATAGAGAGTCATAGAGTTTTACAGCACAGAAAGAGGCCCTTCGGCCCATCGTGTCTGCGCCGCCCATCCATCCCTGTCCAGTCTAATCCCATTTTCCAGCATTTGGTCCATAGCCTTGTATGCATTGGCATTTCAAGTGCTCATCCAAATGCTTCTTGAATGTTGTGAGGGTTCCTGCCTCCACCACCCTTTCAGGCATTCAGTTCCACATTCCAACCACCCTCTGGGTGAAAAAGTTCCTCCTCAAATCCCCTCTAAATCTCCTGCCCCTTACCCTGAATCTATGCCCCCTTGTTATTGACCCCCCCACTAAGGGGAAAAGTTCCTCTTTATCTACCCTATCTATGCCCCTCATTATTTTGTACACCTCAATCAGGTCCCCCCTCAGCCTTCTCTGCTCCAAGGAAAACAACTCCAGCCTGTCCAGCCTCTCTTCATAGCTGAGGCGCTCCATCCCAGGTAACATCCTGGTGAATCTTCTCTGCACCCTCTCCAAAGCAATCACATCCTTCCTATAGTGAGGCGACCAGAACTGCACACAGTACTCCAGCTGTGGCCTCACCAGCGTTTTGTACAGCTCCATCATAACCTCCCTGCTCTTATATTCTATGCCTCGGCTAATGAAGGCAAGTATCCCATATGCCTTTTTAACCACCTTATCTACCTGCTCCGCTGCCTTCAGGGATCTATGTACATGTACACCAAGGTCCCTCTGACCCTCTGTACTTCCTAGGGTCCTACCACTCATTGTGTATTCCCTTGCCTTATTTGTCCGTCCAAAATGCATCACCTCGCACTTTTCAGGGTTAAATTCCATTTGCCACTTTTCCGCCCATCTGACCAACCCGTTTATATCGTCCTGGAGCCGGAGGCTTTCCTCCTCGCAATTTACCACCCCGACAATTTTCGTGTCATCTGCGAACTTACTGATCATACCTTTTACATTCTCATCCAAATCATTTATGTAGATCACAAACAATAAGGGACCCAGCACCGATCCCTGAGGTACCCCACTGGACACAGGCTTCCAGTCACAAAAGCAACCTTCGACCATCACCCTCTGCCTCCTGCCACTCAGCCAGTTTAGGATCCAACGCGCCAAGGCACCCTGGATCCCATGGGCTCTTACCTTCTTGAACAGTCTCCTATGCGGGACTTTGTCAAAAGCTTTACTGAAGTCCATGTAAACCACATCCACAGCATTTCCCTCATCCACCCCACTAGTCACCCCCTCGAAAAATTCGATCAGATTTGTTAGACATGATTTACCCTCGACAAAGCCATGCTGACTATCCCTGATTAATCCTTGCCTCTCCAAGTGGAGATTAATTTTGTCCCTCAGAATTTTTTCCAGTAATTTCCCCACCACAGATGTTAGACTCACTGGCCTGTAATTCCCTGGTTTATCCCTGCTACCCTTCTTGAATAATGGTACTACGTTAGCTGTTCTCCAGTCCTCTGGTACATCCCCTGTGGCCAGAGAGGTTCTGAAAATTAGTGTCAGAGCCCCTGCAATCTCCTCCCTTGCCTCCCACAGCAGCCTGGGATACATCTCGTCCGGGCCTGGGGAGTAGTGAACCTGTGGAATTCTCTGCCACAGAGGGCAGTGGAGGCCAGTTCATTAAGTATATTCAAGAAAGAGTTCGATATATTTCTTAAGGTTAAAGGGATCAAGGGATATGTGGAGAAGGCAGGGACCGGGTGCTGAATTTGGATGATCAGCCATGATCTCATTGAATGGCAGAGCAGGCTCGAAGGGCCGAATGGCCTACTCCTGCTCCTATCTTCTATGTATCTATGTATCAATGAGTCTGAGTGAGACAGTGTGTGAGAGAGTGTGTGAGACTGAGTCTGAGAGAGACAGTGTGTGACAGAGTGAGTCTGAGAGAGAGAGTCTGAGAGAGACAGTGTGTGAGAGAATGAGTCTGAGAGAGACCGTGTGTGAGAGATTGTGTCTGAGAGATTCGGAGAGAGAGAGTCTGAGAGTGTGAGTCTGAGAGAGAGTGTGTGTGAGAGAGTGAGTCAGAGAGAGTGTGTGAGAGAGAGTGAGTCAGAGAGACAATGTGTGAGAGTGAGTCTGAGAGAGACAGTGTGTGAGAGAGTGAGTCTGAGAGACAGCGTGTGAGAGAGTGAGAGCCTGAGAGAGATAGTGTGAGAGAGAGGGAGTCTGAGAGAGACATTGTGTGAGAGTCTGAGAGAGACAGTGTGTGAGAGAGTGAATCTGTGAGAGTGAGTCTGAGAGAGTTTATGAGAGTGAGTCTGAAAGAGACAGTGTGTGAGAGAGTGAGTGTGAGAGAGACAGTGTGTGAGAGAGGGAGTCTGAGAGAGATGGTGTGTGAGAGAGTGAGTCCGAGAGAGGAAATGTGTGAGAGAAACCGTGTGTGAGAAAGTGTGTCCGAGAGAGTCTGAGAGAGTGAGTCGGAGAGAGAGAGTCTGAGAGAGTGAGTCTGAGGGACAGTGTGTGAGAGAGTGTGTGAGTCTGAGAGAGACAGTGTGTGAGAGTGAATCTGAGAGAGACAGTGTGTGAGAGAGTGAGTCTGAGAGAGACAGTGTGTGAGAGTGAGAGTCTGAGAGAGACAGTGTGTGAGAGAGTGAGTCGGAGAGAGACAGTGTGTGAGAGAGTGAGTCTGAGAGATACAGTGTGTGAGAGAATGAGTCTGAGAGTGACCGCGTGTGAGAGAGAGAGTGAGTCTGAGAGAGAGAGTGAGTCTGAGAGAGACAGTGTATGAGAGAGTGAGTGAGAGAGAGACAGTGTGTGAGAGAGGGAGTCTGAGAGAGATGGTGTGTGAGAGAGTGAATCCGAGAGAGGAAATGTGTGAGAGAAACCGTGTGTGAGAGAGTGTCTCTGAGAGAGTCTGAGAGTGAGTCGGAAAGAGAGAGTCTGAGAGAGTGAGTCTGAGAGAGTGAGTCTGAGAGACAGTGTGTGAGAGAGTGTGTGAGTCTGAGAGAGACAGTGTGTGAGAGTGAATCTGAGAGAGACAGTGTGTGAGAGAGTGAGTCTGAGAGAGACAGTGTATGTGAGAGAGACTCTGAGAGAGACAGTGTGTGTGAGAGTGAGTCGGAGAGAGACAGTGTGTGAGAGAGTGAGACTGAGAGAGACATTGTGTGAGAGAGTGAGTCTGAGAGAGACAGTGTGTGAGAGAGTGAGTCTGAGAGAGACAGTGTGTGAGAGAGTGAGTCTGAGAGAGACAGTGTGTGAGAGAGTGAGTCTGAGAGAGACAGTGTGTGTGAGAGTGAGTCTGAGAGAGACAGTGTGTGAGAGAGTGAGACTGAGAGAGAGTGTGTGACAGAGTGAGTCTGAGAGAGATGGTGTGTGAGAGAGTGAGTCTGAGAGAAGAAAAGTGTGAGAGAGACAGTGTGTGAGAGAACGAGTCTGAGAGAAACCGTGTGTGAAAGAGTGTGTCTGAGAGAGTCTGAGAGATTGAGTCGGAGAGAGAGAGTCTGAGCATGAGTCTGAGAGAGAATGTGTGTGAGAGAGTGAGTCTGAGAGAGACATTGTGTGAGAGAGCGCGTCTGAGAGAGGCAATGTGTGAGAGAGAGTCTGAGAGAGACAGTGTGTGAGAGAGTGAGTCTGAGAGACAGTGTGTGAGAGTGTGTGTGAGTCTGAGAGAGACAGTGTGTGAGAGAGTGAGTCTGAGAGAGACATTGTGTGAGATAGAGAGTCTGAGAGAGACAGTGTGTGTGAGAGTGAGTCTGAGAGACAGTGTGTGAGAGAGTGAGTCTGAGAGAGAGTGTGTGAGAGAGTGAGTCTGAGAGACAGTGTGTGAGAGAGAGTCTGAGAGACACAGTGTGTGAGAGAGTGAGTCTGAGAGTGACATTGTATGAGAGAATGAGTCGGCGAGAGACAGTGTTTCAGAGTGAGTCTGAGAGAGACAGTGTGTGAGAGAGTGAGTCTGAGAGTGACCGCGTGTGAGAGAGAGAGTGAGTCTGAGAGAGACAGTGTGTGAGAGAGTGAGTGTGAGAGAGACAGTGTGTGAGAGAGTGAGTCTGAGAGAGATGGTGTGTGAGAGAGTGAGTCCGAGAGAGGCAATGTGAGAGAGAAACCGTGTGTGAGAGAGTGTGTCTGAGAGAGTGAGTCGGAGACAGTGAGTCTGAGAGGTAGTGTGTGAGAGAGTGTGTGAGTCTGAGAGAGACAGTGTGTGAGAGTGAATCTGAGAGAGACAGTGTGTGAGAGAGTGAGTCTGAGAGAGACAGTGTGTGTGAGAGGGACTCTGAGAGAGACACAGTGTGAGAGAGTGAGTCTAAGAGAGACTGTCTGCGAGAGGGTGAGTCAGAGAGAGACAGTGTGTGAGAGTGAGAGTCTGAGAGAGACAGTGTGTGAGAGGGTGAGTCTGAGAGAGAAAGTGTGTGAGAGAGTGAGACTGAGAGAGTGTGTGAGAGAGTGAGTCTGAGAGAGATGGTGTGTGAGAGAGTGAGTCTGAGAGAGAAAGTGTGTGAGAGAGACAGTGTGTGAGAGAACGAGTCTGAGAGAAACCGTGTGTGAAAGAGTGTGTCTGAGAGACTGAGTCGGAGAGAGAGTCTGAGCATGAGTCTCAGAGAGAATGTGTGTGAGAGAGTCTGAGAGAGACAGTGTGTGAGAGAGTGAGTCTGAGAGAGACATTGTGTGAGAGAGTGAGTCTGAGAGACAGTGTGTGAGAGAGTGAGTCTGAGAGAGACAGTGTGTGAGAGAGTGAGTCTGAGAGACAGTGTGTAAGAGAGAGTCTGAGAGACACAGTGTGTGAGAGAGTGAGTCTGAGAGTGACATTGTATGAGAGAATGAGTC
Source organism: Somniosus microcephalus (assembly GCF_052327205.1). Taxonomy (NCBI): domain Eukaryota; kingdom Metazoa; phylum Chordata; class Chondrichthyes; order Squaliformes; family Somniosidae; genus Somniosus; species Somniosus microcephalus. The sequence continues at coordinate 1,872,430 of NW_028225182.1, read as the reverse complement.
GGCGAGAGACAGTGTTTCAGAGTGAGTCTGAGAGAGACACTGTGTGAGAGGGTGAGTCGGAGAGAGACAGAGTGTGAGAGACAGAGGCTGAGAGAGACAGAGTGTGAGAGAGTGACTCTGAGAGAGGCATTGTATCAGCGAGTGAGTCTGAGAGAGGCAATGTGTGAGAGAGAGTCTGAGCGATAGTGTGTGAGAGAGTGAGTCTGAGAGACAGTGTGTGAGAGAGTGAGTCTGAGAGAGAGAGAGTCTGAGAGAGAGTCTGAGAGAGACCGTGTGTGAGAGAGTGAGTGTGAGTGAGACAGTGTGTGAGACTGAGTCTGAGAGAGACAGTGTGTGAGAGAGTGAGACTGAGAGAGGCATTGTGTGAGTGAGTCTGAGAGACAGTGTGTGAGAGAGTGAGTCTGAGAGAGTGAGTCTGAGCGAGACAGTGTGTGAGAGTAAGCGTCTGAATGAGGGAGGATCGGAAAGGGAGGGAGTGCAAGAGATGGTTTGGATACAAGAGTGAGAAGGAGCGAGACGAGGGGCGACAAAGGGGAGAAACAGTTTTAATTGAGAAGGACAGAGAAAAGGGGAAATGTGTCTGTTTGTGTCCGAGAACTAAGTGATAAAGAACGTGAGAGGTTGGATAGGAGGGAGAGAGAGAGAGACAGAATGTGTAAATAACAAAAAACTGAGTTGTGGTTAACAGCTGTTTTTTGCACTGGAATGATTTAAACAGTGGTGATCCCCAGGGGTCAGTGTGGGCACCATTGCTTTTCTCAATATATGTGGATATGATTGACCTGAATTTGGGTGTTTGGAGCACAATATCAAACATTGCAGCTTCCACAAAGATAAGGAGTGAGGTTAACCATGAAGAGGACTGTGGACAACTTCAGGAGGAGAGAGACAGGTGAGCAGATTGGACAGGTCGATGTCAGATGGAAATTAATGCAGAGATGTGAGGCGAGAAGAATGAGAGGAAATAGACACTATACGATAAAACTGTAGAAGGAGTGGAGGAGCAGAGAGATTCAGGGATTCAGATACACAAATCTTTAAAAGTGGGAGGCAAGTTGATAAAGCTGTTTTACAAAATTCCACACGGTATCCGAGGATTTATAAATAAGGGCACAGAGTATAAATGGAGAGTTAATGCTACACCTGGACACATCATGGGTTGGTCCACAGTCAGAATATTGTCCCCCGATTTTGGTGCATTACTTTAGTAAGAATGTCGGGGCCATGGAGAGGTGCAGAAGAGATTCACTGAGATGATCCCAAGGACGGGAGACTTCACAGAACTTTTCTTACGAGAAGAGAGGTTGAAAAGGGGGTCAGATAAAGGGGTTCAAAATTTTGAGGGGTGTTTTGATCAAGTAACTGATAGAAAATTGTCACCGCTGGTTAATGAATCGGTAACCAGAGGATATCAATTTAAGACCAAAATAATTAAGTGCCAGGTTGATTTTTCCTTTTCTACACAATGTCTTCCTGAACACATTTACAGTCTCATTACTGTTTGTCAAACCTCCTACTTTTGTGCTATCAGCAAATGTTGAGATTGTGAAAATCCAAACAGTCTCTGTATAGGGAGAAGAAAAGTGGGCCCAGCACTGAGCCCTGGGGTAACCACTTCCAACCCTTCACCAATCTGAGCAACTCCCATTAACACTGAGCCTCTGTTTCCGATCCTCAGCCAACTTTCTCCCCGCACTGTTCCACTTCCTTTTAAACTTCCTACCTGAACAGAGTGGCCATTACCCCGGGGATCCCCAGTTACCTGAACAGAGTGGCCATTACCCCGGGGATCCCCAGTTACCTGAACAGAGTGGCCATTACCCCGGGGATCCCCAGTTACCTGAACAGAGTGGCCATTACCCCGGGGATCCCCAGTTACCTGAACAGAGTGGCCATTACCCCTGGGATCCCCAGTTACCTGAACAGAGTGGCCATTACCCCAGGGATCCCCAGTTACCTGAACAGAGTGGCCATTACCCCGGGGATCCCCAGTTACCTGAACAGAGTGGCCATTACCCCGGGGATCCCCAGTTACCTGAACAGAGTGGCCATTACCCCGGAGATCCCCAGTTACCTGAACAGAGTGACCATTACCCCGGGGATCCCCAGTTACCTGAACAGAGTGGCCATTACCCCGGGGATCCCCAGTTACCTGAACAGAGTGGCCATTACCCCGGAGATCCCCAGTTACCTGAACAGAGTGGCCATTACCCCGGGGATCCCCAGTTACCTGAACAGAGTGGCCATTACCCCGGGGATCCCCAGTTACCTGAACAGAGTGGCCATTACCCCGGGGATCCCCAGTTACCTGAACAGAGTGGCCATTACCCCGGGGATCCCCAGTTACCTGAACAGAGTGGCCATTACCCCGGGGATCACAATTACCTGAACACCGTTGCTCGCCATGTCCCTGATTTCACTTTACGTCCTTCACACTCTCATCGAATTGTCTCGGTGCCGCCCGGCCATGTGATCATCCAAAGCATTTTCCAGTCGGAATGAAGTATTTTCCAGAACATTTATTCAACACCGGTGAAAATTCCTTCTCAAAATTCCTGGAAGTTTCAGCATGACTTCTCCTGTGGAATAAAAGAGACATTGGGTTAGGGGACGGAACAATTAAGGACCGTTCTGAAGTACTCGGTGTCGGCCTTGGCTCATTGGTAACGCTCTCTCGCTTCGAGAATCATAAAGGTTGTGTGTTCAAGCCCCCCTCCAGAGAGTTCAGCACAAAATCCAGGCAGACACTGCAGTGCAGTGCTGAGGGAGTGCCGCACTGTCGCAGTTGCCATCTTTTGGATGGGACATTAACCCGAGGCCCTGTCTGCCCTCTCGGGTGGATGTAAAAATTCTCACGACAGCATATCGAAGAAGAGTGGCCGAGTCCTCCCGGGGTCTGGGGCAAATATTTCTCCCTTGATCAACATCACTAAAGTGGATTATTTGGCCATTGGCAACAGTGCTGTGTGTGGGATCTTGCTGTGCCCACAGTGCTGTGTGTGGGATCTTGCTGTGCCCACAGTGCTGTGTGTGGGATCTTGCTGTGCCCACAGTGCAGTGTATGGGATCCTGCTGTGCTCACAGTGCTGTGTGTGGGATCTTGCTGTGCCTGCCGCTTTTCCTGGAGTGAGCTCCCTTCACAAGCCAAGCCCCCCATTGTGTGTGAGGCTCTGGGCCGGGCTGAGGCTGTGAAAGGCGATAGTGAAATGCAAGTTACCCCGGGCTCCCTCTAATCTCAGCGCCCGCCCGCTCTCTGGCCGGACACAAGAACCGCCCCCTCACCCCTGACCCTCGGCCCCGGAGCAAACCGCCAATCAGCGGCCTTCTGACGTCAGCCAGCATTGTGGCGTCACTCGCCGCCCGGTGGCCATCTTGCTGTGACCCAGCTCACTGCGCATGCGCGCTGTTTACGGCCATAAAACCGCGCGATTAAAAGGGAAAGTGTCGTCAGTTTCCAGCAAAATCACCGCTCACTGTTAACGGAGAGACTGAAAGTTTGTCCCGCGCCGCAGAGAGAAAGCGGCGGCTCATCGGGTGCCTCAGGTGCGCATGTGCGAGCTCTGCCCCCAGAGTGCAGTGCGGCCTATGTCACAGAGATAGGGACCTTTCGCTGTCGCTCGGCATTGTGGGAGCTGCAGTCCGCCATTGCGGCCCGGCTACAATTCATTTCGAAAGCGTCAGAATGAAGATCTAAAGGTCCCTGGTTCAATCCAGGGTCTCGCCAATTTTGTTTAATTTGTTTCTCCTTCACCATAAGGGGAGAGGATCAGGAGAGATTTTCCGATCTTGAACTCGCGCCTCCCAGATCAATAGGATGAGGGGACCAAATGTTGTATACAAAGCTGGATGGGAATATTAAGTTGTATGTAAGCTGATGATACAAAGTTGTTAGGAGGATGCAAGTAGGCTTCAGGGGGATATAAACAGGCTACGTGAGTGGGCAAGAACATGGCAAATGAATATAATCTAGAGAAATGTGAAGTTATCCACTTTGGTAGGAAAAACAGAAAAGCAGAGTATTTTTGAAATGGTGAGAGATTGGGAAATGTTGTTGTTCAGAGGGACCTGGGTGTCCTTGTAAACGAATCATGGAAAGTTAAGCAAGCAATTAGGAAAGCAAATGGTATGTTGGCCTTTATTACAAGAGGATTTGAGTATAACAGTAAAGACTTCTTACTGCAATTATATAGGACCCTGGTGAGACCATTCCTGAAGTATTGTGTACAGTTTTGATCTCCTTACCTCAAGAAGGATATACTTACCATAGAGGGAGTGCAACGAAGGCTCACCACACTGGTTCCTGGGCTGGGTTGATTGTCCTATGAGGAGAGATTGAGTAGACTAGGCCTATATGCTCTAGAATTTATAAGAATGAGAGGTGACCTCATTGAAACATACACAATTCTTACAGGGCTTGACTGGTTGGATGCAGGGAGGATGTTTCCCCTGGCTGGGGGAGTCTAGATCCAGGGGTAACAGTCTCAGAGTAAGGTGTTGGCCATTTAGGGCTGAGATGAGGAGACATTTCTTCACTCAGAGGGTGGTGCATCTTTGGAATTCTCTACCCCAGGGGGCTATGGAAGCTCAGTCATTGACTATATTCAAGACAGAGATCGATAGATTTTTGAATATTAAAGGAATCAATTATGTTCTTATAATATGGGGATAGTGCAGGAAAGTGGAGATGAGATAGACGATCAGCCATGATCTTATTGAATGGTGGAACAGGTTTGAAGGGCCAAATGGACTACTCCTGCTCCTATTTCTTATGTTCTTATATGTAAACCGCATCTGACCCTCTGGATCCGGCTCCAGACGCCCGCTGCGTGTTCGAGTCCGGTTGTGGTGACAGCGGCTCAGGGTCGCGCCGGCTGTTTTTATATCAGGGCAGTGTTTGAGGGAGGGGCTGTTCAGCGGTGGTGTGATAATAACTTTCAGAATTAAGTTTAATAGATTAAAGAGCTCTTTTTCTGTTACTTTCGATTTACACTCTGCCCAGTTTTATATACGAACAGTTAACAATGTTTAAGCGATGTGGTGTGTTGATTGTTTGTGCAGTAACTCTGTCACCCAGTGTGAGCCTGAAATACAACCACCCAGCCTGGGCTCGAACCTTTCCAAGGGGTACTTTGTTGCCGGTTACCTCAATTGCTGAGAGTGTGGTGCTCATAACGCCAAGGTCACGGGTTCAATCCCCGTTCAGGTCATCAGAATATTTTCAGCAATTTACGGTTTTTCATGAAATTTATAATACAAACTTTATAAGGAAACAAATCCACACCGAATCTCAATGGGGAATTATTTGGATGAACATCCATTGCACCTTCGACTCCAGGGCGGAGAGACTCATAGACCATGGAATTATAGATTGATACGACACAGAAGGAGGTCATTCGGCCAATCAAGTCAGCGCTGGCACATTGAAAGAGCTCTCCAATCAGTCCTGCTCCCCCGCTCTTTCCCCACAGCCCTGGAAATTTCTCCTTTTCAATAGTAAACCAATTCTCTTTTGAAAGTTACTATTGAATCTGCTTCCACTGACCTTTCAGGCAGCACATTCCCAATCACAATAACTCGCAGCGTAAGAAAATTCTCCACATCTCCCCTCTGGTTCTTTTGCCGGTTATCTTCAATTAGTTTCCTCTGGTTACCGACCCTCCTGCCACTGGATTCTCCTTATTTTGAAAACCTCCATTAAATTTCCTCTTAACCTCCTGAGGAAAAGAATCCCAGCTTCTCCAGTCTCTGCATATACCTGAAGTCCCTCATCCCTGGGCCCACTCTGTGAGACGTCAAACTGAGGATCTCGCTCTGCGTGTCCGTCTCTCTCTCTCTTTGTCTCTGTCTCTCTCTTTGTCTCTTTCTCTCTCTATGTCCGTCTCTTCTGTGTCCTTCTCACTCTGTTCACAGCTCGACTGTTGCTCTGACAGATTTTGTATTTGTTAGTTCTCCTTAGTAGAGTTGTGAGTATCTTTGCCTGTCACGAGAGAGACCGGGCTTCATATTCCCCGATGGAAAGGATGCATTTTAACATCCACAATTTTAAACCTTTGGGATGTTCCTTGGAATAGTTAACAGAGAAAATGAATAGGGGACACAGATTTAAGATTTTTGGCAAGAGATATAGGGGGGATATGAGGGAAAACTTTTTTACGCAGCGAGTGGTGAGGACCTGGAATTCACTGCCGACGGAAGTAGTGGAAGCGGAGACACTCCGTTTTCAAGGGAAGGCTGGATAGGCACTTGAGGGAAATAAACTTGCAGGGATACTGGGATAGAGCGGGGGAATGGGGCTGATTGGATTGCTCTACAGAGAGCCAGCACAGACTCGATGGGCCGAATACCCTCCTTCTGTGCCGTGTGACTCTGTGACTCTATGATTCTATTACCTGCATTTGTAGACTGCGGTTCTCTTCTGTGATGTTCTAACGACAGCTCACGGAGCAGAGTTTCCGCAGTGTAGTGGTTATCACATTCACCTAACACACGAAAGGTCCCGTTAGAAACCGGGCGGAAACATTTTGTAAAATATTCCCCATTAAAATTGAATCAATATGGAAAAAGTTGAAATAATTTTGTGATTAAATATTAATAAAATAAAATATCTCATAAAACACGTGTATTTTCTCTGTACAATTCTGGGCCATCAGCAGCAGTAGAATTGTATTCAACCACAATCTGTAGCCTCCTGGCCCGGCAGATCCCTCACTCTACCATTACCGTCAAACCAGGGGACCAAACCTGGTTCAGTGAGATGTGTGGAAGAGCAGGCCAGGAGCGGCACCAGGCGCACCTAAAAATGAGACAATTCCAAACGAGTGAAGCTGGATATGGAACCAAGGCGGGCCAATGCAGCTGAGATACAGATTATCCAGGATCTAATTGAATGAAGGAACAGGGCTGAGGTGCTGAAGGGCCTCCTCATGTTGCTATTAGTCTGTCACCATTAAGAAAATGTTACGAAACGGTTTTTTCGGATCCCAGTAGATGATCTCATACTCACCGACATTGTAGCCAGTGCTACAGTTTATCCCATGATCTTGCAGCCAAAATGCACATTTTGAAAACCTGGAAAAGTTAAAACACCGTCCCTGGGTGGGCTCGAACCACCAACCTTTCGGTTAACAGCCGAACGCGCTAACCGATTGCGCCACAGAGACCTGTTCCAAGATTATTTACAACATATACTAAAGCCGGAGATTACCGAGATAAAACCTCAGGTCACGGAGAGCAAGATAGTAACTGTCCAAACTCTGTTTACTTGTGCAAATTAAAGAAATGTAACATTTATTGTCGGAACATGGAAATAGTCGCTGAAAGAAAATCCGTTAAACAAACTGATGTGAAAACCCGCTTTGAGCCATTAGATCGGTTCATCGACCAATGGTGACGGTGAGATATTAACATGGTGTCTGGGTTTCTCACAACTGTTGGAATCTTCCCACGAGTTATTTTGCTGTTGTATTTGTTCATCAATGTGGAGATCAGATATACACGTGGTCGCTTCACTGTGAGCCCTGGGAACCAGATACACCAGAGCACAGGCCAATGATGGGACTCTGCCCTGTCTGCTCTATGTGGGGGTCAGTAGAAACTGAATGAGAACAACGAACCTACCACAGCCCGTAAAGCCGAAACAGCTTAGTTGGGCAAGCGTTAGATTGACCATTCCAGGTTTCGGCAGGTTTTAGTTACTTTTTGTCTCCTTCACTATAAGGGGAGCGAATCAGGAGAGATTTTTCGTACCCGAACCCGCGTTTCCTAAAGGAATGAGCGTGAAACCACATCTGAGCTGGGGATTCGGCTCCAGCCGCCGGCTGGGGGTTCGAAATCCAGTCGGGGTCCCACCGGCTGTTTTTATACCGGGACTGAGGGAGGGGCTGTTCAGCGGTGGTGCAATAATAATTTTTAGAATGAGGTTTGTTAAACTAAAGAGCTCTTTCTCTGTTACTTTTGATTTACACTCTGCCCAGTTGTATATACAAACAGTTAACAATGTTTAAGCGATGTGGTCTGTTCAATGTTTGTGCAGTAACTCGGTCACCCAGTGTGAGCCTGAACGATAATTCCCCAGCCTGGGCTCAAGATTGGCCAATGGGAGCTTTGTGGCCGGTTAGCTCAGTTGGTGTGAGAGCGTGGTGCTAATAACGCCAAACTCGCGGGTTCAATCCCCGTATAAACTATCAGGATGTTTTCATTATTTTACGCAATTTCTAAATATTTGAAATACAAACTTTATAAGTAAACCAATCCACACAGAATCTCACGGGGGCTTTATTTGGATTAACATCCATTGCACCTTTACCACCGGGGCTGAGAGACACATCTTTCTGTTTATTTGTGTTTCTGGGTTTGCTGATGAACGTTGAACAGGCGGCCTGTTCCCGATAATGGTCACAAGCAGGTAAGAGACAGACAGAGCGGCTCTGACCCCGCGAGATGGGCAAAAGGCTTCAGTTCAGGACAAATGCATCAATGAAATGTTCGCCGGCACCGAGAGAGACAACATCCAGAGAAAAGCACAGAAGGAAATCGATCAATCTAAAACGTTATAAATATTTCCCGTGCTTGATGTCTCTCTATTCAATCGCCAAACTTTCAGTGCCGGAGAAATAATTCCAGTTTAAATCGTTCAGTTCGAGAATGGCACCGGAAAGAAACTCAAATGAACTGAAAACTGCCGAATCCCGGGATTGAATCCGGGACTATTATTAAATCTGTGGAGAGAAAAACAGAGTTAACGTTTCAGGTCGATGACCGTTCGTCTGACGTTAACTCTGTTTCTCTCTCTACAGATGCTGCCTGACCTGCTGAGTATTTCCAGCAGTTTCTGTTTTTATTTCAAATTTCCAGCATCCGCAGTATTTTGCTTTTGTACTTTTATAAATCTTCAAGTCGCTCCTCTCCACTGAGCTATTGCGGTTACGGAGTAACCTACAGTGCGTCATCCTCTCGGAGAGAAAGGGAAGGGTTTGTGTCATGAACCCGCTGCGTTTACATCAGGCATCTAATTCACCTGCAGGCTGCAGGAGCAGAGGAAGCTGGAGGGAAAGAAGTGATAGGAGCAGAAGGAGAAGACATTGGAAACTGGCAGAATCTTGTGTCTGTCTGTTGTTTCAAATGATGCAGGACAGCCCTGCCTGGATTTGCAGTTTTCCCAGGAGCTGCACTGTTCGGTGCGTGCATTTTAGACATGGAAACATGTCCATCAGGAGCTTGTGGTAATATTTCACCTCACTGTACATTTCAAGTGGATGCCTACCCACACTTGGTGCTGTGGTTGCGCGAACATGTCTTTTGTTATTGTTAGTGCACAAGTGCAGTACAATGAAATGTAGGCTTGCGGCTCGAGCGTGTATGTCTTAATCTAAATGTACACTCTCGGGAGCCGCAAGCCTACATTTCGTTGTACTGCACTTGTGCACTTACAATGACAATAAAAGGTGATTTGATTTGATTTTTGATTTTGATTTGTGTTTTCACCTAAAATGTAATTTTGTACAAACAGTTTGCCTGGCGCGAAAGAGTTAAAAAGGGGACTTAGACTGAAATGGACGGGGTTGCTGCGGTATGTGAAATATGGCGACGATCTATGGTTATTATCCGAGGCGACGCTGCAGGATCCTTTAAAGATCACCCGCGGATCCACTGAAACTAGCCGAATGTGCAGCTTTGAGAGGGGCTTTCGGCACCGTCAGGGCAGGAAGCGGGAGTGAGGGAGGGACACTGTCATCTGTGCTGTGTTTGAGTCTGTGCAGAAATATACAGAGAAAATATACGGGTTCGTTGAGATTTTTACTTGTATTGATAATTAACCACAAAATCAGTTTTCCATATTTTTATATTAATTCAATTTTAATGGGGAAGGATTTCATAATGTTTCCGCCCGGTATCGAACCGGGGACTATTTCGTGCGCGAGGGGGATATGACAGCCACTACGCTACAGAAACTCTACCGCCGTTGATTATAGCAAGAGCATCACAGAAGAGAAATGCGGTTTACAAATGCAGGTCCGGGATTAACTTTTGTTTTCATACACTTTATTATCTGAATTTCATTAAACTCTGTAAAAAGATGAACAATTGTTCTAATTGATGAATCGACTTTCTGTTTCAAACTGAAGGAAATCCTAACATGGTCACCGAGTGACAGGCAAAACTTTTTTAAGTGTTTTGTCTTTTGCTTGTGATGAATTGTCATCAGTTCTCATTTTACAGACGATATTTGAGGAGTTGGTTAAAAATGTTCAGTGTTTGTCACACCCGGAATCTGGTGCCGCCGTTGTTCAGTTTAACAGGAACCGACAATTGTCGCCGCTTTTACACAGGGGAAGAAACTCACCCCTGGAGGTTCACCTGGAGCAAGTTCCAAAATCATTCATCCCGCCCTGGAGCGGAACCGGGGGCATTTCTGGTGTAAGGCGAGTGTGATAATTGCTGCAGTCCCGAAACCTCTGCTCAGTTTGTCAGCCGCGAGTCAGAAGGATGTGTTAAGGGAGAAGGTGACCCGCTGACTCACCTCTCTCTGCACTGATTGAGATTGTGTCGCTTCTCCGTCAAACAACATCACTTCTGTCCCACAATAAAAGCTCTCAATCCTTCTCCTCCGCTCGCTTTCTATTCAAGTAATTGGACAATTAATCAGTAATAAGGTTCCCTCGGGCTTTTGCTGGTGGATTTACTGATAAACCGGGGAATTGAGAGGAAACTGGAGCTCAGGCAGGGTCCTTGCGACAGACCAGTCCGGCTAGCCCAGTCGGTGGAGTGTCGGATACTTCATCCCCACGGCGGGGAGTTTGCGTTTTAAATTTTGGGCTGATTTTAAAGCCGATTCCCAGCTCGGTCAATGAGTGTTTCATATAAATGTTGTTCAACAAAATAAGAAAATCTCTCCTTGATTCCGGAATCTTGTCTCTCTCCAGCCGCCCGCTGCTAAAGATTGAACTGACTTTAATTTCACCTTGGCTCGGGGTCATTGCGGCTCAGTGGGACTTCGGCCCGTCTCTCCCTTCACAACCCATCAGGGCCGAGAAAACAACGGGGAATTTCACACACGTGTTGTGTTCTGTAACTTTTTATAAACACTTCAGTGTATTTCACTCTGTGTCCAACACTGTGAGGTCTTCCCTGGTGTGTCAGCTTCCGGTGTTTATAAACACTTCAGATTTCCTGATAATGTTGTTGAATCACATTGTTTGAAAGAGTCATTGACCGAGAGGTGCCGGGGGATTTAGAGCTGGGGATCGCCGGTGAAACCAGCCCAATAATTTGAAACACAAACCGCCCCTGAGATTAAGAGTCTCAGGCTCTACCGACTGAGCTAGCCGGGCCGGTCTGACCCCGCGCACTGCTTGTGTTACAAACCATGAACCAGTTTCCCCTCAATTCCCAGGTTTACCAGTAAATCGGCCAACAAAAGCCCGAGAGAACCTTATTACTGATACTTTATCCAATCACTTTAATATCTGTGTTCTGGTTAGCAACACTTCTGCCGCTGAAAAATGTTCTCCTTGTTTACTTTATTAAAACTCTTCATGATATTGAACACGTCTACAAAATCTCCCCTTATCTTCTCTGCTCTGAGGAGAACAGCCTCTTTCTCTCCACTACTCCACGGAACTGAATCTCGCATCCGTCCTGAAGCGCAGTGCCCGAATTACACACAATACTCTAAAGGTTTGGTATAACTTCCTTCCTTTTGCCTTCTATGCCTCTGTCTGTAAAGACCAGGATCCCGTTTGTTTTTCTAACACAAGACAAAATGCTGCGGATGCCGGAAGTTTGAAAAAAAAACAGAATTCGCTGGAAATACTCAGCAGCTGTGAATGGCAGGTGAGTTGGAAAAAAGCGAATTGGCCTCAAAAATGCTGTTTAAGGGTTTCATGGTGTAATGGTGAGCATTCTGGACTTTGAATCCAGCGACCTGAGTCTCGGTGGAACCAGGTTTCTTCTTGTCCCTGCTGGGGTCAAATAAAATAAACTTTGATCGCAACTGTGTGATTGGCTGCTCAGCAGTGGCAAAGTGTAGACACTGAAGGTATGGATGAGAAAAGGCCGGGCCAAAATGGAATGGTGGAGTTAAAATTGTCCAGCTCTTCCAATATTGCTGCTGGACGGGGTTTGCAAGTAGCCTTGAGAGGGAAGTGATGTATCGCCATTGCGGGGCTGGTCCCCGCCACAAACTCCGTTCCCGAGCCACCGACTTCATCCCAATCCCTGGCCACTGAGACTGAACCAGACAGCTTGCAACCTTGGTATTTGACCCCGAGATGAGCTTCTGCCCAAGACGGTCTACTTCCACCTCTGCAACATCGCCCGACTCCGCCTCTGCCTCAGCTGATCTGCTGCTGAAACCCTCATCCTTGCCTTTGTCACCTCCAGACTTGACGATTCTAATGTACTCCTGGAAGGCCTCCCATCATCCTCCCTCCATAAACTTCAGCTCATCCAATCCTCTGCTGCCCGCATCCTAACTCGCACCATGTCCCGTTCACCCATCACCCCGGGTCTCACTCACCTACATTGGCTCCCAACCAGGTGACAATTCAGTTTTCAAATTCTCGTCCTTGTTTTCAAATCCCTCCATGGACTCACCTCCCCCTATCTCTGTAACCTTCTCCAGCCCTACACCCTCTGTGATCTCTGCACTTCTCCAATTCTGGGCTCTTACACATCCCCGATTTTAATCCTTCCACCATCTGCCCTGGTGGGATTGTGAGCTCAGGTCTCCAGATCATCATGAAGTCTGCGGCTGAGGAACAGTTTGTGGCGGGACCAGCACTGCAATGGCGATTCATCGGTGCCCCCTCAAGGCAAACCTCTCCACCAGCAAGCACTGGACAATTTTCTCCCCACCATTCCACTATTCCTCTGGAATACTGGTCGATTAACAAACTCACTGTGCCGCCCTACCTCATAAATAATTGATTGAAGATTCGTTAATGAGCAGCACAGTCTGAACCAGGATCTGTTAGAACAGTGAATTCAATGTCAAATCAGGCACAGAAAGCGAAATAAAGAGAGGGATATAAAGGTTGGATTAAGAGAGAGAGAAGATAAAATAGTAAAATGTAAAAACACTTTTATTAAATAAAAAATATTCAACAACAATTTATATCTGAAGGAATGAGATTCCACACTTATAAAATATATTTTCAGTGCCAGAGAGGTTATTTGGCAGTAATTAAGACTGTTAAAAAGGGGACTTAGACTGAACTGGTCGGAGTTGCGGCGGTGTGTGAAATATGGTGACGATCTACCATTATTAGCAGAGGCGACGCTGCAGGATTCTTTAAAGGTCTCCTGCGGATCCACTGAAACCAGTCGAATGTGCAGCTTTGAGAGGGGCTTTCTGCACCATCAGGTCAGGAAACGGGAGTGAGGGAGGGACACTCTCGGTATCTGGGCTGAGTTTGAGACTGTGAAGAATGGTGTGGGCTCAGATAATATACGGGCTCTATGAGATATTTTATTTTATTGATATTTAATTACAATATGAATTCTTCCATTTTCATATTTTTCAATTTAAATGGGGAAGGTTTCTTCCCAGTTTTGAACCGGGAACCATTTATTGAACATAATGCTTGCGCCCGGGATTGAATCGGGGAGTTTGCACTTGTGAGGTGAACGTGATAACCACTACAATATGGAAACCTCTGTTTAGCTAAATATCCAGAAAGAACTGTTCAGCGAGAAGGTGAAATGCTGGATCCCAGATTCTGGATTCATTACCTTTCAGTAACATTTCTCTGGCCGAAACTGCACAAGTCAAAAATGTTCCTTTCAAAGCCATTAAACTCTCGAATTTCCGCGTCGCCCCCGAATCTTCTGAATCAGATGCCTCCAGTTTTTCCACTCAATCAATGTCTCTTTGCAATTCCCTATTCCCATCCACACTAATTACTGTGCCACTGTCGATCAATGATAATAGATAGTCAAAGTGATCAGGCCATGGGAGCTCAGTCAGTAGCAGGCTCCTGGGTTCGTGCCCACGTTGTTTGAAGGTTTTTGTTAAACTTTTTGTTTGTTGCTTTAACGGTAAAGCCTCATGAATTAACCGATAATTTTCTTTGTCACAATGAAAGAAATACTAACTGAGGTAGAGTCGACAGTTCAATAATTTGTACTGTTACCCATACCTCATTTTAAACACTGCACTTTAGGAGTCTGGTTTAAAATGGTCATTGCTGATGACACCAGGAATCTGGGGAACTTTGGTCAAATTGAACAGGACCGGTTATTTCTACCATGCGCACTAAATAGAAACAGTTCTGAACTTAAAATCCCATGGTGCTGCCATTCACATTAAACGTAGTCAGCGTTGAAATAAAGTGAAAGAATTTTACAGTGAAATGATTTGTCAGTAAGTATTTGTGCCTTTAATTAAAGTTTGTGGCTTTTGATTCCCGTTCATGTCTCTTCTTCCTCTGTTGAATAAGAAACAAGGGATTTGACATTTGACTGCACTGCGCCTGATATCTTTGAGCTCATCCTTTATATTGAGCGGTTTTTCGCTCTTTGATCGGCGTCAGCTTTAGCTCAGCGGTTACTTCGCACTAACTTAATTCTAAGTTCGAGCCATGTTTCACCGCGGGCGCTGCCTGGCGTTTTTTTTGACATTTTCAATCCCCTTATTTTACACCGAAACAAATTGCAGCCGTGATTTTAATTTAGCAGAGTGATATTTTTCGAGGGCACCTTTACATGATTCAATAAGCTATTCTGATCCGTAAGTGTGACTGGGTTCGATCCCCGGTTAGGGAAGTAACTTTGACATCACCGTTTTTAATTAATTAAAGCGAAGAAATTTGAGTAAATAAATAACATGCAACTAATGTGAAAAAATAAGAAATGTTTTAATCACCATTAATTAACCGACAGCCTTCTTTTGCAGAATGAAAAATATTATAACATGGTGACTGAGTGTCAGTCGAAACTTCAGTCATTTATTTTGCTCTTTGCATGTGCTGAACTGTTAACCCATATCTCATTTTACACATTGTAATTTAGGAGAATAGTTTAAAATGTTCATTGCTTGTGAGAGCAGGGATCTGGGGAAACTTTTGTTAAATTAAACAGGACCGTTTTTTTCACAGAAAAAATATTCTCTGACATAGTTTTTTCAGACCAAACACTGACCGATCTTCCTTAGACCCAAAGACACGTGCCCACATTGAACTGCATTAATCACAGTTCAGGGGAGATTTAACAGAGTTGTTCAAAATTATGGGGAAACAGTTTCCACTGGCAGGAGGGTCAGCGGGGCTATGGGGGAAGAGCAGCGGAGTGGGACTATTTGGATAGCTCTTTCAAGGTACAACATCAATTGTTCATTTTAATCTGCGATTGATAGATTTTTGTTAACCAAAGGTAATAAGGGATGATTCAAGTCAGTGAGACTCTTTATAATTGTTTCAATCATCATTAATCAACCCACAACATTGTGTCGCTCACTGCAGGAATTAATAACAAGTTTACTGGGTGACAGACAAACTGTAATAACTTAATATAGAATCATAGAATCAGACAGCACAGAAGGAGGCCATTCGGCCCATAGTGCCTGTGCCGGCTTTTTGAAAGAGTCATCCAATTATTCCCACTCCCCTGCTCTTTTCCCAAAGCCCTGCAAGTGTTTCTTTTTCAATTTATTTCCCTTTTGAAAGTTAACATTGAATCTGCTTCCACCACCATTTCAGGCAGAAAAATATTGATATTAATGTTATCCAAGTCCCATTTCACACAGTGATTTCCATGCTTTGCATGTCATGAACTTTTATCACTTTTGATTTTACACACTCTATTTTAGGAGTTTGTTTAAAAATGTTCAGTGCTTGTGACATCAGCGATTGTTAGATTTAAATAATTGCAGCCCCTTTCCTTGGATATCTCTGCCCCAAAGTGCTGTGGATGCTCATTCGTTGAGTATATTCAGGGCTGAGGTCGATTGATTTTTGGACTGTAGTGGAATCAAGGGATATGGGGATAGGCAGGAAAGTGGAGTTAAGGTCGATGATCAGCCATTATCTGATTGAATGGCGGAGCAGGCTCGGGAGCCATAGGGCCTACTCCTGCTTCTAATTCTTTCGTTTTTATGTTCTTATGTCCTTTCACAGGAGAGCAAACTCGCCCCTGGACATGCATAAGGAGCAAGTTCCAACAAAATGTTTCCACGTACGTGATAGCTCCTACACTGCGGAAACGTCTCCACTTTCAGTACCAGGTCAGATGGAAATGTTCAGCGAGCAGGTGAGCCGCTGAATCCCACCTTTGAGGGATGTCCCAAAGTGTTTCACAGTGGCGTCTAAAAGAAATGAGTTGCACTTAGTAATTAAATATGCACAATGTCAGAAGTGGGATTTGCACACACGCCTACCAAAAAAGACTGCGACCTAAACGCAGACGCCTTAGACCGCTCCTCAATGCTAGAAAACTCACTTGTAAGTTCTCACTTCCGCATTTAAAATGTTTCAGTCCGGGTGCTTGTTCAATGCTGCTCGAAGGCTCATTGACCGGGTTTCATCTCCCCCGGGGATTTCCTGAGCCTGTGCTCGTTGTATGGGGAGGTTTGGCCCGGGTCACTGGGATGGGCAATAACAATCTGAGCTCTGGAGCTGGGGAACAGCGAATAATTAATGGTTGTTCCCACGTCTGAAATGCGGCTTAGATCTGTTGGTGTTAACCGAGGCCGGGGCTGCGAGATATTGCATTTTGTTCACGTTTAATCAGAGGAATATCCGCAGTCAGGAGCTGAAAAGGACCAAGAGCTGAAAAAACACAAGAAAAAAGAAAAGAAATATCAGCAATTGTGATAAACTCTTTAAAGTGTTTTCTGGTAGTTTAGTGGTTTAATTGTTTTAATCACCATTCATTAACCGATAGCTTTGATTTCGCAGAATGAAAGAAATGCTCACACTGAGGGACAGTCGAAACTTCAATAACTTAACTTTAATAATTTGCGAAACTTTATTCATTAATGAAGTTTTATCACCTATCTGGTTTTACACACTGTGTATTAATTAATTTCACATAAATAATACTCTCGAGCATAATGTTTCCGCTCGAGTTCGAACCGGGGATCTTTTGCGTGTTAGGCGAACGTGATAATTGTTAACCTATGGAAACAACTGATATGCAACTCCTCCAGAAAGACCTGTTCAGCGAGAAGGTGAAATGCTGAATCCCAGTTTCTGGATTAATTTCCCATCACTAACATTTCTCTGAACAAAACTGCCTAAGTCAAAAATGTTCCTTTCAAACTCATTAAAGTCCCTAAATTCCTTCCCCCCGAATCTTCTGAATCAGCTGCCTCTGATTTTACCTACTCAATCTATGTCCCTTTGCAATTTCCTGCTCCCATCCGCACTACTTACTCTGCCACTATCTTAGTGTCGTTAACGTTGGTAATATATGCATATAGAAGAGTTTTGGATTACCTTTTATGTTAGTTGTCATTCTATTCTCATACCCTGTCTTTTCCCTCTTATTTTCCTTTTCACTTCTCCTCTGAACTTTCTATATTTAGCCTGATTCTCAGATATATTAGGGTAGTTGAAGCCCCCATTATCACTGCTCTATAGTTCATAGTCATAGAGTCATAACGGCACAGAAGGAGGCCATTCGCTCCATCAATTCTGTTTCGGCTCTCTGTGGAGCTATCCAGTCAGTCCCATTCCCCCACTCTATCCCTGTACCCCGGTACGATTATGTCTCTCAAGTGCCTATCCAGTCTCCCCTTGAAAACATTGAGTGTTTCCATTTCCACCAGTTCCGTCGGCAGCGAATTCCAGGTCCTCACCACTCACTGCGTAAAAAAAGTTTACCTAACGTCCCCCCTGTGTCTCTTGCCCAATACCTTAAATCTGTGTCCCCGAGTCCATTAACATGAACTAGTGGGAACAGCCTTTCCCTATCTAACCTATCCAAGCTCCACATAATCTTGTACACCTCTATCAAATCATCCCATAATCGTCAATATCTTTAAATTCTCCTGTGCAGCGCCTTGGGACGATTTACTACGTGAAAGGTGCTATATAAATACACGTTTTTGTTGTTATAATGAAAACAAATGCAGCTTCTCCAACCTGTCCTTGTAGCTAAGATCCCCCATCACCGTGACCATTCTGGTAAATCTCCTCTGCTCCCACTCAATGGCCTTCAAATCTTCCTAAAGTGCAGTGACCAGATCTGGATGCAGTACTCCAGTTGTAGCCTAACCAGTGCTTTATAAAGGTTCCACATAACTTCGCTACCTTTGTACTCATTACCTCTATTTATGAAGCCCAAGATCACATTTTTTTTAACCACTCTCTCCATATGTCCTGCCACCTTCAAGGGCCTAATCACTTTAACTCCCCGGCTCCTCTGTCCCTGCACACTCTTAAAACTGTGCCATGAAGTGTATATTGCCTCTCACTGTTCCTTCTGCCAAAATACATCACCTCACACTTCTCTGTATTATATTCCATCTGCCACTTGTCTGCCCATTCCGCTAGGCTTTCTATTTCCTGCTGCAGTCGATTGGTATCATCCTCACTGTTTGCTATACACCCACGTTCGGTGTCATCGGCAAATTTAGAAATTCTACTCTTTATTCCAATATCCAGGTCATTTATAAACATCACAAAAGTAATGGCCCCAGCACTGACCCTTGGGGAACCTCCTCCAGTGTGAAAAAACAGCTATTTACCACAACTTGCTGTTTTCTGTCCTTAAGCCAGTTCCTTATCCAAGCTGCCACTGACTACCTATTCCATGAGCATCAATTTTGTTAACCAGCCTTCTATGTGGTACTTTGTCAAACACCTTCCTAAAATCCCTGTGGACAACATCCATTGCATTCCCTTCTGTGCAGTCTTCAGGGAACATCCCCATTTCTGTCCATATTTCAGATGGAAGGTCATTGATGTAGCAGTTGAAGATGGTTGGGCCTAGCACACTGCATTTCTTTCTTTTTTAATCGTTTATGGGATCTGGTCGTCGCTGGCAAGGCCAGCATTTATTGCCCATCCCGAGTTGCCCTTCAGATGGTGGTGGTGAGCCGCATTCTTGAACCGCTGCAGTCCGTATGGTGATGTTGCTCCCACAGTGCTGTTCGGTAGGGAGTTCCAGGTTTTTGACCCAGTGACGATGAAAGATCGACGATACACTTCTACATTAGGATGGTTTGTGCCTTGGAGGGGAACTTGGAAGTGGTGGTGTTCTCATGTGCCTGCTGCCCTTGTCATTCTAGGTGGAAGAGATCGCGGATTTGGGAGGTGCTGCCGAAGAAGCATTTGCGAGTTGCTGCAGTATAACTTGTAGATGGTACACACTGCAGCCACGGTACACCAGTGGTGGTGGGAGTGAATGTTTAAGGTGGTGGATGGGGTGCCAATCAAGCGGGCTGCTTTGTCCTGGGTGGTGTCGAGCATCTTGATTGCTGTTGGAGCAATTGGGCATTATTCCATCACATTCCTTACTTGCGCCTTGTACATGGTGGAAAGGCTTTGAGCAGTCAGGAGGTGATAAATTCGCCACAGAATACCCAGCCTCTGACCTGCTCTTGTTGCCACAGTATTTATATGGCTGGTCCAGTTAAGTTTCTGGTTAATGGGGTCACCGAGATGTTGATAGTGGAGGATTCGGCGATGGTAATGCCATTAAATGTCAAGGGGAGGAGGTTAGACTCTCGCTTCTTGGAGATAGTCATTGCTTGGCACTTCTGTGGTGCGAATGTTACCTACCACTTATCAGCCCAAGCCTGAACGTCGTCCAGGTCGGGTTGCATGCGGGCATGGACGGCTTCATTATCTGAGGGGTTGTGAATGGCGCTGACCACTGTGCAGTCATCAGGGAACATCCCTAGTTCTGACCTTGTGTTGGAGGGAAGGTCATTGATGAAGCAGCTGAAGATGGCTGGGCCTAGGACACGGCCCTGAGGAACTCCTGCAGGAATGTTCCGGGGCTATGATGATTGACCTTCAACCACCACAACCATCTTCTTTTGTGCTAGTTATAACTTCAGCCAGAGGAGCGTTTCCCCCTGATTTTCATTGACTTCAGTTTTACTAGGGCTCCTTGATGTCAGACTCGGTCAAATGCTGCCGTGATGTCAAGGGCATTCAGTCTCACCTCACCTCTGGAATTCAGCTCCTTTGTTCATTTTTGGACCCAGGCTGTAATGAGATCTGGACCCGATTGTTCCTGGCGGAACCCAAACTGGGCATCAGTGAGAATATTATTGGTGAGTAAGTGCCGCTTAATAGCACTGTTGATGACACCTTCCTTCATGTTGTTGATGATTGAGAATAGACTGAAGGGGCGGTAAAAGGCCGGGTTGGATTTGTCCTACCTTTTGTGGGCAGTTTTCCACATTGTGGGATAGATGCCAGTGTTGTAGCTGTACTGGAACGGCTTGGCAAGATGCGCGGCTAGTTCTGGAGCACAAGTCTTCAGCACTATAGCCGGGATGTTGTCTTGGCCCATATCCTTTGCTGTATCCAGTGCGCTCAGCCGTTTCTTGATATCACGTGGCGTGAATCGAATTGGCTGCCGACTGGCTTCTGTGATGGTGCGGATCTCGGGAGTAGGCCGATATGGATCAACCACTTGGCACTTCTTGCAAACGCTTCAGCCTTGTCTTTTGCACTCACGTGCTGGGCTTCACGATAATTGAGGATGGGGATATTCTTGGAGCCTCCTCCTCCCGTTAGTTGTTTAATGGTCCACCAACATTCACGGCTGGGTGTGGCAGAACTGCCGAGTTTTGATCTGATCTGTTGATTGTGGGGTCGCTTAGCCCAGTCTATTGCATGCTGCTTCTGGTATAAAGTCCTGTTTTGCAGCTTCCCCAGGTTGGCACTTCATTCTTAGGTACGCCTGGTGCTGCTCCTGGCATGCTCTTCTACACTCGTTGTTGAATCAGGGTTGGTCCCCTGGCTTGGTGGTAATTGTAGAGTGAGTCATATGCCTAGCCATGTGATTACAGATGGTGGTGGAATACAATTCTGTTGCTTCTGATGGCCCATAGCGACTCCTGGATGCTCAGTTTTGAGCTGCTAGTCTGTTCTGAACCTCTACCATTTAGCACAGTGGTAGTGCCACACAACACAAAGGTGGGTGTTCTCAGTGTGAAGACGGGACTTCGTGTCCACAGTGTTTTTGCGGTGGTCACTGCTGCCAATGCTGTCATGGTCAGATGCATCTGCGACAGGTAGATTGGAGAGGAAGAGGTCAAGGTGGTTTTTCCCTCACCATCTGTCACAGTCCCAGACTGGCATTTATGTCCTTCAGGACTCGGCCAGCTCGGTCAGTAGTGGTGCTGCTGAGCCACTCTTGGTGATGGACATTGAAGTCCTCCACCCAGAGTACAATCTGTGCCCTTGTACACTCAGTTCTTCCTCCAAATGGTGTTCATATATTTTGGCCAGAAAAAAGCAGCAAACCTGAGGATTAGGAGCAGTTTAGGATTCAGCAAAGGAGGAGAAACGGATTAATTAATAGGGGGAGAATAGATTATGAGAGTAAGCTTGCAGGGAACATAAAAACTGACTGTAAAAGCTTCTATAGATATGTGAAGAGAAAAAGATTGGTGAAGTCAAGCATAGGTTCCTTGCAGTCAGAATCAGGGGAATGTATAATGGGGAACAAGGAAATGGCTGACCAATTAAATACATACTTTTGTTCTGTCTTCACAAATGAGAACACAATCACCCTCCCAGAGATGTCGGGCAACATAGGGTCTAATGAGAGGGAGAAATTGACTGAAATCAGTATTTGTAGGGAAATGGTGTTAGCAAAATTGATGGGATTGAAGGCCAATAAATCCCCAGGGCCTGATAGTGTACATCCTAGTATACTTAAGGAAGTGGCCCTAGAAATAGTAGATGCATTGCCGGTCATCTTCCAAAATTCTATGCACTCTGGAACAGTTCCCATGGATTGGAGGATAGCTAATGTAACCCCACTATTTAAAAAGGGTGGTAGTGGGGTAAATACTAGAGTCAATTATAAAAGATGTAATAGCAGAGCACTTGGAAAACAGTGACAAAGTCAACATCGATTTACAAAAGGTAAATCAAGCTTGAATAATCCAGTGGAATTTTTTGAGGATGTAACTGGGAGAGTAGGTAAGGGAGAACCAGAGCATGTTGTGTATTTGGACTTTCAGAAGGCTTTTGATAAGGTCCTGCATAAGAGATTAGCTTGTACATTTAAAGCACCTGGGATTGGGGGTAAGGTACTGACTTGGATAGATAACTGGTTGGCAGAAAGGAAGCAAAGAGTTGGAATAAACTAGTCTTTTTCTGAGTGGCAGGCAGTGACTAGTGGGGTACCACAGGGATCAGTGCTAGGACCCCAGCTATTCACATTATATATAAATGATCTAGACAAGGGAAGTAGATGTAATATCTCCAAGTTTGCAGACGACACAAAGCTGGGTGGGTGTTTCTGCTGTGTGGAGGATGCAGAGAAACTCCAGTATGATTTAGACAGGTTAGGTGATTGGGCAGATGCATGACAATTGCAGTATATTGTGGATAAATGCGAGGTTATCCACTTCGGTGGCAAAAACAGGAAGACAGATTATTATCAGAACGGCAATAGATTGGGAGAAAGGGAAGTGCAAGGAGACATGGGTGTCCTTGTGCACCAGTCGCTGAAGGTAAGCATGCAGGTGCAGCAGGCGGTTAAGAAGGCAAATGGTATGTTGGCCTTCATAGCGAGAGGATTTGTGTACAGGAGCAAGGATGTCTTGCTGCAGTTGTTCAGGACCTTGGTGAGACCACACCTTGAGTATTCTGTGCCGTTTTGGTCGCCTTATCTGAGGAAGGATGTTCTTGCCATGTAGAGAATGCAGCGAAGATTCACCAGACTGATACTTGGGATCGCAGGAATGACGTATGAGGAGAGATTGGATCGATCAGGCATATATTCGCTAGTGTTTAGAAGAATGAGAGGGGATCTCATTGAAACTTATAAAATTCTAACAGGACTAGACAGGCTAGATGCAGGTAGGATGTTCCCGATGGCGGGGGTGTCCAGAACCAGGGGTCACAGTCTAAGGATAAGGGCTAAGCCAATTACGACTGAGATGAGGAGGAACTTCTTCACCCAGAGATTGCTGAACCTGTGGAATTCTCTGCCACACAGGGAAGTTGAGGCCAATTCATTAAATATATTCAAGAAGGAGTTGTATATATTTCTTGAGGCTAAAGGGATCAAGTGATATGGGGATAAAGCAGGGACAGGTTACTGAATTTGGATGATCAGCCATGATCTCATTAAATGGCGGAGCGGGCTCGAGGGGCTGAATGGCCTACTCCTGCTCCTATTTTCTATGTATCTATGTTCAACATGGAGGAGTACTGGTTCATCAGCTGAGGGAGGGCGGTAGGTGGTAATCAGCAGGAGGACTCCTTGCCCATGCTAGACCACTCCTGATTTTGAACACCTCTATCAAATCTCATTGCCATCTTCTCTACTCTGAGGAGAACAACGAAAACGTCTCAATCTATACACCTAACTGAAGTCCCTCATCCCCCGAAACAAGCTTGTAAATTTTTTCTGCATTCACATCCTTCCTGAAATATTTTGCCCAGATTACTCCAGCTGAGGCCTAACCAATGATGTATAAAGGCTCAGTATTACTTCCTTGCTTTTGTACTCTATGGCTCTATTAAAAAAGCCTAGGATCCCGTGTGCTTTTTAACAGACTTCTTAACTTGTCCCGCCACCTTCAGAGATAGATAATTACACCTCCAGGTCTCTCTGTTCCTGCACCCGATTTAAAATTGTATCATTTAGTTTATATTGCCTCAGTTCAATCATTCCACCAAAATGGATCACTTCACACTTCTCTGTGTTAAATTACAACTGCTATGTCTCTGCCCATTTCACAACTCTGTAGATGTCCTCATGAGGTCTGTTGCTTTCCGTCTCATTATTTACTATAGTTCTGAGTTTCCTGTCATCTGCAGACTTTGATATTATGCCCAGTATACCCAAGTCCAGGTAATTAATGTATATGAGAAAGAGCATTGGTCCTAACACCGATCCCTGGGGAACAGCACTGTATACTTCCCTCCAGTCTGAAAAATAACCGTTCACCACTATTTACAACTGACACACGTGCACAGCATCGTACTCATTCTATAAACACCCATTTTATATATAAACACCAGACCCATATACATAACAACAACAACTTGCATTTATGTAGCACCTTTAAAGTAGTATAACGTCCCAAGGCGCTTCACAGGAGCGATTATCAGACAGAATTTGACACCGAGCCACATAAGGAGATATTAGGACAGGTGACCGAAAACTTGGTCAAAGTGGTAGATTTTAAGGAGCGTCTTAAAGGAGGAAAGAGAGGCGGAGATGTTTAGGGAGGGAATTCCAGAGCTTAGGGCCTCGGCTCACACCCACAGTTTATATTTTTACACAGCCTTGTTTGCAGTTCCGAATATTGTTTCCCGCCACAAGTTTAATTGTTTTTCAGAAGCTGCTCGACCAGTTGTGTATTGGAGCAGTTTCCCAGTTTATTTCCCTGTGATGTGATGATTGTGGGGGCTCGGTGTGTGTAATTGGATTTGCTGCAGTCCGCCGGCAGCAGGCGGTGAAAGCGGGCGTGAGACGGTGAGTGACAGGTGAGCGCTGCTTCTGATGCTGTCTGACACCCGGGGGACTCGAGTGGGCGGGGATTTTAAAGCCCGTTCATTACTCCAAGGCAGGAGAAATGAAAGTGTGTTTGAGGAACGTCTATATATACAATCATCACTATCGGCATGGTAGACCTCGTGGCGCAACGGTAGCGCGTCTGACTCCAGATCAGAAGGCTGCGTGTTCAAATCACGTCGAGGTCACTGTCTTCTTGGATAATCCCGGAGTTAATATTTTCTTTGCTGTTTCACAATAACCAGATCCTTGCTCTAAAGTCTGTCTCACTGTTTCCCCAGTGTCAGGGAGAGAAGCGCCTGATGCTCTCATGTATTTAATTTTACTATTCACAAATTCAGTTATTCGTTCAAAATCAACCTGCAGATGGCCACACTTAGAATAAACAGAGCCAGAGAGACAGACAGAATCGGGAAACACCGGGAAATAGGCAAGAGATATTGACAAGCAGATGTTTCCGAGACCAGAACCTGTCATCATTGATGAAGAACTGGAGCCTGTCCCAAAAACTATCAGCACAGAGCTGGATATACTGGGGTTTATAAAGATTGCTGATATTGCCAGCCCACCTGTCCTCTCTCGGCACTTGGTTCTACCCATAGCCCTGAATAAAGAAGGTGATGACCCGGGGAGTGGATTACCTGAAGAAAGTGAAGATGTGAACTCTGCTTCTCAGATTGCTGGGAAGATGCCGTAGCTCTGTGTCTAAAAGCGCTTTGCGATCAGAATCATTGCCTGAAGCCCTGTGGTTAATGAAAGGGCTTATGATGCTTGATTTCCTTACACACCTTGGAATTCAGGAGAACCTGGTTCGTGGTTTACAGAACAAGTTAAATTTCTGGAGCGTAGCCACCAGGCACCTGGCTGCAATCAGCGACAAAGACGGTCAAAGCGATCGGACTCGGCGAGCTCAATCGCCAGAGTGTGAGACTCTTAATTTCAGTGTTCGTTACTTCGAATCCCACGTTGGGCGAAAGTATTTTGTTAAACTTTTATGTTGCTTTCACGGGAAAGCATAATTAATTAACCAATAATCTTCTTTTGCACAATGAAAGAAATGCTAACTGAGGTAGAGTCGATAGTTCAATAATTTGTACCGTTGCCCATATCTCATTATACAAACTGTACTTTAGGAGTCTGGTTTAAAAATGGTCATTGCTGATGACACCAGGAATCTGGGGAGCTTTGGTCAAATTTAACAGGACCGGTTATTTCTACCGTGCACAGAAAATAGAATCAGTAGTGAACATAAAATCTTATTGTGCTGAATTTCAGATTCAACGCGATCAGCTTTGAAATAAAGTGAAATAATGTTACAGTGAAAAGATTTGGAAGTAAGTGTTACTCGTATTTGTGCCTTTAATTAAAGTTTGCGGCGTCTGACTCCCGGTCATGTCTCTGAATAAGAAAGGAGGGGCTTGACGTTGACCAGACTTCACGGGCCCTGATATCTGTGAGCTCATCCTTTATATTGAGTTGTTTCCGACTCATTGATTGGTGTCAGCTTTAGCTCAGCGGTTACTTCACTAACACATGTTTAAATCTTACCGCGGGCGCTGCCTAGCGTTTGTATTGTCAGTTTCAATCACCTTTTACATCGAAACACATTGTAACCGTGATTTTAATTTAGCAGTGTGAAATTTTTCTAGGACAACTTTAAACGATTCATAACCGATTCCTTTCAACACTGCCGACCCGGGTTCGATTCCCGGTTAGGGAACTAATTTTGATATCACCGTTTTTAATTAATTAATGAGAAGTAATTTTATTAAATTAATAACATGCATCTAATGTGATAAAATAAGAATTGATTCAATAACCATTATTGAACCAATAACTTCCTTTAGCAGAATGAAATACATTAAAATATGGTTACTGAGGGACAGTCGAAATACAGTGAATTATTTTGCTCTTGCATGTGCTGAACTTTTAACCCATATCTCATTTTACACATCGTATTTTAGGAGAATGCTTTCAAATGTTCATTGCTTGTGAGAGCCGGGATCTGGGGCAACTTCTGTTAAATTAAACAGGACCGGCTATTTCACAGAAAAAAAATATTCTCTGCCAATATTTTCAGATCATAGACTGACCGATCTTTCTTAGTGGATGACTTGACATTTGCCCACATTGACCTCCATTAATCTCATTTCAGGGGAGGTTTAAGAGAGTTGTTCAAATTATGGGGGAAACAGTTTCCACTGGCAGGAGTGTCAGCAGGGCTATGGGGGAAGAGCAGCGGAGTGGGACTATTTGGATAGCTCTTTCAAAGGTACATCAATTGTTCATTTTAATCTGCGATTGAGAGATTTTTGTTAACCAAAGGTATTTAGGGATAATTCAAGTCAGTGACACCCTTTATAATTGTTTCAATCATCATTAATCAACCCACAACATTGTGTTGCTCACTGCAGGAATTAATAACAAGTTTACTGGGTGACAGACAAACTGCGATAACTTATTATAGAATCATAGAATCAGACAGCACAGAAGGAGGCCATTCGGACCATAGTGCTTTTGCCTCTTTGAAAGAGCGATCCAATTATTCCCACTGCCCTGCTCTTTTCCCAAAGCCCTGCAAGTGTTTCTTTTTCAATTTCCGTCCCCTTTGAAAGTTAATATTGAATCTGCTTCCACCACCATGTCAGGCAGAAAAATATTGACGCTAATATTATCCGAGGCCCATTTCACACAGTAATTTCCATGCTTTGCATGTCATGAATTTGTTCCCTTCTCATTTTACACACTTTATTTTAGCAGTTTGCTCTGCAAACCATGAACCAGGTTCTCCTGAATTCCAAGGTGTGTAAGGAAATCTAGCTCACCTGTCAGTCACTGTCTCTGGCCCGCTTTCACCACCTGCTGCCGGCGGACTGCAGCAAATCCAATTACACACACCGAGCCCCCACAAT
The DNA here is from genome assembly GCF_052327205.1 of Somniosus microcephalus. Classification (NCBI taxonomy): domain Eukaryota; kingdom Metazoa; phylum Chordata; class Chondrichthyes; order Squaliformes; family Somniosidae; genus Somniosus; species Somniosus microcephalus. The sequence goes on along the minus strand of NW_028225182.1, from coordinate 1,844,861 downwards.
CATCACATCACAGGGAAATAAACTGGGAAACTGCTCAAAATACACAACTGGTCGAGCAGCTTCTGAACAACAATTAAACTTGCGGCGTATGGACAATATTCAGAACTGTGAACCAGGCCGTTTAAAAATAAAAACAGTGTCATAGAATCATAGATTCAACATTAACTTTCAAAAGGGAAATGTAGTTGAAACAGAAACACTTGCAGGGCTATGGGGAAAGAGAAGGGCAGTGGGACTCATTGAATAGTTCTTTCAGAGAGCCGGCACAGGCACGATGGGGTTTAATGGGATCCTTCTGTGCTGTCTGATTCTACAAAAATGTTACTAAAGTTTGACTCTCACCTGGAAAACATGTTAGCGTTCCCTTCAGTGTGTAACAACAAGCAGTGGGTCGATTAAGAGAATTATTAAGTGTCTAACAGACTTGAATTATTTTATTAAACAGTTTTGTAAGAACCAATGGGTCGCGGCGATGAGAGCGCCGAATCCTAACCACTAGACCACCAGGGAACAAACTGCAATATCTCGCAGATCCTTGCTCGCTTACTACCAGCAGATCAAACCGTATTTTAGTTTTGGTCACCTTACCTGTTGAAGGATATACTTGCCTTAGATGGGGTGTGAGAAGGTTCACTAGACTGATTCCTGCAATGAGAGGGCTGTCCTATGAGGAGCGATTGAGTAGATTGGGCCTATACTCCCTGGAGTTTAGAAGAACGAGAGGTGATCTCAGTGAATCAGACAATCATACAGCTACTTATGCAACTGCCTTTTGAAAACCACGATTGAATCTGCCTCCAGCACCCTTTCAGGCAGTGCATTCCAGATCCTACGATCGATAACCATAAACCAAGTCTGACAGTGGCACAGTAATTAGTGAGGATAGGAGCAGAAAATTGCAAAGGGACATTGATTGAGTGGGAAAACTGGAGGCATCTGATTCAGAAGATTCGGGGGCGACCTGGAAATTCGAGAGTTTAATGACTTTGAAAGGAACATTTTTGACTTGTGCAGTTTCGGTCAGAGAAATGTTAGTGAATGGAAATAAATCCAGAATCTGGAATTAAGCATTTCACCTTCTCACTGAACAGTTCTTTCTGGATGTTTAGCTAAGCAGAGTTTTCCGTAGTATAGCGGTTTATCATGTTCTCCTCACAGGCGAAAAGTCTCCGGCTCGATCCTAGGGGGAAACATTATTTTCTAGAAATGGTGCCCACTTCAAACTGAAAATAAACCTTTCCTATTGCAATTTAATAAATATGAACAATGGAAGAAATCATATTTATTTAAATATGAATAAAATAAAATATTTCATAGAGGCTGTACATTATCTGATCCCGGACCATTCTTTACAGACTCAACCTCAGCACAGATATCGACAGTGTCCCTCCCTCACTCCCGTTTCCTGCCCTGATGGTGCAGAAAGCCCCTCTCAAAGCGGCACAATCGACTGGTTTCAGTGGATCCGCAGGAGACCTTTAAAGGATCCTGCAGCGTCGCCTCGGATAATAACCATAGATCGTCACCATATTTCACACACCGCATCAACCCCGTCCATTTCAGTCGAAGTCGTCTTAATTTCCACCAAGTAACCTCCCTAGCACTGAAAATTAACCTTTATAAGTGTGGAATCTCATTCCTTCAGATATAAATTGTTGTTGAAGATTTTTGACATTATAAAAATGTTTTTACTTTTGTCTCTTTCTTTTCTCTCTCTTAATCCAACATTTATTTTCCTCTCTTTATTTCTCTTTCTGTGCCTGATTGGACATTGAATTCACTGTTCTCACTGACTCTTCCTGGTTCAGATTCTGCGCTGCTCATTAACGATTCTTCAATCAATTAATTATGGGGTATGGCGGCACAGTGATTATGTTACTCGACCAGTAATCCAGAGGAAAAGTGGAATGGTGGGGAGAAAATTGTCCAGTGCTTGCTGCTGGAGAGGTTTGCCTTGAGGGGGCAGCGATGAATCGCCATTGCAGTGCTGGTTCCCGCCACAAACTGTTCCTCAGCCGCAGACTTCATGATGATCTGGAGACCTGAGCTCACAATCCCACCACGGCAGATGGTGGAAGGATTAAAACCGGGGAAGTGTAAGAGCCCAGAATTGGAGGAGTGCAGAGATCTCAGAGGGTGTAGGGCTGGAGAAGGTTACAGAGATAGGGGGAGGCGAGTCCATGGAGTGATTTGAAAACAAGGACTAGAATTTGAAAACTGAATTGTCGCCTGAAGGGAGCCAATGTAGGTGAGTGAGACCCGGGGTGATGGGTGAACGGGACAAGGTGCGAGTTAGGATTCGGGCAGCAGAGGATTGGATGAGCTGAAGTTTATGGAGGGAGGATGATGGGAGGCCTTCCAGGAGTACATTAGAATCGTCAAGTCTGGAGGTGACAAAGGCAAGGATGAGGGTTTCAGCAGCAGATCAGCTGAGGCAGAGGCGGAGTCGGGCGATGTTACGGAGGTGGAAGTAAACCGTCTTGGGCAGAAGCTCATCTCGGGGTCAAATACCAAGGTTGCAAGCTGACTGGTTCAGTCTCAGTGGCCAGGGATTGGGATGAAGTCGAAGGCTCGGGAACGGAGTTTGTGTCGGGGACCAGCACTGCAATGGCGATACATCACTGCCCTCTCAAGGCTACTTGCAAACCCCGTCCAGCAGCAATATTGGAAGAACTGGACAATTTTAACTCCACCATTCCATTTTGGCCCGGCCTTTTCTCATCCACACCTTCAGTGTCTGCACTTTGCCACTGCTGAGCAGCCAATCACACAGCTGTTATCAAAATTTATTTTATTTGTCCCCAGCTGGGACAAGAAGAAACCTGGTTCCACCGAGACGCAGATCGCTGGATTCAAAGTCCAGAATGCTCACCATTACACCATGAAAACCTTATACAGCATTTTTGAGGCCAATTCGCTTTTTTCCAACTCACCTGCCATTCACAGCTGCTGAGTATTTCCAGCGAATTCTGTTTTTATTTCAAACTTCCGGCATCCGCAGCATTTTGTCTTGTGCTACAAAAGCAAACGGGATCCTGGGCTTTACAGACAGAGGCATAGAGGGCAAAAGGAAGGAAGTTATTTCAAACCTTTGGAGTATTGTGTGTAATTCGGGCACTGCGCTTTAGGAGGGATGCGAGACTTCAGTTCCGTGGAGTAGTGGAGAAGAAGAGGCTGTTCTCCTCAGAGCAGAGAAGATAAGGGGAGATTTTGTCGACGTGTTCAATATCATGTAGAGTTTTAATAAAGTAAATAAGGAGAACATTTTCCGGCGGCAGAAGTGTTGCTAACCAGAAAACACATATTAAAGTGATTGGATAAAGTATCAGCAATAAGGTTCTCTCGGGCTTTTGTTGGCCGATTTACTGGTAAACCTGGGAATTGAGGGGAAACTGGTTCATGGTTTGTAACACAAGCAGTGCGCGGGGTCAGACCGGCCCGGCTAGCTCAGTCGGTAGAGCCTGAGACTCTTAATCTCAGGGGCGGCTTGTGTTTCAAATTATTGGGCTGGTTTCACAGGAGATCCCCAGCTCTAAATCCCCCGGCACCTCTCGGTCAATGACTCTTTCAAAAAATGTGATTCAACAACATTATCAGGAAATCTGAAGTGTTTATAAACACCGGAAGCTGACACACCAGGGAAGACCTCACAGTGTTGGACACAGAGTGAAATACACTGGAGTGTTTATAAAAAGTTACTGAACACAACACGTGTGTAAAATTCCCCGTTGTTTTCTCGGCCCTGATGGGTTGTGAAGGGAGAGACGGGCCGAAGTCCCACTGAGCCGCACTGACCCCTAGCCAAGTTGAAATTAAAGTCAGTTCAATCTTTAGCAGCGAGCGGCTGGAGAGAGACAAGATTCCGGAATCAAGGAGAGATTTTCTTATTTTGTTGAACCGCATTAATATGAAACACTCATTGACCGAGCTGGGAATCGCCTTTAAAAACAGCCCAAAAATTTAAAACGCAAACTCCCCGCCGTGGGGATGAAGTATCCGACACTCCACCGACTGGGCTAGCCGGACTGGTCTGTCGCAAGGACCCTGCCTGTGCTCCAGTTTCCTCTCAATTCCCCGGTTTATCAGTAAATCCACCAGCAAAAGCCCGAGGGAACCTTATTACTGATTCATTGTCCAATTACTTGAATAGAAAGCGAGCGGAGGAGAAGGATTGAGAGCTTTTAGTGTGGGACGGAAGTGATGTTGTTTGACGGAGAAGCGACACAATCTCAATCAGTGCAGAGAGAGGTGAGTCAGCGGGTCACCTTCTCCCTTAACACACCCTTCTGACTCACGGCTGACAAACTGAGCAGAGGTTTCGGGACTGCAGCAATTATCACGCTCGCCTTACACCAGAAATGCCCCCGGTTCCGCTCCAGGGCGGGATGAATGATTTTGGAACTTGCTCCAGGTGAGCCTCCAGGGGTGAGTTTCTTCCCCTGTGTAAAAGCGGCGACAATTGTCGGTTCCTGTTTAACTGAACAACGGCTGCACCAGATTCCCGGTGTGATAAACACTGAACATTTTTAACCAACTCCTCAAATATCGTCTGATGACACCAGGAATCTGGGGAGCTTTGGTCAAATTTAACAGGACCGGTTATTTCTACCGTGCACAGAAAATAGAATCAGTAGTGAACATAAAATCTTATTGTGCTGAATTTCAGATTCAACGCGATCAGCTTTGAAATAAAGTGAAATAATGTTACAGTGAAAAGATTTGGAAGTAAGTGTTACTCGTATTTGTGCCTTTAATTAAAGTTTGCGGCGTCTGACTCCCGGTCATGTCTCTGAATAAGAAAGGAGGGGCTTGACGTTGACCAGACTTCACGGGCCCTGATATCTGTGAGCTCATCCTTTATATTGAGTTGTTTCCGACTCATTGATTGGTGTCAGCTTTAGCTCAGCGGTTACTTCACTAACACATGTTTAAATCTTACCGCGGGCGCTGCCTAGCGTTTGTATTGTCAGTTTCAATCACCTTTTACATCGAAACACATTGTAACCGTGATTTTAATTTAGCAGTGTGAAATTTTTCTAGGACAACTTTAAACGATTCATAACCGATTCCTTTCAACACTGCCGACCCGGGTTCGATTCCCGGTTAGGGAACTAATTTTGATATCACCGTTTTTAATTAATTAATGAGAAGTAATTTTATTAAATTAATAACATGCATCTAATGTGATAAAATAAGAATTGATTCAATAACCATTATTGAACCAATAACTTCCTTTAGCAGAATGAAATACATTAAAATATGGTTACTGAGGGACAGTCGAAATACAGTGAATTATTTTGCTCTTGCATGTGCTGAACTTTTAACCCATATCTCATTTTACACATCGTATTTTAGGAGAATGCTTTCAAATGTTCATTGCTTGTGAGAGCCGGGATCTGGGGCAACTTCTGTTAAATTAAACAGGACCGGCTATTTCACAGAAAAAAAATATTCTCTGCCAATGTTTTCAGATCATAGACTGACCGATCTTTCTTAGTGGATGACTTGACATTTGCCCACATTGACCTCCATTAATCTCATTTCAGGGGAGGTTTAAGAGAGTTGTTCAAATTATGGGGGAAACAGTTTCCACTGGCAGGAGTGTCAGCAGGGCTATGGGGGAAGAGCAGCGGAGTGGGACTATTTGGATAGCTCTTTCAAAGGTACATCAATTGTTCATTTTAATCTGCGATTGAGAGATTTTTGTTAACCAAAGGTATTTAGGGATAATTCAAGTCAGTGACACCCTTTATAATTGTTTCAATCATCATTAATCAACCCACAACATTGTGTTGCTCACTGCAGGAATTAATAACAAGTTTACTGGGTGACAGACAAACTGCGATAACTTATTATAGAATCATAGAATCAGACAGCACAGAAGGAGGCCATTCGGACCATAGTGCTTTTGCCTCTTTGAAAGAGCGATCCAATTATTCCCACTGCCCTGCTCTTTTCCCAAAGCCCTGCAAGTGTTTCTTTTTCAATTTCCGTCCCCTTTGAAAGTTAATATTGAATCTGCTTCCACCACCATGTCAGGCAGAAAAATATTGACGCTAATATTATCCGAGGCCCATTTCACACAGTAATTTCCATGCTTTGCATGTCATGAATTTGTTCCCTTCTCATTTTACACACTTTATTTTAGCAGTTTGCTCTGCAAACCATGAACCAGGTTCTCCTGAATTCCAAGGTGTGTAAGGAAATCTAGCTCACCTGTCAGTCACTGTCTCTGGCCCGCTTTCACCACCTGCTGCCGGCGGACTGCAGCAAATCCAATTACACACACCGAGCCCCCACAATCATCACATCACAGGGAAATAAACTGGGAAACTGCTCAAAATACACAACTGGTCGAGCAGCTTCTGAACAACAATTAAACTTGCGGCGTATGGACAATATTCAGAACTGTGAACCAGGCCGTTTAAAAATAAAAACAGTGTCATAGAATCATAGATTCAACATTAACTTTCAAAAGGGAAATGTAGTTGAAACAGAAACACTTGCAGGGCTATGGGGAAAGAGAAGGGCAGTGGGACTCATTGAATAGTTCTTTCAGAGAGCCGGCACAGGCACGATGGGGTTTAATGGGATCCTTCTGTGCTGTCTGATTCTACAAAAATGTTACTAAAGTTTGACTCTCACCTGGAAAACATGTTAGCGTTCCCTTCAGTGTGTAACAACAAGCAGTGGGTCGATTAAGAGAATTATTAAGTGTCTAACAGACTTGAATTATTTTATTAAACAGTTTTGTAAGAACCAATGGGTCGCGGCGATGAGAGCGCCGAATCCTAACCACTAGACCACCAGGGAACAAACTGCAATATCTCGCAGATCCTTGCTCGCTTACTACCAGCAGATCAAACCGTATTTTAGTTTTGGTCACCTTACCTGTTGAAGGATATACTTGCCTTAGATGGGGTGTGAGAAGGTTCACTAGACTGATTCCTGCAATGAGAGGGCTGTCCTATGAGGAGCGATTGAGTAGATTGGGCCTATACTCCCTGGAGTTTAGAAGAACGAGAGGTGATCTCAGTGAATCAGACAATCATACAGCTACTTATGCAACTGCCTTTTGAAAACCACGATTGAATCTGCCTCCAGCACCCTTTCAGGCAGTGCATTCCAGATCCTACGATCGATAACCATAAACCAAGTCTGACAGTGGCACAGTAATTAGTGAGGATAGGAGCAGAAAATTGCAAAGGGACATTGATTGAGTGGGAAAACTGGAGGCATCTGATTCAGAAGATTCGGGGGCGACCTGGAAATTCGAGAGTTTAATGACTTTGAAAGGAACATTTTTGACTTGTGCAGTTTCGGTCAGAGAAATGTTAGTGAATGGAAATAAATCCAGAATCTGGAATTAAGCATTTCACCTTCTCACTGAACAGTTCTTTCTGGATGTTTAGCTAAGCAGAGTTTTCCGTAGTATAGCGGTTTATCATGTTCTCCTCACAGGCGAAAAGTCTCCGGCTCGATCCTAGGGGGAAACATTATTTTCTAGAAATGGTGCCCACTTCAAACTGAAAATAAACCTTTCCTATTGCAATTTAATAAATATGAACAATGGAAGAAATCATATTTATTTAAATATGAATAAAATAAAATATTTCATAGAGGCTGTACATTATCTGATCCCGGACCATTCTTTACAGACTCAACCTCAGCACAGATATCGACAGTGTCCCTCCCTCACTCCCGTTTCCTGCCCTGATGGTGCAGAAAGCCCCTCTCAAAGCGGCACAATCGACTGGTTTCAGTGGATCCGCAGGAGACCTTTAAGGGATCCTGCAGCGTCGCCTCGGATAATAACCATAGATCGTCACCATATTTCACACACCGCATCAACCCCGTCCATTTCAGTCGAAGTCGTCTTAATTTCCACCAAGTAACCTCCCTAGCACTGAAAATTAACCTTTATAAGTGTGGAATCTCATTCCTTCAGATATAAATTGTTGTTGAAGATTTTTGACATTATAAAAATGTTTTTACTTTTGTCTCTTTCTTTTCTCTCTCTTAATCCAACATTTATTTTCCTCTCTTTATTTCTCTTTCTGTGCCTGATTGGACATTGAATTCACTGTTCTCACTGACTCTTCCTGGTTCAGATTCTGCGCTGCTCATTAACGATTCTTCAATCAATTAATTATGGGGTATGGCGGCACAGTGATTATGTTACTCGACCAGTAATCCAGAGGAAAAGTGGAATGGTGGGGAGAAAATTGTCCAGTGCTTGCTGCTGGAGAGGTTTGCCTTGAGGGGGCAGCGATGAATCGCCATTGCAGTGCTGGTTCCCGCCACAAACTGTTCCTCAGCCGCAGACTTCATGATGATCTGGAGACCTGAGCTCACAATCCCACCACGGCAGATGGTGGAAGGATTAAAACCGGGGAAGTGTAAGAGCCCAGAATTGGAGGAGTGCAGAGATCTCAGAGGGTGTAGGGCTGGAGAAGGTTACAGAGATAGGGGGAGGCGAGTCCATGGAGTGATTTGAAAACAAGGACTAGAATTTGAAAACTGAATTGTCGCCTGAAGGGAGCCAATGTAGGTGAGTGAGACCCGGGGTGATGGGTGAACGGGACAAGGTGCGAGTTAGGATTCGGGCAGCAGAGGATTGGATGAGCTGAAGTTTATGGAGGGAGGATGATGGGAGGCCTTCCAGGAGTACATTAGAATCGTCAAGTCTGGAGGTGACAAAGGCAAGGATGAGGGTTTCAGCAGCAGATCAGCTGAGGCAGAGGCGGAGTCGGGCGATGTTACGGAGGTGGAAGTAAACCGTCTTGGGCAGAAGCTCATCTCGGGGTCAAATACCAAGGTTGCAAGCTGACTGGTTCAGTCTCAGTGGCCAGGGATTGGGATGAAGTCGAAGGCTCGGGAACGGAGTTTGTGTCGGGGACCAGCACTGCAATGGCGATACATCACTGCCCTCTCAAGGCTACTTGCAAACCCCGTCCAGCAGCAATATTGGAAGAACTGGACAATTTTAACTCCACCATTCCATTTTGGCCCGGCCTTTTCTCATCCACACCTTCAGTGTCTGCACTTTGCCACTGCTGAGCAGCCAATCACACAGCTGTTATCAAAATTTATTTTATTTGTCCCCAGCTGGGACAAGAAGAAACCTGGTTCCACCGAGACGCAGATCGCTGGATTCAAAGTCCAGAATGCTCACCATTACACCATGAAAACCTTATACAGCATTTTTGAGGCCAATTCGCTTTTTTCCAACTCACCTGCCATTCACAGCTGCTGAGTATTTCCAGCGAATTCTGTTTTTATTTCAAACTTCCAGCATCCGCAGCATTTTGTCTTGTGCTACAAAAGCAAACGGGATCCTGGGCTTTACAGACAGAGGCATAGAGGGCAAAAGGAAGGAAGTTATTTCAAACCTTTGGAGTATTGTGTGTAATTCGGGCACTGCGCTTTAGGAGGGATGCGAGACTTCAGTTCCGTGGAGTAGTGGAGAAGAAGAGGCTGTTGTCCTCAGAGCAGAGAAGATAAGGGGAGATTTTGTCGACGTGTTCAATATCATGTAGAGTTTTAATAAAGTAAATAAGGAGAACATTTTCCGGCGGCAGAAGTGTTGCTAACCAGAAAACACATATTAAAGTGATTGGATAAAGTATCAGCAATAAGGTTCTCTCGGGCTTTTGTTGGCCGATTTACTGGTAAACCTGGGAATTGAGGGGAAACTGGTTCATGGTTTGTAACACAAGCAGTGCGCGGGGTCAGACCGGCCCGGCTAGCTCAGTCGGTAGAGCCTGAGACTCTTAATCTCAGGGGCGGCTTGTGTTTCAAATTATTGGGCTGGTTTCACAGGAGATCCCCAACTCTAAATCCCCGGCACCTCTCGGTCAATGACTCTTTCAAAAAATGTGATTCAACAACATTATCAGGAAATCTGAAGTGTTTATAAACACCGGAAGCTGACACACCAGGGAAGACCTCACAGTGTTGGACACAGAGTGAAATACACTGGAGTGTTTATAAAAAGTTACTGAACACAACACGTGTGTAAAATTCCCCGTTGTTTTCTCGGCCCTGATGGGTTGTGAAGGGAGAGACGGGCCGAAGTCCCACTGAGCCGCACTGACCCCTAGCCAAGTTGAAATTAAAGTCAGTTCAATCTTTAGCAGCGAGCGGCTGGAGAGAGACAAGATTCCGGAATCAAGGAGAGATTTTCTTATTTTGTTGAACCGCATTAATATGAAACACTCATTGACCGAGCTGGGAATCGCCTTTAAAAACAGCCCAAAAATTTAAAACGCAAACTCCCCGCCGTGGGGATGAAGTATCCGACACTCCACCGACTGGGCTAGCCGGACTGGTCTGTCGCAAGGACCCTGCCTGTGCTCCAGTTTCCTCTCAATTCCCCGGTTTATCAGTAAATCCACCAGCAAAAGCCCGAGGGAACCTTATTACTGATTCATTGTCCAATTACTTGAATAGAAAGCGAGCGGAGGAGAAGGATTGAGAGCTTTTAGTGTGGGACGGAAGTGATGTTGTTTGACGGAGAAGCGACACAATCTCAATCAGTGCAGAGAGAGGTGAGTCAGCGGGTCACCTTCTCCCTTAACACACCCTTCTGACTCACGGCTGACAAACTGAGCAGAGGTTTCGGGACTGCAGCAATTATCACGCTCGCCTTACACCAGAAATGCCCCCGGTTCCGCTCCAGGGCGGGATGAATGATTTTGGAACTTGCTCCAGGTGAGCCTCCAGGGGTGAGTTTCTTCCCCTGTGTAAAAGCGGCGACAATTGTCGGTTCCTGTTTAACTGAACAACGGCTGCACCAGATTCCCGGTGTGATAAACACTGAACATTTTTAACCAACTCCTCAAATATCGTCTGTAAAATGAGAACTGATGACAATTCATCACAAGCAAAAGACAAAACACTTTAAAAAGTTTTGCCTGTCACTCGGTGACCATGTTAGGATTTCCTTCAGTCTGAAACAGAAAGTCGATTCATCAATTCGAACAATTGTTCATCTTTTTACAGAGTTTAATGAGTTTTGTGAAATTCAGATAATAAAGTGCATGAATTCAAAAGTTAATCCCGGACCTGCATTTGTAAACCACAGTTCTCTTCTGTGATGCTGTTGCTATAATGAACGGCGGTAGAGTTTCTGCAGCGCAGTGGCTGTCACATTTCCCTCGCGCACGAAATAGTCCCCGGTTCGATACCGGGCGGAAACATTATGAAAATCTTCCCCATTAAAATTGAATTAATATAAAAAAATGGAAGAACTGATTTTGTGGTTAAATATCAATACCAGTAAAAATCTCAACGAAGCCGTATATTTTCTCTGTATAATTCTGCACAGACTCACACTCAGCACAGATACCGACAGTGTCCCTCCCTCACTCCCGTTTCCTGCCCTGACGGTGCAGAAAGCCCCTCTCAAAGCTGCACATTCGGCTGGTTTCAGTGGATCCGCGGGAGATCTTTAAAGAATCCTGCAGCGTCGCCTCGGATAATAACCATAGATCGTCTCCATATTTCACTCACCGCAACAACCCCGCCCATTTCAGTCTAAGTCCCCTTTTTAACTCTTTCGCTCCAGGCAAACTGTTTGTACAAAATGACATTTTATGTGAGAACACAAAAGATATGTTCGCGCAATCACAGCACCAAGTGCGGGTAGGCATCAACTTGAAATACACAGTGAGGTGCAATATTACCACAAGCTCCTGATGTACATGTTTCCATATCTAAAATGCACGCACCGAACAATGCAGCTCCTCGGAAAACTGCAAATCCAGGCAGGGCTGCCCTGCATCATTTGAAACAAAAGTCAGACACAAGATTCTGCCAGTTTCCAATGTCTTCTCCTTCTGCTCCTATCACTTCTTTCCCTCCAGCTTCCTCTGCTCCTCCAGCCTGCAGGTGAATTAGATGCTTGATGTAAACGCAGCGGGTTCATGACACAAACCCTTCCCTTTCCCTCCGACAGGATGATACACTGTTGCTTGCACCGTAACCGCAATAGCTCAGTTGGGAGGAGCGACTTGAAGAGTTATAAAAGTACAAAAGCAAAATACTGCGGAGGCTGGAAATTTGAAATAAGAACAGAAACTGCTGGAAATACTCAGCAGGTCAGGCAGCATCTGTAGAGAGAGAAACAAAGTTAACGTCAGACGAACGGTCATCGGCCTGAAACGTTAACTCTGTTTTTCTCTCCACAGATTTAATAATGGTCCCGAATTCAATCCCGGGATTCGGCAGTTTTCAGTTCATTCGAGTTTCTTTCCGCTGCCATTCTCGAACTGAACGATTTAAACTGGAATTATTTCTCCGGCACTGAAAGTTTGGCGATTGAATAGAGAGACATCAAGCACGGGAAATATTTATAACGTTTTAGATTGATCGATTTCCTTCTGTGCTTTTCTCTGAATGTTGCCTCTCTCGGTGCCGGCGAACATTTCATTGATGCATTTGTCCTGAACTGAAGCCTGTTGCCCATCTCGCGGGGTCAGAGCCGCTCTGTCTGTCTATTACCTGCCTGTGATCATTATCGGGAACAGGCCGCCTGTTCAACTTTCAACAGCAAACCCAGAAACACAAATAAACAGAAAGATGTGTCTCTCAGCCCCGGTGGTAAAGGTGCAATGGATGTTAATCCAAATAAAGCCCCCGTGAGATTCTGTGTGGATTGGTTTACTTATAAAGTTTGTATTTTCAATATTTAGAAATAGCGTAAAATAATGAAAACATCCTGATGGTTTATACGGGGATCGAACCCGCGAGCTTGCCGTTATTAGCACCAAGCTCTCACCAATTGAGCTAACCGGCCACAATGCGCCCCTTGGCCAGTCTTGAATCCAGGCTGGGAGATTGTCTTTTAGGCTCACACTGGGTGACCGAGTTACTGCACAAACATTGAACAGACCACATCGCTTAAACATTGTTAACTGTTCGTATGTACAACTGGGCAGAGTGTAAATCAAAAGTAACAGAGAAAGAGCTCTTTAGTTTAACAAACCTCATTCTAAAAATTATTATTGCACCACTGCTGAACAGCCCCTCCCTCAGTCCCGGTATAAAAACAGCCGGTGGGACACCGACTGGATTTGAACCCCCAGCCGGCAACTGGAGCTAAATCCCCGGACTCAGATGTGGTTTCACGCTCATTCCTTTAGGAAACGCGGGTTCAGGTGCGAAAAATCTTTCCTGATTCGCTCCCCTTATAGTGAAGGAGACAAAAAGTAACTAAAACCTGCTGGAACTTGGGATCGTCAATCTAACGCTTGCCCAACTAAGCTGTTTCGGCTTTACGGGCTGTGGTAGGTTCGTTGTTCTCATTCAGTTTCTACTGACCCCCATGTAGAGCAGACAGGGCAGAGTCCCATCATTGGCCTGTGCTCTGGTGTATCTGGTTCCCAGGGCACCCAGTGAAGCGACCACGTGTATATCTGACCTCCACATTGATGAACAAATACAACAGCAAAAGAACTCGTGGGAAGATTCCAACAGTTGTGAGAAACCCAGACACCATGTTAATATCTCACCGTCACCATTGGTCGATGAACCGATCTAATGGCTCAAAGCGGGTTTTCACATCAGTTAGTTTAACGGATTTTCTTTCAGCGACTATTTCCATGTTCCGACAATAAATGTTACATTTCTTCAATTTGCACAAGTAAACAGAGTTTGGACAGTTACTATCTTGCTCTCTGTGACCTGAGGTTTAATCTCGGTAATCTCCGGCTTTAGTATATGTTGTAAATATTGTTTGAACAGGTCTCTGTGGCGCAATCGGTTAGCGCGTTCGGCTGTTAACCGAAAGGTTGGTGGTTCGAGCCCACCCAGGGACGGCGTTTTAACATTTCCAGGTTTTCAAAATGTACATTTTGGCTGCAAGATCATGGGATAAACTGTAGCACTGGGTGCAATGTCGGTGAGTATGAGATCATCCACCGGGATACGAAAAAACCGTTTCGTAACATTTTCTTAATGGTGACAGACTAATAGCAACATGAGGAGGCCATTCAGCCCCTCAGCCCTGTTCCTTCATTCAATTAGATCCTGGATAATCTGTATCTCAGCTGCATTGGCCCGCCTTTGTTCCATATCCAGCTTCACTAGTTTGGAATGGTCTCATTTTTAGGTGCGCCTGGTGCCGCTCCTGGCCTGCTCTTCCACACATCTCAATGAACCAGGTTTGGTACCCTGGTTTGAAGGTAATGGTAGAGTGAGGGATCTGCTGGGCTAGGAGGCTACAGATTGTGGTTGAATACAATTCTGTTGCTGCTGACGGTCCAGAATTGTACAGAGAAAATACACGTGTTTTATGAGATATTTTATTTTATTAATATTTAATCACAAAATTATTTCAACTTTTTCATATTGATTCAATTTTAATGGGGAATATTTTACAAAATGTTTCCGCCCGGTTTCTCACGGGACCTTTCGTGTGTTAGGTGAATGTGATAACCACTACACTACGGAAACTCTGCTCCATGAGCTGTCGTTAGAACATCACAGAAGAGAACCGCAGTCTACAAATGCAGGTAATAGAATCATAGAGTCACAGAGTCACACGGCACAGAAGGAGGGCATTCGGCCCATCGAGTCTGTGCTGGCTCTCTGTAGAGCAATCCAATCAGCCCCATTCCCCCGCTCTATCCCAGTATCCCTGCAAGTTTATTTCCCTCAAGTGCCTATCCAGCCTTCCCTTGAAAACTGAGTGTCTCCGCTTCCATTACTTCCGTCGGCAGTCAATTCCAGGTCCTCACCACTTGCTGCGTAAAAAAGTTTTCCCTCATATCCCCCCTATATCTCTTGCCCAAAATCTTAAATCTGTGTCCCCTATTCATTTTTTCTGTTAACTATTCCAAGGAGCATCCCAAAGGTTTTAAATTGGGGTTGTTAAAAAGCATCCTTTCCATCGGGGAATAGGAAGCCCGGTCTCTCTCGTGACAGGCAAAGATACTCACAACTCTACTAAGGAGAACTAACAAATACAAAATCTGTCAGAGCAACAGTCGAGCTGTGAACAGAGTGAGAAAGAGACAGAAGAGACGGACATAGAGAGAGAAAGAGACAAAGAGAGAGACAGAGACAAAGAGAGACAGACGGACACGCAGAGCGAGATCCTCAGTTTGACGTCTCACAGAGTAGGCCCAGGGATGAGGGACTTCGGGTATATGGAGAGACTGGAGAAGCTGGGATTCTTTTCCTCAGACGGTTAAGAGGAAATTTAATGAAGGTATTCAAAATAAGGAGAATCCAGTGGCAGGAGGGTCGGTAACCAGAGGACACTAATTGAAGATAACCGGCAAAAGAACCAGAGGGGAGATGAGGAGAATTTTTTTACGCTGCGAGTTATTGTGATTGGGAATGTGCTGCCTGAAAGGGCAGTGGAAGCAGATTCAATAGTAACTTTCAAAAGAGAATTGGTTTACTATTGAAAAGGAGAAATTTCCAGGGCTGTGGGGAAAAAGCAGGGGATTGGGATTAATTGGAGAGCTCTTTCAATGTGCCAGCGCTGACTTGATTGGCCGAATGACCTCCTTCTGTGCCGTAACTATCTATAATTCCATGGTCTATGAGTCTCTCCGCCCCGGGGTCGAAGGTGCCATGGATGTTCATCCAAATAATTCCCCATTAAGATTCGGTGTGGATTTGTTTCCTTATAAAGTTTGTATTTTAAATTTCATGAAAAACCGTAAGCTGCTGAAAATATTCTGATGACCCGGACGGGGACCGAACCCGCGACCTTGGCGTTATTAGCACCACACTCTCAGCAATTGAGGTAACCGGCAACAAAGTGCCCTTCGGATCGGTTCGAGCCCAGGCTGGGTGATTGTATTTCAGGCTCACACTGGGTGACAGAGTTACTGCACAAACAATCAACACACCACATCGCTTAAACATTGTTAACTTTTCGTACATAAAACTGGGCAGAGTGTAAATCGAAAGTAACAGAAAAAGAGCTCTTTAATCTATTTAACTTAATTCTGAAAGTTATTATCACACCACCGCTGAACAGTCCCTCCCTCAAACACTGTCCCGATATAAAACTAGCCGGCGTGACCCTGAGCCGCTGTCACCACAACCGGACTCGAACCCGCAACCGGCGGCTGAAGCCGGATCCAGAGGGTCAGATGTGGTTTACATATAAGAACATAAGAAATAGGAGCAGGAGTAGTCCATTTGGCCCTTCAAACCTGTTCCGCCATTCAATAAGATCATGGCTGATCTTCTATCTCATCTCCACTTTCCTGCACTATCCCCATATCATAAGAACATAATTGATTCCTTTAATATTCAAAAATCTATCGATCTCTGTCTTGAATATAGTCAACGACTGAGCTTCCACAGCCCCCTGGGGTAGAGAATTCCAAAGATTCACCACCCTCTGAGTGGAGAAATGTCTCCTCATCTCAGTCCTATATGGCCAACCCCTTACTCTGAGACTGTTACCCCTGGTTCTAGACTCCCCCAGCCACGGGAATCATCCTCACTGCATCCAACCAGTCAAGCCCTGTAAGAATTTTGTATGTTTCAATGAGATCACCTCTCATTCTTATAAATTCTAGAGGATATATGTTTATGCACTGTATGGATAGATCTGTATTTTTGTGCACAACCATGAATGTTTTTCGATGCTTTGGCAACATAAGATGTACCTTGTCATGCCAATAAATTGATTTGAATTGAATTGAATATAGGCCTAATCTACTCAATCTCTCCTCATAGGACAATAAACCCAGCCCAGGAACCAGTCTGGTGAACCTTCGTTGCACTCCCTCTATGGCAAGTATATCCTTCTTGAGGTAAGGAGATCAAAACTGTGCACAATACTTCAGGTATGGTCTCACCAGGGTCCTATATAATTGCAGTAAGAAGTCTTTACTCTTATACTCAAATCCTCTTGTAATAAAGGCCAACATACCATTTGCTTTCCTAATTGCTTGCTTAACTTTCCATGATTCGTTTACAAGGACACCCAGGTCCCTCTGAACAACAACATTTCCCAATCTCTCACCATTTCAAAAATACTCTGCTTTTCTGTTTTTCCTACCAAAGTGCATAACTTCACATTTCTCTAGATTATATTCATTTGCCATGTTCTTGCCCACGCACTTAGCCTGTTTTTATCCCCCTGAAGCCTACTTGCATCCTCCTAACAACTTTGTATCATCAGCTTACATACAACTTACATTCTCATCCAGCTTTGTATACAACATTTGGTCCCCTCATCCTATTGGTCTGGGAGGCGCGAGTTCAAGATCGGAAAATCTCTCCTGATTCTCGCCCCTTATGGTGAAGGAGAAACAAATTAAACAAAATTGGCGAGACCCTGGATCGAACCAGGGACCTGTAGATCTTCATTCGAACGCTCTCGAATTGAATTGTAGCCGGGCAGCAATGGCGGACTGCAACTCCCACAATGCCGAGCGACAGCGAAAGGGCCCTATCTCTGTGACACAGGCCGCACTGCACTCTGGTGGCTGAGCTCGCACATGCGCACCTGAGGCACCCGATGTGCCGCCGCTTTCTCTCTGCGGCGCGGGACAAACTTTCAGTTTCTCCGTTAACAGTGAGCGGTGATTTTGCTGGAAATTGACGACACGTTCCCTTTTCATCGCGCGGTTTTATGGCCTTCAACAGCGCGCATGCGCAGTGAGCTGGGTCACAGCAAGATGGCCACCGGGCGGCGAGTGACGCCTCAATGCTGGCTGACGTTTGAAGGCCGCTGATTGGCGGGTCGCTCCGGGGCCGAGGGTCAGGGGTGAGGGGGCGGCTCCAGTCTCCGGCCAGAGAGCGAGCGGGCGCTGAGATTTGAGAGAGGGTGTCCCCGGATAGCGGGAGCCCGGGGCAACCTGCGTTTCACCAGCGCCTTTCACAGCCTCAGCCCGGCCCAGAGCCTCACACACAATGGGGGGTTTGTGAAGGGAGCTCACTCCAGGAAATGCGGCAGGCACTGTGGGCACAGCAAGATCCCAGACACAGCACTGTGGGCACAGCAAAATCCCACACACAGCACTGTGGGCACAGCAAGATCCCACACACAGCACTGTGGGCACAGCAAGATCCCACACACAGCACTGTGGGCACAGCAAGATCCCACACACAGCACTGTGGCCAATGGCCAAATAATCCACTTTAGTGATGTTGATCAAGGGAGAAATATTGGCCCCGGACCCCGGGGAGAACTCGGCCACTCTTCTTCGAAATGGTGCCGGGGGATTTTTTACGTCCACCTGAGAGGCCAGACAGGGCCTCGGGTTAATGTCCCACCCAAAAGACGGCAGCTGCGACAGTGCGGCACTCCCTCAGCACCACACTGCAATTTCAGCCTGGATTTTGTGCTGAACTCTCTGGAGGGGGGCTTGAACACACAACCTTTATGATTCTAGAAGCGAGAGAGTGTTACCAATGAGCCAAGGCCGACACCGAGTACTTCAGAACGGTCCTTAATTGTTCTGTCCCCTAACCCAATGTCTCTTTTTTCCAGAGGAGAAGTCGTGCTGGAACTTCCAGGAATTTTGAGAAGGGATTTTCACCGGTGTTGAAGAAATGTTCTGGAAAATACTTAATTCCGACTGGAAACCGCTTTGGATGATCACATGGCCAGGAGGCACCGAGACAATTCGATGAGACTGTGAAGGACGTAAAGTGAAATCAGGGACATGGCGAACAACGGTGTTCAGGTAATTGGGATCCCCGGGGTAATGGCCACTCTGTTCAGGTAACTGGGGATCCCCAGGGTAATGGCCACTCTGTTCAGGTAACTGGGGATCCCCGGGGTAATGGCCACTCTGTTCAGATAACTGGGGATCCCCGGGGTAATGGCCACTCTGTTCAGATAACTGGGGATCCCCGGGGTAATGGCCACTCTGTTCAGATAACTGGGGATCCCCGGGGTAATGGCCACTCTGTTCAGGTAACTGGGGATCCCCGGGGTAATGGCCACTCTGTTCAGGTAACTGGGGATCCCCGGGGTAATGGCTGCTCTGTTCAGGTAACTGGGGATCCCCGGGGTAATGGCCACTCTGTTCAGGTGGGCAGTTTAAAAGGAAGTGGAACAGTGCGGGGAGAAATTGGCTGAGGATCGGAAACAGAGGCTCAGTGTTAATGGGAGTTGCTCAGATTGGTGAAGGGTTGGAAGTGGTTACCCCAGGGCTCAGTGCTGGGCCCACTTTTCTTCTCCCTATACAGAGACTGTTTGGATTTTCACAATCTGAACATTTGCTGATGGCACAAAAGTAGGAGGTTTGACAAACAGTAATGAGACTGTAAATGTGTTCAGGAAGACATTGTGTAGAAAAGGAAAAATCAACCTGGCACTTAATTATTTTGGACTTAAATTGATATCCTCTGGTTACCGACTCACTAACCAGCGGTGATAACTTTTTATCAGTTACTTGATCAAAACACCCCTCAAAATTTTGAACCCCATTATCTGACCCCCTTTTCAACGTCTCTTCTCGTAAGAAAAGTTTTGTGAAGATTCCTGTCCTTGGGATCATCTCAGTGAATCTCTTCTGCACCTCTCCATGGCCCCGACATTCTCACCAAAAACTGGAGACAATATTCTGACTGTGCACCAACCAATGATTTGTCCAGGTGTAGCATTAACTCTCCATTTATAGTCTGTGCCCTTATTTATAAATCCTCAGATTCCATGTGGAGTTATGTAAAATAGCTTTATCAACTTGCCTCCCACTTTTAAAGATTTGTGTATCTGAATCCCTGAATCTCTCTGCTCCTCCACTCCTTTTACAGTTTTACCGTATAGTGTCTATTTCCTCTCCTTATTCTGCTCACCTCACATCT